>NC_138764.1:15531533-16131533 GCF_965113315.1 Podarcis vaucheri
AGAGAGAAAGCTAGTTTGGGCAATGCCAGTATTTGGGGCTTCTGGCTGTGTCTCTCTTGAGATCTGATGAGAGGCGGTAAGATTAGGCTCTGCGCTGGGAATGTTTAAGCTGTGCCTACATCTATGCTCAACCTTTACATTTGTGAATAAATGCAAATATTACAAAATGCAAATGAGCCTCCAGTGACGCCATTCAAGAGTAAATCAAACCTGGAATTTTGCCATTTGCTGCAATAAATGTGCACAGCACTAAGAGGCGTAGCCAATAGGAAGTCCTTCGGATGCTGCTGGGACTATAACTTCCGTCATTCCTGACCCTTGGCTGTACCACCTGGGGCTGAAGGGCATTTTAATTCAGCAACAATTGAAGGATAACATGTTGGCTATCCCAGAAGTAAAGGTAAAGGTAAAGGGACCCTTGACCATTAGGTCCAGTCGTGACTCTGGGGTTGCGGCGCTCTTCTTGCTTTATTGGCTGAGGGAGCCGGCGTACAGCTTCCGGGTCATGTGGCCAGCATGACTAAGCCGCTTCTGGCGAACCAGAGCAGCACACACAAACACTGTTTACCTTCCTGCCGGAGCGGTACCTATTTATCTACTTGCACTTTGACGTGCTTTCGAACTGCTAGGTGGGCAGGAGCAGGAACCAAGCAACGGGAGCTCACCCCGTCACGGGGATTCGAACCGCCAACCTTCTGATCGGCAAGTCCTAGGCTCTGTGGTTTAACCCACAGCGCCACCCAGAAGTAGAAGATGGCAAAGCATCACTCAGCTCGTTCTTATATTTGTCTATTACAAAGCAAGTTCCCACTGTGCTGAGCGATACTTCCTGATCAGTGAACATGCATTGGACGGCAGCTATAAACGTTCCTCTATAAAATATCAAACTCTTATTATAATGGCTAATATTAAGAGAAAATAAAACAATGCTGGTATTTAATCAATCATGCTTAAAATGCTGGAAGGAAGTTTTAAAAAAAAATTCTGGGAGCAGTGGGGAAAGTTGCAGGTGTGCTAAGCTCCCATTCTTATTTATCCATATTTATCCATTTATTCATATTAGGTAAACAATGCATCCTAGAACCAGTGGCGGAGCTTCATGCTCTGGCACCGGGGGGCAGAGAGCAGGTGGGGGCATGGCAGGCATCCTGGGGGCGTGGTGTGCCGCCTGTGGGGTGTGGCACCCAGTGCGAATGGGGAGTAGCCGCGATGGCACCCCACTGGGATCGCACTGCCAGGGATAGTGCGTTCCCCCTGCACTCCTCTTCCTCCGCCACTGCCTAGAACTGGAGCACCTATTTTCTACCGCCACCCAGAAACTCTGGCCTGAGGAAAAGAACTGCATGCTATCTCTTTTCCAGCTTTTTAAATACTGCACAGTATTGTTGTATACCCCTATACAACAACAAAACCTCTCACTGCATTCACAGAGAGCCAGTGTGGTGTAGTGGTTAAGAGCAGTGGACTCGTAATCTGGTGAACCGGGTTCGCTTCCCTGCTCCTCCACATGCAGCTGCTGGGTGACCTTGGGCCAGTCACACTTTTCTGAAGTCTCTCAGCCCCACTCACCTCACAGAGTGTTTGTTATGGGGGAGGAAGGGAAAGGAGAGTGTTAGCTGCTTTGAGACTCCTTCTGGTAGTGATAATTGGGACATCAAATCCAAACTCTTCTTCTCTTCTTCAGTGAAATTTACTGTCATGTAAATGGACGCAGGATTGTAGCCACAGATGACATGGCAGGACAAGGTCCTAATCTTGCACAATCACTTGGGAATAAACCCTATTAGTATGTGCAGCACAATCCCCTGAATTTTTGCACAGAAGTTAAGTTCCAGTGAGTTTAGCAGTCCTTATTTCCAACTAAGCATGCACAATATCACGGTCTAATTATTATTTTGAATAATTAACAATAGTTGTTATAGTTCTAGCTTTTTTAAGATAAACAACAACACTGGCAGGCGGTGATGGTGTCCTGCTCATTCCCCTCTCTTGCCAGATGCATATATTTAAGTACTTTAGTCCTTTACTTACTTAAGTCCTTTAAGAAAACTTATATACTGCTGGACTGAAACAAAAAAAACCCCAAGTGGTTTCACAAGCAGTAGTTGAATGATAATTCAGAATACTTCGAAACAAGCAGTTTTAAACACTAAAAAATCTGCAAAATTCAGGAGTGAAGAAGTAACAAGGGATTGGAAATGCCTGCTGGACGGGTTTGCCTGAAGATGCTCTTAGCAGACAGCCCGGCACCTGCCCAGAGTCCGTGGGGCAGGGATGGAGTTGGAGAAGAACCCGGCAGATTTCTCCCTCCCTCTCTCTGCACCATGTCCAGCCACATGAAGGGGTACAGCGGGAAGGTGTGGGTAAGCAGTCCTGTGATGGGCAGAGGGCCCCAGGGCCTTGCACTGATGGCAGCCAAGAGACTGGCAGCAGCAGCAGCAGCAGCAGCAGCTTCTTCTTCTTTGGTGATCACTCGTAGCCGAGTAAGATTGTCTTCCATAAACACTGTTTTAACATTGGGACCGTAAGTGACTGTGGAGGCCAATTCTTCCACAGTGGGGACATTGGATTCCGGACGGGAGTTGATCATGGTGAGGGTTTGCCAAGCATGCCTTCCTCTTAGCACGTTTCTCCCTTGCATCCTGAGTTTGAGTGTCTTCAAAGCTTATGGCACCTTTGGTAAAGGCTGTTCTCTGGAGCGCTCGCAGGCCTGTGTTTCCCAGTTGCCCACTATACTACTTTTCTTTAGATTTGCCTTGAGAGAGCCTATCCATTTTTAAGTTGGGAATAGAGAAGTTGCTTTGGAAGACGATAATCAGGCATCTGAACAACATGACCAGTCCAACGAAGTTGATGTTGAAGAATCATTGCTTTGACACTGTTGATCTTTGCTTCTTCCAGTACACTGGCAGGCAGTAGTTTCCCTGTCTTCCCTGGTGATGTTTAAAATTTTCCAGAGACACCGTTGATGGAATCTTTTGAAGAGTTGGAGATGGCGTTTATAAGTGGTCCATGTTTCACAAGCATACAGTACAGTGGTACCTTGGGTTAAGTACTTAATTCGTTCCGGAGTTCCATACTTAACCTGAAACTGTTCTTAACCTGAAGCACCACTTTGGCTAATGGGGCCTCCTGCTGCTGCCGCGCCGCTGCTGCACGATTTCTGTTCTTATCCTGAAGCAAAGTTCTTAACCTGAAGCACTTTTTCTGGGTTAGCAGAGTCTGTAACCTGAAGTGTATGTAAGCCGAGGTACCACTGTACTACCAACTTTGTCGCCGTCGCTGCTCCTGCTACTGTTTCTCTCATTGTCCAGTTTGAGCTGCCACACCAACTGCCCCCACCATCAAACACGGAAACGCAACTCTTAGCCCAGGTGGTCCAAATGCAACCACTGAAGAAGGAGGAGAGGGCGCCACAGACCCAGGACCAGGTCCACAGACAACGCTTCCTCCAGATGATATAGAAACTGACAACACCCCAATTATTGTTGGATGTATCCTGGCTCTTTTAGTTGTGCTTGCTCTAGTTGCTGTATTTTGGAAATACTGATCTTCCATGAAAACTGAAGAACCTGAAGCTCCTACGGACCTCCGGAACGAATTAAGTACTTAACCCAAGGTAAAAAGGTAAAGGTAAAGGTACCCCTGCCCGAACGGGCCAGTCTTGACAGACTCTGGGGTTTGTGCGCCCATCTCACATCTATTGGCCGGGGGCCAGCGCTGTCCGAAGACACTTCCGGGTCACGTGGCCAGCGTGACAACGCTGCTCTGGTGAGCCAGAGCCGCACACGGAACGCCGTTTACCTTCCCGCTGGTAAGCGGTACCTATTTATCTACTTGCCCCCGGGGGTGCTTTCGAACTGCTAGGTTGGCAGGCGCTGGGACCGAGCAGCGGGAGCGCACCCCGCCGCGGGGATTCGAACCGCCGACCTTTCGATCGGCAAGCCCTAGGCGCTGAGGCTTTAACCCACAGCGCCACCCGCGTCCCTTAACCCAAGGTACCACTGTACAATAGCTTTGCAAACAAGTATTTTGGTTTCCCTGCAAATGTCCTGGTCCTCAAACACTCTGCACTTCAGTAGTAGTAGCAACAACAGCATCCCCTGGAAGGGGCTATAATAATAATAATATTTTTGTATTTATACCCCACCCTCCCCAGCTCAGGGCGGCTAACAACCAATAATAATAACAAGTTGATTAAAAGATTAAGATACCACATTAAAACTTTTAATGCATCTCCATCTGCGCTCTGCCCCTGTCCAGGGAAGCCCCACGCGGGGCCGCGCGGCGGCGGCGGCGGCAGCAGCCCAGCCCGGGCAGCGCCTTGGCCCCGCCCACGCTCCCTCCCTCTCGCGGCGTCTTCCCCCGCTTGCCTCTTTAAGGGCCGGCGCCTCCCGCGCGCGCGCGCGGGGCCCACCTCTGAGCTCGCTGAGTGACAGGCAAGCGGGTGGGCGGGGCCTGCGACGCCGAAGCGAGCGGTGGGAGGCGCCGCCGCTTTCGTCCGCCGGCCAATGAGGGCTCAGCGGGCGGGCCTCCCCCCTGTGGCTCCTCCCGTGGCTCCTCCCCCTCCCGGCTCCCTCCCTCCCTCCTTCCCTCGCTCGCCTGGCGGCGCCTTCCCCGTGTCAGTTGGCGGAGTCCGGAGCCGGAGCCTGAAACAAAAGCGGGAGGCGGCGGCGGCGGCGGCGTTGGCGGCGGGGCTCCTGCGAGTTCGCCCGGCTGAGGCGCGGAGAAGGCGGGGAGGCGCGCGACCGGCGTCGTCGTCGTCCGAGAGAGAGAGAGAGGAGCGTCCGTGAGGGAAACTTTCTCCGCGCTTCCTTTCTCCTCACGCGGAGGCTCCGTCGGCGGGAGGCGAGGCAGCCGGACCGGCCTCCGGCTCCAGGGCGCCCGGGAGGAGGGCTCGCCTCAGCCGCCGCCGCTTCCGGAAGGCGGCTCCGCGGGCACCGCCGCCGGAGAACAGCGCTCTTTCTTTCCCCCGCCCGCAAAAGAAGCGGAGAAGCCGAGCGGTTGCTCGGGGGTCCCCTTCGCCGAGAAGGGGGCGAAGGCAGGCGGGCGGGCAGGGGCCGCCGGCCGCGCCTCTCGGGAGCGGGGCGCGATGGATGACCAGCCCCGTCTGATGCACTCGCACGCCGGCGTGGGCATGGCCGGCCACCCGGGCCTGTCCCAGCACATGCAGGACGGGGCCGGGGGCGCCGAAGGCGAGGGCGGCCGCAAGCAAGACATCGGGGACATTTTGCAGCAGATCATGACCATCACCGACCAGAGTTTGGACGAGGCGCAGGCCAGGTGAGCCCTCCCTCCCTTCCTCCCTCCTCTCGTCGCCACCATGATCATTATAATCGTCATTATTATTATTACTATTGCACCACATTTCTTTTCGCGGCAGGATCCTGGTCCTCTAAAAGCCTGACTCGCAGCCGAGCTCTCTGTGCAGCAAACAAAAAGTATAGCTCTCCAGGAAAAACAACATCCCGACTGGGTGTCTTCTGTGGAGCAACATGCCAGAATGGCATATTTAAGTGTACAGTATATAGGTGTGATTTCTAGTTGTGGGTACGTGCAAATGTTTAGAGAGAGAAGGCTGCTGCTCTTCTGCTCTTTTTTCTTCTTCTTTTCTTCTAAGTTAGGTAGGGCTGAATTGGCTCCTTTGGTCGCCTTGTGCAGCTGCACCTTCCCATCTGTGTTTCGTGACACCTCAAGAGCTGAAAGGCTGGAGCAGCCACTTTCTTTGGCCAAAAGACCGAAATCTTGTCCTCCTTTTAGCTGAGCTTTGGGATAGTTAGGGTCTTGCATGCTGGGCTCCTCCATTCCTGTCTGCTGAGTGGGGCACTGAATGGAACATATCGGTGAACGTCACACCAAAAATTATCTGGAAGACCTTTTAAACTTTTTAAGGCTTAGTTTTATAGATCCGTTTTGAAGGGATCTGGTGACCTGAACTCTGTTTTTGAATTAGAGAAAAGGAGCAGCCATAAAAGGCCTTGTTTGCTGTACTGCAAACTTGGTTACTCCGAGTTCATTGCCACTACCGTTCTTTAACCGCAATCCAAGGAAGTTAAACTCACTTAATTCCATTTAAATGGGAAGGTTTATTCATAGACGATGCTTCGAGGATTGTGGCCCTTGTGTACGAAAAGGGCACATTTTCCTGCCCTCTTGTACTGGTGAATGTTGTGCTGCAACTGGAGCCTTGTAGCCATTTGTTTGTGTGTAAAGACACAAACAGGTTTTTTGTTGCTAAAATAATGAGTTGAACATATTAGCTGAGTACAGAGGCTCGTAGAGTCTAGCCACTAAATGCCGCTTCACATATGAACATACAGATTTCATTCACAGATCGTGCTTTCCATGTTGGAAATGGCATGAAATCTATGTATGTGTATGACAATTGCACATTAGTATATATATTAATAACACATATTGGAACATTTGGCAATCTACACTTACCCATAACAAGTATGTTTCAATTGTTGATTTTATCACAGAAGCCAACACACCGTTTTGTGCCTCACACAGCTGAATTTTGGGGCAGGGCGTAGTATTTTAAAATAATAATAATTATTATTGTTACACAAATTTTGAAATATATAATATTTTTTATTTGGATGATTAAATGGTCTCATTGGTCAATATTGTGTGCACATTGGAAATTTAAAATACAATGCTTCTTAAAAAGAAACATGCCAGTTAAATAGCCTGGAATGCTGCACAACACTCTTAACATAAATCTACAAAATCATTATTGAAGTTGGAAAGGAATACATGGATTTACAGAAGAGAAGAATGGACAAGAAGGAAAAATAGCAAAACAAAAAGAAGAAAAAGTTGCCCAGTGACCACTAGAATTTTATTACCTGAAGAAAAGCTTCTAGCACTTCACCTGCATTTTGTATCTTGCACTTACCACAGAGATTTTCATTCTCAACTGGAGTAGGCAGCGTCCGTGTGTCCCTCAAAAGCTACACACATTACTAAATAGCTTTGCAGCTGCTATCTTGGTACTTAATCCAAAAGGCCTTAAAAAACAAGAAAACACCTAGAATGAAAAATGCCAGTTGTATAAAACACTTTTCGTAAAACACTTGGCCTTGATGAGGAATAGCTTCTGTTGAACGATGCTTCCCAGTATTGCCGTTAGACAAAGGGGAAAGAAGCTGCTTCTGAAAGTTTAAGTTTATGTTTGGTGAAATGTTTTTTGTGTGTAAAGATACTGCACTAATTAAATTGGAAATCAATACAAATGTAAGGATTCTTTTTATAGCCAGTTACTCTTTACACACTCCTCTAGCCGCTCTGCTAGCGGGTCCCTTTAGTAATGCAGCCGTAGAAATCAGTTTGTGCATTTCAGTTTTTCCTATGATTTTTAATTATATATCTCTTTATAAGGAACTGTAGAGATGTTGCGGAGATGGCAAGGCTGTGAAAATGTGGCTGTGATCTTTTCAGTGTCCTTTTACCCATCTTTGTGCTTGGCCAAAAAATATTTTGGAGGCAGAAAGAAGGTTTTGTGTACCAGATGCTCATACAGAGGGAGCCCAACTGTGAGAAGAAGAGAGGCAGGAACCTTAGGCAGTGTTATGGGGTGCCATTTAAGGGGCAGGCCCCTTAAAATGACAGGAGCTGTCCAAAGTCTTTACATGCCTTGTGAAGGAGACTTTCCTAGTGAGTTGTGTTCCATATTAATCAGTGGAAGGAGGGGGCTTCCTTAGATTTTTCTGCCTGAGGCATCAAAACACTCACAGACTTATGTAAGCTTCATTCAAAAACCCATTTTGCAACAGATGCTGGATGAAATTAGTCCTTTTGTACATGACAACAAATCTTTACATAGTGATTGTTTCTAATATTTAGGAAATTCTATTTCTTAGACGTAAACAATCTGAGCACCTGCTAGGACATGAAACTGATCAGCCTTATAAACAGCAACTTGCTGGACCTCCAAGAAAAGAGGAGACTGAGAAAGATCCATTCTCATTCTGACCACTTGTGCAAATGCTAAATTAGCAAGGTTTTTTTGACATTCTGATTCATGTATCGGAGTGTTTATGAGATTTCTTTTGGGAAACCGACTGATTCTAACACCTTCAAATAAGCAAGTAGAGCATAAAGGTAATAAGAGCATGGAAGTAATTATTTCCCCTCCCTACTCATTGTATGTGTGCTTCCTCCTGGCAGTGCATTACTGCATTTCTGTGCTCTTTTCAACTCAGTGGCTAAAATTTCTGTACATTGGCTTTCCGTGTTGAAGCACCTTGTTTATACTGTGGCATCTGCACAATGAATTGAACCACATGGGTGAATAAAATAACAACGTTCTCTACACTGCCACGAGATGGTGGTTCAGAAGGTGATTAATAAATTGAGTGTAATAATAATAATAATATCTGAAAAAAGATCTTTATTGGACTTATGAATGGCTTATACATACTCCTATCATTGACCTACTCATAGCTTGGCCAGTAAACATGGTTTATGAAAGCTACTGAAATGCTGCTATCAGACAGTTCCCTAAGCAAGAGGTATTTGTATTGCCATATGCGTTGGACAATCACCAAACTGGTGTCCCGTCAATTTAAAACTGTAAGCTGTTTTTCACCCTTGCATAATTTTCAGTGATGTCTTAACCTTCAATATTTCTGCCTAAAACATCTTTTTTTAAGGCCTTTGTGCCACACTCTAAATATAAACTATTTTGATCTTGTTGCAGAAAACATGCTTTAAACTGCCACAGAATGAAGCCAGCACTTTTTAATGTTTTGTGTGAAATCAAAGAAAAAACAGGTAAGGAGAAACGTATCGTCTTGCACCTTTTTCCTCTTTTGCTGCCTTTCACATTTCATGTATTTCTAAAAAAACAAACAAAAGAAAACTTGTTTTGGTTTAAATATTTTATTTAAAGGGGAAAGCAGCTATTGTTTTATTCTTCGGAGAATGCATTCTTCTATCATATAAATGTCTAAATAGCACAATGAAGTCATTTGTGTGCCTACAATTCAGGGAATATTTTTTTCCGGGCACTATATGCCTCATTACTTTCTTAAATATTACATTAGTTGAAAACAACCCACAACTGGATTAATTCAACTGCAATACTTAAATCTTTTTTTAAAAGGGAATATTTGTCTTAAGATTTTAAGAGCTACTGGGAAATACATGGCTCCTAATGTGGAAAACACACGGAAAAGCCTTCATTTGGCATACATTCAGTCCAGGTGATGCACACATAGACACTCAAAGAGGGGAGTGTGTGTGTGTGTACACACACGCACAAACACACACACACATCTATAGATATGAGATTGTTGGCTGTTTAAGGATCTTGTTACTTTTATATCAAACAGTGGTTTTTTTGGTTACAAAGGTGCTAATGGCATGAGGTTGTTGATTCGGGTCTGTGTTTCCCACTTCGCAGGCCTCCTGCCGTGCACTAATACACTTATAAAATGTCTCAGGGGGGCATTTAAATTTTAAAAGCAACAATTAAAAATAGCTGTCATCAATCAAGGGTGATCTTAAACAGCAGATGCTCAGAGAAGAGTGTTCAGTGACATGCAACACTTATTTATTTCAATTTTCAAATGGTCTTCGGAAGGGGAAATCCTGACTTACACATTAGCCCACAGGAAAAGGTAGCTGGGAAGGCCACTGCTGAGTTTCAGCTCTTGAGTCGGCTGATGTGCGTTGCAAACTATCTACTACTCCACACGCCTCCCCCCCCCCCGCTTTTTTCCTAACAAGGATGTAACAGTCAGTAATTCAGATCTCAATCATATAAGTAAGGGGTATGACATGAATGAAAGTGACAACAAATATGATTGCAAACTCACTTGATATACATTGAAAAGTGATGCATAAAAGGGAAAGCAGCTTTCAGAAAATGTCTATGTGCCTTTAAACTATGGGTGACTATGTTTCATCGTGTGAACAGCTGAGTGAAATGGGATTATTTGACTCCAGCAATCTATATAAGATGACTAAGGAGGTCCTTTGTTAAATCTTGTTTGTGCAGCTTGTAACCTAGACAAAGCACCTAGCATTGGCATTCAAGCCTCTAAAGCCCTTAAGGCTGCGAAGCCGAATGCTGACCTTCTTTAGAAGCCATTCATTATGTGGCTCTTATAATATAATGTAAAGGGGTCTCTGAGGTCTTTCTATAATGCGATATAATGCTGCTTGAATATATAAGTTTAATAACAAGAACATCTGAATCTTCTAATCTTTTTCTGTTACTCTGTGTGTTTTCTCTCTCTCTTAAAAAAAATACTTTACATTGTCCCCTGTTTTCATATTCTCTTATTTGGGATTTTTTGTCTCTTGTGTGGCAATCTTCTTAATTGATTTCTGCCCTGATCTGAAATTGAAGTGCTTATGAAGTGGTAGCAGATGGTTAGTGAAAACTGAACCTCTTTAGAACCCCTCTTCCCAGTCTAATATTTGGAAAGGCTGGGATTTGGAGGAAGGTGAGAAAATCCGACTTTCACTACCAGTGGGCTAATTCTGGTTGTATTACTGGCACAACCAGTGAGCAGCAGCTTGTTCAGCACAGAGGGCCACATTAGAAATATTGTCAGCTGGAGGGGTGCAACTAATTTGCATACTATTTGCATGTCATTGTTATAATCTCTGTACCATTTGAACCTTGCATAATCAGCACCTGCAGTTGAAATATCTCTTAGACTTATTCTTGCTAAGACATTTTTGCACGTACAAATGGGGAACATTTGAATGGATCATTGCCAACTAGGGAGATGCCTGGAGTCTTTGGAATTGTAAATTTTGTGTTGAATTTCTCTCTCCGTTTGTACGTAATACTTTTGCATTTTTCAAAAATCATCTCTGCGTACACGGGAACAGGAAGCGGGTGGGGTGGGGGGAGATCCTATAATTCTCAGTTTTATAATAATGCTGGCTGTTCAGAAGTGTTTGGGGAGATAGGGACGGACTGCATGTTGATTATAGATTGTAAATTGTCCACCTGACCTGCCACTCCGATGCACAGTGTGCGAGGTTGCATACAAAAAACAAGTCATATGTAGGTTTTTCTTTTTCTTAATGCTTATTGTTGTGCTGTTAGAAGAGTTTGTGTGTTTTAACCAGGCTTACTCCTGCTGGGTATACCCAGAGAACCATGCATTCACACACCTATATCCATAGCATTGAGATTCGAGGTGTGAGTGGTTGCGGTTGCGCTCTTTAGCACTTTCAGCATAAAGCAATGCAGCCCAGGGGGTGGGGGTTGTGGGTTCTGGCCTCAAGAATATTCCAGGCTGACATTTGCATGCTGGATACATTCTACGCCATCGCTTAATTCAAAGTAAACCTTCTCCTGGATTGTTTGACAGGCATCTGGGCACTTTGTAATATTTTAACAATATTTAGCTTATTGAAATTATTTTCTGTGTGAAAGGATAGTTCCCTCCTCGTGCATTCATAATGCCAGTGCCCCATGGCAAAATTTCTGGTTACGGGTTTACTATACGTTTTGTAATATAAAACCAAAATGTCATGCTAAATAAGTAGATGCAATTATTTTGGGGAAAGAAATTCCATAAGCTGCCGGTCAGAAAGGAAAGAAGCAGTGCAACAGAGGAGAGTAATACAACTGATTCTGTCAGAATCTTCTTCCAACAAAGATTGAAAGGGGAAATGTACTGATAGATCAAAATCTCACTCTGCTGAAATCATTTGCAGCTTCTACTTGGTGTCTCTGTGTTTTTTGTTCATCTCTTTTCACTCCTGGTGTTCCAGTGTTCTGAAATGGGCATTCACTTTTCTGCTACTTGATTTAAGTGACTCCAGAGTCTGCTGGAGACTTTACCACCATCCCTCGCAACAGTGCGGCTAATATTTCACAGTGTTAACATTGCCGGAACAAACCTAAAGTGTCTATAAACTTGTTGTAAAAAGAGGTCATCTTTACTGGCCAAAGAGATCCCCCTTGTCTGCTGATGTTTCAATTTATTTTAAAGGAAAAGATTTATGGATGCTTTTTATGTAAGCTTGAGGTATAATACGTTGAGTTGTATGAAATCTGAGCATGTTTATTTAAAAAGAAGATAGAAGGCAAGATTTAATTTTGAAGTAATGGGAGGGAAACAAATTTTGTTTGCATGTTTCTCTGGATTGAATATGTACTTTTTTGGCAGGAAGCGAGTACCATTGCGTAATGAAGAATTGAATTGTGAGGCCAGCTTATAGTGATTAATTGACTATTTAATATTTTATTTGCAAAATGTGACAGATTTCAGAGTTATTGTAATTTTAACTTGGGGGTTGTTTTGTAGAGCATGGTGAGTGTGAAGTTTAAAAGTCAACTATCTGTATAATCAGAATTTCTGAGAAGGAATGAGAGCTGGTGTCCTTAAATTGCATAGTAGGTGTTAAAAAGACTTCAGTCTGTCATTTAGCATAGGTTTCTTTCTCTGATGAAGAAGGGCAACACAGGATCATTACCCAGTTTTGATGCCTCATTCATTCCTTCTTGTGAACTGTCTTTATTATTTAATTTTGCTTGCCAAGATCAGTTTTGGGATATAATGATCTTCCCTAGTGTTTTTTAAAGGAAAAATCTGTTAAACTTTCCAAAAGGAAAACTGAATTGTTGCATTGCAAGACTATATTAATAAAATGGTAACAAATGTAAAGTTTTTAAACATGAGAATCTGAGTTCAGAGTTTAGAATTTGAGGAAACCTGAATATAATCTTGAGTTTTGAAATCCTGATTATGTGTATTTAATTTCATTTAATTGCTTACCCCATCCATGTTTAAGTGGTTAAAATGTGTACACTTTATTCATGTTTTCAGCATTAAGATACTATTTTTTCCTATACAGTAAAACATACTAAAAATATTTATAGGCAAGGAATAGTCTAGGTTAAGGAATAGTCTATTGCTCTCTCACGCTCACCACCAGTATACTGGTTCACACTACAAATATCTTCTGCTCTCATTCTGTACAATTATATCTGCTGCAAAGTTAACAGATATTTTGAGGAGGAACAGGTTCTTCCTTTCTTTTTCTTTCTTTCTGTATCCCACCACAATACTACATTCTTTATTTTCTTTATAAATTCTTAGGTTGGATTTCACTTCTGACACCTTTGTTGTTGTTTCTGCCTGTCACTTAAAATACATAGTGATTTTGAATTTTATTTTTATTTTTTTGGTTACAGATTTAGCTATATACAGAAACCAAATGCTTCCTGGCTGCACTCTTTTTTCCTCTAGTGTCCAACCTTTGTCTTATGTCCAACCTTCTTGAGCTTTGCTGTTGAGCTTTGTGTTGATGTTCTCTTTAAAATGATATTGTGATTTAGCTAAAATTAAGCATCTAAGTCTCATTATACTTTCATGGGAGCCATGGAACTAATTCTGTTAACAGCAGAGGCTTGCACTGTGGTAGCCCAAGAAAGAAATGAAGACTTATTTGTGTCGGGAGCTGTACAAATACATAGAAGGGAGAACCTTGCCTTTTATGCACCTGGTGTTTTGAACTGTACCTCTTACCTTTTTTTGCCTGGTGCCAGAAGATATGTAATGAAGGTGCCAGGGGAGCCTCTCTAGGGAGAGCATTCCACAAGTGGGGAGCCACTGCAGAAAAGGCCTATTTTCATGTTGCCACCCTTTGGACCTCTCCTGGAGGAGGCATACAAAAATGTGCCTCAGATGATGATTGCAGGCTTCAGATTGGTTCAAATGGGGAGAGTTGGTGCTTGAGGTCCTGAGTTGTTTAAGGCTTTATAGGTAAAAAACAGCACTTTGAATGGGGCCTGGAAACAAACTGGCAGCCAGGATCCATGTAATATGCTCAAACCATCTTTCCCCAGTGAGCAACCTAGTTGTCAAATTTTGCACAGGCAATGGCAGTGCCTTCCACAGCACATGAAGGCAACTTGCTAGCTTAGTGGGTGCAGGACAGGCTTTGTAGCATAGGTTGCTCTGACAGTTCCCTTCCCCTCAGTGTCTGCTGCCTGAGGCAACCTCCTTACTCAGCCTAATGGTAGAGCCAGTCATGTTGCCAGGTGGAACATGATTAAATTAGTTGGGACTTGGCATTTTTAACGAATTGAAAGAGCCATCTCAGGCAGCAAATCCCAGCTTTCCTGTCTCCATATCTGTGTGCAGCCGTTAGGTGTAGAAAATGTCCAGTACTGAAATTAACACAGAAACAGGGCTGAGGGGAGGGGAGGGGAAAAGTCAAATAGAGCTCATGTACTTTGTTTTTGATGTGCATTCATTGATGTGTATGGTGATATGACTGACACACACCGCCAAATTTGTAGTGTGCAGGTGTAGCTTCGAAATATTCAGTTTGAATTTGGAAGGGGCTTACGGAGACAACTGCTTCAACTTTTACCCACACCCACACTGCCACACCACAAAGTAGAACTGAAAGTATGTTAGTAAGTGTGGACCAGGGCTGTGCAATGTCTGATTTTCAACACTGTAATATATCAGCAGTTAAAACATCACAATATTATGATATATTGCCATTGGAAATTGGGTGTTCGGATGAGGGAAGGAGCAGCCATAGAGATCACACGGGTGGGGGGCATGGAGATTGAGCATGTGGGTGGGAGAAAGAGTGTGGAAATCAGGTTGGGGGGCCACACAGGGGCCCACTCCTCTCCTCCTCTGTGCCTCTTCCCATGTTGGGAAGGTGAAGTCCTTCCACTCCTCCCTAGACAGAAAAAGGGAGAAGGAAGAAGCAGTCCAACCGCAATTCCTGATTGGGATAGAGAGTTGGAAAGCGGAGGCATGAGCTGCTGAAGCAGCCCCCTCTGCTTCCCTCCCACGGGATGGGAAGGGCGGCTGGCTGAGGGTGAGCCACAGTGAATTGGCCGGAGAGGAAAGTCAGGGAGCAGGACATGACAGTTATGGGGAGGCGCTGAGGCTGGGAGTGGGATGGCTCTGCTATTGGAGGTGCAGTTGCGCGGTTGTGGGGAAAGGGGTGTACAGTTGCTTCACAAACCCAGGCCAAGATGTCCTACATCCCCAATCCCATCCCTCCTGGTTGGTTGTGTTCAAAAGTGCTAATTTTGGACTGGGTGTCCATGTGCTCTCCCTCCCTCCCTTGTGGAGGGTGCTTAGCGTAAGTAAACCTGATTGTTTCATTTGGAACCGAACTCTTGCGAGGACTAAGCAGGCAGGCTTCCTGCCTCTAGGGTGTCCCAGGGAAGATACTGAACACGCTCTTCACTCTTCTTCCTTGTTCGAATGCGTTTGTTCTGCTTGTGCCATTGATTCTGCAATGACGACGAGAACAGTTTGGGAAGGAAAGAGAGACTCTTTTTAAAAAAAATAATAAAAAAAGAAACCGGGACTTTATCTAGTCCTGACGTTAAGTAAACTTGAAAGGAACAACGCTGGTTAAGGAATCCTTACCTTGGCTAACCCTCACGGCCTCCCACTTCTTTGTATCTCAAAGGAATTGAATCAATGAGATCCGACTGCTTGTCTGAATAGCAGCCACCTCAGTGTGATAAGAGCTTTCCATTTGAACAGTAACCCCCCACCCCCCACCGCTTTAGGCCTCGCTGGTTTAATACTTCAGGGGGTATTGGTGAATGAGAGAGAGTTAGGCATGTGTGACAATGTTTCTCAAGAGTGGAGCTGGACCACCAGTGGGCCTTAGGCCACTTTCAGATGGGCCTCAGGGCTATACCCCACCCACCCCTGCTCTGCCTCCTGGCTTGCCAGCCCAATCCACCTACCAAGCTAGAGCCTTTTGGTTAGACCAGCTCCAGAAGGAAAGGAGGGCACCCTCTTCTAAGGGAAAAGGGCCTGAAAAGTGATAAAATGTTAGCATTTCCTGTCTCTATTACAGGGAATAGAAAGGAGAAGGATAAGAAAGGAAAGCTGTTATAGGAAGAACTAGTCCATATAAAAGGACCAGGGAGGAAAGATGCATTTTTCTTAGGGTTGTGTCTGTGTTCAATCGGAGTGTGAAAAAACTGGTGAAGAAATCCATAGTTCTTACATCATTTGGTTAAAAACATTTTGAGAGGCATGCAGGAAGAATTTTTTTTTTAAAAAATAGCCTTCACGTAGGGCCTCTGGGCTAAACAAATTCTGAATAAAATGAGGAGGGTGATTCATAATACAGGGAACTCTCCATTTGTGCAGGGGTTGTGTTTTGACGCAGCATATGCACCGGCGGGGTGAGCCTTAGCCCGTCCCCTTCCAGGGCTGAAAACTGTGTGTGCATTGGTGGTCATGCGCATGCTGAACACACACAAAAGTTAGTATCCTCGTAGCAAATGCCATCTTAAGGAAAGCTCAGCTATGGAACTCCTTGCTACAAGGAAAATGCTGTGGTTCATAATTTAGCAGTTTTAAAAAGTGTATTATGTATCAGTAGAAATTGCTGCCAATAATAAAAATTACCAGCAGAGATTGTGCCAAAATTTGTCTGCATCTCTAGCATTTTGTGACTTGATTTGGCCTCCTTAATTTTCAGTAGTCTCAAATGAGCTCTTTCAGTAAAAGGTTTGATAGGCCCTGCTCTGTGGTATTTTCTTTTTTCTTTCAATAAAATGGTAGAGTTGGAAGGGATCCCAAGGGTCATCTAGCCCAACCCCCCACAACGCAGGAATCTCAACTAAAGCATCCATGACATATGGCCATCCAACCTCTGCTTAAAACTGTCCAAGGACAGAGAGTCCATTCCACCAGAGGCATAGTGTGGTGTGTGCTGTAGGGGCTGTGTGTCCGGATGCAGATTTATGAGGGGGCATGAAATAGGTGTGCCAATGAAGGCGGCCCGGCCCTCCTCCCTGGCATTGGAGGAACCAACACCCATGGAAAGGAGTGCTGGGCTACTCCAGCGGTGTAAGTGATAAGGACTGGAGTGTCATGACCAGTTCCTTCGGCCATGCACTGCCATCCCAGTGTGCATGACCCCCCCTGTTGTGTGCATACACCCCCCCATGCCTTCCCTCCCACACTGGGCACTGGAATTCCCATTCTGCTGCTGCATATCACTGTCAAATAGCTCTTGCCATCCTAAAGTTCTTCCTGATGTTTAGTCAGAATCTCCTTTCTTGTAACTTGAAGCTAAGAGAAAACAAACTTGCTCCCTCATTGGTGAGGCTGGAGTCAGATTCATGGAGCTTTTTGAAAATCTTTTCAGGATTGCACTAAGAGTTGACTTTTCTTGCCTGCCCAATGAACATGTGTGGATTTTGGGCAAGGGAGAGGGGTTTCCGGTTAGCCAGTTTGGAAAATAAAAATATATACCTCACCCTTTTTAGTCTTGCACGTCAGGGTTTTGTTACGTGCATTTCCATGTGTGACATGTACTTCCACTCCTGATCTAGCTTCTGTTGGACTAGTGTCTAGATAGCCTGGCACTGCTTTCCACAAACTGGCATAGCTTTAGTTATAGACTTTCCGGCTGGGAGTTGGCAGCCTTTGTGTCTGGCTTGCCAGAGCTCCTGCTTTCTGCCATTAGATCTATGTTGCCCTGCAACCTTTGCCTATGGATTGCACCCATCTCTGCTTGGGGTCCAGACAAGCCCCCCCCCAACTTCAACAGATGATTATTTTTAGGAAGGGAGGAAGATTTAGAGAGTCAACCAGAGCCAGGGCCAAATTGCACCAGCACCTTGAATTAATTATGATTTTAACTGACTTCACAAATTAATAAATTATCAACAAATAAACTCCAAAAATGCCCATCAGGGGGAAAATGCCTCCATTGTCTCGCTGCTTCCATGGCTCCTAATTCCTTTCCCCACCCATTACTGGTCTCACAACTGAAAGCTTTAATTTATTCAGCATACAATCTCTTTACTCCACTGCTTTCTGTAATTTATACCTTATACTGCCTGCTGTCTCGAATTATTTAACTCCGTAAGGCATTTAGTGAGAGACTGGGTACAAAATCGCTATGCAGAATAAGGCTTGGTTAGACAGTCTGCCTTTCACATTATTAGCTGGATTTTAAAATATGGCCCTAATCAGATACTCCCAAAGGAACAGACGACAAGAAGAATTACACACCAAGGGCCAGTTCGCACAGTTATTTGCTTCTCCACGCGAATAGCCTGTTCCCAGTCACGTGTGTGCAGAGAACCTCATGAAGAAACAGAAGCATAAACTTAGCTTTACATGGTTATAAGGCAGATCAGTTTCTGTGACCATGGCAGTTGCAAAGAATGCTGCTGTGATCATGGAAATTGTTGCAGGACACAAATAGTTTAGTTCACACTTATGTTTCTTCCTATAATCATGGGCATGTGTATGTTCAAGCATGTTCCATGTTGTGATGCGTCTGCTCACATTGACTAAGAAGTGCTCATATACACTGAATGTGCTGACCTGGGCATACTGGTCTGTAATCCTTAGCAGTTGCCAGTCACCAATCTGCAACCACTACAAGAAGTGTGCAGGGATGTTGGGGACATTCAAATGTAGCTCCGCTGTGAAGCAAGATTACATGGCCATCTCTAGTTGGTGGTAAACTTTGGATGCTATGAATAGCAGCAGACATGTAGACCAGGGGTCGGCAAACTTTTTCAGCAGGGAGCTGGTCCACTGTCCCTCATACCTTGTGGGGGGCCAGACTATATTTTGAAAAATAGTAATAAATGAACGAATTCCTATGCTCCACAAATAACCCAGAGATGCATTTTAAATAAACACACATTCTACTCATGTAAAAACATGCTGATTCCCAGACCACCTGTGCGCTGGATTTAAAAGGCGATTGGGCTAGATCTGGCCCGTGGGCCTTAGTTTGCCTACCCATGGTGTAGGTTTGACTCACAGAGTGCAATCCACTTGCACATTATTGCACATTTTCTTGCACTTTCCTCATTGAAATGAGTAGTAGCTGCAAGATAATTGGTTGTTGCAAGAAAGTTTTATAAACAGAGTTTATTTCAGTATGATGGTTTGACCAATTAGCAGAGATAGGTTTGCTGGGAAATCTTAATTATTGGGAGGGAGTGGTGCAAATTTGCAGGACTGCAACATGTTATGAGAAATTGATTTCATGTTGACATCATTTGCACTGGTTTCATTGTGGCCACTATGTTGGCTTGATACATCTAAATGATTAAAAAAAGAGGCTGAAGGTGGGGTGGGTGGGACACAGGGAAGGAGAGGCAGAAGGGTGCTTGTGTATTTGTCTTGTGCTTTTCATTCTTGCAGGGTGGTTTGGGGACCCATCCCTGGAGCTGACATTTGGCTTCTGCTAATTTCTTGCCCATACTCTTATTCTATGAATTCTTGATCAAATACCCCGCTTGAGGCATCTGGGGAGGATTAAGAATGGGTGTATCTACCAAAGCTTTCTCCTCTCCCTTCCCCAGCTGCTTCTTGCTATTTGCAGAGCCTGTTTTTCATTGTTGCTCAACATTTCCCGAGGTGTCTGGAATTTGCTTTCTGCCTATTTGGGCCTTCCTCTAACATTTGCACACCTTGAGTGCCTTAAGCTTTGCACACAGGACAACATTGTGAAGCCCCACAGCTTTCCCCTACCGCCTCAGCTTAGTGACACGATGCAAGGAGCAAGCTCAGTTCCTTGTGCAAGTAGAGGACCCTCTTCGTTATTCATAGAATAGAATGGTACCACAAGGTTGGAAGGGACCACAAGTTTCATCTAGTCCAGCCCCCTGCAATACAGGAATCTTTCACCCAATGTGGGCTCGAACCCACAACCCTAAGATTAAGAGTCTCATTCTCTGCCAACTGAGCTATCCCAGAAGGTTTCAAAAATGGCATGAACAGGCATCCACTGGGGATGGAATTGTATGAAGAATATTCTATTTGCAGGCAGGAGGTTGACTTGATAGATTCATGCCATCTTAAGTTTAGTCTCTTATTTTCCCTCTTTGGTTCGGTGGTGCTCATCATAAGGTGTGTGTGTGTTGTGTGGGGTGCACGTTAGAGTGGAGAGCAAAAAGATTTCATTCTGAACTTAACGTGAGATAACTTTGAACATTCAGATGCTAACACAGTTTATTGGATTTTAATACTTGATTGTAGAATATCACATTACCTATTTTGTGTCTTAGTATCCATGGCCATGTGACAGTTTTCTGTGGTCCCTGTTTGGTACTATAGGGTACCGTGCAGAGCTGGGAGCATGAATTAGTCCCTGGCCTAAGCAGGTATAATTTTCCTGGAATCTTTCTATGCTGATTAGGAAAGAAGGCTGCCAGTCAGACTGTCCAAACCACAAAGGGACTGGTTGGTCAAGCTGAAGCACATTTCCATGTCTGCAGCACAGATTTCGTCTGTTGAAGCCACCCATGAATGTGATTTCTACAAAACGGAGACTTTTATTTCCTGGGACCAACCAGGCAACAAGAGTTTTTCTTAAGCTGTCCTTGTAGGCAAATCTAAAAGTGCTGCTGACTGCCTACTGAGGCTAATTTTTAAAACAGAAAATTTAAGCAAGTGTTAGCTGTAGGTCCCCATTGAGCGTGTACATGGAAACACTGAGCCAAACAGCTTTTGAATCTGCCAAGACCTATTTGCAACTTTGTACACCCTTTGCTGTAGCCAAAAGCATTGCTCTATATACAGAATAGGGACCTCCTTCTGGCCCCTGGCCTATTCTAGGCTTCAGTAAGGAGATACATAAACATACAGCCTGTGGGTCTCAAATTCAGAGCATGACACAATAACGTAGGTAGTTCTAAGGTGCTCAGCTCAATATTTTATTTCTGAATTTGCAGCATTAGCTACTTTTACATATCACTAGCATCTGAGTTTGAGAGAGGGGATATTTAGAGGTTCTAGCTCTGTACCTCCTTGATCAAGGTTTGTGGTGGTGGTGAGGCATTCCTGTGGAATGTTATCAGAATGTACTGTCAGTTCTAAGAGCTTGCATTTTCCTTCTGGAAAGGAACCTGCTAGCATATTCAGAGCAAAGTTTGCTCTGGTGTATTCTGGGAAGGATATGTCATTTGCCATGTCTTGAACCCAGTGATCCAGACTTGCCAGACCATTTTGGAAGAAAGAACAAAAAAGAGCCATATTAAACAACGAAAATTTTGACTGTAAGGGACAAATCTGGACTACTTTGTTTTAAAAAGCTAAACAATCTCATTGGAAGAAGATAATTTAGTGCATGCTTCTAGCTAATGACCTTAATTGGCCATTATCACAAATTTTGGCCTTCTCTCTTCCCTTCTCCCTTGTATTCCTGCTTCCTTTTCATTTACTGTTTTCAAAACATCTCTGCATCCAACAGCAACAACCTGCCTCCCAGAAATGCCTGTCCCAAGATTCAGGTTACTACCTCTTCACACTTGTTCACTTTCTAAACCTCTTTCCCCGTTTTCTGCTTTCTTGCCATTCCTTGGTATTGGTAGGAAAGCAACAACAACATACTAGCTTCCTTCTCCCTGGTGTGTGTGTGTGTGTAGTTGAAGCAGGGGTTGGAGGGCAAGGTTAAGGCATGAGACTGAACTGGCTAAGAGTTTTTTTTAAAAAATGGGGATCAGGCATTGCTTCTTTATCCCAGAAGCCTAGGACTAGGCCAGTCTAAAGTCCAAGGCTTCAACATCCAGCTTATGTTTTTTGCTATCCACGCTTTTGCATATATCTCCCCACTGCTTTCAAGTTCTGGATAACTTGAAAGCTCATGTGCCGTTTTGCTGGTTTCTACTGTTTTCATGATTTATCCTGAAACAAGCAAAAAACAAAAACAAAACTTAACCTGCTTGCGTTATGTGATTGGGGCTAAACAGTGTGTGAAATCTGTGAAACCGAGGAAAAGACTGATCACTTTTAGTTAGTCCTAGTAAAGGTCTGGCCAGTCCAACTGTGGATTTTGTCATTTTAAAAATAAAAAGAATTCCTCTTTGGGTTTTGCAAAATGCAGTCCCTTCTGGCTGGCCCCTAGTTCTGCTGCTGATGGATTTGTTTGAGAAAAGAGCTGTGCTGGCATCCGCCTTTACTGACCGTGCCCCCCTGGGAAGGCAGCTCTTATTGGAGCATGGTACTTCGAGGGGCTGCTGTTGTGCTGAAGGGGATGGAGAAGGACCCCTCCCCTCCTGATCTGTCTCTCTCTCTCTCTGTTTCTGGAAATCTGCGCCTGGTGTGTTCACCCTGTTCTCTTTCCTTCCCAACAGAGTTCATTGAAAGTTCGTCTCTAACCAACGGACAAAGTGGCTCAGAACTTTTCCTGACTTCTTACCCTTTGTCCCCATCATTCCATTTAAGACAGGAATCCAACACTACCAGGGGGTGGCAGACAGGGCATGGTTTTTGCATGAAATTATACCCCCTAAAAAGAATATAGCAGCATACTTTAAAAAAAAAAAATGCTGATCAGCACACATTACCCAACACCCTCATTCTGAAACTGTAGTGTGAAGGGTGGGATGGTTTTGCAAGTTTTCAAAATGTTAAGATGGAAGAGATTTTAAGGTTGGAGCAGGAACTGAATACTACCTGGGAACTTCAGTTGGCAATGAAGTTTGTTTATATAATGATTTATCTTGAAGCAACCAAAGAAACTTAACTTGTTTATGTGGATGGGGTTAAATAGAGGGTGAAGTCTGTTGAAACTGAGTAAGATTCCCTGGATAATTGAGAGGCTTGTGATTTTCATCTTTCGGCAAGTAGTTTGAAATTGTGTAAAGAAAACCAATCAAACACCGCACGTAACCACGATGTTGGCAGTTCATAGTAAATGCACACTTGTTCGGGGAATCTGTTGGGGTGGATTCAGGGCTAATGGGGCAGGGGAGCAGATACTTGTTTTTATCTGTAAGCTCCCTTAATTCCAGTCAGGGGAAAGGTGGGATATAAATAAAAATATAATAATATATAACAAACAAACAAATAGCTATCTAGCAGTCAAACCTCTGTTACCACAGTCTGTTCTAAGCACCTGACTGCTGGAAAAAGCAGAGAGTAATCATATGAAAGACAAGCTCTACTTTGAATTATTTGTCTTCTTCTAGAGCCCAGGTACAGTTTAACTAGCATGGCTCCCACATTCTCCAAATTTCCAAAGTACATCCAAAATACAGATGTAGCAATTAATGTCCGCTTATACTGTATAGCCAAGTAAAATCCTGCTCATATACAGCATCTGGTGCAAGGTTTCTATTGTTCACTCTTTGGAGGAAAATGGTGGTGAAATCCTTATTGATACAGAGATCTCTTTCAAGACATCCAAGCAATGACATAGGCCTCCATTTGTTCATAAGTATGGAGATGGACAACAATTGTGTTGTATTGCTGTAAGTATATCTGCAAGCCATTATTCACTTACCTAAATGTCCCTTCTCAGCCACCACTTTGCTCTTCACCAAAAGTTTAAAAACTTCCATAAATTAGTGTCTGCAATATTGCTTCAACGTGCTTTTAATAATGTGAAAAGACACGCACTGATACCTTGATCCGTAAGGGCTAGGGGCCACTCCTTACTGAAAAAGAGTCCCCATTTCCTGTGGCCTGATTTACATGTGGTGGAAACCACTGAAGAGTACTTGCCTACATGGTCAGCACACTTTGAAAATCCTACTTTCAATTTGAAATATTAGGATAAAGTGGGGTGGGAAGAACCACAGACAGTTGAGGTGTAGTGAATAAGTGGGGAGAGCTAGGTTCAGATTTCCATGTTGCTAGGGCTGAGTGTTCTTGGGCCAACCAGCATCTATCAAAAAGCCTTGGCATTGTTGGGCACCTGTCAAAATTTACACCTCTGTTGTTCGTGGTGGTGGTGGGTAGAGACTGATACCAACCCCCTGGCCTTGGTGTTTTTCATCCTTGCTACAGTTGTCTGTTCATCTATGCTCTCCAACTAAGCAAACAGTGAAAGGAGCAAAGAGCACTCTCTTAGTCCACACACCCTCATTCATAGAAGTGTAGAGTTGGAAGGGATCCCTAGGATCATCGAGTCAGCCCCTTGCAATGCAGGAATCTCAACTAAAGCATCCATGACAGATGGGCATCCAACCATCATGTATGTCCTCTTCCTCAACCCCCCCCCCCAAATGCTGTGATAGGTTGCCTCTTCCTTAGGTGGCATATTTTTAGTGGCGTAGCGTGGGGGGTGCAGGGGGGCCGGGCGCACCGGGCGCAACATCTGGGGGTTAGGGTTAGGGGGCGCAAATCCACGGGTTAGGGGGCGCAAATTACTTGCCTTGCCCCGGGCGTTGACAACCCATGCTACGCCACTGCATATTTTGCCTTGCTTGTCTGACAGACTTGTCCATTTACATAACCCTTCTCCCTCATTTTAAATGAGGATCAAATAAGTGGCAATGTTTCTTGTTTTCCGTCTGTAAATCTGCCCCTGCTTTCTTACTTTCTGCAGATTCCACACCCACCCACCCAGCACACACATGCTGCTTTCAAACGTGAGATGTACTTTCTGCCAACATTTCACCTCTAGCAGATAACTTGCTGACTGGAATACTGAGTGCCTTGGAGCTAAATATCAAACACTTTCCCACCTGCCACAGTTGTGGGCAAGGGGATCGAGAGGTTTGGGCAGACTGATTTGATGGTTTTAAAATAACTCTCTGGGCATTTATATACAGTGTGGCTCAAGACTTAAGCATTGCTTCCTGTCTCTTAATCTGTCTCTTGTAGTTCTCTTTGATATTTGAGGGAGTTTTGATGTCCCCACTGTGGAAGGACGTGTGGCTCCAGAATTGGCCTCCATAGTCACTTATGGACTTATTGTTAAAACCGTGTTTATGGAAGACAATCTTACTCGGCTACGAGTGATCGCCAAAGAAGAATGTCCTTTCCAATGTCCTTTATAATGGCTGCATTTTTAAAAGCTGATTTTATTCTTGTTACTTTGTTGTTGGCTTTTATTTGTGAATGGCCTTGGTTTTTCTTCTCAAAATGGTGTATATAAATTCTGGTGGTGATATGATTTAGCAGAAGTGCTGTGATTCTGCTGCTGCTTCCTTCTCCAGTAACTAATAGCTGGATGGTATTCTAACATATTTAACTTCATGTGGCTTGAAACCCAAGTCAGAAATATATGGTTTCCACAAATAGTTTGCGGTCCAGTTGGAGCACTGGCCAATCTTATTGAGCCACATTATTGCTCTGAAGCAGAAGTTCTCAACCTGTGGGTCCCCAGATGTTGGACTACAACTCCCATCATCCCTGATTATAAAGGCCTTGCTAGCTAGGGATGATGGGAGTTGTAGTCCAACAACCTCTGGGGACCCACAGGTTGAGAACTGCTGCAAGGAACTGAGAACATGCTCTCTTGCAGCTGCACATAGTGAAAGTCTCATAGTAGCGAGGAAGCTTCCTTTCAAGAATGCATGTCTGCCTTTATTGATCTTCTCATTTAGAAACTCCTGACAAGCTTCCAAGGACGTTTGCTGACAAGTAATGGAACCGAAATTTGTATTTAATATGGATTGTTGTTGAACTTGTAATGCTTAACTGTATTATGAACTGAACAGAATTTCCCCCCAAAGTTCTTCTCTAGCTCATAATGTTAGCTGAGATTCTGCACATGTGCAGTGAGATTTCACCCTCATTTAAACCCCTCACATACTTCTGGATATAGCGTTTGAGAGGCCATTGGATTTAGCCAAGCTATAATTCTAAGGGAACAATATGATAACATGTGCATGGTGTCAAATTGCAAGCAGAAGAGAACTCTGAGAGAACAGATGTGCCCCCCACCCCAATTAATCTACCAATAAAGCTAGTAAAAATTAAACCAATTGTGCATCAGGCCAATGGGAAGTTGACCCATTACTATTGCAAACCTTGTGCCAAGCACCCCAAATGAGAAAATGCCACAATGCAACTAGAAATATTAACTACTGCTGTTACTAATGCTGCTGCTGCTGCTATGACAGAAGCTAACAAATTCCTGTGTGGAAGACTGGTACGGATGTACTAACTATCAGAGCTAAGGGAAATTAGAATAGTAATGGTAGAATAGCTGTAGTGTGAACAAGACTGATCAAGTATTGTTCCATCTTTCCTTTAGGGAGGTTGTCAGGTGAGTCTTCTCCATTATCTGTTTTTGTTGCTTCAGAACTGCTGAATTATTTCTTTGTGCATTGCTCCCCATTCAAGCCAGTTTATCTCCATTTTTCACTGCAACACTAGGTAAACCTTTGCCTGCTGTTTTTACAGCGTTCCCATCTACAGGCTTATGCACAAACTTTTAATTCTGACTCCTTCTTGGGGTGGGGTTAATAGTTCAAACTCATCATTTTTCTTAGGGGTTGAAGTTGTACAAAAGCAGCCCGCTGTGAGATTGTTCTGGCGTCTTGGCCCTTGGCAGTTTGGGGGAGTAGGGCAAACAGAAGAAACAGAATCTGAAACTCTCTAGGGAAACTTGGGAAGGGTCTTATAGGCAGTAGGCTGACCTGAGAAGTCAGAGGAAGCCTGGTTTTTCATCCAAATTGCATTCCAGCGCAACCCAAATAGCTTACCTTTTTGGGACCTTGTGAGTGGGAATTGTCTGTTTCTTTAGAAAGGACAGCTAGAGCCTTTGTAAATTTTTTGGTCATATCTTAACGTATTATAAATAACATCAAATGGGAAGAATGGCCACCTTAAACCACATAATGCTTTTTATTGTAGAAATTACACAGCAAGGAACATCTTGGATGATTCCTGTAATTAGCCCACTCTTTGCATAAAAACTATCTGTAGTGAAGAGACACTCTAATGAGAAACATCCTTATACTTCCATATTAGTATTAATGGGACGTATACTTGAGCACTGATGGAACCAATACAGAACTAGGAGGATTTTATTTTTCAGTTTTGGACACTTGCTGAATTGCACTGTAAATTTTTAATGTGAATTGTCAGGTTAATTAAAACTTTCTTAACAAGACTGATAAGAGTTGGTTCGAACAAGGAAGAAACACTGTATTAATAGATTACAGCAACTTACACTGCAGTCCAATGTGAGTTTCTTCAGGGGAAGACAGACACTTTTTAAAAAAGCACAGTGGGGTCTCTTGGAAGCACCCTCATGGCTTTAAGCCAAACTATGCCTTTCAGCTCCAGCTCTGGGGGAAATGGGGTTGTAAATGTGAAGCACTAGCTGGATCAGTGCTGATATGCTGGGCCTATATGTTGTCATCCAAAATCAACTCCATTCCCCAATTTCTATAGCACTTTATAAAGCCCCCCCCCTAAAATTATTAAAATGAGAAAGCGATAAACAAATGCATTAACATTATTTTGGAACTTAGCTTAATAAAAGCACAGCCTGAAGCATGGGGGAAGGCTATTGGCTGGGCCAAAATTTGATTTTTTGATATACATGTAATTTCATTTGTGAAACTGGGAAGAAGTTGGGCCAATCTTGCAGCCAAGGGACTCGCTGTTAGCTTTCTTTTTATGTCACACCTATCTTCACTCTTCAGTACTGGGCTGACATAGAGGCTAAGGTTATGCTGATTCGTAAGTTGGAGCATCTTTATTTTTAAGTTTTGCATAGTGTATTTTTAGAAGGGCATCTCCTTTTTTAAAAATCAATTCCTTAAGAATACTAGATGACTGCAGTCTTCCCAGTTTGTTTCACCATCTTGCTTGTTTGAACTTTTAACAGTGGATTGGAAAACATACTGCCTGCACATCCTTTGCCCTTCTCATTGTCATCTGTTCCTCAGCCTCCACATCTGTCTGCTTCTCCTTCTGCTTTTAGGAGTGCTACCCAAAGGAGAGTGCACTCACTTGGGCCCTCAGGCCAGGCCTCAGGCCTCCCACCAGCCTTGATCCTCCTTTGTACTCTCCTCCTTGCTCAGTGCTTGGGTAATTGTCGCCTCTTGTCGGCTAATGATTATAAATTAGTAGCTGAGTGTATAAAAAGTTAATGAAGTTCTTGTGAGTGGAACCATTATGAGTTCCCAGGACGGCACGTAAAGGTTGGCTGCTCCAGTAAAAGAAGCCAGTTGAAAGTTTGGCCTTTGAAGGTATAGAGTTTCAGCTTTGCTTGTTCTGGATTTCCTGGAGGAAGCCAAGCCTGCAGAACTCCAGCGAGTTTGGAGCAATATGATGCCTGCTAGTTTTGCTGCTTGAAAGAGATGCCTGAAACGAGACCTGTGCCTTGCCCCTCCTCAGTGAAATTAAATTAAGTTAACAAAGCAGTGAATAATAAGAAAATGGGCTTTGTTTCTAAAGTATTGAAATAACAAAATGAATGACAGTGGAAAACTATACACTTTGTTAAGTCAGTTACTACAGAGAAGGCATGGATATTATAGCATTTTTCTTTTGCTTTCGTGAATTGCTTGTAAGTTTTTACAGGGCTGACTCTGTCTCCTCCTCCCTCTCCCCCCTCCCCTATCCATGCCTGTGTGCACACCGACCGGTTCAGGCCTGGAATGTTTGAGTACCAGGGTGCCATGTGAAGGTGCCGTTCTGTATAGAGCCTGCAATATCCCATGGACTTTTCTGTAAAAAATAATAGTACATGCACAATATACTTGTACCGTGGTGCCTCGCAAGACGAAAAGAATCCGTTCTGTGATTCTCTTCGTCTAGCGGTTTTTTCATCTTGCGAAGCAAGCCCATTGACGGATTAGCGGATTAGCGCTATTAGCGCTATTAGTGTCTTATCGTCTTATTGGATCAGCTGATAAGTGGCTTAGCGGCTTAGAAAAGGGGGGGGGGAGGAAAAAAACCCCGCAGGAACTCGCAAGACATTGTCGTCTTGCGAAGCAAGCCCATAGGAGATTCGTTTTGCGAAGCACCTCCAAAACGGAAAACTCTTTCGTCTAGCGAGTTTTCTGTCTTGCGAGGCATTCGTCTTGCGGGGCACCACTGTACATGGTTTTTGGTCTCTGAATTCATAAAGGTATTAGAAAGAACACAGATTAAAACTATCAAATGGAAGAATGAAACCTCAGTTTCTTTAATTCCAATTTCCTTCTCCTTGCCGTACCCCAGCAAGGAGCCATTTCCTCTTCCTCTCCCTCAAGAAATTTTTGGTGCATTACTATCATGACTTCTTACCTCCCTGTCGTTGGTGAAGTGTTCTTTGTACCTCTCTCTCCTCCTGCAGCACCAGTGAGCATGTGTGAAGTATCTTTCTCTCGCCATTTTGTGGTGGTGACACCCATCCTCATATATGGATTTCTGCATGTTGAAATGGCTCTTCCAGGTGGCATCAAAAAGCTAAGCACTGCTCTCATCTGTTTCAGCCTCAAGGCTCCACTTTACTCTCTTTGTGATTCTGTAAAATGTGCACAGACACACTGTGGCCTGGTTCACACATCACAATAAAATAAGCTATGGTTTTGATGTGAGCAAGCAAGCATGCTGGTGCAGTTTTGGGAACTTCTCTCCTGCTTCTGCTGGGAAACCACTTATGATTTGGTTTAGTGTTATCAGACCTGAGGTTCCTGATTTGCTTCTCTCCAAACAATGAGGGATAACTGAGGTTTGTTCTTGTCTTACTGTTCATGGTTTGTTTGGGGAAAACAAACCATGAGTCTGGCATCAGACACAACGCTAAGCCAAACCATGGCGTCTTTGCTGGCAGCATGGCAGTAACTGGAGCTGGGTTTGGGAGCAAAGTGCCAACTGTTTCAGCAGCATGCATTGACATGTTCACATCAAACTATTCTTTATTTTAACTATGTTTTAATATGATGGGCAAACTATCATGGTTGAGCTTCTTAAACCATTATGGATTGAAATAGAAGTTTTTTCTTTTACCAATATAGGTTTTCCAGGACCTTACTTGAGAGATGATGCTTGCACCTTTAAATTACATGAACTGTTGAGCAAAACTGCAGCAGGTCACAGTGCCTTCCTTCACTTCTGCTCATCCTTCTACCTCACTTGCTGCGCTTAACAATATTCTAATTTTGCCCCACAGCAGCCAAGATGATGGGAGAAGCCATAGCAGTCTCCATCCTGCCTCAGTGTTTTGGAGTATTTTAAAGCATAGTGGGAACTGACTGCTAAGTGAAGTGACTGTAAAGGTTGCTTCCTTTTAATCTGTGTGTATTGTATAAACTTATATTTCTTCTTTTTAAGCAAGGTACCAGTCCTTATGGATTCTTGTTAACATATGGGAAATGCCATGGAGACTTGGGAAGGGCTTCTCTCATTCAGGGGCCACAGTGGTCACTTCCTTGTTTACCTTGATGTAGAAAAATAGCTAAAGAAGCTGAAAACCAAGACCAAATAAACCAAATGAAGACAACCTAAGAGATATATATAAACCTTTTCCTCAATTTGCCTTTAGTCTGCTCTCTTTTTAATTCACTTCTCCCATTATTCCCCTTCTTCAAAACCTTTCTTTCCTTTCTGTCAAATAAAGCATTTTTCTTTCCTCTCTGCACTGCCCATTACCCTATTTCATCAATTTACCCTATTTTTGTAATTGTATCCATGTATTCTTTGGTAATTGTAACAAAGTGTGTGTTTTTTTTATAATCGTATCCAGGTAGGTAATTTTAAATTGTATCTAGTTTTGTTTTTGTTTTTTCTCTTGTAATTGTGTCTATACTCCTTGTAAATGTGAATCCTTACTGTGACCCTTAGGTAATTGCTACATTTGGCGCCTTTGCAAATGGCATTGACCCCTTTGTATCCTTGTGCTTTATCAGTGTTTGTTCAACTTCTCAATGATTGTAACTACTTTCAGGAAAATAAGAAATGGAACCCATGTATTCAGATTGCATCACTTTATTGTAACCATGAAAGTATAAATGTTAATTTTAGCTTCAACCTAATCACTTCCACTCAGCTCACCTTCCTTCTTTCACAAAGTGCCAGATGACCAGATCCATCTCATTTGCCATCCCTTCCTGGATTTCTAGACATGACCTTACTCATGTAGATAGGATTTGCACCCCACCTTGTATCTTGCACCCGAACCTCCCTTTTGCACCCTGCAAACCTGTACCCCCCCATGTAAATTGACGAACCTGTGACGAATAAGACCACCCACAATTGCGACTGTATAAAATTCTGGACTTACCTTTGGGTGGGGTTCCTCATACCTTTTGTCACCTTTGCGTCGGGAACCTGGTTGCAACCGAATAAAGGATCTTTGCTCTTAAAAAGCAGCTTGCTTCTTTCTCTCCTTGGTTGGACATAACCCGTCATCTTCAACCGAAGCGGACCCTTTTGGGGCCTCGAACCCAAATTCTAAGTGTTTTGCATCAACCTCATGTTTATTCTTTTGTGCATGTGAGTGATTCTGCTAATATAGAATTCAGTCTAGAACCCTTCTGTTATTAGTCTTTTGGGAGAATCTGAAACTTAAAAACAGTAATATTGTCTTTCCTAATTTACACAATTCTAATACATATGTACCGTATATACTCGAGTATAAGCCGACCCACATAGAAGCCGAGGCACCTAATTTGACCACAAAAAACTGGGGAAACTTATTGACTCTAGTATAAGCGGGTTCACCACACCACAAACCTGGTGGTGGTGGCAGCGGTGGAGGAAGAACAAGCAGCTCGAAAGGACCCTCACTCGAGTATAAGCCGGGGGGGGGGGGCTTTTTCAGCATAAAAAATGTGCTGAAAAAGTCGACTTATATTCAAGTAGATACGGTAAGCTGCTAACGTGCTAAATCCCCAGTAGCAGATGGGGGCATGGCATGGTGGGACTTACCTGACCTCCTGGCTGCTTACTGGGAGGGTGCTTGGTGCTGTGCAAACACATAGCTGGGTACACCTTATTGGCTCAGGAGGTGTGTTTGCACAGCACAGTTCTCCCCACCATCATCTTCCTCCTGGTAAGCAGTAGTGACTCAATTGCTGGGAGGTCAGGTGAGTATCACTGTCCTACCGCACTGTCCACTGCTGCCTATCATAAGAGTTCAGTCTGGGCAGCTGCTTCTTCTTTTTAAATTAAATACCATATCACATTTTAAAAAATTGCAGAATTTGGAAACCTCTTAATACTGATCACACATTGCTCTGGTAACCACCCACCTTTGACTTTTCTGAGACGCCCAGATATGCAAAGAAGAGAGAAAAGGGTTATTTCACAGCCAAATCAAAGAGGGGAATTTGTGTGTGTGTGTAGTTAGATGAGAGAAGTGAAGTGTCTTGGTCAGGCCACATCACGCTAGCCTGGCTGCTTCCTGTGTAGTTTAGGGAGCTTTTGTTGAAAGTGGGCTTGGCTATTTTTATTAAAACTCATATACCAGGGGTAGGGAACTGCTGGCCTTTAGACTGGAATTGGCCTGCCCAGCCACCTACCAAATTGATTGTGGCACTATTAATGGCAGAGATGGCTTTTTGCTAAAGGAAAACACAAGACAGGTGGGGGGGTTAGTATTGGGGTGGTTTTTTCTATATTGATGCTGGAGAAAAATAAACTAAGTCCAGTTGCACAGAGTCCAGCAGAGTAACGGTTTGGTTTTTTTGCAGAGACATGTCCAACAACCCTTACAATTACAAATACTAAATACCATGTGAAATACTACACACACACACACACACAAATACTATACTAAATATTGGTGAGCAATTTCATTTGTGTTGGGGCAGGAATGATGAGAGTGTCTGAGGGCACAGTTATGAATTCATTTGATTTTACGTTAGTTTCTTGTCCAGTTAATGTAAGTGTATTTTGTTCATCAAAAAAGCAAGCAAAGCTCATCTTTAAGTTAATGGGTGTGGTGTAAGTTTGTGTGTGGAGTGGATATTGGATCTCCTAATAATGAATATAATATTGAATTTGATTATGAACGTGATTTTTCAAAATTGCAAGCTGATTAGTTTTTAATGCAACTGCACTGGTTTCTGATAGGCATAGCTTGAAAAATGCAGCTGTTGGCTTTGGCCCCACCTACTTTTGGCATGTAACCACCAGAGGGTCTGCCAGAAAAGGCTTCCCCACCTCTGACATGAATTCCTCCATCAGTTAGCAGTGCCAACATTTTAATCTGGCCATTCCACACTGGGACGGTGTGAGTGTACAGCCTTGCCTCTGAGATATTAACCAGAGCAGTGGCACTTCTGCAAAACCAGTACCTTGGCCAAATGCCAACTTCAATCTCCCCAATTTACTCTGTCACATTCCCACTGCTGCTTTCAGGTAGTTCTACAGTTGTTCTAGCAGCATTGCACATAGTTACACACAGCTGTCTTGCTTCTTCCCAGAGGTGGCTACAGTTGGACTCATTTTAGGTGGTTGTGTGGCAAAGAGATGGTTATGTTTCTCCAGCACATGGACTTAATAAGAATATGAGTTCATCTCCATAGTTACAAAGGAGGTTCTTACAATGTTTGTTCTGTGCTCTAATAAATACAATGCAAGGATGATGGATAGAGAATCTGCCTTATCTGCCGATGGTTCTAGGTTCAGTTCCTGGCATCTCCAGGTAGCTTTGAGGAAAACTCCTGCCTGAAACCCTGGAGAGTCACTGCCAGCCAGTGTAGACAATCCTGAGCTAGGTGGGCCAATAGTCTTACTTCCTTTGTTCCTATGGGGAGGCCTTGCTCCCTGTTTCTCCATAGTTTCTGACAACAGTGGTATGTTTAGTTTGCAGGACTCATTTACTAGGGGAAGTGAAAGGGCAAATTAGAAGCAATGTGACATGAACTCACCTGAGTTGTTCTGAACTCTGAAGACACACTCTCAGCACTACCCCAAGCCATTTTGTCACCTGAGGCAAACCGCAAAATGGTACCCTCCCTCCCCACCAGGGAAGAAGGGGGTGAGTGAAGATCTACATCAGGAACAAGGGAGTGGAGTGAAGATCTGTATCAAGAACAAGGGAGGGGGAAATCAAATCAGCCTTATCCAAAGGTTGAAGTGGAAATCAGAGGCCATCACAGTGGGGGTGGGGGGAGAAGGGACCTGGTCTGAATCAGGATTGGTGGATGCAGAGCCCAGGAGTCCACCATATCCTTCCTAGGGGTGGGAGGAGACCAGGAGTGCCTCCTGTTCACTGAGAAGCCACTGTGGAGGTGGCCTGGGAGGGCTTCCGAGGAGGCAGCAGATCTGGCCTCCAAAGAGCGCACCACGGCTGTCGCTGCAGCAGTGGTAGCAGCAGCAGGTGCTGCATTCCTTGGAGGCTGGATCTGCTGCCCCTGCGGATCCTGCTGCTGAAGGAGGTTGCTTACCTTGCCTCATGGATGGGCCGGCCCTGAGCACTATTTTACAGTTCAGAAAGGGACAAAGAGAGTGCAGGTGAACATTTCCCCTGCACATTGTTTTTTCCTCAACCCACTCTTTAAAGCTGTTTTTCTCCTAGCAGGAGTTGCTTTTGGTTGCAGAGTCAAGGGGCGGGGGGGGGGATGAAATAAGCATTTTCAGGAAGAAAAGAATGGGTAAGCTGGGCAAGGGATGGCTTCAGTTCCTTGCCACCAACTCTGCTTTAAATTTCCACTCTGCCATGTTAGGATTTGGTGACATCCTGCTCCTGATTCCAGGGTCTTTTATTTTGCATAGGACTTCATTGGAAAGGAGGTGGTTCCTGACCTCAGGCCTGCACCTTTGTAATAGGGGCTGTTCGTTTTATTGCACTGCAAGCCTATCAGTGTCTCTCTCATGTCTGTGGATAATCTTGTTTCATGCTATATGAAAGGATATCTCCAGTTACCCATGGTAGGAAGTGGGGGAGTGCAGTTTAGGTACCATAGGCCCACTTAGCACAGTCCTGTAGCCACATGGTGTTACTTCCCTGTGATGCAACCCTACACAGCTGTGGTTTACTTGGAAATAATTCAACCAGGTGGGCAGAGCTGCTTGCAAAGACCTTCCTCACTCTTTTGTACTTGTCTCTTGCTAGGTAGCAAAAGCTCTTGCAATTGGTTCCACCCAAGAGTTTGCAACGTTTGCACAATGTCACTCTAGTTGGCTCTAAAACTGCTTAGTAGTCTTATCAAACTGCTGTAGAAGTAGCAAAAAATGAGAAACTGAAGGGTTACAGTTAAATCCTTGAAACCCACATTCTCTCCACTATCAATTCATTCCTTTTTCCCTGCGCCTAATTTTCTGTTAAGTGCAAGTATTTCAGGAATTTGTAAGGAATTATGATGGGGGTGGGGTGGAGGGAGTGATGTTGATGGAGAATGGGAGGTAGGGAAGACTCATCCAATACAAACCATCTGTTCTCCAGCTTCCAGAGCTGCAGCGTCTGGGATGAAGGCACTGATCTAAACCAGACGTTGTTTCAGACAATAAAACCATATTACATGTTAATGAGAGTGTACATCTCAGAAGAAAAGGTGTGAGGCTCACTGGGTGTTCTCACCCTCTTGGGCCAGGTGTGGCTCCAAAGCCAATGCATTGTCACTTGTTGTCATCAGAGGGTTTTTACGGCCAGTTAATGGGACCGACTGCTTTCTCTCTGGCCCTTATGTAGAAGAGATGCCCTCAAGTTTTGTTTTAGTCTTAAAAAAGAAATCACAAATGACCACCGCCCAGCGGCTTTTAGACTGATGCTTCCTTTGAACTTTATGTAGGAATCTTACTCCCCAATAATTCATGGATTTGAAGACTAGGTGAGGTCGCCTTGACTTTTAGCATGAGAAATATTTTACTCCTGCTCTCCAAACATGTCTTAGGTTTGATCCATGATTTCTAAATGAACATGTTAAAAAATACAAAAGCTTGTTTGTTAGACCCATCGTTCAGGAATAACCTGAGCTGAAAACAGACCACTTGCTAAACAGTTTTGTGAACTCTCTCCTGCCATGAATTTTCTGTGTAACTTTAGTCAGTGCTACGTGTGGCCTGGTTCACGTCATGCTAAGCCAAATCATAGCTAAACATGAACAGCCAGCATGTGGGGACATGGAGCAAAAATCATGATTGCTCTGCTCCTCCCCCAGTCCTGCTGCTGTTTTGTTACCCAGAGCTAAGCCAGGATTTGGCTTAGCGTTATTTGACCATGACTTTTGCTCTGTGCTTGCTCATTCATGCTTAGCACTACATGTGAACTGAGTCATTATCGCTCAGTCACCATGCCATCTGCAATATGAAATGATACTACTAACTTATATGACAGGGTTCTTGTAAGGATTTCATCAGGACAATGTATGTGAAACACTTTGGACACTGTACAGTGCAATATGAATAATAAGTAGCAGCATTAGATATTAGGTTGGGATTTGCAAGGGCCATGTGTGCTTCCATGTGGGTTACAAGAAACAGGTTTAATAGGGACCACACTGGGCCACTTAGCTATTCTCCCTCCCCTGTACTTTTCCATTTAACATTTTGAACATAACTCTGCCCATTTTAGTACAAAAAAAACAAATTGCTTGCCTTTATAGAAGTTTAAACCTCTCTGCTACTCCCAACACTTGCCTTCTCTTTTAATGGCACTCTGGTAATTGCTGCTAAGCAGAGCTATCTATCTCCAAAGTCTTTGGCATGACCTTCCCCCTACTTGTTCCTCTGTGTTCTCCTGAAGAAGAGGGGCTTATGCCCCCAGACATGCCACAACTGGCATGAATAAGATACTTTCCTTGGAGGGGAGGCTGCAAGAGATCGAGCTTGCTGATAAATTTGAAGTAGTGAGGCTTTGAGAGATGTGGGCTGAAGGCACAGTTCAGTGAAGGACCCATCTCGAGGCAAATGGCATGCCCCCAGCAAGAACCACCTTTCTTTGCAAGAAGGTTTAAAAGGCTACAACAGCAGACACAGGAATAACTCACCAAATGCTCACTTTACTCTTGTGTGGATGTTTGCGGACTTGAGGTTTTGGCCAGTTCACATAATACGACTGTGTGAGGTCTGGGCTGTACATTACTGGTAGAGCACATGCTTTGTATGCAGTAACCCCCAAGTTCATGTTTTGCATCTCCAGTTAGAAAAGATCTGGGGTGCGGATCCTGACTCTGAGACCTTAGAGAGCTGCTCCCAGTTGGAATGCTGAATACTAGGTAGACCCAGTAGTCTGACTTCGTAGAAGGCAGATTCATGCATCATTTTCTCCATGGCAAGGGGGTTCTGTGCACAATTTAGAACTATACAGACGGCTGTTAAGAACTAGGGAGGTTTAAATGAAGAAGAGTCTAAAATTGTGGTTTGTGCTTAAATTAAATGATTCAGATATTCCCCCCCCCCTTTCAAGTATGGTGCAATTCATTGCGCTTCATTTCAATGAGGGTTGTGTGTGTGTGTGTGAGAGAGAGAGAACTTGTGGATTGTGCCCCATGACTCAGATCTGTCTCCCATTCTTCTCTCTGTAATTGCACCCATAATCTGCCTCACCTTGATTCATGGTAGGGCTACTTCTGGCTTTTCCTGGGATTCCTGGGTTCATGGTGGGTACCATCCAATACTTGGCACATGCCTGAATTGTTCTAGTGCCAGCAGTGCCCTGGCTTTCTTTGTTGTACTGTATTTAACTGGAGTTGCAGCCTGCCTGTCGCTTCTCAGTTGGGCTCTCATTTGTGTTTCATTTCTTCCCTGAATCTTCTCTGGCAATAAATTGGGAACCCTTTCCTCCTCCTCCTTCTTGTGCTGCCAGCATTCTACTTCTTTGGTGATTTTGTGCTTTGTGTATTTCTGGAGCACTGCCTCCAAAATACAGTATTGCCTTTCTCCTATTGCCTTTCAAAACTCAAAAGTCTTATTTTAGTTTGTTTGGTTTCTTTTTGTTTGCCTTTCCATTGATTGTTGCCTTTGCTTGGGCTTTTTACCAGTTGCTGCCTTATATTCTCATTTTAATTTTCTTTCCTTCTAAGCCAGTCTCCACCATTCCTGAAGTCTATTTCTGATGCCGATTTTAAAACTGTTATCCCATTGTGCCACAGAGAGCATCAGAATGCTATATTCACAAAACATTTTTTTCCTCTCAGGATCATGAACTGATTAATATATAAATAATTACAAGACTGATATATCTATAAGATTATTCTGTGGGGCATCAGAATATAAGTGGCTCTCACGTATACCCCAGGAAGCTCTGCCTCTTAAAGTACATAAGACGCTTCCCCCAAACATCACCAGATCCCTATCAATTGCTTTGACGGTGTCATGTTTTTCTTAGACTGTTTTTGGGTTTGCTGGAATTTTGCAGCTGAATAGCAGCAAAGGAGTGGAATTATTTTTCATTTCTTCTGTTTATTATGCATCGAGGGCCCTGAACTGGGTTTGGAAAGGAAAGAGGTGTGAATTAGTTTGGGGAAGCTTGAAAAGCCACACTGGGGGATCAGGCAGCATAGATCCAAGGCAAGTTTCTGTCTCCAGTCTTGCCTCCCCCTCTCTGCCCCGAAACCTCTCTACTTAAAACAAGCAAAGAGAGCTGACAACCCACAACAATGGCTCCCTTTCTTCTCTGTTGCTGGTGTTTTGATAGTTTTATGTTACACCCCCCCCCCACCCTCCGTTGTGGGTTGGAGCTATGGAGGGGGGCATGTAGAGAATCTGACATGAGCGACATGATGTAATGTTTTTTTTCCAGCCTAGAAACGAGGCAATTTTTCACCCAAGGTCAGCAAAATTTATGTCAAGCCCCCAGACTCCTAGCTGGCTGGGCCTTGAGGTGGAGTGGGGGGAGAAGGAAAGAGCATTTGGAAAGGCAGGCACCTAGCCTGCCCTGTCTGCACTTTTGCAGTTGGAGGGGCCAGCCTCACTCCACAGCTTCAACTAAAAGCATTGCATCTGCAGCCTATGAGTGGGGAAGACCATTTTATACCCCGCGTTTTGTTGATCAGCCATCACATCTGTTTCCTATTGAAAGCCTATTTGGAGGAGACAGACAGAGAGAGCGCCTTTTTATAGTTTAATAATCTTGGAGGCAATACGCCAGTCCCTTGCGGATTGTCCACTAATCGCTCCCCTCCCCCATCCCTTGTGGTTTTCATTTTAACTTCCTTTTTTTTTAAATAAAATTTTTATTGGTTTTACAAAGTTTTTAAATAACAAACAAACACTTAAAAAGACAAACATACACGTATAGTTTCATACCATATTTTCATAAACCTCTTTTCTTGGACTTCCCCTCCCCCCCCCTTTCTGCATCCCAATGTCCATAATTTTTAGCAACTCCCAATTGTTACTTCCAACCTCTGTCATCTTAGTCTTCTCTATATTCTGGGCTTATATCACTGTATCCCTTTGTCTCTGAAAACCACAACACTTTAACATTCATTAAGTTTATAATAGTCCTTAAGGTAGCTTTTAAATTTTCTCCATTCTTCTTCCACCGTCTCCTTTCGTTGGTCACGGATTCTGCCTGTCATCTCAGCCAATGTCATATAGTCCATCACTTTCATCTGCCATTCTTCCAGCGTGGGTAGATCTTGTGTCTTCCAATACTTCGCGATGAGTATTCTTGCTGCTGTTGTAGCATACATAAAAAAAGTTCTATCCCGTTTAACTTCCACTAAAACAAAATAATCGTAATAAACCAACTTGAATGTTAGAGTTCCACCGAAATTATCCTTTTCAGCACCACCTCTGCTCTTTCTTGGGGTTCTAGAATATACAACGCACTTCTATTCAATCCCTTCCCTTTATGCTTTCCATTTTGGAGTTTTTTTTTGTGTTGGCACTTAAAAGTTACATATGATAAGCTGTGAGTTGTCAGCTCTTTCTGCTTGCTTGGGGTAGAGGAAAAATGTGGAAAAATACTAGAGGGAGAAAGGATCCACCCACCTGATTTCCCCCTGCCCCTATACAGTGGTACCTCCGGTTACGTACTTAATTCGTTCCGGAGGTCCGTTTTTAACCTGAAATTGTTCTTAACCTGAAGCACCACTTTAGCTAATGGGGCCTCCTGCTGCTGCTGCGCCGTCAGAGCACGATTACTGTTCTCATCCTGAAGCAGTTAGCGGAGTCTGTAACCTGAAGCGTATGTAACCTGAAGCGTATGTAACCTGAGGTACCACTGTACCAGCTTTTCAAGCCTCTCTCAAACTAACTTACACCTCTCCTTCCTTCCTAGTCTAAGCACCACAGCTGGATAAGATCCCCACCACCACTGAGGACAGAGTAGTGTTTCTGAAAGATGACCTGGCTTTGCTGACTCTCCACATAAGCGATGCTCAGGGGTGGGCATGTGCTTGGGGAGTGTTAATGTGGCTTGCAAAGGAGAAACCTGGGTGGATCTGAGGGGTGAAAATGGGGTAGAGGAAGTACGTTCACCCCAAACCACCTAAGGCTTCCTGGATTAAACCCAGCACCTTGAATTGTGCTGGGGAGATTATCTAATTATGTGGGGACCAGAAGAGGCTTGGCCCGCTCTTTTGTGATGGCTTCCTTAGCCTCTGGTTTTAGAAGGCTTCAGAGGATCTAAGGTCAAAGGAGGGCTTCTGGCAGAGTTTCATTACAGATGCTGAATTCCCTCTCCCATCAGCACTGCACTGGAACACTTTTCAGGTGTGTAAGCTCCCAAAGTGTTTTTTTAAGTGGGTTTCTGGAATGAGGTTGGTTGGGGGAGTGATACAGTTTTTATTAAACATGCATCCAATATGACAGAGTAGCACTACAACAAATGAAACCTCTCGAAAAGCCTCACCTCACTACAGATGGTGCAGGAATTCACAAAAGAGCACCCGGTGATCTTAATAGTCCCGTTCTGGGGGGTAGGCAAACTGACAAGGGAGAAGGTAAGCCTCTTCAGATTCCCCTTTCTGTTCTTGTCAGGGTTTCTTGCTTGGGCACAAGACAGATATATCCAAATCTCTTTTTTGGGGAGCCCTTTGCCTCTTTTCTTAGGTCCCAATCAAACTCCCCTGTATTTTTTGCAGTTTTATTTTACTGATTCAAACATGTCAGCTGCTCCTATAATGAGGATGCTAATACCTTGACTCCTAGGGCTGCAGAGAAATAATTGAAATTCCTAACTATGCAAATTTATTGCAACCTTTTTATAGCCCCATGTAAACTTTGATTCTGTAAATGGCTGCATCAACAACTTCGTTTGTCAGAATATTCTTTCTTTACTGTTCCTGCTCTGCTCAAATCCATGAATGTTGGCATTTAGTGTAGGTCTTGCAATTAAAACTGCAGCCCTAATTTCCCAATTTCCCAAGGAGCATGCATGAGCAAGTCCCACGGAAGGGAATGGGAGCTGCAGAAGAGCTTTTAATGTTCATGTTTTGTTCATTTCAGTAGGACTTGTTCATGAGGAGTTCCTCCTGGTTTGTGTCTTAGACTTACAGGGCTGGAAGGTATAATTGGTGGGATTCTTCTGGAGCAAATGGCCAGTAAAAGACAACATGATTCTTTGGTCACATATGTCTTTTCCCTCTGACTTCTGCTTCCCCAAACTGGATGCACCCCGATCCTGAAGCTTTTGACTGCTGCTTCACTTCTTTTTCCAAGTGTATTCTTTTATCTCTACCCCCCTTTCCATTTTTGTTTAGCTTCATTGCTTTTGATGTTCCGAACCTCCTATCAGCACAGCTCCCATAATGCCAGCCCTGTGCCTTTCATTATCACGTTAACAAACTTGAGTCGTGCCTAACGAGGACGCCTCATACGTTATGCTAATGATCAAGAGACATGTTAATGATATTTTAGAAGCCTAATTAGTGGAATATATAACTATATGCAATTTGGTAATGGACTGTGACAACAAGTTGTTAAGAGGGGGCTTGACAAATCCGGTTGGATGTGGCCTCAGATAAACATTTGCTGAAAATGGATGAACAGGAACTGGTTGTGGGTGAGGGAAGAGAGATTTGTTGTGCATGTGTACATGCATGTGTGCATGCATGCATGCATGTATGTTAACTGCATATAAATGCTATTCCAGCAAATCAGTTAGCTTTCCTCTTTCCCTTTTGACACTCAGATGCTGTTTTATGAGGAAGTAAGTCCCCAGTGATTTCAGTGAAATTTGCTTTGCCACAACTGCATTATGATGCAATCTCTGATTGGGTTTTTTGCACACATACAACTAATTTCCAGTCTTTATTCCAGAAACTAGTGTAAATCTACATAGAGTTTGGACTTGATATCCCGCCCTTCACTCCCCTTAAGGCAGGCATGTCCAAAGTCCGTTTATGGGGCCTAATCCGGCCCACCGGTTGATTTAATCCAGACCCCGTGGCAGTATATGTCCTGGGGTAAAATCCTAAAAAGCTCAACTATAATAATAATAATAATAATAATAATAATAATAATAATAATAATAATAATTTATTATTTGTACCCCGCCCATCTGGCTGGATTTCCCCAGCCACTCTGGGCGGCTTCCACAGAAACCAAAAAACACTAAAATATCATACATTAAAAGCTTCCCTGAATAGGGCCGCCTTAAGATGTCTTCTGAATGTCAGGTAGTTGTCCATCACCTTGACATCCAATGGGAGGGCATTCCACAGGGCGGGCGCCACCACCGAAAAGGCCCTCTGCCTGGTTCCCTGTAGCTTCGCTTCTCGTAATGAGGGAACCGCCAGAAGGCCCTCGGCGCTGGACCTCAGTGTCCGGGCAGAACGATGGGGGAGGAGACGCTCCTTCAGGTATACTGGGCCAAAGCCGTTTAGGGCTTTAAAGGTCAACACCAGCACTTTGAATTGTGCTCGGAAACGTACTGGGAGCCAATGTAGGTCTTTCAAGACCGGTGTTATGTGGTCTCGGCGGCCGCCCCCAGTCACCAGTCTAGCTGCCGCATTCTGGATTAGCTGTAGTTTCCGAGTCACCTTCAAAGGTAGCCCCACGTAGAGCGCATTGCAGTAGTCCAAGCGGGAGATAACTAGAGCATGCACCACTCTGGCCAGACAGTCCGCGGGCAGGTAGGGTCTCAGCCTGCGTACCAGGTGGAGTTGGTAGACAGCTGCCCTGGATACAGAATTGACCTGCGCCTCCATGGACAGCTGTGAGTCCAAAATGACTCCCAGGCTACACACCTGGTCCTTCAGGGGCACAGTTACCCTATTCAGGACCAGGGAGTCCTCCACACCAGCCCGCCCCCTGTCCCCCAAAAACAGTACTTCTGTCTTGTCAGGATTCAACTTCAATCCATTAGCCGCCATCCATCCTCTCAACAACTTCAATCCTAAAAAAAAACACCCTCAAAAACTTTGGTAGGCCCTCACGCATTGTCACTTCATCAAATCTGGCCCTCTTTGAAAAAAGTTTGGGCACCCCTGCCTTAAGAAGTCTCAAAGTGGCTAACAATCTCCTTTCCCTTCCTCCCTTACAACAAACACTCTGTGAGGTGAGTGAGGCTGAGAGACTTCAGAGAAGTGTGACTAGCCCAAGGTCACCCAGCAGCTGCATGTGGAGGAGGGGGAAAGCGAACCCAGTTCACCAGATTACGAGTCCACCGCTCTTAACCACTACACCACACACTCTCTCCATATATATATTTAAAATAGCATAGAGACAGTGTTAGACAATGTCAGTAATGTACCAGTTTCACCATGTGTAAAATGGGCATCAGATGGACTTGCCTTAAAGGTTGTGTGGTATAACAGAGAAAATTGCTCTTGCTGCATCTCTAGCAAACTTGATCTTGAAGATGGGGTTGAATCAGTCTAAATAAATATTGACCTTCTTGTCACACTGGAGAGCCAGTGTGGTGTGGAGAGCCAGTGTGGTGTAGTGGTTAAGAGCGGTAGTCACGTAATCTGGGAAACCGGGTTCGTGTCTCCGCTCCTCCACATGCAGCTGCTGGGTGACCTTGGGCCAGTCACACTTCTGTGAAGTCTCTCAGCCCCACTCACCTCACAGAGTGTTTGTTGTGGGGGAGGAAGGGAAAGGAGAATGTTAGCCGCTTTGAGACTCCTGAAGGGGAGTGAAAGGCGGGATATCAAATCCAAACTCTTCTTCTTCTTCTTCTTCTTGTGAAGCAAGAATTGTTCAGCTTGCAGGTACTTCTAAATCCATAAAGTTCCCTGAATATGCTAGTATTGACAGGGTATTCTTTTTGCCACCTTTGCCAGCTGTGGCCTTTCTTGGAGAAGGTATATCTGGCATAAGTTTTCCAGGCCCTGGCTATTAGACTAGACTACACTACTAGACTAGATTACTACAGTGCTTGCTATCTAGACTTGCTTTTATAAAAGCAACCTGGAAACTTTGGTGAAAAATACTTGTTTTCTGGCACTGGAGGGTCAGATCACATTCTGATCTTATACAAATATGCAGTGGTTGTCCATTTGTATCTGGATTTAAAGTGCCAGCGATTCTCAGAAATTGCCTGTTCCCATATGAACTTGCCCAGCCTCTGCCCCCAACTGCTCCTGAGTGTTTTAATGCTTTAACTTACCCTAGGACCTTGGGGTAAAGGGTGGGTGATAAAGAAACAAACAAATAAATAAATAAATCATGTCACGTTAACTGGTCTTCTCCAATTATGGCTCTGTTTAGATTTAACACACAGGGCTGGTTCAGACATCTGTGTGCATCATTTGACTGGTAGATCAGTTGCTGACATGTAGACAGAACCTGCCTCACACCTCAAACGGAGTGCTTTTCATTGGAGTTGAGTTCATGTGTTCAGCAGCTGCCAGTCACCAAGTGTAAAATGAGCAAGTTTAGAGAAATAAAGTGATGGGCATGGATGTATGGGCCAACTCACGCTTTTGCAGAGGCCCTAGTGGGATGGATACTCTCATCCTGGGGCTTCAACTGGCCTTGCTTGCCAGGCTTTCACCTCCCCTGGAGAGAGTTCACACTTTGTCTTGTATCACTGCCCTGGGAAGTACTATCACTGCTGTAGAGTAGCTTTGATAATGAATTATTAACTATATTTGGTTCTGTTTGGTTAAAAAAAAACCCAAAGTTTTTTGCATTTCTCCGGTGGTGTCATTGACCCCAACTTCTTGGGAAACTACAAAACTGGATGACTTCTCTTCATCTCGTAGAGTGATTGGTGTTTTGACAGGAGCACACTAGCTATGCCAACTGGAAACTCAGTAAGAATTCTCACAAAGGACTGATTGACCCTGTAGAGGGGTAGAGGTTACTGTGATCCTACATATTTTTTTAGGGAAACTGAGGTTGAGGGACAAACTTGCTTAGGGACACCTAGTGGATTCATGGTTGAGATGAGATTTGAGATGGGATTTGGAATGCAGTTCAAAAATGAAGGGGCACTGAACTTTAGATGTGATGTTGATGTTAAGTGTAGAATTTGGTGGATGCTGGGTTGTGAGCAAGTGGGAGACAATCACTGTAAGAAAGTACATAGAGAAAGAGGTACCTGCATTGGCAGGAGGTTGGATTGGGTGATGCAGGAGGGATCTCAAACTTCAAGATTCCATGAATGTGTGAATACCTCTTTTGTGATCCAAGATGGTATTGTGGCTTATATGTTCTGCAGTTTTGTGGCTATCTTACAAACGGCTATGTTTGCTTATGTTCAAGTATAAATTCTTTGGCTTCTGCAAAACGTGTACATTGCAAGCTGTTAGTTGCTATAAATTGCAAATGTGTACAAAATGAAAACGGAAATTGGTCCTGTCACTTTGTGTTGCTTGAAGTTACACCATATCCACTTGTCCCCTTTCCCTACGTGTGACATGAGTGAGATGCACAAAATGAGTGGGGCTTGCACTATCATATTTGACATAAACCATGTCACGATGCGGCATGAGTGAAGTTTGAAGGAAAATGGGTCGGAGTTATAACCCACTTGGTAAAGCACCAAATTAAAGAAATCTTTGGGACCTGACCATCTGTGTGCTTCTGATGCCTGTTGTGAAGGGGCCTCAGAAAAAACATCTGGAAGCATTGCCCAGATGCTGTGTTCTCATTACCTGTAGCTGCTTGCAGCTTTTCAGCAGCAGCAGGTCCTAGGAGAACGGTGACCATGTCCCCCCTTCAACCTCAACATCTCTCCCCCCACTCCACCCCAGCATGTCTGTCCTCCCCATCATTAAACAAGAACAGTAAAGCAGAAGAATCTTTACACACTGTGATTTTATACCATGGATCAAAGATCAAAGCAGAGCACAGTGACCATAAAAATAACTGCTTTTTCAATTTTACAATGCTTTCAGTGGTAAAGAATCAAATAAATTTAATATTAATTAAACACTTAGCTTTTAACCTCCTTCTGCATCCACATTTGGCTGCCTGTTGGAGAAAAATTAATTGGGCATCTTAAATCTTGCGTTACTAAATGCTTTGACAGAGGTTTCAGAAGCACTTATAACTTAAAGCTAAAGGCAATGGGACCATTTGTCCTTGCACTCACTTAATTGAAAAGTCTGAGATTGGAAGGTGGGGGGAGGGAGGAAAGTGCCATTTTATGGTTGAGTTTCATTCTTTCTTTTTTCCTTAAAAAAAAGCATAACTTACAGTTCCAGTATTACAACCTCCGTTTTAATTCCATCTCTGTAAGTGACACCTTGCAGAATGGAAACGATTGATCTTCTGTTACATGCGCCCTATTGATCCTGCACCATGCTGGAATTTGGAAGAAATTTGATATTTGTAGTTTTATGAGATGATAACATTTAATACCTTTTCCTAGTATTCTTCTCTCTGCTTCACAGACTTGGATATGGAAAATAAAATCAGAACAAAAACATAAACAATTAAGTATTAAGAATTTGCATTACTTTGTGAAATACTGAGCATTCATTTGAAAATGTAGCTGTTTTTGGAGCAAGATGCATCATACCTCTAGTTGCATCAGCACACACTGGATTAAGAATGCCAGTTGCTGGAGAGGCCAAGTGCTGAGAGCATTGTTGCGCTCATGTCCAGCTTTTGGACTTCCTGTTGGCATATGTTTAGCTACTGTGAGCACAGAATGCTAGACTAGATGGTTCATTGGCCTGATCTAGCATGACTCTCCTTATGTTTAAGGCAGGAAGTAAAGAGGAATGGAGTGTTACACAACAGAATACTAGATAGTACCTTTTTAAAGTAGGAGAAAGCATGGGAAAGCAGAAGGAGCTACAAACCTATTTGGAGAAGTGACAGGAGCTGGAAATCAGTTGGAGTGCTGGCTTGGATTGGCTCCTTCAGTGACCTGCACCAACCTTCCTGTCACCTTGCCTCTTCCTGTCTTCTTCTCAGTAAGTGGCAGCGACACACCTACCAGGAACTGAATTTAACATGGGAAAGTATGAGAAACTGAGAGAAATGAAACTTGACACTTTTGTCCATCCTTACCATATGCTCACCAGCCTTTGTGAAGGAAATTGTTGGGAGAGTCCTCATACCAGTTGCATCCCATATTCAGGTCGTCCAGCATGCTGTGGTTTTGTTTCTGTTTACCTGTACAGTGGTGCCCCGCAAGACGAATGCCTCGCAAGACGAATGCCTCGCTAGGCGAAAGGGTTTTTCGGTTTTGCGTTGCTTCGCTAGACGAATTTCCCTATGGGCTTGCTTTGCAAGATGAAAACATCTTGCGCTTTTTTTTTAAAGCCGCTTGAAGAGGCGCAGTTGCGACGGACCGTGCTTCGCAAGACGAAAAACATCGCAAGACGAAAAGACTCGTGGAACGAATTATTTTCGTCTTGCGAGGCACCACTGTATATTGATAGGTAGAAAAGTCACAGTGACAATCTTCTATGATTAACTTTTTTTAAAAAAAAATATTTAAATGTTTGTCCATGGCTTTTCTTGCAGCAAAAGCAGAAATGTGTGTGTGTGTGTGTGTGTGTGTGTGTGCGAGAGAGAGAGAGAGAGAGAGAGAGAGAGAGAGAGAGAAATCCTTACCGGACATCATAGAACATTGTAGGCACAGCTGACAGTTCAGGGGAGTCAGGGGAAGGGGAGACATCTCCAGAACCAGAGATGCCCCCATCTTCACAGACATGACAGGTTCTGAGGTGTCATGAACAGCAGAAAGTGCACTTGGGGCATGCAAGAGAACACAATCCAGCTTAGTAGTTGATCAGGTGAAGACTGAGTTGAATAAAAAGAGAAGCAAGGAGTGTCTGTGTCTGTTCAACTTCCACCATAGATGGACCATGGCTTGACTGTTTCGGGAGCTCCACTGGACTGCAGTCTTGAACTGACCCTAGGATTCCAACTGGATCTTCTTCAGAGATGGGAAAGTGGCCTTATGGTTTGACTTTGAAGCTATATTTGATCGTTGGACTCTAGCATTGCCATTGGTACTGTTGTCCCAATAGCACTTTCTTCTTAGACTACGCTGTTCGCTGTGTGCACTATTGGGAGTATGCTGGGGTTCAGAACAGGTATAAGGAGCACCCTAAGCTGCAGTGGCCCTGCCTCTTCTCCCATAGTCTGGCCTCAATGGTTCCATTGCATGGACCACCATCTCCTCATCCCGAATCTACCTTCTCCAAGATGCTTATTATACGTGGTTAAGGGCTTGAGTAGGTGAATATCTTCATCTTACTCCTCCTATCTCTCTCTGCCCTCTTCCATGTCTTGATACTTTATATATCCTGGAAGCTCACAGGTACTCACATTTAGGTGGTGGTGGGATGTTAAAATATTTTTCTTTTAATTTACAAATGTATGTACTTCTGAGTGGAATCTCCCAAGTATGTAGAAACTACTACTTTATTATTATTATTTGCATGGACACTTTGCTTGAAACTGACAAGCACTCAACCACCTGAGTTTGCTGTTCGAAAGAGTGAGGATGATAACGCCTGCGATATCTTTTGTTCTGGCATTGTCAAACCGATCTTCCTCCTCTACCTCTACCCGCCCTCCCCTCCGATGTCTTGTCTTTTCAACTGTAAGCATGAGGGACGGTGTCTCATTTCCATTCATTCACTATACTCTCCAGCAGCATTTTTGTGCTAAATGTTAATTGCTGTAAGCCACTTTTTTTTTGCTCACATGCTCTGGAACGTATTTCCACCAAATGTTTGTTCAGACCACTTTCCGCCATGCTTGTTACTTTTGCCTTCACCCCAAACTGGCAATTGTTTTAATTCAGCAGAGCTGCCTTCTTATAGAGCTGTAAAGTGCGACCTTAGAGACAGACCTGCTCTGGTTGTAAGCTTGCAGCTTGCCACCTTTTTCCTGACAGAGGCTCTTTTAGCTGGTTTCCTTTTAACAGGCGCCTGCTTACAAGACATTAAACATATATGTCCTTTCCGATCATGGGCATGTGCTGTGGTGAGAAGATGGCACCCGTGGAGTGTTTGGTTTGCAGGCAGCTGTTGTAGAGGGAAGAAGGGCTACTGTAGTTCAGATGGGTGAATTGAAGTGAAGTGAGATAAAATAACCTCTGGCAGGACTCTTTTGACCTGAAGGTTTTGCAGTCTGGATGGTTGTTCTTCAGACAATAGCAGGGCTGTTAGCTCAGGAGAGGAAGTGCTAGAGTTGTTAACCAGCATTGTTTGCTCAGATTATACATTGCCTAGACTTAAAAGAATTTCCCCATTGGTTAACCTATTTACTTCTGAGTCCAGTTTAAAATGCTGGTGCTTCCCTTTAAAGCCTTAGACAGCTTGAGAGGCAAGTACCTTCTCTCATACCAAACGGGATCTATGCCTCCTGGTATCAGCATCCTTGCTGGGTTTTTTTTTTAGGCATCGTGCAAAAACTTTTCTTTATTCACCCAGGCAATTTAAAACATTTTTACTTTCTTGGGTCTTTATTTGTGCTTTTTTCTGCTGGTGGTTTTGAGTGAATTTCTTATTTTCTATTTTTGTATATCTTCTTGAAATCTTTGATAAAAAGCAGAATACACATGGTTTAAATTATTAAATGGAGCTGCCAGCTTCTTAGACAACTGTCATGACTTGTGACTCTTGAATATAATCTTTCTTATCCGGCATAACACAATTGGATTAATTGTTCATGTATACAAAGGCTGTTATTTTCAACATTAACCCAAACTTTGCCTTAACCAGCAGTGAAAGTGAATTTTGATGTTGCGTATGGAGTACTACATCCTTTAGCAGTGACATAACATACTTTTTAACGTAACCCTTTCTGACAATTTTTATGGACTGTGTTCAAAGAGTGGCCAGGTTTGTACATAGAGAGAAGCCAGAGTTAAACCAAACAATGACTTAACAGGGAACAAACAAATGGGTCTGGTGCATGCTGCTCAAATCTTGCTTCTCCCCATCCCTGTCTTCACCATGCTGGGTGGAAACAAGCAAGAATAACCCAAGGGTGAACCATGGTTTTTCTCCTGGGATGGTACTAGTACAACCCTTCTTGGCTGCACACCTGGTATGACTGCACTTCTCACCCTGCCCCCGATAGAGCCAAAGATCAGCACGGTAAGGCTGTTTGCATCACAAGGGTTAAGAACCTGAGATATACATGATGCAGACCATTATGTTCAGAAGCAATTTCTTGTTCACCCTCTTGGTTTATCTGCTCATATTTTCAGATTCATGGTAAGGTAAAGGTAAAGGGACCCCTGACTATTAGGTCCAGTCATGGTGGTGCTCATCTCGCTTTATTGGCCAAGGGAGCCAGCGTACAGCTTCCGGGTTATGTGGCCAGCATGACTAGGCCGCTTCTGGCGAACCAGAGCAGTGCACGGAAACTCCATTTACCTTCCCGCCAGATCAATTCCTATTTATCTACTTGCACTTTGACGTGCTTTCAAACTGCTAGGTGGGCAGGAACTGGGACCGAGCAACAGGAGCTCACCCCTGTTGCAGGGATTTGAACCACCGACCTTCTGATCGGCAAGTCCTAGGCTCTGTGGTTTAACCCACAGTTGTGGTAGTTTCGGTTAAATGTACAGCTCAGATATGTTGTGATGTTTGGATGGAATCCTTTAGGAGGGAAATGCTCCTCCCCACCCCCATCTCAGGTGGGGTTTTTTTGGTAACTTGCAGGGGAATATAGTTTGATACATCCCAGCACATATGCCTCTTGGTACCCAGTCATGGACTACACCCATCAGCAAATCCTTTGCTCAGTGTGATTTCAAGCAGCCCTACCTCCTGTAAGCCCTCTTCTTCACCCTGGCAGATAAGGCTAACTGCAGTCTTTCTGTATACCCCTTTTCGCCCCAATCCATTTCCCCCCAACCTTTGCAAGCATGCTTTCTTTTCCTGTTATCCAAGGGAGGGGAAGCAAAAAAGAGAGAAGAACAACTGTATAAAAATGTTAATTTATTAATCATTGCCTATATAGCAGTTCATCTGAAATGCTGTTGCTATGCCAACACCCTGGGAGTTTATTTTCTTAATCCAAGTGAGGAGCTCCCGGTCTCTTGGCCCCCTGCTGTGTCATTTGAATATGGTGCTGCTGCTGCCGCTGCTGCCGCCACTGCTTTAAGGGGGGGCGGGAAGAGAGGGAGAGGGAGGGAAAGAGATGGGGGGGAGAGAAGGGGGAAAAGGAGGCTAAACCACCAAAGCAGTCAAATGCAAAGCAGTAAGAGGCCTTTCTCAGTACGACTTAGTAAAAATGACACAAATTAATATACTCTACTTAAACCAGACCAAGATTAATGGTTCTCTATCAGAGCTGCTTAGTCCAACTGTCACTCGGCAAGCACGCGTCGGACAAAATCAACACTAATCAACATTTATTCCTCTCTTGCCCTTGGGTCCGAGGAGGGAGAGAGGGCTGCGGCGTTCTCCCGCTTGTCTCGCCACGCTTTTCACCCTCTATCCAGCTTTGCCATATATCACCCTTCCTCGCTGTGCCTCTCCTTGTACAGATCCACACACTCAGCTATCAGACAACATTAGAGGCATGATAGATTTTCTGTTTTAATTTACATCTATTATATTACAACATAACAGTTCTTGATTCAGGGGAGGCTAGTGTCTCCTATAGATGGCCTCAACGGGAGGATTTCTGCATTAACTTATTAGGGCTGGTTAGAATGGGCTTTCAAATAGACTCCCCGCCCCCCACCCCTGCCTCTCTCATGCTCTTCCTTGCATGGTGAGTGAAGACACTTTGCTGCTGCCGCCCGTCCAGGAGGACTTGGACTTGTGTGCAGTGCTTTTCTTCACAAAGCTGGATGTTGTGCTTCGGCTGCCTTTCTAAAGGAGCACAGTGCTGAAGTGGAATTCGACACACGCAAAAGCGCATATTAATATCAGGGGAAATAATTTCAGAGGGGCTTGTGCAGGTCCTAGGGAAGTTCCTGGTGCCGTGTGTCCGATGGCACTTCCCGAGGCTTACTTTTTACTTCATCGCTGTATTTATCTAGATTGATAGCCCACCCATTTTAGCGTTTTAACCCCTCCCCCCTGGATCGTTCCAGCACCCTCCAGGGGACGGTATCACCCACTTCGGGAAACACTGATCTAAATCATATCTGTGGTTTTATTGATACTTTCATCCTTTTTACAGTGAATTGTTTTTTGTTTTGACTGTAAGTTACCTGAAATATATATATTGTAGAAACACTTTGTATAAATTTAAAAACTAAATACAATAACTAATAAACCAGCAACTAATAAATCAAGCACAGAACGCTCCCCAGCTGAGTAAGCAAGGCCCTGCTAGGAACAGACTAATTTTCTAAATGCCAAATGGGGTTTTTCTGGCTTTCTGAAATTTCATTGACGGCCTTACTGGTATTTGCCCAAGGTGGAATACAAACCTCAAAGTACCTTAAGATAACCAGAATTTCGCACAACCGTAATAAGAATTCATGCTGGCAGCAAAGCATAATCATAAGCAGCAATGAAAAAAACAATTTAGAAGATTTGAGAAAAGATGTATTTTTATTTTGTTTATTTTTAAATAAATACAGGAATTTGCCTTTCCCATTTTGCCCCCTCCCCTCTGGTTTGGGTAGGAGATTTTGGCTATTTTGCAGGTTCTGGGTGGAGGGGTGCCGGCTAATCAAACTTGATACCCATTTTGGCCTAGGGCTAGTATATATACAAAAGATGCAGGTTGGGTGCTTCTGTGTGTAGGGTTCTACAAAATGGATACCACAACAGAGAAGACCATGCCTTACCTATTAGATGCTCTCAGCTCATGTGTGTTGGTGCCACACGCAGCAGACTTTTCGTGTGAAGGTTAAGTATGTTGGATTTAGTGGACTCCTGGGACACAAACCTGTTCAAGAAGTCTCCAGCACACATCACACTGAAATGAGTTAGATCTGTGGAAGATCCCAACAGTCATCTTGTGCAGCTCCCATTTGTTTCAACAGCACTCCCATTGAATCCTGCCTTTTATCTCTCTCCCTGCCATCCACCCCTGACAGAGTGCAATGATAGAGCCACACTGTATGCCCAAGTGAACATGTTAGGTAATTTATAGTATGTTTGGAGGGAAGCTGGTAACTTGCATGTAAATTTTGTATTCAGCATTAAAGTAAGTGATGCTTACTCAAAATTTGAGCTTAATATAATCACACTTTTTTTAAAAAAAGAAGGAGGGAAGGAAGATAATTCCAGTAATAGGAGGTTTTTGTGTTAACCATGTCTCAAAAGCTGGCCTCAATAATTTTAATGATGGGGAAGAGACTCTCGACTATGGAGGTTGGGAGAGGGAGGGAGACATGGAAAACACGGACATCCCTGCCCCTCTGATGAGCTGGCTGTGTTTATCCCTTTGTTGAAGCCATCGCATCCCACTGGGTGCAGGAGAGATGTTCAGCACTGCTGCATTTGCAAACCATCTTGTAACACTAATAAAATGGGAATCACTGCTTTACAAGGTGGTTACTTAGGATAACTTCACTTCCATAAAATCTGGTAACCAGACCCAAAATATTCCTGATTGACTTTCAGATGGCTTCCATTTTTAAAAGAACACACCCAAAATGAGACACGCAAAATGTTGGATCAATTGGATAATTCATTTGAAACTAAAAAGCCAATGGCTATTTTTTATAGATATTTATTATCAACAACTAAGTTTGATATGCAGAGTTTAATGAATGATTGGAATGTTCACTATTACCTAGACAGTGGGAAAATGTCTTGACATTGGTATCAGATGTATTGATGGAAATATTTTCAGAGGTGAATATGCTCTTGAACTATATACCCATTGTATGGAAATTGATAGCAGGACAGCGAAAATGGATTCAATGCACCCTAATGGTAGCCAAGCGACTGATATGGGTGAATTGGAAGAATTATAGATAATATTCCCCGTAATCAATAACTTGACAACATTGGCAACATCTGAACGGACAACTTATAGACACAATTTTCGATAAATACCATTTGGAATGAGTTTACACAGAATATATTTGATTCTTGATGATTATGTGTGTACTGTATTAGGATAATAAGAATATACATATATGCATGGTAATGTAGCAGTATTTTTTCTTTATTTCTCGCTTTTTTCTTGCTTTTTTCTCACTATCTTTTTATAAATGAAATTCTTCTAATAAAATATTTTTTTAAAAACCCCGCTTTCATAGCTGTCAACTTTTCCCTTTTCTTGCGAGGAATGCTATTCGGAATAAGGGAATTTCCCTTAAAAAAAGGGAAAAGTTGACAGCTTATGCCCACCTTTCTAGATCTCATGACTGGCTTTGCTGAATTTCAGTAGATCGGGAGTTTGTGCTAGAAAGAGTTAGATAACAGAACCATTGGCTTCACCTGAACAAGGTAGACTTGAAACTGCAAAAGTATTGGGTAGGATTCCACTAATCAGCCTCATCAGCAGAAGCTGATGTGAGTGAACATAGTGAACATTCCTGCAGAAAGACTTCTTTTTGCACAATGGGGCTTTCTTCACTCTCCTCCCCCGCTGTGCCTCCATGCCCACCCCCCAAAAAAACCCTCAGAGTAGTGGGGTAGAAAAAGAAAGGGGTAATAATTTCACCTGGTAATGTTTGCACAGACAGAATGTTTGGAAGTTAGCAATGATGAGTTCTACTTTTTGGGATTAGTTAACAGGTGTCTGCCCAGCCACCTTCTTAGGTATCAAAAGAAACAACTGGAATAATCATAAAGATTTAGTGCTATGAGTTTATCAACTAAACATTGCCTTCTGGTTTATTAATGTGAGGCATTGGCTGCTTTTAGACATAGCAGTAAACTATGGGTCTATCTATCTTGTCTATCTATCCCCCTGACAGGACTCAAGACAGCTTGCTGATCTTTACTTGAATGGCTTATCTTTACTGGAAGGAGCCTAGGCAAGTCTTAAGTTTGTGTGCTCCCACTTTCCACCGGCACAGCCATGAGGAGACTGGAAGCAATCATTTCAATTAACTACAGTTTACTGTTATGCAAGGCGAAACCCTTAACTGAATGAATGAATGAATAAATGGAGTTACTTTTAACGATGGCTTACAATAGTTAACTACAGAGAAGGGAGTGTGCAAGTCCAAGGCTTGCCTTGGATCATTTTGTAACAGTAAACCATAACTTATTGTTTGTCTCCAATTTCAAGCACTGTTTGCAGTTCTCCAAATGGAAATTCTAAAGGAGGTGGTTTTTGACTTAGAAGGGGTACCTCTATTGGTAGTACCCCTTGCATGCAGTACATGTCATAGTAGGCCACAAGGTGAACCTGAGTTGACAGTGATGCAGCAACAAAAATGGGATAATACTCTTCTGGGCTGCATCAACAGAGTTCTAGTGACCAAATCAAGGCATGTAATAGCACCACTCTATTCTGCCTTGGTCAGACCACACATAGAGTACTGTGCATCGATTCTGGGCACCACAATTTAAGAAGGATATTGACAAGCTGGAGCATGTGCAGAGGAGGGTGAGCAAGATGATCAAGCATCTGAAAACCAGGCCTTTTGAGGAACGGTTGAGGGAGTTGGGTATGTTTAGCTTGGTAAGGAAGAGACTGAGAGGAGATAGGAACTTCAAATATCTAAAGGGCTGTCACATGGCAAATGGACAGAAGCATATTAATGTCTCTTCTTAGTTGTGACCCCTGAATTCACCAGCAGAGGTGGGGGTCCGAGAGGCATAATTGGTGGGTTATGTGTGACACACAGCAGTTATTGGAAAGAAGAGGGGTTGTGCAGAGGTGCCTCTTTCTGGAAATCTGTCACTGGTTAGTGAATCTATTCCTTGTAGGAACACATGCTGTTTACTTACGATCTGCCTGTATTTGTAAAGAAGGCAAATATTACAAAGATGTCCTAAGTATCATTTTCTCTCTTCTCCAAAGAAACATAAACCTGGGAAGTGCTTTGCTGGTTTGCCCTTGGGCATATTATAGAGAAAGGTGGAAGGCACTGCTAGGTTCAGCCCAGTCAAGAGAAGATTGGGGGTGGGGTGGGGTGGAAAGTGTTTTTCAGATATTTAGAAGAGCCTTGTGAGAGTGTTTACCGCTAAAGATGGAATAAAAAGAGATGGATTTAAACTACAGGAAGTCTGAGTCAGGCAAAATGTCTGAACTTCCCAACTACATGGACAGTCTGGCAATAGGATAAGTTGCCCTGGGAAGCAGAGAAATGTGTTTTCTTGGAGGTTCTCAAGAGAGGCTGGGCCAGGAGGAGGGGGAGAGAGAATAGTTCTTGGCTGTGGGCCACCTGGAATTAGGCACCGTGGCACCAGATTTAAAAACAGTTCCCCCTTCTCTTGGGTTATATGTGACACAATCTAGTGTAACGTGCCTACTTTTAAGTGTTAGTCTCATTTTAGTATGCCTGCACAAAAAGCATTTTGGAGCATGCGGTTGGGAAGAGAAATACTCTCTGGGACATAGGAGCCAGCTTCTAGGGGCTGAGGAGTCTTCACCCCCCACCAATAAAATATTTGAGCACCCCCCACCCCCACCCCCCAGTAATGGGCATTGCCATTCAAATGGTGTGCATGACCACATCATGTGATCGATTATGTGGGGTGGGGCTTACCTGGGCCTCTCAATATTTTATTCAAGTTGGCATCCCTGCTTTGGCACATGCCAAGCTCCCATATTCACCTGAACTGCAGGGTTTTCCATCCCTCATCTGGAGACAGCTGATGGTGGCAGTTATCAGAGCTAGGCTATTGAACAGGATGTTCCCTTTGCCCCTAGGCTGATGTGGTCTGACAGTTTCTAAATGTTGCTGTTAGAAATACAAACCAGAAATGATCAAAGACGCCCAACAAAGATGTATAATTCTAACACACTGGTCCCTACAAATGCTGTTTGCGCCTTACGGTTGCCAGGCTCGAAAAAAGTACTCCTCTCTCTCTTGATTTGGCTTTCTTCCCAGCTGAGGACTGGATGACATCATGAGCAGCACATATCACAACAGGATTCAATAAGCGACCTTCTCCCTGGGTCAATAGTTGCCAGGGTCAGTTGGCTGCTAAGCTGCATATCAGCGATGCTTTTCTGTGCTGGTAAAGGGGGAAAAAAAAGAGCAAAAGGAAGAGACTGCAGGAAGAGTCCAAGAAGGGAGGAGGGGCAAAATTATGTGCAAGTGTTTCTCTGTGCAAGGGCTGCTTTGAATGTCAGGGATGTGGTGCTCCAGAGTGGTGTTTTAACCCTTTTTTCTCCATACTCTGCCTGCTGCAAATCTCCATTGCTCATCACAAAGCTCTGCAGTAGTGGGGGGGGGGGGTTGAGTGTAAGCATTGTTAGAAACTCAAATATATAAGCTAGGCTCCAAATGGCTACTTAAACCAGGGTTACAGTTGCCAAAACAGAATGCCTAGTTGTCATTTTGTGGCCAGACTGCTCAAAGCTTGTATTTTTCAATAGGACTTTTGGGTACCTGAAATTCATTCTGCTTGTGCAGATAAAATATAATGGATAGAATTCTACAGGATGTGTTGCTAGTGTTAAACGGTCAAGATCCAAGGATCTCCAGACGTGCACCTCCAGGTGGTGGAGACATCACTGGTGCCTGGGCATCTTCACTTGGTCACAGGTGGCCAACAGCCAGATGCAAAATGCGCCTGGTGCTTAGTGAATTTCAGGCACTGAGTGTAGGAGAGAAAACAGAAACCCTCACTTTGCCTGTTGTTTTCTCTTGAGGGACTGATAGCAACTATTTGGAAGGAGGAGATTTACCTTGGGAGAAGGGCATGGAAGGAAAAGATTAAACACCACCTCCAAGAGCTTCACATTCCTGGTGTTCAGACCAACCCTATGGACAAAATCATGGATGTTTGTTGTTGTTATGTTTGTTGGCCTTCAGTCTAGGAACATATTTTAAAAAGCCACAAAGGACTGAATGCTCTTGTGCATGTGCAGAATGCTTTCTATCACCACTTGTGTACATGCACTTTTGCTGCAATTAGACAGTTTACATTGGCTTCGAAGTCTAAGATCAGATGTGCTTTAACCAAAGTTTAGTGTACTTAAAAAGGCAAAGGACCCCTGACAGTTAAGTCCAGTTGTAAACGACTCTAGGGTTGTGGTGCTCACCTCGCTTTACAGGCCGAGGGAGCCAATGTTTGTCTGCAGACAGTTTTTCCGGGTCATGTGGCCAGCATGACTAAGCCGCTTCTGGCAAAACCAGAGCAGCGCACGGAAACACCATTTACCTTCCCGCCGGAGTGTTACCTATTTATCTACTTGCACTTTGACATGCTTTCGAACTGCTGGGTTGGCAGGAGCTGGGACCGAGCAACGGGAGCTCACCCCGTCGCGGGGATTCGAACCACCAACCTTCCGATTGGCAAGCCCTAGGCCCTAGTGTACTTAAGACCTGTTAAATGAACAAATGCTTTAAGCTGTCCTTTTATGATTAATATTGGATGTTCATGCTCCTGATTTCCAAGAAAAGAATACCAAGACATTGCTGATCTTGCTTCTCCTGTATTTTTCATGTCCACATTTTCTTTTCTGAGCTCATTATGTATTAATTAATGAACCTTAGGGAAGTTGTTTGGCTGGGATTTGGATTTTTTTCTTGCAGAGACTGTATGCTGAAGAGCCAAACATGGCAAGAAATCTTACATAGTACATAATCATAATAATAAATTAGAATTTATAAAATATGTAATAAAAAGCTAGTGTGTAATTACAGCATTTATATCTCACTAATCCTTGATGTAGCCTTGTGTGGTTTGCCAGTGTGCTTATTGCAAGCAATAAGAGGAATCCAAACAAATCTTACAAATGTACAGCAAAATGTGCCCCCCAAATATCTGCATAGGAAAAACTATCCTTCCACCAAATGACAATGTATTTACTTATAATTTAAAATAAGACGGTTGAATTAACTCGCTTCCATCCTGATGTACAAGAAATATTCCCCATAGATTTGTTTCGGAACTCATTACACTAGAGCTGTTCAAAACCACATCAAACATGATGACTAAAAGATGCCAATTTTTTTTGTCTGAGGCAGAGCTGAGGACCCTCTGACCTTCTACACCTTGATGGACTCACAACTCCCACCAGACCCAGCCAGCATGGCCAATGGTTAGGGATGATGGAAATTATAAATCCAGCAATAGCTGAAGGGCCGCAGGTTTCCCACTCTGGTCGAAGGAGAAATATTAGACACCCCCACAGTTCTGAAATGGTTCTCCCAAGTGCATCCCACCCCTAGCAAACCACCTGTTTCTCTCCCCCCCACCAGCCTGGTTTAAGGTCTGGTATGATGCGGTATAGTGACGAATAACAGACCAAATCTTGAATTGAGAAGTGAGTGATTGGAATCCAGCCTCTCCTATGACAGCCTTTTGGGGTTGTTTTTATTATAAATAAATAAAAACATTATGTAACATTTTTATGGTGCCCATTCTCCCCCGGACACGTGTGTACAACCCCGGGTTTCCCCCCATCCCAAGCACCCCTCATGCATGCTGGCACCGCTGCTCACTCTTGAAAGTAGTTGCTTGTCCATCCTTTTCTCAGAGTGATGAAGTGAATCCAGGCAGAATCTGAAAGCATAATAGAACAACAAAGTTGGAAGGGACCTCAGAGATCATCGCCCCTTGCTGATGCACTGACTTCTGCCTCCTTGAGAAGGGGCCATTTGACCTCGGCTTAAAAACCTCTAATGATTTGCATGTGTACATTCTGGCTCTAGCACTGCTATTTCCTAACGCCTAAATGGGTACCTCCTTCCTGCCTGCACCTTGCCCTACAGCTGATCAGTACTAACAGGGCAAGATAATCAAAGGTCCGAGGTGCTACTTGCCACATATGACTCCTCACTTATCCAGCAAATAACTCTTTTTAAGCTGGACGAGCGGCAAATGCGCGCTAAGTCTATGGCCAGAAATGAACACATACAGGGAGATTGCATCCACGATGATGATTTAACCTTGATAAAACAGTGTTTTCACCAAGGATGATGTTCCCCCATCTATCTTCATCCATCATGTTGCGGTTGAAATATGCTAATAAGGCCCATGGCCAGGAGCGCAATGCAGTTAAATGGGCCGTTGCAGCCATTCTCTGTACCCCATGACAAGGTGATGCTAATTACTGTCCCAGTTTGGTGTGGGAATCAGTGTATGCGTATGTGGGGGGGGGCAGTTTCAGAATAGGTAGTAGGTCAGGGGAGTGGATCATCAGCGAAACAGTTTGTGTTGAAGTTGCTCAGAAAGAGTCTGAAATGTGGATTCAGTGATAATTTTCTGTGGTACTTATTAGTCCTGACTCCTTGGAGTTTGTGCATGAGAGATTGCAGCATCTATAGAAAGGCATCCATGAATCTTGGACCCTCCTCCTTCCGGAGTCATTTGCTAGAAGTGATATACTAGTGTGATTCCAGTTCATTTCAGTGAACATTGTCCAGGAGAATTTCTCTGTGGATTGTGTCTATTGGCTACCATAATAGATGTTTGTACATTATTCAATCTGTCACCCTTTCAGGTAAGGACAGAATAATCAACTAGGTAAGGGTTTCCATTGATATTTCACCAGATGTAAAACTAACAGTGAGTTCCTCAGGTGAAATTGTGGTGGAATCTGAAAGGAACAAGCAAGTTTCCTAGTGAAATTTAAGGGGTCAGGTTTCAACATATTTTCTAGCCTACACATAGTTATCTGACTCTTGACAGCAAAGTATTAATGGAAAATTGGGAAGAGGTAGCAGGACAGTTAGCTACTAAATTTTCTACTCCGCTCTGAACTTGCTGGGCACATTGGTAATCAACGAAGACCCACATTTTAATTCTCAGCCCATATTTTCTAGTCACTGGTGACAAAGTATGGCTAGAACTTGATTGGGTCCGCAATATGTTAGTTTCTTCCAGAACTGAACCGTGTGTGTGTGTGTGTTGAAATTTGCCTCTTCGTTGCGGAAGAACTGTTAATTAAGCAACTGCTCCAATCACACTGCCCCTCCAACATCAGAAGTGTTTCTCTGCTTTATTGTGGAAGTCTTAAAAACTAATTATAGCTCAATAAAAGTGGTAAAAAGCTTCCATAGCTGGTTTTAAGGCTTCCGGGATCTGTACAGTCTCCTGAGTGCAGGGCTAAGCTGAAATAGTCCTCTTAACTTCACAGCTTTGCTTGCAGACTGTAAGGAAACCTTTGCCCATTGTATATAGCAGGAGCTGCTGAGGTCAGCAAAGCTCAAACTATCCCCATCCCACTTGAAAATTGCTGGTAGACGACTAAATAATTTTTTATTCCTGTCAAATACTTTAATGACATCTGCCTTGCCTTTCAAATGCAATGGATATGTCAGTTTTTGAGAAAAAAGTTATGTGTGAAGTCATTAAGGGGGGAAATAATCAGATGCAGAGCCAAGTACAGATATACTAAATACTATTTAAATAGTAATAATTCTTAAAAACCTATGACCCAATTGCTAGTAACATGTAGTTTCAGCTTCAGATCCAGCAGCACTTCATAATATCCTTTTTAACCCATAATGGATGTAGGGCAGACAGACAGGATCTCTGTGCTGGGGAGGGGCACTCCGCATCAGCTATGTCACCAGCTGTGCTCAACTAGCTTTTTTATGTGGGGCCGGGAAGCACTGCTTTCCCAAGAACAATATAGTATAGTCTGAGCATTAGTTAAATGGGAAGCTGGGGAACTATGTTCAGATCCTGCACAGCAAATGAGCAACAGCTCTGTGTTTGTTGCTTGATAAACTTATTGTCTATGCTTGGTCTCTGCTGAAATATCACACATATTTTGATTATTAAACTTTGAGCAAGATCTTGACAGTCTGGAAGGATTTCAGAGGAAAAGCTCAAAGATGAAGTGCTTAGAACATCAGGCCAAAGAGAAAAGTTTTGAGAAAGGAGCTGGGTGTGTGTTCAGTTCTACAGAAGAGAAGAAAGCTGGAACAGAGGAAAGCAGATAGTGATCAGACTGTTTGAACCTGTAAAATGCTGCCAGAATAGATGAAAGACGATTGTTCGGTGTGCAAGAGAAACTGGATTTGAACTGCAGAAAGCGAAGGAGTTGGTTCATATCATAAATGGGTTTCTAGCCCCAAGAATGGAGACTGTAGATATCTTTGGAGGGAAGTTTTCAAACAGGTGAGATAAGCCTTTGTCACTTCAAGCAGAAGCACCTGATGGCAGGCTCCCCACTTTAATCTTCATTGCTCTGGCAAGCTCACTTGGTTGTCTTCGTGACTGGTCTGTTCTTGGGAAGAGAGCATGCTGATACCTCCCCCTAGTTTCTCAGTAATTCAATTTCAGCTACATAGCCATCCATCAGCACTTGAGTTTCGGGTTCTCCCCCCCCCCCCATAGACATACGTACATGGAATCTCCCAACAAAATGTTGCCGCGTGGAGTGATCCTGTTTCCAACCAGTCATTATACACGTACACACAGTTTTTGTTTTTCTCTATCAACACACTATATGTTTGCTGTGGCCTCTGATTAGTTCTCATTGGACTATCATACAATGAGTTTGATCCTCCTATATATAATATCTCCTGTAACAATTTTGCAAAGTTTTTTGGTTTTTTTTGCTGATAAAATTGCTCAGATTCAGAAAGAGGTAGACTCCACCGTAGTAGCCGGGCCAGGGCGGGAGAGTGCCAGAGCTCTGTCTAGTCAAGTTGTATGGGATCAGTTTAAACCTGTTACAGTGGTTTGTGTGTGTGCAAGAGAGAGAGAGAGAGAGAGAGAGAGTCTGTCTGTGGATAAAGGAGCCATAAAAACAAAACTTTGTTTCACTGACAGAAGCTGCTATGCTGACTTTGGTTTTACTACATGTGCGAACTCCCCTCCCCCCCATTTTATTTTGTGAACCTTTAAAATTGCACCCAGTCTGCATGCAAGTCAATGGAGCATGAGACTTATGCTAGCAATTGATGGATGGATTTGGCCTGAGAGGAGGTCCAAGGAGGTGATATAAGTAGATTGACCTTTGCGGCAACCTGAGAAGTGTGGGGAATTTTTCACTGAGAATCCAAACCAGCTTCCAAACCCACTTCTAACCTGCCATGTTAGCAGCGGACTGCAGTTTCAGGGCTGCCATGAACTGCTTTCGTAGTTCAGCCCTTCCAGTCTGTAATAGGGGCACAACAATAAGGTTGTTGTATACTACTCTGTCAACACAACATGTAACATGAGGATTAAAGCAGTGGTGAACAGTTCATGGTTGTTGTATACTTCTTTCTCAGCTTCTGCCCAACCTCAACAAGCAGTTGGGGTTTCATACCTCCAGACAATGCCTGCAGGGGTATTGTAAGCCATCTAGAGCCTATCCTATGAGACACGTGGGTGGTTCTGTGGTCTAAACCACTGAGCCTCTTGGGCTTGCCGATCAGAAGGTCGGCGGTTCGAATTCCTGCAACGGGGTGAGCTCCCATTGCTCGGTCCCAGCTCCTGCCAACCTAGCAGTTCGAAAGCACATCAAAGTGCAAGTAGATTAATAGGTACTGCTCCGGCGGGAAGGTAAACGGCATTTCCATGTGCTGTTCTGGTTTCGCCAGAAGCAGCTTAGTCATGCTGGCCACATGACCCGGAAGCTGTACGCTGGCTCCCTCGGCCAATAAAGCGAAATGAGCGCCGCAACCCCAGAGTCTTTTCAACTGGACGTAACTGTCAGGGGTCCTTTACCTTTACCTTTTTTAGAGCCTATCCTGCAGTATGCAGAGTGAATGACACTGTAAGGCTAGATCTCAGCAAGAGCCTTTCCCAGCTGGCAGCAATAGGGGCTGTATTTGCTTTGGAATCTGCATTAGCGGGGCTAATTTTCAGTAAATAAGGTATCAGTTAAGAAACAGCAAGATCACTCTGCTGCTATCTCATGGGAGTTTGTTTGTTTGTTTTTGTTTTAGCAGTAGGATGGACAACACTGGGGATTCCCAATCCTGGCTACATCAACATTTGTTTCATTGATTTCTACGGTCATTTCTCCCTTTCATCTCTGGGGATATTTAAAAATAGTTTCTCAATGCAGTCCAGGAAATGATCTGTCCAGGCATTGATAAAGTTCTGTCTCTGCTCTGTTGCTAGTTTCTCTTCAGTGAAGGAAAGAGAAAGAGAACAATGGCTTCTCAAAATTCTCCATGGGTTGCAAGAGGGGAGCATTTTGCAAAACATTTTTTGGAGGGTTGGGGGATGTAATTATTTGAAGAAAATTCTTTCTTGAGAAATCTTGGCTCACTTAATGTTGAATAACACTCTGTTGCTAGTTGTAGTTGCTATTATAATTATTTATAGCCTGCCTTTTCCCCAGATCAGGACTCTAGGTGGTTCATATTGGTGGATGAAAGAAGTACAGTGGTACCTCGGGTTACATACGCTTCAGGTTACAAACTCTGCTAACCCAGAAATAGTACCTTGGGTTAAGAACTTTGCTTCAGGATGAGAACAGAAATTGCGTGGTGGCGGAGCAGCAGCAGCAGGAGGCCCCATTAGCTAAAGTGGTGCTTCAGGTTAAGAACAGTTTCAGGTTAAGAACGGACCTCCGGAATGAATTAAGTACGTAATCAGAGGTACCACTGTAGTGGGTTAAGGGAGGAGGAATAGAACAGGTAGGGACCAAGCCCATGACTTCCTTAAAATATCATTAAACAATATTAAAACTGGAGCTACAGTTGCACCAAAAAATCATGGATGGTGAAACTAGAGAGGTTATATCATCAAATATTTTCCAGGGGAGGGGATTTTCCAACCATTCAGGCAGAGCTCAAAAAAGAAAACGGTACCAAGTTTCCTATCTCTTCTCAAGGTTACAAGGATCCTCAGAGCCTCAGGAGATGCTGTCTGCACTCTGCAGCATTTCCCCCTTCCATTCTCCTCTGTCCTCCACCCACCTCAGACTTTCCTTCCTTCTGTCTTTTCTTAATGCCTCAATCCAGGTCCCCACTTGCCTTGCATGAGACCAGTCTCCAGTGCATCAATGCATCAGCAAGTTCCCTTTATACTTTCTGGAGGCTCCTTCCCCACATGTTCCCTGCAGCTCCATTTCTAGCTGACCTGGCTCACCTACCAGTCAAGCTGGCAAATGATCATGCGGTCCCCCAACATTCTCCCCACACCCCCCCAAAAATGGCCAGAAAGTTATTCTCTGAGAAATTTTTGCTTGTCCGTAGATTCTTGGCCTCATTTTTCCTAGAAAAGTCCTTGCACACTTGTGTGGGGGCATAGATCAGAGGGCTTTCTCGGTGGCTGCTCCCAATGTCTGGAACTCTTTCCCTAGAGCAGGGGTGGCCAACTCTCAAGAGACTGCAATCTACTTTCAAAATTAAAAACTGGCAGTGATCTACCCCCGTTTTTTGGGGGGGTTCTGCTCAAAGTTGTTGCGCTTTTTTTAGGAAAGGGGTTCTAAATTTTTTTTAGGGGTTCTAATATTTTTGGGGGAGGGGCAAAGTCACTCACAAAAAGATCCCTATGGATCAAGACAGCATTACAGAGAAAGCTCCATCTTCCCTTCCGGAGATCATACGACAATGGAGGAAGGGGCGAGGGGGCGGGGCAGGAGTCAGTTTTAGCAACGCTAAGGAAAGGGAGCCAGAGATAGACCGCAATCTACCAAAACCTTGTGGGGATCTACCAGTAGATCATGATTGAAATGTTGGACACCACTGCCCTAGAGAAGCTAGCCTGGCTCCCTCCCTGTTGTCCTTCTGCCACCAGGCTTTTGGAAACTGACTGCTTTTAATGAAAGGACTAGTGACTCCCTGTTACAGTAATCGTCTGTATGTTTTTTAATATAACTTTTATATTTATATACAACTTTAATTTTCTCAATGTTTTGCCTCGTTTTTTAATTATACTTTTCTATTTTTTTAGTTGTTCCTATTTTTATCTGTAAGCCACCTTGAGTCCCTGTCAGGGCAGAAGGCGGGGTTTAAATAAGTGTATAGTATATAGTCACGATCAGTGGCAGAGCATGCATATGCTTTGTATTCATAAGATCAGAGGTTCAATCCCTGAGATCTGCAACTGAAAGGAACTACTTGGCAGGGATGAGGAAGACTATGGAGAGCCACTACCAAGTCAGAGCAGGCAACACTGAGTTAGAATGGCAAGCTCAGAATAAATAGCTTCAGGCATTCGGACTATTCAGCACGGTCAAAGGTCATTGTCCTTGCATGCCTATGTGCCTTGTCTGTGTCCATCCTGTGGCTGTTTGCAACACACACAGCCCAGCCAGTCCCTCAGACCTTGTGGGGGGCTGGACTATTTTTTTTTTGGGGGGGGGGGATGAACGAATTCCTATGCCCCATAAATAACCCAGAGATGCATTTTAAATGAAACAACACATTCTACTCCTGTAAAAACACCAGGCAGGCCCCACAAATAACCCAGAGATGCATTTTAAATAAAAGCACACATTCTACTCATGTAAAAACACGCTGATTCCTGGACCATCCGCAGGCCGGATTTAGAAGACGATTGGGCTGGAACTGGCCCCCGGGCCTTAGTTTGCCTACCCATGATCTATGCAATGCCTTCCCCAACAAGCCCCACCCTGGCACCAGGGCAGCCCAAGACATTTGGGCACCTGAGTCAAACTACAAAATGCCATCTTCAGGGAAGAAGGGGTGAGTGAAGATCTACATCAGGAGCAAATGCGGAATAAAGTTCTGCATTGGGAGGAGACAAGCGCACCCCCTATTTGCTCAGAGGCTGATGTAGAGGGGGCATTGAGGGACGCACGCACATGCGGGGGGGGGGGCTGATGAGGTAATCTAGCCTCCAATGAGTACATGGCAGCTGTTGCCACCACTGTGGCAGCGGTGGCGGGGGATACATTCCTTGGAGGCTGGATCTGCTGTCTCTGTGGATTCTGCCACCCGAGGTGGTTTGCTCACCTTGCCTCAGGGGTGGGCCAGGCACAGACATTAACTTCCGACCAGGTTAAGGCATCCCTCTTCTCCCAGCCAAGGAATATGATTATCATGCTTATCTGTGCAAAGGACTACTCCTTCCTCACCAACGCTTGCTCTGCTGTGAAGGAGAATGGAACAGGGCTTATGGAGTATCCCTTCACCTTTCCTGTCATAACCCTTCTCTCTCTCTCTCTCTCTCTCTCTCTCTCTCTCTCTTCTCTCTCTCTCTCTCTCTGTGTGTGTGTGTGTGTCCTGCAGCTCATTCCTTGCTGCTGGCCTGGGTGAGGAAGGAGATGTTTTGTTTGTTCGCTGGCTCCTTCCTGAGATGCCTTTGCCATTCTGTTGGATTTTTAAAGCTAATCCCAAGAGAAGCTACACTGTTATTTGCAAAAGAACTCCTGTTTTCCTCTCAAATAATGTTTCCCTAAGGGAGGAGAATGGGCCTGGTTCCCGCTGACATTTAAACTGATAAATGTAATTTGTATGGTAAGATGCTGCTAATTTAATTGCATTTCCTTTCCTTCATCTCCTCTGCCCCACACCCCCACCCCTTTCTCCCCAAGAAGAGAGGATCGCAGTGAAAGGCCTTGGCAAGGTGTCGCTTTGCATTGTGCAGAATAGGAAAGGTCTCTACCTGACTTATTTTGTCCCCTTTGCTTCAGCTGTCACTGCTGACAGCCCTCATGTTTATTTCATCTCGCGCGGTGGCTGTCTCGTTTCCCTATCCTCCGATGTCATTAACGCACAGAGAGTGGGGCCTGCAGTGCCGAGCCTAATGAAATCCACTGTGGCTCTTCATGCTCCCCACCTCGTTACCAAGGCTCAAGGTGTCAAATTAAATGCAGCCTGGAAAAGGAGAGAGAAAGTGAGGGGGAGCCTGGGGGTGGGGTGAGGGGAGGGGGAGAGAGAGAGAATCATTAGAAGAGAAGAACTCATGAAATGCCTGCCCCTCATCTGGGATAGTGGGGTCTAACCCAGTACCTGACCGTCTTTGCTTTGTGCTTCCCTTTCTGATATTCACATTGGGGACATCTCTGCACTTACACTGAACGCCTTCCCCACAGAACAAGTGGAGCCTGCCTGCTCCCACACATTTACAGAACGATGGCACGACTCCCCAGTAGAAATTAATAGTGAGCTCCATTGCCAGCAGAGCACATTACTAACTTTACTGCGACTATTTTCTGTTTTCCCCTGACGAGACTCAAGGCAGCTTACATATAAAATTAAGAAATGCTAAAAGCATGGGGGGGGGAACACGATTAAAAATTGTTAAACTACACACACACACACACACATATACATATATACAATTTATTAAAATACATTCTGCTCCACGCAAATTAACAATTCATTTCTCATCTTTCTTTTCCTCTTTCTAACCACTTTTTTCAGCAAGGGCTTCTTTTGCACACACACATGCCCTTTCTTCCTGCAGAAAATTTAATTTGTGTTCAGAACCCACCGAGAATCATCTTCTTTTTCATTCAGTTCCTATGTGGAATCCTGGAATATGAGAATAAAAATGCCTCTGAGCGCATGCAAAGTGTATTTTAGCCATCATTTAATAGCTGCCTTCTCATGCTAGAATTCAGGAGCATCATATGCTTACAAAGGATTTTTGGTATAAGTGCTGAGTTGACAATCTCCCCCACCACCACTCACAAAAAATCGCATCTATTTTTCATCCCCCACTCCTGTCTTCCAGTGGTAAGTTCTTCAAAAATAACTCCCCCCCACCAACACTGGAAGAAGGCACTTTACATTTTTAGTAATATTCATGTTGATGTCCTACCAATAAGTTAAACAAGGTGGTAGAAGCCAAAAGTGTTTCCAAAGCTCAAATTCCCGTCCTCGGTCCTTGGTCCCTAGCATTGGAAACTTCCGTTGGAGCTCCAGCAAATTCAGGGGGCTGATGAAAGCAGGAAGACAGCTCACCAGTAGCAATAGAAGCATCTAATGTTCATTTAACACTGAAGGCTTGGGGGAGGAATGTTCAGGGGCAGGAAAACCAGGAAATGCAATGCAGCAGAGCCCATTTCATGTCCATTTCTTGGCTTGCCTCAGATATTGCAAGTTTAAATCTGGCATCAGAAGTAAAGAGGTATCTATGCAGCCTGTTTGTGATACATATAATGGGCTTCAGTTTTTATTGTCAGAACCATACAAATTGCCCAAAAGTTGTGGGTGGGGAATGGGAATGTACTTGATTCCTGAAATAGTAGATGATTTGAGAGGGCTTCAGGATAGAGCTCTGAAAAAACATGGCAGCCTCAGCTGATATAGGATAATTGGAGAATACAATGTAAAGGGGCGGGGAAGGGAATGTAATGAAGGGGAGACAAATAAGAGCAGGAGTTTATTAAATAGTTTTTTAAAACTGTAATGCAGATTTTGTTCTGTCGTACTGTGGTTTTTTTTTTAACTCTTGTGATAAGTTATCAAATTCTGAGATTTCTGTTTTTTTAATTGCAACAATTCCCTAAGCCATGGAATGGGTACTAATACCTTAAGTGGTGGCACAAACCTGATGCAAGATGTGTTGTTGAAATGTCTGGGAGCAATAGATATGTAAGTGGGGAGTTGCTAAGAAAGTGCAACACAGTCACATATAACTTTTTGTGTGTGTGTGTAAACCATTTAAGGGTTTCCCCCCTATAATCAAGTGTATATAAATTTTATGAAATAAATAAAAAAGAAGACTAACAAATGAGGGAACTAGTAAAAAGGAAATGTAAAGCAAAGTAGGGATAGTCAAATCTCTCCATGATATACTGCAGAGCAGGAAAGCAACCATCAGAACCAATAAGATGCCAGAAGGGCTAATGCATCAAGGAAGCTAATTAAAGGTTAGAAGACGTCTAAAAGGGATGCAGGTGGCATTGTGGTCTAAACCACTGAGCCTCTTGGGCTTGCCGATCACAAGGTTGGTGGTTTGAATCCGCCCAATGGGGTGAGCTCCTGTTGCTCTGTCCTAGCTCCTGCCAACCTAGCAGTTTAAAAGCACACCAGTGCAAGTAGATATATAGGTACCGCTGCAGTGGGAAAGTGAACGGTGTTTCCGTGCACTCTGGGACTCGTCATGGTGTCCCATTGTGCCAGAAGCAGTTTAGTCCTGCTGGCCACATGACTTGGAAAGCTATCTGTGGACAAACACCGGCTCCCTTGGCTTGAAAAACGAGATGAGTGCGGCAACCCCATAGTCACCTTTGACTGGACTTAACTGTCCAGGAGTCCTTTACCTTTTACCTTAGAAGATGTCTTTCAGGAAATGAAAGTCTTGTCCAAATGAGAAGTACAAAAAAGTACAAATTTTGGCAATGAAGTACAAGTAGACAATAAGGAATGCGAAAGGGAAAAAATAATAAATTTGCCATTAACATCATTAACGGAAATTCCACACCATGAGATGCAATAATGGGCTCTAACTTGGAGGTTGTCAAAAGCGGTTAGAGAAAACTAACAATGGCTATGTGCTTCCTCCACTGTCAGGGGCAGTATCCCAGATGGCTGTTATATTTAGTCTTCTAGTCAAACTCAGTGCTGAATTGCTGGCTAATAATGATCAGAAGCAATGCAAGGAGCAGGATTAGGGATAAAAACCTAAAGTAGGTTCTTAAAACTCCCCCCCCCCATTGACAAATGCAATCAGAAGTAAAAAGGTAAAGGTACCTCTGCCCGTACGGGACAGTCTTGCAGACTCTAGGGTTGTGCGCTCATCTCACTCTATAGGCCGGGAGCCAGCACTGTCCGCAGACACTTCCGGGTCACGTGGCCAGCGTGACGAAGCTGCATCTGACGAGCCAGCGCAGCACACGGAACGCCATTTACCTTCCCGCTAGTAAATGGTCCCTATTTATCTACTTGCACCCGGGGGTGCTTTTTTGTTATATTCATTTTATTTTTATACATTAGTAGATCAGCAGATTAAATTTGGATTGTGATTAATTATCATCTCAATCCAATTATTAATTATTACCAATGAGGTGACCTTAGTGAGCATTAGATTTTACAACAACAAAAATGGGTTCCCCCTCTGAGGAACTTGCAGAATAATACCCTTATGCAATAGAAGAATGAGGGGAAGAATGATTGGCAGCAGGGCAGTGTGATGGAATGGTGAGTGAGTTGAGTGACTGACAGGTGGGGGGAGCTGGTTGAGATGGCGAGTAAGAGGAGTTAGTGAGATCAGAGAGCTAGAGAGAGATGGCAGGCCAAGGAAATAGAATAGATGGAAAAGTCAGGTATGCTGTTTAGAACAGGCAAACTGCTTTTTTATTACCATATTGGCTTGAATATAAGCCTCACTTAACCCCAAATTCCGACCGTGAAAAGTTAAAGTGCGGCTTGTATTCACGACCTTATGGTATGCAGCCAGGATCACGGGGCAAACAGCGCCAGGAGCGTGGAGAAGCGGCGCCTGCCTTGTGCGTAGTCCCCCGTCCTCTCCCCCGAGGCCGGGAAGGGAGAGAGTGAGGAGGGGGGAAAGGCCACTGGCAATGCAGCGTGGCTCCCCCACCGCTGCCCAGCATGCAGCCAGGAGCAGCAAGGAGTGGCTTATATTTGGATATTTTTTCTTTCCCCCCCCCCCACAATTTTAAAAGTGCAGCTTATATTCAGGTGTGGCTTATATTCGGGCCAATACGGTACAGTGGTGCCTCGCAAGACGAAATTAATCCGTTCCGCGAGTCTCTTCGTCTTGCTTTTTTTTCATCTTGCGAAGCACGGCTATTAGCGGCTTAGTGGATTAGCGGCTATTAACGGCTTAGCGGCTATTAATGGCTTAGCGGCTTAGCGGCTATTAACGGCTTAGCGGCTTAGCGGCTTAGCGGCTATTAACGGCTTAGCGGCTATTAGCGGCTTAGCGGCTATTAGCGGCTTAGCGGCTATTAACGGCTTAGTGGCTTAGCGGCTCTTAGCGGCTTAGCAGCTATTAACGGCTTAGCGGCTTTAAGAAAAAGGAAACAAACTCGCAAGAACCCGCAAGACGAAACGTCTTGCGAAGCAAGCCCATAGGGAAATTCGTCTTGCAGAACGACTCAAAAAACAGAAAACTCTTTCGTCTTGCGCGTTTTTCATCTTGCGAGGCATTCGTCTTGCGATGTACCATTGTATTATTAAACAACTATGAGCGCTGTTTTCCATAAATACATATAGATACTGATTCTTAGACTGATGAATGTGTTTTGGTCTGGGTGAATTCTAGGAATAATATGCCTCACTCTACATGCCACCTTTGCTATTCTACATGATTAAGCATATAAAAGGAGAGTCCTATTGTTCTTCATAATACATTGGGTGATGGAAGCAGGAACCAGGGAAGGCTGGACTCGGCTGAGTGACTGAACCTTGTGTCCTCCAGGGGCCACGGCCTTTTGGGGACCCCTGAAACAGCACACTATACATTAGCAATGACTTTGAATTGAATACGTAGCTGTAGGGACAGCTCAAAAGTTCATCTCCTCCTTTGCCGCTGTGTTTTTGAGATTGGTCAGTGTGTCAGTTTTTGATCTTGTGGTTTTAAGAAGTTTATTACACCTGAATTCCATGCAATGCATGCTGCGAATCAAAAGTGGCAGATGATAAATCCAAACCAAGGGAACCAGTGTCTTATTTCATTTCATTTCACTTTTAATTTGTATACCACCTTTCCATATTGCTATGCACAAGGTGGCTTACAAGCTGGAGAAACAACAACATGCACAACAAAACTATAACCATCTTATAACAGTCCAGTCCAATCCAATCCAATCTAATCCACTTTACCACCTGCCATTTTATCTAACTTGATAGATTACTTTAACGGGGTGTTTTTGTTTGTGTGGGTTGTTGTTTTATTAATATTGGCTGCAATAAATGAAATTTTGGGCTCCTAAATCATAGTTGCTAACATATTTTTTTTCACCATTCTTTTATATTACTGATACATTTCTCTTTGCAATTGCCTGAGATGCCACCTGTTCTGTGTCAAGTCACTCAGGAGTTTCTACAGTTGCTAAAGATTTACATTTCTGAGAGTTCCTCAGCTGAGTTGTCTGGTTGTGAAATGCGGGTGCAATGGGTTGAGTTTTTGTTTTTGTTTATTTGTGTAGGCTCTGCTGTACCGTGCCTTAGCTGGGAAAGATGGGAGTGCTCTCTTTCTTTTTTCACAAGGGGCACTCCTGTTGCTGCATCTCTCCATTAATGTTGTAAAACAGATGTGTTGGAAGGTGCTTAAAAATGACTTAAGACTAAAGGTGACAACCCCTCCAAGCCCCCCCCCCAAAGTGTACTGGAGGGCTGGGGGACCCTCTGAAGCAGATTTTGAGGGTGCATGTGGATACTATAGGGAAGAGGCAAGGAAGATGAAGTGCCATCACAAATGTGGAAATGGGTTGTGCAGTCAGGTGGATGGAATTGGATATTGTCCTTAAGGTGAAGCCTTTGCTAGCAAATATTTTGAAATCCAACAGATTTTCCTGTTGCACCATTCCACTTTTGAATTAGAATTTGCATTTTGAATATATTTTAACCTCTCCACTTTATTGGCGTTTCTTGGTATTGGTATTGATTTGGCAGATTCCATATATGAAACACCGTCATAAACTCTCAGCTGTCAAGTACCAACCACCATTGCATGTTATCTCTCAAATGTTGTAAGTTTTTAAAATACCTTTACATTTCAACTGTCAAATATTGTTATTAAAAGCTATCATGCCAATCACCCAATACTATCAAGTGTGATATGCCAGCAGTCTCGAAACTGTTCTCCAGGGAACTCTTGAGTTCTTTGGAAGCTTATTGTAATTTACTCAATGAGAAGATCAGTGCTCATGGTCAGGTGTTTTTTTTTTAAAAAGTCCTTTGCAATGTGCAACCTCAGAAAGCTGGTGAGCTGTGGAGAAGGAACATGGGAGTGTGGGTCTCAGAGAAGGGGTGATGGTATCATCCACCAGGGAACAGGGTGTCAGGAGGCATAATTAACAGACCCTCCTCGCTCTGGGGAGTGAATGAGATGATAACAAAGTCTTCAAGTTTTACTGTTTGTGCTGACTTAGCATAGAGGAAGTCAGAGTCGGAAGAAAATAATCAAGCAAGGGCTGCTGTGTTGCTGGGGATGTTGCTTTTGTTTCAAACATTGCAAGCTTTGGATGGGATGGATTGTTTAAGGAGGTGGCAGAGGGATGTTTTTAGAGTTGTTTGGCAGGGCAGGAAACCTCGAGTAAAACTTAAGATATTGATGGATGCCAAAGAAGGAGGTGGACCTGCCCTGCCAGACCTTTACATTTCGTTGTGAACCATCTGCTTTTTGCTGGTTGAGAGAATGGCTGCTTCTTGAAAACACTGAAGTGTTGGACAATGGCAGATGAAGTTGATGGACTATATGGAATTGGCGGAAATGACTGGCAAGATCCGAGACCAGGGAGAAGAGTCGGTGGAAGAAGATTGGAAAAAGCTTAAAGACTATTTATAGAAATATTGTAAAATTAAGGAATGTTCGAAAAATGTTGGAATGAAGTTATATGGCTCTAGTAGAAATGTCATAAGGAATTAAGTATAAATAGATTAATAGAAAATGAAAGGAAAATTAAGGCAATAATGTGTTAAGATAATTATAGGATAGAAAACAGAGTAAGATGGAAAGGAATTGCTGAAACAATTAATAGAAGTGGAATACAAAAAGGGAGGTGTGAGGAGGTCGCTGGAAATAAGTGAATGAAATATAAGATATTGAAAATGTTTGAGGTGTTTTTAAATTGTTTTTGTTGGTTTTAGCTTTCTTTTGTTAGTCCATGTAGCGTTTTTGTATTGTATTTGTATTGTTTTTTCCTCTTTTCTTTTTTGTTTGTAGTGTGTTGAAAATGTTGAAAAAGTAATAAATATCATTTTTTTTAAAAAAAGAAAATAATCAAGCAAAGGATAGATTATTCTTCTTTCCTTTATTCATAGTAGCAATTACAGTTGTTTTACTAATTAAATCTAAAGGTTGGATTTCAGCCGGCTGAAGATCTTTTCTTAAAAGCTCCATGTGTTTTTATAAGTTAAACTTATGTGGCCCAAAGCAAGCACTGCTGTGTGTTCAATTGAGCTTCATTCTCGGGAAGTATACATTCAGGATTATATCCCGTGTACTGCTCTTCTGCGGGTGCTTTGTGTGTTTAATAATGGAGCAACACTGTCACCTGTATTTTTGGATTTTTCCATGGCCGTAGGAGCTCTCCTGAAAATATTGCCTGAACTTCAAAAGTTAACCACACCACCACAGATGGTGAAGCCTAAAGTTGCTCACATTAGCCTAGAGAAGTGGTTCTCAGCTAAGAACTGTGCACCCCCAGTTTTTCAAAAGTGAAGCCATGAACCCCAAAACTTTGAAAATTTCAATATCTCTATGGCAGTTTTTGTTATGTGAATGGTGTCACGGACCCCCTGGGTGGGTTTTGCAGACACCACTGATTGGGAACCATTGCCCTAGAGCATTGTGGGGTTTGCTTGTTTTCAAAAATAATGTGGACTGGAAACAGGCAGAGTCACTCATCCCCTTTGAACAGCTGTCTTTCTTACACACTCCTTTCATCACCTGGAGAAACCTTGGAATGTCCCCAGCATTGCCTGCCTAGTAACAGAAACAGGAGGATTGCAGGAATAATAGTACTACCAGTCTCCTGTTTCAGACGATATATCTAAAGAAGAGTAAATGTTAGAGCAGCAAACATTATTTGATTAATCAGTGTCATTAATGGGGTAGAAAGAGAAAAGGTTTATTCATAGTTTATAATTTTGTTTCTCGTTTAAATAGGTAAGCAAAAAATCCTGATTTAAGGAGCTATAATAGGTTGCACAGGCGTGCCAGTTGCCTGCTCAAGGATCAAATTGGATGACCACTTCTCCAAACCCCACAGTTAAAAGATATTTTTTCCTTCCTGTTTGTGTCCAAAGCTAGCCGACAGTTTGCCTTTCAGGGTAGAACTGCTGTGCCTTTTCCTTCAGCTATATAAGACCCACAGGCAACTGAAGCTGACAGTTCTCAAATGAAATCAGTGTCAATACATCTTTTAGAACTGGATCTTACACAACACTGATGGGCCTTTTACTGGAATGTTTTTTGAAGCCATTTAGGCTCTCCTGTGTTAACTGCTAATAGGAAAGGAAGAGAAGCTGACCACTTTTTTCCAAGACACCTCAAAACGTACATTCATTGTGGTATTGTGATATGTTCATTTTAATAAAAAGTGTAAATTTAAATTAATTCATTAAATTCAAATATTTTAATGTGTGTGTGTGTAATTGACCAGTAAAGATTGGATAAGGGTTTAGATCACCTCACTCTAAGAGGCAGGAATATGGGAGAGAAGGACAAGAGAGATGTTTTCAAATTATAAATGGTTGCAATAAGGGAAGACCCACAAGGAAGGACAAGAAACAACAGGGTTAAGTTTGCAGCTAAGAAAAGTAAGAGATTGGAAATGTTTCCTAAATGGGCAGTGGAACAACTTGCCTAGGGAAGATGTAAAATCTTCCTCTCTGGTGGTTGTAAAGAAGAAATTGGATCAGCACTGAGCATTGATGGGAAATGCTTTGAGCTGTCTAGGAAATCCGGTTGTTTCAGGACTATCTCACACTAACTGGGACTATTCTGATTCTCTCTATTATTGGTAACTTGTAGGTCATTGATGACACTTCATATATTTTATTTATTCATCTTTACTTAGTTTATTTTCAGTACAATTAGTGTTTCCTGATTAAATAACGATTGGCCAGTGAGGAACAATTATGCATGTGGCCTTGCTTTGCTTTTGCATCCTTTGGACTTCCTGCATCATTTGTACTGTCTCTACTCCTTTTTGCTCCTAGACTTGCTTTACATTAGCATTTTGCTTGGTGCTTTTCTTCTATAAAAAAGGTGAAGTTGTTGCACTGACAGTGCCTTGCGAATATCGGCATGACTGAGAGACCATGAGTTGAACAATCCTCCAGTTGGGTTTTCAGTTGACACTTGTTTCTGAATAGAATCCTCGGACTTGTACTCTTCCGGTGTTCCTTCTGTCCAGTTTCATGGCTGTTTTTGTCCTTGCTGGACTTCCCTCCATTACCTACTGCCCTTTCATGAGAAGGCAAGGAAAAGAGGTGATGGATGGCTTTGTCCTGTAGGTCATGCTCAGCCCTCGGGCACCTGCCATTCCATGGCACCACTACCCTGTGATGAGTCCCTGTCTCTGTCCGGTGGCAGAAGGACACAGCTGTGAGGCTCTGTATGAGATGCTTCCCTGTACATTTTCTGCAGCACCGGTGTCTGGGCTGCCAAGGCATAATCCGTCAAAGCGCCCTCCATGAGGAGAAAGCAGAGCAGGGGGCCTCGTGTTAAAGTCAAAGGAAGAGCTGCCTGACTTTAGCCTCCAGCTGTGTATGGGGCTCTGCTCTGGGCTTGGCAGTAAATAAATAAAAGATGGGAATTGGGAGGGGTGAGGAGAGCTGCCATGTGTAACCCACCTTTCTTGCTTGTCAGACCTCTTTGCCCATTGTTTCTGACTGAGAAAATGGTCTTAGGATCAGGCAGAGAGGCAGTGATTTGTCCAAGGCCACCCAGGAAGGCTATGGTGATGGAGCTAGGCTTTGAATTAAGGTTCTCTCAAAGTCTAGATCTCAAGCCAGTGCCACTGATTAGTGTTTATAGTTGTTTTTATTACTCTATAATAGCTAAAATCTGCTTTTATGTCAGCATAACTGATTTTTTTGGTCTGCCATCAACCTTTTTTTGAGATGCATATCTGTATGCAAAAATTCTAATTGATGAAGACCATGCTAATAAAAATATTCATTCATATTTACAACTAGCTGAATCTGCAGTCTGAAGTACTTGCCAGGGAGTAAGTCTCATTGAACTCAGTGAGGCTTACTTCTAAGTAAAGATTTAAAGATTAACACTATAGGATTCTAAATCCCAAAACAGTCAGATGATTTTTTTTCTTTTTAGACAGCTTTGAGCTGAGTTTATGCATACGAAAGCTTAGCTTCTACCATAGAATCTTCCTTTCAAGTCTCGTTTTAAAGACCCTTACCAAAACACTAGTATTGCAATGAAAATTTTGCAACTCATGTGCATGGCATCAGTAAATTTGTTTCATCTCTGCTACCAGTTATTTGTTTTAATGTAATTTCCAACAGAGTTGGTTCCATGTTTCACCATTTTGAGGTGAGAAGTTTTGGTAGCTGGACATTGGACTATTTCACACAAGAGTTCCTCTCAATTGCTTGTAGCAAAAATCAAACATGTTAACCAGATGGTCATAGATATCACTGGTATCAATTCTCATGATTACAGCTGATAGAAAAATGGTGCTGTGATCCTGGGAATTGTTACTGGCCATATTTGTTTGGAGACACAGCTCCCCTTATCAGAAGATGTAAGATGGGTGTAACTAACTGCTGAACAAATTCCCCTGATGAACATCAGCGAAATGAATCAGGAACTTTTGATTTTTCTATTTATATTTAAGGAAGCAAGAACATATAACTCAATAACACAAGACTAAAGAATGACTATATGGCTCAATTAAAATTAAATGGACACACACAAACAGAAAATACAAATGAATGAAAAAAAAAAATCTGGGCCATTTACTTCATGTTCCGGGGGGCGGGGGGGGGGATGTTGTTATTGGTGTTGGGGAGGGGATAACATTTTTAAAGAATAATTTTATATATAAACATCAGGATATTGCCTCCAGGTTTACTTACTTACTTACTAGTGCACCTTATTGTATTTGCATGTTTCATACTTTCATATTTTGCAATTAGCAATCATTTTGCATTCATAACCAGGATTGCTAGAAAATGTAGTGTGTGACCTAACCCAAGGGATCTCACACAGCTGGCACCAGAAAGTGTTTTTTCTGCAGGTCAGATTGGTTCTCAAATATGTGTTTTCTCCTTCTCTTCTAGTATGTAGTTTGATTCACTTGCCTGAGCCATCTATTTTGCCTTTCTGTTCCATCACTCATACATTTATCCCCAGCAATGGAGCATATTGAGAAGGAGTGATCTCTATCATGACTGATGTGTGATGCACTGTAGTGGGGTTTTCCCCATTAATGGGAAAGGCGTCACAGTTACCATTAGTGGAATAATTCGCTTGTTGCTGTTACATTGTTAAAACTGGTCAGGTTTCTGCACGGTTGGTTCCTGGATAGTCAACTGGCCGGAAGCCCCACAGGAGCTATTCTGTGATTTCCAAAGAGGTGGGGGGGGGGGTATGATAAATATGACAGATTTATTGTGTGAGAATATTTTTGACAATCTATTGAATGATAAAATAGCATCATCCAGAAATTGCACTGCAATCAGAGATATACCCAGTTAGAAATGTGATACTACATGTGCGTGGAAATATGCCCACATAGGGTATTTTATGTGCCTGGCCTTACTTGCAAAAAGGACATTCATTCAGTTATTCTGGATGTGGGGTTATAAATGCACACTTGTTTCATGAATCTCTGGCATGCTAAACACTATACATGAAGCAAGGTGTTGTTTAAGGCTGCACATGAATTGCTGACTAGATAAAGGGTGTGAGATGTTGTTGTTTTTGGTCCCATTTAAATCAGGCCTGGGAATGGACAAAGCTCAAGACTCCAGAAAGGAGTCTCTGTGGTATTACTTGTTGATAGCAATAAGCTAATTACCTGATTAATTAGATAGTGAAAAATTCAGAAACCCCCATGGAAATCAATATCCCTTTCTTTTTCTTTAACCTCTTTACTCAATGTAGGTCACAAAACTTGGAAACCCGCCAAGCTGCAAAGGGTTATTTGGGTTTATAGGCTGTCCTATAACCTTTTATTTTCCTCACATCCCTTTTTAAAATAACTTCCTCCCTACTCATTCTCTTTTAGAACTGAGACTGAACTAGGGTTGATTCTAGCTGTTTTTATTTCCTGCATAGCACAGTTCTGGTTGGCACTGATACTTTAAGAGTAGTGGGGCTCTGGTTTTAGAATTCAGCACTCTGTAATTTCTTTAGCAGGACGCGGGTGGCGCTGTTGTCTAAACCACCAAACCTCTTGGGCTTGCCAATTGGAAGGTTGGTGGTTCAAATCTCTGCAACGGTGGTGAGCTCCTGTTGCTCTGTCCTAGATTCTGCCAACCTAGCAGTTCAAAAGCAGGCCAGTGCAAGTAGATAAATAGGTACCACTGCAATTGGAAGGTAAGCGGCATTTCTGTGTTCTCTGTTTCCGTCATGGTGTCCTGTTGCACCAGAAGCATTTTTGTCCTGCTGGCCACATGACCCAGAAAGCTGTCTGTGGACAAACGCCGGCTCCCTTATCCTGAAGTGAAATGAGCGCTGCACCCCAAGGTTGCCTTGCCTGGACTTAACTATCCAGGCGTCCTTTACCTTTACCTATCTTTGGCATTGCTGCTTTTGAATCCTCTGTGGAAGATTGCTGCTCAGGTTTTCTGTTTTGGAAACTAAGGCAGAGAATGAGTGATATGCATAAGACCACACAACGAGGCAATGAGAGAAGTAGGCCTTGAACCCTTTGCTTCCAATTTCCAAGCCAGATACCATTAGCCATGTGTATGTGGTCTCTGCTTATGTTTCCAATTCTGGATGTAGGCATGCAGCTAGCATTTGCATTTGCCCCTCCTGGTGTGCATGGCATGGATAAGAGCTATCCAGGGGAATTCAGTGCAGTGGCTTGTCAGTAATACTTTGCTGCGGGCAGCAGGAGCACATATGGTCCGAAAGAGACGATTAAAGGAAGCTCCAAGCCCTGTGTTGCTGACAAGTGATAACTGGCTTCTTTAGCTCAGATCTGGAGGGTGCTCATGATTAGACTGGACACTATCTAAGGTTCCTAGCTTCCCAAGTCATCCCCTTTGCATTCAGTTGCCCTGCAGGGCTTCACTCTTGGGAATCACATTGGGTTCTTTTGTGTTTCCTTGTTCCCTGCTACTTTGTATTGGTCTGACCCACTTCTCTGGAAGTGCATCTTTTATTTTCAGTTGGAGGCTGGGCCCCTGGGGCTAAAACTGTAATTGCCTGGATTTCAACCTCCAGATTTTCCATATCCACCTTGATGAATGCCAGAAAGAGTTCTAGCAGTGCACATCTGACAGATTTTGAACTCCAGAACCCACTAGAAAAATTTTGATCATGGAACCCATTTTTCAAGAGGTGAGAATTTTCTTTCAAAGTTGCATTTTCATAGTTTTTCCAAAAACCAAGTATTAGAAAATTGCATTTGTCCTTCTAGCATCCAGGTGAGTGACATTACCCCTGCTATACTAGGGAAGGATTTTGGTATATAACAAACCTCAGTATAGGACTAGAAAAATCTGAAGCTCTTGGACATTTTGAGCAAGCATGCTGGAATCTTAAATACTTTTCCATTTATATCCAGAGCTGGCCTTAAAAAGGTCTGTTGCTGCATTTTAGGATCATGAAATATTTTTTCCGATTCCTATTACAGCAAGCCTGCCTGCCAGCAAGGGTCTTTCAACTAAGACTACTTTATCAGCTTGCAGGTTGTAAATGTCAAGCCATATTGCAGGGTACTTTCTGTTTTGCCTAGCTGGCTAAGTTCAGTGCAGAAGGGTTGCCTCTGAAAACCAGTCCCTGGGAATTGCAGCTAGGCAGAGTCCTGCTGCGTTTATATCCTGTTTTAGCTTCCAGGCTTCCCACAGACATCTGGTTGGCCATTGATAACAGGATGCTGGACTAGATCGGCCATGGGCCTGATCCAGCAGCCTCATCTTACATTCTTAAGGGTTGTAGCTTCCTGGAAAAGTACATTCTATGTTTGCAGACGGTTCCAGACTGAATCACCAACATCACCAGTAACTGGGAAAGAGACAGATCTCAGATCTGATGTTTTAGCAAATTTCTCCTGCCGGTCACAATTAACAATATTGGGCTAGATGAACCTATGATCTGATCCAGGATAAGTGTCAGGAGCTGGAGTCCGGGGAAGATCAGCAATAAAACACCTGGTGTCAGTGAAGTTAAACCAAAACATAGAAGGCCTAGCGATCACAGCAGCTCTTCCCAGTAGTTCTTGCCCCAATGAGGAAGTTGAGAGAGCTGAAGGTCTCCACCTTCCCACTGCTCTCTAAGTATCCTTTCCCAGTCCCTGGTCGTCTTGTCTCTCTTTGCTCTGGCCTCTTCCTTTCTCTGCATGGAGAGAGAGAAGGGGGGAGGAGAGCTGGTCACAGCAGGAGTGGGAGGTTCCCTGGCTTCTTCAGCAGCCTGCATCATATCTGTCCCTTGACCCCCTTCTGCTTCTGCCTATGATTCTTGACTGCTCTCTGCCACAGCCTCTTGCTGCTCGCTAAACCCTGTTGCCACTTTAGCTTTTGACACCTCCTCCTCCCTCTTCTCCCTCTGGCCACTCATCGGTGTCCCACCACCAATCCCCTGGCTCTGAGCCTTCTTCCTTTGGGGGTTTCCTGGGGATTTCCCAGCTGGTGCCTCCCACCACTCTGCTGCATCCGGCCAGTCCATGATAATAAGGCAGTTTAGACTGTTCAGTGGGGCAAAATGTTCCCCATCAGGATTTTGTTGTTGTTTAGTCGTTTAGTCGTGTCCGACTCCTCGTGACCCCATGGACCAGAGCACGCCAGGCACTCCTGTCTTCCACCGCCTCCCGCAGTTTGGTCAGGCTCATGTTTGTAGCTTCGAGAACACTGTCCAGCCATCTCGTCCTCTGGCGTCCCCTTCTCCTTGTTTCCTCCATCTTTCCCAACATCAGGGTCCTTTCCAGGGAGTCTTCTCTTCTCATGAGGTGGCCAAAGTATTGGAACCTCAGCTTCATGATCTGTCCTTCCAGTGAGCACTCAGGGCTGATTTCCTTAAGAATGGGTAGGTTTGATCTTCTTGCAGTCCATGGGACTCTCAAGAGTCTCCTCCAGCACCATAATTCAAAAGCATCACTTCTTCGGCGATCAGCCTTCTTGATGGTCCAGCTCTCACTTTCATACATCACTACTGGGAAAACCATGGCTTTAACTATACGGACCTTTGTTGGCAAGGTGATATCTCTACTTTTTAAGATGCTGTCTACGTTTGCCATCGCCTTTCTCCCAAGGAGCAGGCATCTTTTAATTTCGTGACTGCTGTCACCATCTGCAGTGATCATGGAGCCCAAAAAAGTAAAATCTCTCACTGCCTCCATTTCTTCCCCTTCTATTTGCCAGGAGGTGAATGGGACCAGTGGCCATGATCTTGGGGTTTTTTTGATGTTGAGTTTCAGACCATATTTTGCGGTCCATTTTACCTGGACCTAAGTGTGCAATGCTTTTCCAAGTCTTGATGGTGATGGTATGACGTAAGTGAAACCAAGACTCAGCTCCAGAATCCTTGAGCATGTCTCTGAGCATGAGCAGTTAATTTTTCTCAGCAGTGACCAGGCTAATGACAGGGAGCAGCCACCAGTACGTTTCTGAGCAAAATTCAAAGTGTTGGTGCTGACGTTTAATGCCCTAAGCTGAGAGAAGTGAGGCTACAGGGAACCAGGCAGAGGGCCTTCTTGGTAGTTGTGCCTGCCCCATGGAACGCCCTCCCATCAGATGTCAGGAAATAAAACAACTATCTGGTCAGGAAAGTTTTTAAATGTTTGATGTCTTATTGTGTTTTAATTTGTTAGAAGCCACTCAGATTGGCTGGGGGAATCCAGTCATATGGGTGGCATATAGTTGTTGTTGTTGTTACACAGCTCTTTTTGACAACAAGCCAATGGCGGCCATGCATTTGACATACATGTGGCATTAGTGCAAGGGCGGGGAGCTTGTGGCCCTCCAGATGCTGCTGGACTCCCTTCTTGTGTCTTAGCTCCCATCTACCACTCAGTGGTTAGGGCCTCTCCCCCACCCATGGAAAGTGGCCGAGTGTAATTATGCAGAAAGCTCCATTGGAGCTATATCAATAAGACAGACGTCTGTTGTATCATTCTCTCTCAGTAAGGCATTTCTTCTCCCCAATTGCTCATATAGAATCATAGCCTAATAGCATCCCATTAACATAATTGCCAACACAACTAGTGTTCCGTGTCTCAGAGCCATTTACTTACTTTACGATTAAAAAAAAAAACCCCACGTACCAAAACCAGCCTGGAAATCACACCAAGGAGGTGCACAGGGAGGATACTTTGGCTGCTTGCCCCCCTTTTGGTGCCATTTTGTTGTTTGAGACCCGGGTGTTGAAGGATAAACACGGGAGAGGTGGGCTCAGCTGCAGGACGTGGGATGCCGAGTAGTCAGACCAGACTCGTGAGCAGACGTGTGCTAAGATCTAAACGGATTCTGCCAGGCGAAATGAAATTCCCATTATTTTTAATTAATCCTTAATTAAAATATATTACTCCGCAGATTCCGCAAATCTCTCTTAATATGCAAATGCAGCCCATTCAAGGATATTTACATATCATTAATTAAAACGGCACATTCTTTCAGTCTAACAAGCTGAGGGCCTTGGCTGCTGCCATGCTGGCACACGGCAACTGGCCCTGGCAGTGCCAAGGCCAAACAGCAGAAAGATGTTCAGTGTCAGCCACTCCACAAGGGGTTACAGCGCTGCCCGTTCACCTCTAGAACCCTGGTTGCATGCCTTGCCTTGGTTCAAGTGCTGTGTTCCCCCGTCATGAGGCCAAGTGTGCCCTCCACAACATGCAGCAACTGCAGGGTGCCCAATTCATTATCTGTGGCAGCCTTCCTGTGACCTTCTACAAAAAGCAGTTGCTATGTTTGTCCATGGTCTTTTTGGGGAGGAGATCTCCGTGAGCATAAATTATAGGCTGTTTTATGAAGTTACAGCTAACCCTGAACTGAGCACCCTAAAGTGACCCTACACATTATAGACGTGACCCTGATTAAGGAAGTGGCTGACTTGGATTTCAAAAGATTATCGTGCTTCATCTTTCCCTCAAGTAGTTTACCTGGGCCATTTTTTTTCTTGAGCCAGAGACTCAGGAGGAACATCATTTCTGAGAGCTATCCTACAGGTGGAAAGTTGTGGCTGGTGGTTTTCATTTCCTAGTTTTACCCACCTGCTGCAACTTGTCTCTGTGTGATGATGTCCAAGCAGACTCCAGATAGATTGGGGAGGAGAAGAGCCTGAGGGAGAGAGACATGAAGGGGATGGAGGGGCACAGCCTGATGTACATCATTAACTTTGGTGAAGCGGAAAATGAGTGGATTTCCTCCCGTCCCCAAGCACCATATTTGAAAGTGTACAGAGGGGGAGGGAAGAGGCACTTGGTGTCTTCTCAGAAGTGACAAAATATAATCTGCACTTCCGACTTTCATAGTTTTGGGCAGCATGAAAAATGTGAATTTGAAAAATTCCTTACTAGCTTTTCAGTGAGCAGGTTAATTTCAGAGAGCGTTTATTTGAAGTTGATGGAAATTTAAATCTGGATATTAATTCTTGACTCTCATTCTTGCCTTCGGTGATGTGGGTATGAAAAGAGTTGCTTTTTATACTTGCTTGCAGCTTACTATTATTCAGTTTTGCTTTTTGTGAATTGCTCAAAAGTGTTGCTATGGAACAGTATAAAACCTAATAACAGAACTGATAAATAACAAAACTCCATAATGCATGACAAGCTGGATGAAGACTAGAGTGCAATAAGTGGCAGAAGCATTGCACCAAAACTGACCAAACGCTGGCCAGCGCTTATCATAGAGCCTTCTAGGTGGCAGTGTGGGCTGCAAAGAAAGCTCATTTTGCACTGCATCCTTGAGGAGCCGGTGGGCAGAACTATTTTTGGATGGCCTGGAGGTTACTAACTCTCATTGTGAGGGAAGGATCTCTAGAACAAACTATATTGATTGTCCCATTGATTGGGCTAAGTGGAAACAGGACCCCCTTTTAATGAAACAGGAAAAAAATGCTGGCACCACACACACACACACACACACACACAGCAGTCTTTGGGTGAGCGTGGCAGAAATGCTGACCTTCTTAAAGGTAACTTAATGGGGGAAGTTCGCTCATGGAGAACCTCAGTCTTCTCAGTTTTTGTTCAGCATAGATGCACATACTTTGCTGGAACGGACTGTGTGTGTGTGAGAGAGAGAGAGAGAGAGAGAGAGAAACAGAGAGAGGGGAATCATAGAATTGTAGAGCTGGAAGAGACCCAACAGGTCATTTCGTCCAAACCCCCTGCAATGCAGGAATCTCAACTAAAGTATCCAGGACAGATGGCTACCCAACCTCTGCTTAAAAACCTCAAGGAAGGAGAGTCCACCACCTTCCAAGGCAGTATGTTCCACTGTCAAACAGCTCCTGTCATCAGAAAGCTATTCCTGATCTTTAATCAGAATCTCCTTTCTTGTAACTTGAAGCCATTACTTTGAGTCCTACCCTCCAGAGCAGGAGAAAACAATCTTGTTCCATCTTCCATATGACAGCCCTTTAGCTATTTGAAGATAGCTATCCTATCTCCCCTTAGTCTCCTCTTTTCCAGGCTAAGCATCCCCAACTACCTCAACCATTCCTCATCAGGCTTGGTTTCCAGATCCTTGATCATCTTGGTTGCCCTCCTCTACATACATTCCGGTTTGTCAATATCCTTTTTAAATCATGGTGCCCAGAACTGGCCACAGTACTCCATGTGTGGTTATGACCAAGGCAGATTAGAGTGGAACTATTTGAATCAAACAAAACACAATTTATTGTGTACCATAGCTTTGCTCCTGGCGTTGCTTGGGAATTCTAGCAAACAAACAAAATATGTAGTTAAAATGAGTGCTGTTCAGTCTGCCATCTTTATTCTCAGTCGCATCCAAAGATGAAAAACTGCTTCTCGATCTCAGGAACCATAATGCAAAATTTGGTTACAATATCTTAAGAGGTTTCCAAATGCAAAACAAACATACAAACAACTTTCCAAAATACATAGTAAGTTGAATGGATGCAGAGATACATTCATATTAAAAAGTGTCTTTGAGCCAAGGAGTCCCTGGTTGAAATGTTGCCTCAGCCATGAACTCATTTAGATAAGGTTCAAGAGTTTAGTGACATAAGCAAATTGGAAAGGGGAACCTTCGCTCATCACTGGAATGTTTCACTCGCCTGTCTCAGTTATACACTGCAGTTGCCAGACACTCCCGCAACTCACATTGCCAGGCTTCCCTGGGTTCTCTCATACCCCATTTGATCCCCTCCCGATCAGAGAGGCACCACTCTTTAGCTCCCGGGCTCTTATGCTGTGCCTCAAGGTCTGAGCCTTAGGGGATCCAGCAAGCTTTCCTCCAGTTCCCCCCTAGAAGTAGTATGGAGAGAGAGAGAGAGGTTGAAGTAAGCAAGCCTACTGGTAAAATAGGGCGATGGGACAGTATGAGAGAAGAGAGGATCATGCAAAAGTATGCAGGAAAGGATTTGAATTATTGCACGGGTATGAGGAACTGTATACATCTGTATACAGCAAAGGATTCCCAGCTTGCATCTGCCAAAATTCATTTGCTACTATTTAACATTTAGTGCTAAATTGTACTATTCAATGGCCCCTTATCCTGGAAAGAAGTGAAGTGTCACAGGTTTCTGTCCTGGGCCCGTTGTTAGTCAACATGTTTATAATGACATGAATGAAGGAATTGAGGGGATCCTCGTCAAATTTGCAGATGACACCAAACCAGGAGGTGTACCTAATGCCACAGAAGGCAGAATTGGGATACAAGATGACCTTAGCAGATTGGAGAACTGGGCCCAAATGAACAAAATGAATTTTAATAGTGACAAATGTGAGGCTCTACACTTGGGCAGGAAGAACCAGCTGCACAATGTAAGACTGGGGACACATGGCTTGGCTCACAGTAGACCACAAGCTTCAAATGAGTCAACAGTGTGGTGCAGCAAAAATAGATAAATAAAAATAAAAATAATAAAAATAATGCTATTCTAGGCTGCATCAACAGAAGTGTAGTATCCAGGTCAAGGGAAGTAATAGTGCTGTACTCTTCTGCCGTGGTCAGACCACACCTGGAATACTGTGTCCAGTTGTGGGCACCACAATTCTATTTTAAGAAACAATTCTATTTTATTTTTCATATTAATAAAGATATAAAATGAAGAAAACACCCCTAGAGCAGCGTTGCACTTTAAGGAAGCATAACCAATCTCACTTTTGGTCTTACCATCTTTCTTTTTAATGCCATGTCTGTGCTATGATTTAATCCTAGATCAGTGTGCTAATCTGGTTTGCATCCCTGAGATCTGGAAGGATAAAGAGCAGTGGGGAGTGGGCATCTTTTCTACAGAATGAAGTAGGTAGGCACCTCTAATGATGGTGGAGGAAGACTTGTAATGGGCAGGACAAAACACAGCTAAGAGATGGTAGTTGTTCCTGGTCTGTGAAGGTGAGGGTGGTCACCACTGCCTCTACCTGAGTGAAGTTGTTCTAGGTTATGAAGGACCTGTCTCAAGTGCAACGTCAGAAAGAAATGGAGGAATGCTCAGAAGCCCTCTGTGACCAATTTCCTCAGCATTTTTCAGATAAAAGTCTCTGGAATCCCCATGGACTTTCTCAGCAGTGATTTTGGAGGACTCTGAGGCTTCCAGTTGCCACGTTTTATGGGATAACTTTCAACTTGTTTGCCCTGAGTTTGTGGGCAGAATCCTTGGAGATGTTCGGCCAACTGCTTGTGTTTTGGATCCTCTTGATAAAGGTATCTTTGGACCCCTCAGTTTTGAACAATGAACTGACAAATGCCAGATGAGAGTGAAGAGAGTGTGGATCAGTGCAAAAGCTGAAAATAACTGGAGTTGCAAGTGTGGTTGGCTAGAGCCATCTTTTAAAAAATAAACAAATCTTAATGATATGTAATCCAGAATGGGATGTTAAAAAATCACAAGAACATAAAAACAATGCTGATGGATCAGATCAGAGACCCATCTAGTCTAGCATTCAGCTCTCACAGTGGCCTAACAGATGGCAATAATTCTGGTCATTTGGAAATTTTGGAAATTCTGGTTTTGTATTAGTGTGTTAAATGTTGGAAGTATGGTTGAGTGGATATGTGGAATGCAAAGTCTCCCAAGATGCCAAGCTTGGCAGGAAGGGTGAGAGGAGCTACTGAATCAGAGGGTAATAGTGCCAAGGAAGAGTTTGTAAGTATTGTGGGGGTGGGGTTCAGGGCTGCAGTTATACGAGCTGGACAGAGCTGAATTGCTGGAGTATTTCTGCCATTATGGTTTCACTAGGGCTAAGCAGGCAAGCAGAATAGCTAATGCAAACAGCAAAAATGCTATTTCTGGATGAAGTATCCTCTAATAAATAACCTCAGAGTATTCTCCCCTATCAGTTGGTGACATCCTGCATTCTTCTTCCCCGCTGCACCAGCCCAAGACATTTAATGATGTGGTGCATCTTATGAGATGTGATGTTCATGCTAAGTATTTCCAGCTTCACAAAATAAGAGAGGGGGATGGAAAGGCCTGTTTCATCTGTCCCCCCTCCCCCCGTTTCTTTTTTCCTCTTCCAAAAAAGGTAGTGCACTTAGCTATATTGCTAACATAATTATTGTCCACCACTGGTTTTCTTCACACCCTTACACAAATGCATCCACCACTAATTTTCTGCTGCCCTAACTGACAGAATAATCCTATTTTTACTCTATGCCAGGGATGCTGTTGTTGTGCCGAGGAAATGGCTGACACATACAAGGCATGCTCAGCCTGGGGAAAACACACAGGTAGAAAATGCAAGAATGGCACAAAAGTCACAAATACACCCATGGTTTGGGGAAGCAAAGGAACAGATTTTTAAATCCCACCCAGGGGAAATAGGATACATAGGGAGCTCCCAGGATATAAAGCCTACAGTCAGAGATCTCGTGGGGCATTTTGCTCCCCCCACTCATACACCCCATACTCCGACCCAGCCTCATGTGACTCAGTCATGGACACCATGAGCACAGCGGCTGCAGAGGACTCCTATTGTATGTTTTCAGTGCTGGGTCCCCCCAATTTGAATCCAGAGTATACCCCTAATCTAGGAAAGGGAAAAGGTCCTTCCATCCAAGGAAACCTGAGTCAATCAGGATAACTACTGCATGGATCAATGTTCTGCTTGTTCTGCTCCATAAATCTGGGCTGTGATCCCGCAAGGCTAAGTTATTTAGCACTGGTTGGAATGAGGGCCCCACCTTTGCCAGCAGAGATCTTGCCTGCACGTGGGGCTGAGTGACCCCCTCGGCGTGTGGGGATGGCACCACAGAGTTCAGACTCAGGCCAGTTGAGTATTTTCCCCCCCTCACTTTTGCGCATGTGTGTGTGTGAATAAGTGAATATTAAGTGAATTTTAATATGAGATCAGGGTTTCCTCCCCCTCTCCACCCCCCTTTTATTTACCTCTTCACTCCCCAAAAGCCTTGCTGTCCCCATTCAAGTAACAGCCTGGCCTCTTTTTTTTTATTATTATTATTATTATTATTATTATTATTATTATTATTATTATTATTATTATTATTATTATTCCTGTGGTCCCCTGGGAGCATAGCTATTGTGCCAGGAGTGTTCTGTCCCTGGAAAAGTGCCTGTGGCTGCTGAGAGCAGATCCAGCCCTTTTACAGGTGGACCAGCTCTGCTGGTGGCGTGTCTCACTGGTGCACCCGAGGCCTTCTGCCGTGGGGATCTGTCATGGCAGCTGTGTGCCTGGCGATCCTACAGCGTTTCAGGCCTTCTGCCAAATCCTATGTAGCCCCGCAGCTGGCAGCTCTTCCAATCTCGTAAGAAAAAGAACAATCAATTTCTGATATTCCCAGAGTTTGTGTTAATGGTCTCTCTAACCACTCTGATTAGCTGAGTGAGATTGAATTTTTCTTTTAAATTGCAGTGTGTGTTGACATTCAATATATGGGGAAACTTTGATGGAAGGGAGGTAGAGGGGGTGGGTGGGCCCAAGTTTCGCATTTATCCAAATGTCTTATTCATGTCCTCTTCATCATTTGCTTCATCTTTCCTGCCCTTCCTCTCCTGCCCCATCTCGGGGGGGGGGGCAGGCTGTATGTGTGTGTCCGTGTGACACTGGTTTCTGTGTTGGTACTGAGCAGTCTTTGCATTCCAAGCCTGCGTGTTTCTTTGAGGAGGACAGTTCTGTGAATTCACTAGGGAGAATTTGATCCTACCAATTGGCAAGTGGCGTGTGTGTATCTGTGTGTGTGCCTTCCTTTCTACGTTGTGCTAAGGTTTGTGAGGTCTGAATTCACAGTCTTGTGGGCAATTCAGTCCGTTTGCTTTTTGTCCCAGCCCCCCCATCCGCGAGTTCCCTTGCATTTCTAAAGGATGAATAAATTAGACTCAAAGGAGTACATGATGGATTTTCCATTATTAATTTCCTTTTTATTTATTTTTAGTCCCTTTCCCTCACATTCCCCCTCTCTCTTTGTCTTTTTCCCACTCTGTGTGACTATATTTAGGTGTGAATTCAGCAATAGCTTTCTGTCCGTTTGTACTTTTCGTTTTGATAAACTGACATCTCCACCCCCACCCCAGAGCCCTGTGCGGGGATTTGATCTGAGCAATCCCTCGACCCTGTTGGAACACATTAAACACTCGCCCAGACCCCTTACTCTGTCTCCATCTCTGAACCTTTCACTCTCCTTTAATGAGAATTTCTCCTAATTATTTCAGTGGCTGCAGCACAGGGACCGCAGTGTACTTAGATCTCGATTCCGGGGACGTGACTGTTATGCTGATCAAGGCAAGGGATCAATAATTTAGGCTCCAGCTTTAATGGCAGAGCCGAGAGCTTAAGTGTCTGCAGTCAGGCTCGCTTCTGGAGATTCCTGGAGTATTAATGCTTTCCACCAGATTTTTGCTTGCCTGCTACAACTGCACCCTATATATTTAAACATGTATGCTCTATGTGTATCATACTTTTCAATTCCTCTTTCTGTTGCACTGGCTAATTTCAAATTTTCCCGATTTACCCTTAAAACCTATATCTAGTTATTTTCAGGCACATCAAAAGTGAGAAAAAAATCTCTCTCTCTTTCTCTCTCTCTCTCTCTCTCTCTCTCTCTCTCTCTCTCTCTTTCTGACACACACACACAGAGGGAGGGAGGGAAGGAGGCAGAGTCTGCATATGCCTCAGCTGACCTGCTTTACTTGATAGGTACATATGAAAATGCATCTCTTCTTTACATTTATATGTCATGTAGAATGTGAAATATAAACAGGTGCTCTGCATTAAGGAAACCTGTCTTTGGCACTCAAGATAAATCATGCAGATATAAACCCACATCTATTTACTTTGCATAATTTCATCAGCTTTCAAGACTCCGGGGTTTTTTTTTAAAGAAAAGAAAAGAAACTGATTTATTAATTTATTTGCATTGTCTAGGGACTGAAGATGGGAATAAAAGGAAAGGAATTTGCGGGAGGGAACGCCAGATGGAACTTGGGGGCATAAAAATAATAATGGGCACACATGAACACATATACTTTGAATGTAATCCAAAGTAATTAGATTATTTTCCTGGCAGGGCAGCTATATGTCCAGGGTCCTAATCTGAAGGAGGTGGGGACTGTGCAGCAGCCTTCAGGGTGCAAATTAGGCCCCCCACTCCCCGACCTTGATGCTATTTCTGGAGGCGTTAGGGGCTGGTAGGTTCATTGGCTGAAGGGCATTACAGGTTTTCAGGCCCCAGTGGCTCCCTTATATTCATATGCCCAGTTGGGAAAATTGGAATTGTAGTTCCCATGGTTCACAACTGCCCTGGATAGAGCATACTTGTGTGCAGGGCGGGGGGTCTGCGGTGCTGGTGAAGCCTGCAATCTCTAAATTATGCCATAATTTGAAATGAAGGAGCCAGTGTGGTGTAGTGGTTAAGAGCGGTAGTCTTGTAATCTGGGGAACCGGGTTCGTGTCTCCGCTCCTCCACATGCAGCTGCTGGGTGACCTTGGGCCAGTCACACTTCTGTGAAGTCTCTCAGCCCCACTCACCTCATAGAGTGTTTGTTGTGGGAGAGGAAGGGAAAGGAGAATGTTAGCCGCTTTGAGACTCCTGAAGGGGAGTGAAAGGCGGGATATCAAATCCAAACTCCTCTTCTTCTTCTTCTTTTTCTTCTTCTTCTTTTGCATATATATGCAAGCAGAGTTCATTTCCACCCCCCACCCCTTAATAGCCAGTTACTTTTTGTGATTGCTGGGACTCTACATCTCACAAGTCTTGTCCCTGATATCACCTTGGGCTTCTGAAGTACACTGTGAGATCAGGGATGATCTTGAAGCTTCCCCATGTTGCATCATTCTTCCAAGGTGCTTGGAGCACTTTCAGAGCATAGTGTAACTGAGGCCATCTATTTTCTCCAACTCCCAAGTTCAGGAGGTATGCTGGGGTTTGATCATTCTTCCCAAGGAGAAGATTGGTGCTCACTTTGACAAGTCTGGTGAGTGAATAATTTTTGGACCATCAAAACACCATGACCTAGGTAGTACTTGTGCACTTGAGACTCGGCCATTTAGCAGAGCATTCCTGAATGCTGATAATTTTGGGGGGGCAGGGGGCGGGGAATAGAAATGCATGTCTGCAGTGGTGGAAAAAAGGAATTGGGGTATTGGAGCAATCTTTTTTATGATCTGGGCCTGATGCTTGGTAGGATCTTGACACAATGCATAAAAAGGCCAGGGTAGTTCACTTCTAAGTTCATGGCTACAACCTCCTTCCAGTTCCAGAATTCAGTGCTATCAATCCCCAAGGATTCTACATTTTAAAATAAAATTGTGTGCTGGATAAAGGGCTGCTTCTATTTCCTGTCATTCTTTCGTGGAAGCACTTGTACATGCCTTGGATGTTCTGTGAATGCATAATTTGCACATTGTGATCCACTTCTAGATTCTCCTTGCCACTACTAAAACTTAGCTGGGGTATCATCACATCAAAATCTATGGATACTGTTATGTCCCCAATCCCAGAGAGTCTATTAAATAGGGTGGTGGAGGTCTAGTTGTGATTCAAGAATAACGTCTCAAATAATTAGTGATGATCTTAATGTGGAATTTATGTTCCAGTGGGCTTTTTGTAGGTATACAGCAAGGCACTTTCAATATTTGCAGGCAAATCCTATTGATTTCAGTGGGCCTTAGCTTGCCAGGCTTGCCTACCTACTTATTTGTCCTGGCCTTTGGCTTAGAATTACAGATCCCCTCAGTATATTTTAATATTCTGTTCATATTAGAATATGGAAAACAACTGGTTCTTTTTTGTCTTCTTCGACTCTTCTTTCTCTTTGACCTAGGGACGACTTGTCTCTTGTCCTCTGCTCAGTCTGAATGGCAAAAGCCTTCCCAGGTTGGAATAATGTGATTCTGGCAGGGGGAGGGGGCAGCCCTGGAGTCTCCTGGGGGCTTTGGAGGGCTAAGCCAGGAATGAGTGATTGGCCTCGCCAAAGTGTTTAAACACCAGAATTGAAATTAATGTCCCCTCATTGCTGGCTGGGCTGATGATATGTTACAGCAAAGCACCTCACTAAAGTGAAATGAATGTTTGTTTATCCTCATGAAATATATATCAAAACATGTTGGTGGTGGAAGCCTTAATGAGCGGAAACACTGGGTTGCGTTTGTTTCAGACCTGGGGGTGCTGTCCCACAACTTCATTTTGGAACTTTCCCCCACGCTAACCTGTCCGCAGCTGTGTTTCCTGCGCATTAATAGAACTTTAATGGAAATGCCGGCTCATCTGTCCAAAGAAATTGATGAGCATTTCACAATCATATTAATCATCTCATTGCAGAAAGAAATGAAGGGGGAGGAGCCACTGGCTTAATGTCAGCTGCCACTCTTAAGTGCAGCACTGCCAAGTGGAACTGGCTGGATTGTGTAAGGAAAAGGGTGAAACCTCCACTTCAGGATGACCCTATGGACTGACCGGATGAGGAAAATTCTGGGCTTCTATTTAACATGAAAATCATTAAGATCCTGCCAATAAATCCATTACTGTTAATTATATTGAGAGGGCTAACGATTTGTCAACAATATTCTCCCATTGATTTTCATTCATGCCAGATCAGGTCCTTGGCTTTAATCTCTGCTGGGTGTTTTTAGCTCTTTTCAGTGATGCGATTCTCCCTTTTCTGGTGATACAGTTTCCCCCTAAGTGCTGAATGTTTCTTGATAGGGAACAAGCTACATTTCTTTATGGCTTATGGCAAACTGCCTTGATTACTTCTACTGTTGTACCCATTATGTGAATTAAATATGTATTCAGTTGCACACTGCTTGCGATGTTATTGCAGGGTGACATATGGTACCAACTCAATTAGAATGAAGCTAGCATTAGATAACCCTTCTGACTGCTTGCCTCCCGACCCATTCTTTGGGCTGGCTGCTATGGTGTCAGCTGATTTCGCATTAATGGCAGGTCACAGTTCTTCTTCAGTGCTAGCATCCTGGCTGTGTTTGCAAGGGGCTGTGAGTGAGTGTGACAAGGGATAACCCCCTGCTTGTGCAGCCTTCTTGTTCCATCACTTGCTCCCTATTTTACACATGACATAACTATGACTCCAAGCTTTGAAATTTCCCCACAAGATGCTCTTTACTAGGAGCAGGGGTGCCAGCACGCGAGGGCAATTTGAGGGCCAATGTTGTGATGTCACGAGGAGCCGGGGGCGGAGCCAAATGCAGCGGCCGTGCAGCTTCAATGGCCAGTAGCTCCTTCTTTGCCTCCTCCTGGCGCTGCCACCAGCAAGAAGCTGCTTTGACCATCCTTCCCCTCTGCGGCAGGAGGAAGAGGAGAAGGAGCTGGCCACTGGAGCCGTGTTGTGCTTGGGTCTGCGCTTCACGGACATAGGAGAGGCCTGGCCCTGACCCCCAAAATATTGAAGGGGCCCAAAAGGGCTCAGTCCCCAGGAGCTGGTGGCCCTGACTGGGAATAGCATTTCCAGAGGAAAATAGCGGCTAAGATATTTTGGGTGGGAAAATGGGTGGGAGTTAAACCAAATATGCCATGTTCCCAATCTGGTTTGGTATCAGATTGGGAGATGGTATTCATGATACCAAAAGGAAATATTTGGTATCATGAATATCAACCCATGGCAAGACGAGCTTTTATTTCCCAGCACACACACACACACACCACTTTGTGTGTGTGTAAACTATAGAACAAGAGAATGAATGTGTATTTTTACAATTTCTTGCACTGCATCTCCTCTTCCAAACATGAATTATGAAATGAATTACTTGGGGTGCAAATGTTTGAAAATGCACATTAATTCATACTGCGTGCACACACAAATACTCATAGCCATGGAAAATGAAAGCTGATTTTGTTAAATATTCATAATTCTTTTTCATCCTATTTCATCCTTTGAACATGTTGAAAATCAGAGGTTGAGGTAAGTTTAGAAGTAGTTTCTTTCAGATAGCAGACCCTGCAGGACGACTTGCTGCTGCTGCTGCTTCTGAATTAATATTGCCACCTATTGGCATGTGCTCTTCTGGTGGTTCACAGAAGGAAAAATTAAAATATAATATTAAAAAAAGATACAGTTATTAAAATGCAAAAGAGGCAATAACCATACCAATGCATGGCATTTACAAAACACCTTTGCGCTAAACCTTGTCTTTGGGCCTATGCAAAGCAGGCACTATACAGGGCACTATGTAAGGAAGGAAGTCCTGCCTCCCACTGCCTGGGGCCAACTATGGAGCAGAAAGATGCCTCCTTGACAACTCAGTGTCCTCTCACAATCATTTCAACCCATGGCAGATGGATGATTTAATAATAGTACTGGTGATGGTCGCAATGATGATGATACACTATTAGAAGAATCCACACAACCCAAAAAACAACAACCCTAAGTGCTTTATTAAAAGTGTATCTGAAGGAAGTGTGCATGCACATAAAAGCTCATACCAATAACAAACTTAGTTGCTCTCTAAGGTGCTACTGGAAGGATTTTTTTAAAAAAATTGATTTATTAAAAGTAAAATGAAGCCCAGGCCCTGTCAGTAGGCACACCTTCTTCCAAAAGATACACGGTACTTAAGGGAGTGTGACACATCAAAGGGTAAGGAAATGAACCCAGAAGAGCGGTAGTCACGTAATCTGGGAAACCGGGTTCGCGTCTCCACTCCTCCACATGCAGCTGCTGGGTGACCTTGGGCCAGTCACACTTCTGTGAAGTCTCTCAGCCCCACTCACCTCACAGAGTGTTTGTTGTGGGGGAGGAAGGGAAAGGAGAATGTTAGCCGCTTTGAGACTCCTGAAGGGGAGTGAAAGGCGGGATATCAAATCCAAACTCTTCTTCTTCTTCTTCTAAGCTGCCATTGTTGTTTGACTTGGTTCCTAGGAGGAAACAGGGCACCCTGAGTTCCCTGCGAGTCCACCATACTGGCTGCAAAAAGCAAAGAGAGCAGGGCAGGGTGGGAAAGGGAGTACCGTATGTTGTGCAGGGAAAATGCTCTTCTTTTATCTCCCCTTGAGGTGCTTTCCAAATTCCTTTGCGTCTGTTAGGTGGTTAGGATCCTGCTCCTCCCATGCATGTAGCTTTCTCCCTTTCCTCCTTTGTGAAAAAATAAAATAAAAATATATTGAAAGCCCCAGCAGAAAGCAGGCTGTGATGCTGTCGTCCACAGCGTTGATGTTATTTATTTTCCTCAGTTGCTGCTCTGGAAGCCCGGAGTTGACAGAGCGGTTTTGTAGAATAGAAACATTATAGACTGTTACTGTCAGAGTGTTAAATGTGATGGATAGAGAAATAGAGAAGAGGGAGGGGACTTTATACTAGCCATGTCTGAGCGCCAGGGTGCTCATGGGAAAATAAACCATCCGCATATAAGAAATGAATGAGGTAATGTGGCGGGAGCTAATGGGCTCTTGCAACGCGCCAGAACAGAAATGCTTATTACAGGATGGGCTTAACCCTTGCCGTGCTCCTCGTTCCCTCGACACATTTTTATATTGCCACTAGCAAAATGCCCGTCGTTGTCATGGGCAGTCCGTGTGCGCGCGTGTTCCTGGATATTTAAGGCAGTGGGGTGGGGGACAGGGACAGCGTGCATTTCTCACCCCTTGAATATATGTTGTCAGCCACCTAATGTGCAACACACAGTTGTCCCAAAGTGTGGCATTGCATCTCAAGGGAGCAAATGGCAGCTGTCCACTTATAAGGAAGAAAACGAAGGAGAAGCAGTCAGGATCGCCAGTGGGTTCTAAGCATTCCCTTTGCTCCTGGTGACACGTCTTTGGAGCAAATAATAAATTGATCCTCCTCCCAGTTATGGCCTGGTCAGATCCAGGTCAGCTACTATGGTATAGCCCAGGGGGTGCCCTCCATATATTTTAACCTGCAGTTTCCATAATCCCTGACCATGCACCATGCTGGCTGGGTCTGATAGGAGTTGTAGCCCATAGCATCTGGACAACATTGGCTATCCCGGTGTGACTTATGCCTGTGATCACATGAGTGTGATGAAAGATGCGTGCTCCCTCCCAATGGCATGGTTCTAGTCTAGATTCCCACAAGGCTTCTATTCACACGTGTACTTGTTTACATTATTTGAACAATTTCACATCTGTCTTGGCCCTCAGATGGATGTTTCTGAGTTTCTTAATAATTGATCCAAAGTTTGAAGATGCTTCCAGGTGTCAATGTGTCCGGAGGTTTTTAATGTTTGATGTTTTATTATGTTGTTGTATGTGTTGGAAGCCACCCAAAGTGGCTGGGGCAACCCAGCCAGATGGGTGGGGTATAAATAAGAAAAATATTATTCTTATTCTTATTAATGTGCACATTCCAAAGCTGTGCATATTTTAAAGTACCTTCCTCTACCTGGTGCCATCTCAATGATTTGGAGCGTGACTCCCTTCTGCTCTAACCAGTAAGATCATAGGACTGTAGAGTTGGAAGAGATCCAAAAGGTAATCAGTCCAACTCCCCTCAATGCAGGAATCTCAGCTAAAGCATCCATGACACATGACCATCTCAAAGAAGGTGAGTCCACTGTTGAACAGCTCTTACTGCCAGAAAGTTCTTCCTGATGTTTAGCTGGAATTTATTTCTTCTTTTTTTGTTACTTGAAGCCATTGGCTTGAGTCCTAGCCTCCAGAGCAGGAGAAAACAATCTTGCTCCATCTTCCATGTGACAGCTGAGAAGCATTGAACTCTCAAATCAGCTATGATCTTACTAGGTAGACTTAGACAAGCGGCCGTATCTTGGTTTTTTGTGTTCTCTGCATGATTTACTTGATTCTCTACTATATGCATGGCCTAATATCCTTGAGTGATCTACTTAAGCATTTTGAATCCTCTCCTTGGCTTTACTGATCATCCTGCAAGTGTGTTCACTCATCTTTATTTTAGTTATGGACTTTCAATCTTGCTTTCTATGCTTCTGTCACAATTGTGTTTGTCGATTTGTATTGTCCTGTTGCTGGAATGTATGTAAAGCTCTCTGATAGGAGATGGGTATTTTTTAAAAAATAATATCTTATTCAGTAATATATATATATTTATAAAACAAAAACCCAAACACCCAGCAATATGCAATGGTGTGTTTTGGTTTGGGGTAGATAGGAAGGAGAGCTGGACAGTGAAGTGAACCTTGGTTTTGGAACTGGGGAGTTATATACATGTCTCTATGAAATGTTAGGAGAATACAATTTAGTAATCTGGACAAGTGCAGTAACAATGCTTACTTATTTATTGCATTTCTATCCCACTTTTTCCTCCAAGGAACTCAATGTGGCATATATGGTTCTTCCCCTCCTCATTTCATCCCCCCAACAATCCTGTGATGTAGGTTAGGCTGAGAGGAAGTGACTGGCCCAAGGTCACCCAGTGAGCTTCATGGCTGAGTGGGGATTCGAACCCTTGTCTCCCAGGTCCTAGGCCAACACTCTACTCATTCAAACCACACTCCTTCAATGTTATCATCACTATCATTTTTCTTTTTTTCTTTTTTTTATAAATATTTTATTAAGTTTTCACAATAAAAGACAAAGAAAATACAAAATCACAAAAAATACAATACAAAAATACAGACATTAAACACATCAAAAGAAAAAGAAAAAAGAGATAAAAACACATATAATAACAAAAAACAAAAATTCCCTCTTTCTTAATTTCTCATTTTCAATTAGCTTATTTTCCGGACTTCCTCACATCTCCCGTTCTTGTATCCCTTTTTTAAAAAGTTAATTCGGCAAATTCATGTCCTATTAATTTATCTGTTGTTAATCCAATCTTACATTTTACTTTGTTGCTAAAACCCCTGCGATTCATTTCAATGTCCTTAACATTCATAAATTTTACAATATTTCTGCAAATAAATTTTCAACACTATTATTATTGCCTTTGAAGTTTTTTGGAGTTTAACAGCATTACAATCTGCTGCAACAATGTTACATTAACACACTACAGTGAAATTATTTTATTTATCATTCTGAAAAAGGGAAAATAAAAGTGTGGCTTTTTTTTAGTCTCACCTGCAAATTTGCAGTTGCTTTTCAATCCCCCTGGTCTCTGCCCTTTTCCTGCAGGGCTCAACTCTGGAACCAGATTTTATTTTTACTTTTTTTAAAAAAATTGTCTTGAAAGACAAGTTGGTAACCATGTGACACTGCCAGGCCCCACTAAGTTTGGGATGCTGCTGATATTGCAAATTTGCCATCATACCAGTGTCAGTTCTCTGGGCAAGTTTAAAAGTGTACATATAATCTGAAATCTTTCATAGGCCCAGTGATTAGATATTCTGAACTCCAGATCAACATTCTCCTGTGCAAACATTTTGTGCCTTTTCTCTATAGTCATAATGGCTAAATGAAAGCTAAGATTTTCAGGCCAACGATAGGTACTTTGGATAGCACACAAGAAGCCCAACTTTATGAGCTACAGCCATGCTGTAAAGGAATGTATCCAATATAACAAGGTATCCTTGCGTGATCCAGACTGGGACTTGCATTAAGAAGACTTGGGTTCAAGTGCCAGCCCAATCAAGAATTTAATAAGTGGGCCTGTCCTTGTCGCTGCCAATTATCCTCAGTTGCTGTCTGAAAAACGAGAATAACTATGATAAAACTCATAAAGCTGCTATGAGAAATCAGTTTCTTAGTCCTCCTGGCCCTTTGACACAGCCTTAGAAACCTGGGACCAAGGTAGAAAGCTGTTTAGTGTGCATAGCAGGGATCCAAAACCATGGCTTGTTAGCATTTATTTATTTTATTTTATTGCTTTGAAAGGGTTCTTACACATCTCCAAAGATTCCAGTGTCAGCTCAACTCTAATCAGATGCAACTTTAACGTTTCCTGTAGCATCTCACAGTTATGCTTTTGTGTGCTCGAGAGAGGGCTAAGTTTCAGGGGGGTATGAAAGGAAGACCTGCCCCCACATTTGTGGCTGCTGCCCGAAAGAATTAACTTGTCTCCCCACCAACCCACTTGCAGCCTTGGGAAACATTCTTGCAAATTCGTTTTTATGACTGTCCCTGAATCACTTTTGGATCAAATGACGAGTAAATGTAATCATTTATTAATTCCCCCCCCCCAAGAAAAGGCAGCTCAGACTTAGCGTTATTTGGTAAAACGTGCAATTGAAGCTTGTCACAAGTAATTTATTCTTGCTTGCTGTAATCTGAAGGAATACAGACACAAGACCTATAGGATAAAAAACAAAACAAAAAAAGAGAGTAAAGTATTCTAGCTTTCGCTGACAGTACAAAGGTGTCATATACAAGAAGGATTGACACAGACCAAGGGGTCTTGTGGGAAATATGATAATAACTATAAAGAAGACAGATTATTCCCCAGTTGCCAACATTCAAACCTTTTTACAGTCAGTTCAAACATATAAAACTTTATTGCTCTAGCAGAAAGGGGAACAATTTCTAGTTGCACAGCTTTCCCTGGGCTGGCTTTATACCGTCTGTGTTATTGCTCTATAGTGGCATTTTAAAGTTTATTGAACAAGACTTTTACAATTGAAGGAAGTATATAAAACTGTAAATTTATTAGATTTTTCAGGATAAGTGCCCTTTCTAGTTGTGCTCAAGAATTCGGAGCTACGAGAAACCACTAGTTACAAGACTTATTAATATTAAAGACTGAAGGTGCGCACATTTTATACCTTAACTGATCTCAAAAATAATATTATTACATTACTGAAAGCCAGAGCTGTCACAGCACAGAGGTGTGAGGATAGTGAGTACAAGAATGCTGTGGATTTCTATGTGGCACTCAGCTTGAGCCACAAATCAGTTAAGCTGGATGACTTGAACCAGGTGGGTTTGCACGCCAGTGTAACCCAGTCTGCAGTCCAGTCAAACTGGCATTTCCTGCATTTAAGGTGATAGCAGTCAATGGGTTTAAATTGAGCTCTGATCCATGTTTTAGCTGATTTGTATATGGGAACTAAACATCCCATAAAACTCTTTAAGATGCTAATGTGCGGCAGACTCATCCATAATCTATGCATATGAATGGGGCTAGATAGACATAAATCCAAGCAATTTTGCTAAAGTGGATTGTGGATTGCAACCACAGTGTCTCTTATTGTATTAAAGTTATATCTGAGCAGAGCACAACACAGTCAAAGTCTAAGGAACTTATCTGGCACTGATTTCAATGGCAGTGTTTGGCTGCATCATAAATACTGTTTTTGTAATGGTTTGTAAATTTCGATGGGAGGTGGCTGTTAGGGATCTGTATCTTGGAATAAATCTCATCAAACTAATCAGGGCTGATTTCCAAGTAGATATGCAGAGGATTGGGCTATTTGATCCCTGACCTCAAGCTGTGCCATTGCAGGAACTCTGAGATGATACCCTGGTTAGTTGGGGGGGGGGGGTTGGAAGCCCAGCACAACTGTGAGAACAATCCTTTCCCTTTCCATTTCCATTTCCAAACCTGCCAGAGTGGGTGGTGGAGGCACTCCAAAGCAGCTTTCTCATCAGATGCCAAAGGCAAACCTTTGTGGCAGGACCTGGTCTTGGTTGGAAACTTGGGTTGCATAATTGTCACATGACGGAGACAGACAAGCTACAGAACGGGGGGGGGTTGGGGTTTTTTTGGGGGGGTAAGCAGAAGGCATGGGTACATGGGTGGTCCTGTGGGCTAAACCAAAGAGCCTAGGACTTGCAAATCAGAAGGTCGGCGGTTCGAATCCCCGCAATGGGGTGAGCTCCCGTTGCTCAGTCCCTGCTCCTGCAAACCTAGCAGTTCGAAAGCACATCAAAGTGCAAGTAGATAAATAGGTACCGCTCCGGCAGGAAGGTAAACTGCGTTTCTGTGCGCTGCTCTGGTTTGCCAGAAGCGGCTTAGTCATGCTGGCCACATGACCCGGAAACTGTATGCCGGCTCCCTCGGCCAATAAAGCGAGATGAGCGCCGCAACCCCAGAGTCGGTTATGACTGGACCTAATGGTCAAGGCTCCCTTTACCTTTAAGCAGAAGGCAGCTATGAGGTGTTTGTCTCACTAGGGGTGAAAACCGGGCCAAGTGACAGCCAGTTTCCTACTACTGATGTGACAATCTGCTCATTTCCTTTGAGCAGTGTGTATTTTTTGTTCTAATCCTGAGTCTCTGTGAATTCTGTGCTGTTAAATGGTCTTTTCTCACTGTTGTATAAAATATATTGGGTTCCCATGGTATGGTCTGAAAGCGCAAGGGGTCACTGTCTTGCTGCAGCTAAACAGGCCTATGGCTGCTCAGTGCCTGGGAACCATGTACCTGCATTGGGTTCCCACAACAGAAGAAGAGTAGAATATAAATGTAATGAATATTCATATGAGCTGCATATAGAATATCAGAGATAGATGCGGATGGCGCTGTGATCTAAACCACTGAGCCTCTTGGGCTTGCCAATCAGAAGGTCAGCAGTTCGAATCCTTGCAATGAGGTGAGCTCCCATTGCTCTGTCCCAGCTTCTGCTAACCTAGCAGTTTGAAAGCACACCTGTGCAAGTAGATAAATAGGTACCGCTGCCGCAGGAAGGTAAACGGTGTTTCCATGCACTCTGGCACGCATCACGATGTCCTGTTGTGCCAGAAGCGGTTTAGTCATGCTGGCCAAATGACCCGGAAAACTGTCTGTGAACAAACGCTGGCTCCCTTGGCCTGAAAAGTGAGCCACACCCCATAGTCACCTTTGACTGAACGTAACCGTCCAGGGGTCCTTTACCTTTAAATTTACCTTTTATCAGATAAAGAAGTGTCATATACTTTGTGAATATCTTCTGGATATTCTGAGTAGGATGTTTTTCAATGGGATTTATGGAGGAGAACTTACAGGTGTGCTGTGACCTGGCTCATTCCTCTGTGTCATGGGCTTTTCTGGACACTGGTTCATCATTTGCCCAGGTTAAACCACCCCGCCCACTGCTTCAATTTCCAGCCAAGTGCTTTTTGCTGTGCCAAGCACAAACTGCCATACAGGCATCTATCTATCCATATGACAAGAATGGTGATTGTGCTCGGAATTATTTATTTATTCAATTTGGGTGTTTATTGGATAGCACCCATAGCACAATTGCAATTCAAGTTTCAAATTCAGAATGGCCAGAGGAGAAGAGTTATTGACCTTACACTCCCTATAATCGCTCAGATTTTGCTTGATGCATCCAGCAGCTCATCCATAAGAATAAAGCCAGCTAGCTATCCTACCTAAATGAAATCCACCCCAGCTGAGAAGAGGGTTAGCTGACCTTGCGTCCCTTTGGTCCCAATATGGCAGATGCAGGATGGGAAGGCAGGAATTCCTTCTGGGTAGCTACATTTCCTCAATGTGAAGCAAGCGTGGGTTCTTTTCTTTGAGGCTTTTGAGCAACATGAAACAGCAGCAAATGCAAGGGAGTCAATAAGGACTGAATTTTTGATGAGACCTTGGTTATTCTGATCACAGCTCTGCCGATGCTGAGATCAGAATACAGATTATGGAAAGAGAGCATTGGTGAATCAAAAACCCAGGCCTAAATCTTCCCAAGGATTTTAACTTTGCTCACTGTATGAATATCAGTTGCTGTTTTATCTAGCACTTTCCCTGCAGGGTGGTGAGCCACTCGGGCTGGTTGCTCTCCAGGAGCTGGGTGCATTTGCAGACAGAAGTGGCAGGACCATTACTGCAGCTAATGGAGCTAAGAACATTATCTTGCTGTATTTTTAATAGCAAAACAAGGCAGAGCTGCTGAACACTGTGAGCGAAAGAAAAGGAAAGCTTCCCAATCCCTTGTAATCCTACATGGCGCAGCGCTGCAGCATTGAAAGAGCAAACTGTTCTTGCTGAATTCATTTTGGGTCTCTTGAAGAAGGGAAAATAGACGAAAGGAGACCCTTGTGCTGAGATGAATTAATGCCAAAGTGCTTGTCTCAGGAATGCAAATGTGGTTAAGAATCTCTCAACTAAGCTCCCCTTTTGGGAAGGGGGGGGGGGAGGAGGAAGCTTGACATAAAAAGGGACACTGAGGGAATGTGAATGAAGGTTTACACCTCAATGAACCATCCTTCATTACAGCTGAACTGGTGCTCCTACAGAGATAACTAGCAGATCTGGCTAGTGCAGAGGGAGGGGGAGCTTCATGGATTGTGAGACAGACGGCAAATACCTTGCCATCAATAGACTTGAAAAGGAGACCCAGAGCCCTAGCCCTAGATTGTTGTGTGTGATATAGCTATTTGTTCAATTTGGGTGTTATTCTTGAGATAACAAGCAGCAGCCTCTCATCAGTTCATACAATTACTGGATTAATCAGGGTGAGCTGAAAGCTAGAGAAAGAGCCCCTTGATAGTTAGGTTCTCTCGCATTGGTTTCATCAGTGGAATGCTGTCAGCATGAGCATGGCCATGCCATACTCGGTTTCACTTTTAAATAGGTTATTGAAGTACATAGAGCTTGGTGATCACAACAACGACAACCACAAAAATCCAGATGCATGTTTGTAGAGATGAATCTACATCTGAGAAGGGAGAAGTGGTGATTTGTAGCTGTAAAACTATGAATGGAGAATAGCTAAGTACCTTCTCCTACAGTTGTGTCAGTTCAGAACCATAGCTTCACAATCTTTTCTTCATAAAAAGCACACCTCTCAAGGCACCTGTTCCATGCATTTGCATGGAACGTGTAGTTTCTTGCCCCATGCCCCAAGAGGCAGAACAAAGGCTTGGGGCTTACAATTTTTTGGGTTCCCACCACCACCTTTTTGTATCTCTATCTGCATGAAAAAAAAATAGTTCACAGAACAATGACCTTCTGCTAGTTCATTTGAGAACGTATATTGACATTAAATAAACAATATAGGACTTCACACACACACAGTGCATTTCAGGAGTTCAGAATGCTTCACATATATTATTTCAGGGAGTCTTACAATATCTATTTAAGGCTCTGATGAAATTGACAGTAGTCCATCAAACCTTATGCCATAATAGATTTGTTAATGCTTAAGGTACCACAAGACTCTTTTGTCCTATTTTTCCCTGTAAGAAATTAGCACTGCTACCCCTCTGGAAACAGTTTTTCTCATCTTGCAGATGGAAGGCTGAGGAGGATGTCTGAGCCCACCTAGTAGTGAATGATTTTGACTGGGGACTTCCTGACTCATCCTATTAGCCACTACATAATGCGAGCTCTCATACCCCTTCCTACATAAATCCATATTTTTAGAGGCTTACATGTGAAAATCATTCCCAGTAGGGATTTGAAAAAGAGGAGACAGCTTGGATAACAGTAGTGGGGGTGGGGAGGTGCTATAAACCTCAAAGACTGCAGTTGATGGGTTTTGGTGGGCAGACATGACCCTGATCCATTGAGTCTGGTGTAACTGTATTTTTATTTAAAAATATATTGTATTCTGTCCTTCACCTGAAAGCCATAGTGTGGAAATATGCACAGTTCAAACCAAATATTTAACAATGAGATAGGGTTGTCATGCACCTGGGATTTCCCAAACACGTGTGGTTTTGGGGGCCCAGCACCCCCATTCAGGCAGATTTTTTTGCATTTTGGATTAAATATCTGGGTTTGCGGTTTTATTTTTATGTTTTTGGTTTAATTATTTTTTTGTGGGGCATGTTCATGCTCAGAAGGCGCTGTGCCCTGGAACAGGAAGCAGGTGGCCTGGAGCGACCTGCTGGGGGTCATGCTAGGCTTGGTGTTCCCAGCTGCCACCAGGTCTTCTGCAGCCTTCCTGGGGCTCCGCCAGGCCCCGCTGTGGTCCTGATGACTGCCAGGCCTTGCGTGGCTTTCCTGGGGCTGCCCCGTCTCCCATCGTGAGCAGGAGGCTGAAGACAGCAAAGGTAAAAGAGGGGAGTGAAGAAGGGGGGAGCAGGCAGGCAAGAAGGGGAGCAGGGAGGGGGCGAGCGAGGGAGATGCGGGATGGGGGTGCCCCAATAATGGTGGGATGTATGGGTTTTTGAGCCCTGGAATATGGCAATCCTACAATAAGATCAAAACATCATAAAACAAAAAAAGAATTCAATTATTAAAAGCCCCCAGCAGCAGCAACAAAAAATCAAATGTCCTAAGCTAATGGCTGTCCATTTATTTCTATGGGAGAAACAGAACATAGCACTTAGGAATGTGAGCCCCTCCAGATACCTGAAATATTTGAGCCCCTGTCTGCTCTAATGATAAATATTTCACTAATAGAACTTAAGCAATTTTTGTTATTTTTGCACATCATTTCGATATGATGGAACAGATGGTCGTTTTTAAAAGCTCATAATCAAAATATTCTCTTTTTCTGAAGTGCTAATCTTCCCATTTTGCTTTTAACTTTAGATACTATAAACAGTTCTGCAGTGACCTCTGACTCTGCCTAGAAAGAAAGGCACAAATGTAGTGGAACACATCTTGCGTCTCCTACATCTACCTTGACTTGGTTCTAATTGTTCCTGTAGCACATTCTGGAACGCACCTAGAGCTTATAGAACCAGGATCAAAATGGGTCCCCTTCAGAACTGTGTCCCATAACCTTAGGAGCCCACTGTGAAACTGATGAGACAAATACTCAACCTGGAATGTAGAAAAAGGCTGCTTCTGATAATACTTGCCATCTTTGAAATGGTGTTGGCCAATACAATTGCCCTGCTGTACATCAAGAGTAGATTGATATGTATTTCTCACATATGTAAAATGCCACAAGAGAGAAACTTCCCAACCTTCCTTCCGGAAAGACACACTTGTTTCAAGGTATCATTAGTACCTGTGAATGGATTGTTATGGTTTTCTGGACGGTGGCACAGTGACACTTGTTTCTAAAAATACCGGTAACTTCTGGCTCTAAATGCATTTTAATTATGATTACTACAATGTTGAATAATAAAACAAATACAAATTTAAAAATCATAAGCATTTCACAAATGCTTTTATTAGGTGTCTGTTAGTAATAATAACTGTTATTATTAATTATTTCCGAAAGTTCAGCAATCTGGTATATAAACACAATCTGTTTCCATAACATCAAAGCCCCTGTGCAAACCTTACTAAAATGTAGGATGGTGTCTCAGAATAATTTCCTGTAGGATTATGCCCTTCCAAACAGGTCTGCCTACACCCCCCTTGTCCTCATTCTGTTCACTCCCTTTAATAGTGGCTCAGATCCACCACCTGCTTTTTTTTTGGGGGGGGGAGGTCCCTCAGCTCACCTCCTAGCAGGAGACTAGGTGACAAAGAGACTTTGCTTCTCTAATGGCTTATGGCCTTATTATCTGGGTGTACGTATGTGCCTCTTCCCTTGTAGAATGTGGTTTGGCTCACTTGCTTGTGTCATCAGAGGTCATTATATTTTATTCCACATATTTTGGGTCCACCTACTTTCTCTAAAAGGGTATGAGAATGATGAATGGAAAATGCCCTGGATTGTGTAAATTAATGGGGAGTGGGGTGGGGGGGTCGGTGCATGAAAGTATCCTGCCTTTTTGGGTGGGAGAGTTCTCCATATGACCATCGTGATTCCTTTGAAATTTGGGATTGGACTATATTCATTGAGTAGGTGAATAAGGAAGAGGAAGAAGGATTAAGGGTACCTGTCTTTTGTCTGTGAATGTTTGGGAGTTGCGATAGATTTCTCAGTCTGCTATAATCAAATGCAATGTGGAAATGGGAACTTGCATTTTCCTGTTGGGAGAGAGGTATGTCTTGCCATTAGAGTTGTATTAGGTAGCGCCAATATGTGTATTTTAGCATCCAAAGACAGAAAGAGAAAGAGAGAGAGAAGGAGAACAGCTGCCAACTGGGCAGTTGTGTCTGTTGTCTGCCGGCTGCTGCTACCCACTCGTTACAATTAAAATGAAGTGTCCGTCAGCGGCTATCTTCGCTGTGTGGCCCATATGTTTCTGAGCTGATACTGTCCGGATTATTCTGTTCGGGAAAACGATAACGGCTGTTTATAACCTTGGCAAAGACTGAGGCCTAATCAGGCTGGAGCACATTTTCGCAGACTGCCTGATAACAGGCTGTTAGCAGCCTTATCACTGGGGAGAGATAGGCCAAAATAAGCAGATCTGTGAGCACAGGAGCCCAACCCATCCATGCATACTCTGGCCTGGCCTTTCTTTTGAGATGCCTTTTCCCTGGCTGATTTCAGAGAGAATTGAAGGCACACAGGGGAGGATTAATCAACAAAGGGGATGATGTATGTCTGGGTGTTTCATTCACATGTAGCTTAAATAGAAAAGAAGGGAGATGGAACGGGAGAACAGAATCAAAGGAAAGGAAGCCTTAGAGATTTCTGAAGCTGCCATCTTTCCAGCATCGCTGCCAGACTAATTCCAGTACTATGCTGCCTGATGTTCCCTCTAGAAAGTCAGTTCTTGCCCTTCTCTGCTGCTGTCTCTCAGAGACCTACCCCCTTTATGGTCCTGCTTATACAAGTGGATGCTAAAAGTTTAACAGTCCATTTTTTGAAAAATGTGCCAGCTACCAAGCTGAAAATTATGTAAAGGTAAAGGTAAATAAACATTATTTCTGATTCACTCCTGTTGCAGATATTTATTGTATGGACTTTCCCCCCTTAGCTCACCAAAAAAAAAAAAAAAGTAATTTATTTTAAACATTAACAAATCTTCCTCTTCTCTTGTTGTCCCTATTGACACCAGACATGCAGGTACCTGGAGAACATAGTATGTGTGACCCAGGCTGTCCCCAGTTATACCTGTAGCTGCCTGAAAACAATTATTAGGACCATGGTGGCTAAACAATGACAAAAATAGGGGAAATTATACCGGATAAGCACATATTCTGTTCAGTGGGTGCATCACATGGATAACAGCCTGTAGCCAAACACCATCCCAGTGAATTCCCAACTATCAGCCCTCTTGAAAAACAGCAGGACTACATGCCTTGGGCAATTTTTCCTGGATTTAAGCTTCACCAGGAGAACAGTGCTGGCAGTCTAGGAAAATAAACTACTTTTGGGTGGAGGAAGGCAAGCTGGAATCATCTCTTGCCTTCATGGCTGTCTCTTTGCTTCCTTTGCTACGTTGGGCAAATTGCAGGAACAAAAGGGCAGGTGCCTCATGTACCGTGCCTGGATTTGCACAATTGAATCCATGGAAAAGGTCCAGATTTCCCTACACAGGCCCTCCATGCTCTGTCTCTGAGTAGCAGGCAGGTGTTCAAATAAATAATGCAGCTAAAAATACCTTCTGGCAGCAACTGGGAGTTGTTCTCAGCAGCACTGGAGTGGCGAAAATGCCTCATCCGGTTTCTATGGGCAGGTGTGTGTGTGTGTGTATGTGAGAGAGAGAGTGTGTGTGTTTAGAAAGGTAGAACAAACACACTGCAGGCACAAGACCGGCACTGCCTTGCAGGCTTGTCTCTGAACAAGGAACAAATCAGTGTTTATTCCATCCGCTCGAGCTGGGAAAAGATGCGTTGCTTCTTTATATGCTCTTTGCTTTACAATCAACCCTGTGCATGTGCGCGCTCTCTCTCTCTGTGTGTGTGTTTAAAGGAAGTAACGTGGTGAAGCCTATCTGCTTACTGGTCATCTGCAGACATCTTTTGATGAGACCTCCCTGTTTGCATCCAGAGTTACTCCAGTGGATGCATTCTTGACAGTGGGACTGTCCCTTGGGCCTTTCGATACAGTCTGCACAACAAATGTATGTTTGCAGCAAATTTGGGCTCTAGCACACTGGGGAGTTAATGGAATTAGCACAGAAAACTCCCTAATACTTCTACAGTTTCCAATCATTTCGATGAGGCGTGTACTACTTGAGCTGCTTGCCAACTTGTAAACAACCTTGTTACAAGTGTTCGAAACCTTTGCTATCAGGGAACTGTTACCGGTGCAGGATTGTTGCATTTTGCCACCACCCAAGCCAGAATCTATCGCTGCTATGAAATTTGGATCGTTTTTCTCCCCTTCCCACCTCACCTCTGCCTCAAAATTAGCAAATTCATGCTGATCTGAGGTCAGTGTATACAGTGGTGCCCCGCAAGACGAATGCCTCGCAAGACGGAAAACCCGCTAGACGAAATAGGTTTCCGTTTTGGAGGTGCTTCGCAAAACGAATTTCCTATGGGCTTGTTTCGCAAGACGAAAATGTCTTGCGAGTTCCTGTGGGTTTTTCCCCCTCCCCCCTTTTTCTAAGCCGCTAAGCCGCTTATCAGCTGATCCGATAAGACGCTAATAGCGCTAATCCACTAATCCGTCAATGGGCTTGCTTCGCAAGACGAAAAAACCGCTAGATGAAGAGAATCACAGAACGGATTCTTTTCGTCTTGCGAGGCACCACTGTAATGTGGCTGCAAGTGATGAGCAATGATTTGATCCTGGGAGCTGTCACCACTTCTCCCTATCCATGCTCCAGGGTGGTTATGAGACCCAACCACCAGCAGGAAAGGTGCCAGGTTCCCTGAGAGAACCCACCACTGCCACAGCCCCCTATACCTATTCCGTTGTAATTTCTGGGCCCTGGCTGAGTGGAAGAAAATGGAGACAGCAGATTCTTTGTGAATGCCCTTGGACCTTGTGGGTCTGTGCATCTAACACACACACAAATTTCTTGAGCTTTTGCAAGCATTCAGTTTGAAGGTTCACAGAGGCTTAGCCCCCTTTTGGAATGAGCAGTGTGGTGCTCATGGATCCATAAGACTAGTGACACCTACCAACCTACCTACCTGTGTCCCTGCCTTTCTTGTGAGTGCAGCCCCGACAATTAGCTGGGAATTCGCTGCCCAAGTGGGCTGGATTAAGTGAGTTGGATTCAAAGTGCTTCCACCAGCACTTTGAATCCATGTTTTTTCTCTGGAGAGAGGTGGGAGATGGGACAACAACCTCAATTTTAAAAAAAACAGAGAGAAATTCACCATACCTTACTCAGTTTCCCTCAAGCTAGACTTTTGTGAACTTTTTGTCTTCCTTCCTTCCTTCCTTCCTTCCTTCCTTCCTTCCTTCCTTCTTTCTTATTAAATTTGTATAGCCTGCTTCATCCGATCTATCAGATGAAAAAGTTTTCATTTTTTTCAATCTAGAGGTCCATTCCTGGACATCTTGACTGGTCTTAAAACATTTTTAGTATATCTGCATTGTTTTTGTGGGTCTTTTATATATAATCTATAATATGTATATATATTCTGTTTTTGTGTGTGTTTTGTTGCCTTTGTAAATCCCTTTGCTGTGTGGTGTGATGTATAAATTGTCTGAACTAAAGTGTATTGAACCAGAAGTGGAATGCAGATTTATATTAAATGCACATACTGCATCTAAAATGGGTAAAATTATTGGTGGTTCTACAGCTCCCATGTTTGCTGGCTGGAAACCTACTCTGGGATACATGCATATAGGCGTGCTTGGATATATCCAGTCTGCTTTAGATTCCTGCATTGCAGGGGGTTGGACTAGATACGTAACTGTGAGAGTCCCTTCGTAGTCTACAATTCTATTGTTCTGTGATATGATTCTGTGATTCTGTTCTGTGTGTTACTTTAATGAACCTTGTGGCCCACTGTTGGCCCCAGAAGTGTGAGAGTAATGTGGGTGCTGCAAGCAGGGGGTAAACTGACTTTTTCTGTCTCGCCCAGCAAGAATAATGAACATCCCCAAGGTAAGCTTGCAGTCTCTCAATGACCTTTTCGTAAAGCATTATAATCAAATCGAACATTTCCAGTTGCACCATTAATGTATGCCCCCTGGAGAAATGCGCCCTGTTATTTATTATCATTACTACTATTATTATTACATATTTCTGAGACACCCTTTGAGCTGAATACAAAGTGACCACTCCAAGAACTGGCTCCAGGGTCTCTGTTGGCAAGGAGAAGAGAGGCTGGATGCCGTTCAGCTCTGTGCGATCTGTGCTGACCTCTCCCAGGACATGCTAAGTGGGGCATTTGGGTTTATCTTTTCTCCTCAGCTGCTATTCCTGTGGAAGCTTCTAGGCTAACAATGTCTTTCTTTTATCTTCCCACTATAATGACTCCCCCTGTAATTGCTTCCAGATTTGTACCAGATTTGTCCTTCTAGCAGTTTCTCTAGTGAAGTAACTATGGTCTAATTCTCTCTAAGATGGTAAACCTGTGTCTGGGCTGTACCGCTTTCAGATTTGCAAGGTGGAATGGGGGCTCACATGGTTGAATGTGATGATGATGATGATGATGATCATCATCATCTACACAATGAAAACTAGTAGGGCTGCAACATGTAATTGGTTAGATAATAAATTATAAACTTTAAATTGACTAAAAGAACATAGGAAGTGCTCTAGTGCTGATCTAAATGATTCTCTGGGACCTTTGATAGTGAAGTGGGGGTGCTTCCTGGTTGTGTGTGTGTGTGAAAGGACAGGAGAAAGCAGGTGCTGAACGTAATAAGAGTCTGCTTCATCAGGCCAGTGGTCCACTTAGTCCAGTATCCTGTTCTCACAGTGGCCACCCAAATGCCTGCAGGAAACCCACAAGCAGGATTTGAGCACAACAACGTTCTCCAGCAACTGGTCTTTGGCAGCATTTCTGCCTTGGCTGTTTGTGGGTGGTAGCAAGGAAAAAATTATGAACTTTGGGGTGGGGTGGCTTATCCATGTGCACAATTTCTCCACTCCCCCCCCCAGGACAGCCCACAATTTAAAGCTCTACGTCCGAGCATCCCCCCCCTTTTTTTTGGCTCTGGAGCTTTTGTCGCAAAACCCCTCTCTTTAAAGCTCAAGCCGAGCAAATGGCAATCTGCAGGAAACCCAAATTGACATTTGCTGTGATTCGGCTTTAAAGAGCAAGTTCTCTCAGGGAAAGCTCGGGGCCAAGAAATAAAAAACAAGCTTGGACACGGAGCATTAAAACACAGACCTCGGCCTAGAAAGAGTGAGGCGAAAATTAAGTGCTGATAAGCCATTACTAGTTAAAGCAACAGTGGCTACCTCTCCCCTTCCTCAACTTAAAAATGAAGCTTTTTTTCACTGGTTTGTACGGAAAATCCTCCCAGCTGTGGGCAGGGGACCATCAGGCCCCAATCGGAATGACACTATGGCATGACATACTGATCCAGAAACATTGTGGGGAGATATGGTTGCCTGTCTGGTTCCATTTGAAGTGGCAGGAAAGCTTTGTTTTTAAGAAGAAATGCTGTGTGTGGCCAGGGGAGGAAAAAGAAGGTGCTGCTACTTTCATTTGGCCAGCAAGTCTTTTTTTACCTTAGCTGGATCTGCCTAAAGGTCCATGTGGTCAGCATCCTGTTTCCCACTGCGGTCAACCAAAAGCCTCTGGGGAGTCCAAGAACAAGGCATGAGGGATGTTGTTACCCAGCAACTGGTATTTGTGGCGTACCAACCCTAGCCCTGGATGTTTCATCTCCTGTCTTGTTGTGAAGCTGCTAACCATGGTATCCCAGTTCAGATGAAGTGGCAAGGGGCTTATCCTGGTTTCTCAAGGCATCCTTCAAAAGGAGGAGTGTTGGTGCCACAGGCATTGGCAGAAATCCTGTTCATTATCCAACTGGAACAGTAATGAAATATGAAATGGAAACTAAAGACTATTACATCTCAAATTATGGTGCACACAGAGTAGATCCCTGTACAGAAATATTATAATGTGTGAAGTAGCCCTCAGGCAGATGTGTTAACAACACACATGCCTGTCATTGGTTATGTGAAACTATGTGCCAGAAGAGGACACTTCAGAGGTGACTATTTAGTATTGGCTACATGTAATTGCTGTTGTTGTTTGTTGATAAGCATTTACACAAGAGTTTTAAAGGGTTTTACAATCTATAACTTGTGTTTCTCAAGCTAAAGTTGTGATGTGAGTTTACAATCCTATTTTACAAATGAAAACTGAATTGCACTATGTCAGCGATCCTTTGACTGTGTTGTGTTGCAGATAACTTCTTTGCTTTTTGTTGCATTATGGCTGAAGGTTGTGCAGGCTAAGCACTTGAAACGCTCAACGTTTTGATTGAGTTGATTACTCAATTTTAGTAGAATGCTGCCATTATTAAAATGAGTCCCTCATAACATTACTTATGGATTTATTAATCATATATGTATCCTATCCTTCCTCCCAAGAACTTGAGATGACATGAATGGGGTCAACCTGACTTATTTGCAACTTCAGCTCTGTTGTGTTGAGTAAAAGAGTATTTGCCCACAGCTGCCCTTTAAGCTTTATGCGTGAGCAGGTTTTGTCCCTACATCTCTGCACTGCCAAGTCTCAAATAAGATAGGCATAGGGAGTTCATAAATCCCATAGACAATTCATGTTGGGGCCCAGTACTGGCTTCAACCTATAAACCCTTAAATGGATCAGGACTGCAATACCTCAAGGACCACCTCTCCTCACATAAACCATCCCGGACCTTGCCATCATCCGAGGCACTTCTTTGTGTGCCTTCTCTATAAGAGGTCCAGAGGGTGGCAGCACGAGAGTGGGCCTCTTCTGCAGTGGCTCCCCATTTGTGAGATGCTCTCCCCAGGGAGGCTTCCTTGGCACCATCATTGCATATCTTTAGGCACCAGGCAAAAACATTCCTCTTTACCCAGACCTTTGGCTGATTAAACAATTGGTGGCCTTTTAAATGTGTCCGAGGATTATTGTTTCCTCCTCCTCCTCCTCCTCCTCCTCTTCTGTTGTGTATTTTGTGTTTTTATACTGTAAACCGCCTTGTGATCTTAAGATGAAGGACAGTATATAAATTTAAGAAATAAATATTTAGAAAAATGGGCAGGTGAGTGGTTCTTGACTGACCTCAGGAACCCAGACTGTCCATCCCTTGGTTGTAGGCTACTTCTAGTGGCTCTTCATTCAAGATCTAGGAGCGCTATATCACAATGAGTCACAAATCATATAAGGCAGCTCCTTACAGGTTGGCCACTGAGAATCTGGGCATCTAGCTTCTTGAACTGCCCGACTTGGTATCCCTCAGGGGAAAGTGAACTGTTTTTCCATACAGCATTTCTGCGGAGTGGGGAAGGAAAGGATCTGCTTGTGAACAATGGTTGGTGTGAATACAGAAACTATGGTGTGGAAAAGCCCTAAGGTGCATGTTTATGTAATTGCTTGCAGTATGAATTGCTAATGGGAAAATAAGGAAAGGGATGGGGTGGGTGAATGGGCAATATGTAGAATTCGCTATCTGCTAGCGCTAAAGTGCCTTTGTCATTTGAAGTGAATGTCCACTCAAATCTACGTGGAGACATTATCTCTGGAGTGTGTGTCTGCTTAAAAGCCCTTCTGGCACAGCTGACATTTTGCTTGCAATGACTTGGAACGTTGCATATTTATGAAGAATTGGAGTCTCGCTGGGGATTTACTGGACTCGGACCTGTGACCTCCTGAGACACGGAACAGGGGATGTGGCTGGCTTATGAGGAACAGAGGCTTCCTGCTGAAACACTCTAGCCACTGCAGTTTCATCCTGTCAGCAAGGAGAGGTGAAACAGCATGTTCCCAAGGCATTCTGGGATGGGCTTTTTAAAAAAAAATTCAGCTAATATAGCTAACTCTGACTTGCATAAAGCTGGGAGTACACTCACAGAATTGCCTGTGCAATTGATCCCCCGCTTCTCTCAGTTTAGGGGGAGGCTACGTGATCACCCATCCCTCCCCAGTCTTCTTTTATTGCTGCAACGTGTTAAGACTGCTACATTTGACTGCAATTCTTGCAAGTCTAGGTGTCAGTTTTAAATTGCCAGCATATTCTGGTAAGCTTTTCTTTCTTTCTTTTTTTGCAAACAACTTGACAAACTACTCATTGTTTACAGAGAGAATAGCAGGAGGCTTTGACCACCTAGCTGGTTCTTAACTGGTGTGACCAGGCCTCTTTTTGAATTGGCATTTTCCTTCGAATACCTTATTTGTTGTTTTTGGTTTTAAAAATGAAACCGATATGGTGGTACCCCCAAGCATCTCATCTGGTGATAGTGCAAAGCTCTGAGGGTTGAGAACTTTGGCAACAGTGACCACATGTTTTCAGGTGCAGAAAACTTCACACTTGTTGATTGGTTTGTGCACATGCACATGAGAAGAGCTCCGCCAGAGATATTAAGACCCGGAGGTCCACCATCTCAGATCAAGTAGGCCGCAAGAGTACTTTGACACAGAACCTAAGGGCCACCCACTGAATTAAATTTCCATACCATGGATCAAAGTGCTCACAATGTAGTTAATATTATTTAATATACACAATTAACATATTTAATTCAATGTATGTAGAATTAAATACATAATAAATAGATTTAATATACTTATTTATTAAACAAATTCAATACACAAACAGATGAATGCACTTTCATTAACATTACAGACATCAGTGGGGTGTCTGAGCTAGAAAATTCTTCGCAAGTTGATCTCAGCCTAACTTGCCTCACAGGGTTGTTGGGGGGATTAAGTGAAGAAGGGAGAGAATCAGATATGCTACCTTGTGCTCCTTGTTTCAATGTGAACTCACTTTGGGTATGGGAAGGAAAGCCAAGAAAAAGGTAAAAGCCATTAAAAGCACACATAAAAAGCATGGGGCTTTGGTGACCCGAAAGTTGCTTCAATCCACGTCCATCTTTAACTCTCAGTGGCTATGAAACGGCTGTTTCCTTCTGAAAATGGTGGAGAAGCCTATGCTTTTAAAGCTGTCCCTCCGATCGGCTGAAAAGCAATGACCTCTGTCCAATACACATCTGGGAGTAGGCTTAATGTTGGAGATATTTGGTTTTCTTGTTGTCCAGAGAGCTAGCAAGTCAATGCGCCATTTTGCAAAGAGGCGTTACCTCGCAGAGGCTGTTGTGGTGGTGATGATAATCTGATAGGCTTTCTGGCACATCATTCAGCGCTACCGTTGGTCTTGGGAGTTGGAACTCCTACCCACCCTGTGCTCGAGCATCCTTTGATTGGCTCATATCCATTTCGGTCATGCAAAGGGGTGGGCACATTGTGTTGGGCCCAGCTCTTTGATAGATGGTAGTAGGAGTCACAGCATGGAGCACCCTTTTGGGATGGGTGGTGGGTGATGGCGGGCAGGATGAAGATGACCGTAGGGCCATTAAACAATGTGTGGCTCAGGTAAATAGGCAGGGATGAAGGAGGGGTAAGTGGAGGGCCACCAAAAAAGGTCTCTTGGGCCACATGTTGGATCACACTGTTTAAGGGGGCAGGGGAATACAGTGGTACCTTGGTTTATGAATTTAATTGATTCCAGAAGTCTGTTCTTAAAGCAAAGCGTTCTTAAATCAAGGCGTGCTTTCCCATAGCAGCGGGAGACTCAATTTATAAATGGAACACACTCAGGAAGCAGAACATGTTCTGCTTCCAAGGCAAAGTTCACAAACCAAAACACCTGCCTCCTGGTTTGCAGCGTTCCTAATCCAGGTTGTTCATAAACTAAGCTGTTCTTAAACCAAGGTACCACTGTATAGGGAGAAGTACTCTGTCAGGTACTTGAGACCCAAGCCATTGAAGTTTTTATTGGTAAGCACCAGCATCTTGAATTTGTTTTATTAAATTTTATTTAGTTTTTTCAGATTTTGAAATTTACAAACAATTATCAAACAACCAAAATAGAAATAGAATTCTGAAGAATCTTCTGGACTTCCCTCCTCCCCTTTGTGGGTCCATATATTAACCTTTTCCTCCTTCATCGTGTCTATTAATCCAAATCTATCAAATCTCCATTATAACCAAAATTTAACGTTAAACTACAAGTGTTACTCAAACCTACTAATAATTTTAATTGTTTACAATGGTTTTTAATGTAAATTATATATTTTCCCCATTCCTTATAAAAATATTGGTCTTTCTGATTTCTGATTCTTCTGGTCATTTTTCCCATAGTCCATCAACTTAATCTGTCATTCTTCTCTGGTAGAAACTTTGTCTTCTTTCCATCTCTGGGCTAGTAACATCCAAGCAGCAGTGGTCACGTGCATAAATAGTCTTTTCTGATCTATTGGAATTTTGGCACCTAGAATTCCTAAAAGAAAAGCTTCGGGAGTTTTTTGTTTTTGTTTTTTAAAGAAAAAGCTATTTTAAGCATATTTCCCAGTTCATTATATTTCATTATATTCATGATACATAATGAAATAATGACCAGCATCTTGAATTTGACCTGAAAGCAAAAATGAAGCCAATTTTACTCCTCCAGTATTAGCATCTATCTGGCCATACTGGTCACATTCTGAAATAACTGACACTTCTGGATTGTCTTCAAGGGCAGCCCCATACGCAATGGCCTTCTCTCTCTACTGGAATTTACATTCTAATCACTTCTCTTGCACACAAAAAGGAAATTGTTTTTGAGCCATTATGATTACCTTCCATCAGTTTTTCAGGCATCCATTCAGCAACTTGATATTAGGCCATGGATATTTCTATGCCAGCAGCAGGAGCCACTCGTGTGCTGGTTTGAGTAGGCAGGGGAAAGAACTGTGAGCATTTAAGTCTCAGGTTAAATGGGATCAGAAGAAGAAGAAGAAGAAGAAGAAGAAGAAGAAGAAGAAGAAGAAGAGTTTGGATTTGATATTCCGCTTTATTACTACCCGAAGGAGTCTCAAAGCGGCTAACATTCTCCTTTCCCTTCCTTCCCCACAACAAACACTCTGTGAGGTGAGTGGGGCTGAGAGACTTCAGCAGCTGCATGTGGAGGAGCGGAGACGCGAACCCGGTTCCCCAGATTACGAGTCTATCGCTCTTAACCACTACACCACACAGTGTTATTTGCTTGCTTGCTTGCTTGAAGTATTTTTGCAACAGGCAGGGTCGTGGTGGTGTGCAAAAGGAAGAGAACAGTTGAAATGTAAAACTGATTAAAAACTGGCCAGGCAATCTTGACTGCTAGTTATAGGGGCTGATATCAATCATTCAAGCCAAGTATGGTTAGAGATAACTAGGATTTCCAAAACCCACCATTTACAAATCCACTTCAACTCATAATTTCAGGGTAATCCTGGTTGGAATGAATGAATCAACCACAGTGGGGCTGTAGCAATAAACTAAATAAACAATGGTTACAGCAAAAGAAACAATGGTTACAGCAAACCATGACTACCTCACAAGAGAGAAACTTCATGGTGAGTACCGGCACCTATTTTTCCAGAGAGAGAAAAAGCACTGGCACAGCATATTAAGAAGTGGGAGGGCATTTGGTTGGGCTGCTGGTGGGTCTGATGCAATGTCTTGCCTTCACAGGGAGGCTCCTTAGAATTATTCACAAGAGCACAGGCATGGGGAGTTGTTTTGTCAGGATGCCCATGTAGCTTTCTCAAAAGAAGATCTGATTGGTGACACAATCCGACAAAACATTTCTAGGTGCTTCTAACTGATGGGTGGGAATATTTCTTGTAGCCTTTCCATGGAGGTAGAACTTTGTTTGGAGTTGGCTCTTGGCAGTATGGAATACATGCAGCTCCCACCATATGAAAATTCGTTATCCAAATACGAGGAATTAGTACCCAAACCTTGCTACACGCCCCGCAGGTTCAGATATCCAAACAGCTAGACCTGTGTACAGTACTATAAACAAATAAGCAGGCATAAACTTTTAGGGAAGCTTTTAATGTTTGATGTATTACAGTATTTTAATATTTTTTTAGAAGTCGCCCAGAGTGGCTGGGGAAGCCCAGCCAGATGGGTGGGGTATAAATAATAAATTATTATTATTATTATTATTATTATTATTATTATTATTATTATTATTATTATTTAAACAAGCCTGACTTTTTGTGTTTCGCTGGTCTGCAGCAGCTGTTTATCCAGAAACCAAAGTGGGAAGAAGGGGGAGAGATTGGACAGTTAGGAGAGCTTTTTCCCCCCCCTTTGTTTGCATTTTGCAAGATTTTGGAGGGTTTTCCTATTTTTGTTTTTGTTTTGGTCATTTTGGGGTCAAAATTCTGCGTTTGGGAACACATTAGAATTTCCCCCATAGAAATCAATGGGAATCATCAACTCGTTATTTGAATGCTCACCTAACAAATGATTTCCTAAGAATGTATTGTGTTCGGATAGCAGGACTTGCACGTATATATAAGAGAATTTAGCTATACAATCTAGCCAGACCATAATGGCCTGTGTGTGTGCAGGCGCGCGCACACACACACACTTTTCTCCAAGGTTCACTAGAGAGCTGTCCTCTGTCTCAGTCGTGCTTGGCTGTCAGAGGTTATATATCTCTGCTGTGCTCATGCTCATCCTCTGTAACCATTTTCTGCTACAGAATCTTCTGACTGCTCGGTGAAGCCTTAATCCCTAATGCAGCGATCAATGGATGTGCGCCTTTACCACTCGGATGCTCATTTTTTAATCCCCACTGCCTCCCTCAATGTCATCTCTTTCCATTTTTCTTTATAGAATTTCAGGTCTGCTGTACCTGCTGATTACTTAGTGGACATCTCCCTTAGTTAATTCCATCGATTTTCAAATCCCGCCAGGTTTGAGGTCCTTAGATTTTTGAAGCAGCTTAAATAGAATGTCTAAATTCCAGCATTTTCATTCTATAAATTATATGGCCAGCGAGATGCTTGGGCGGCAACACTTTACTGTTACTTTTTTATTTTTTGGGGGGAGAGTGCATTATGGTGAAAAGGGCTGATTTTGTGTGATTACACAAATACATACAGGATAAGTCTATCAGCGGTTATAATAATGGCTGTAATGTCTCCAGTATAAGTGTGCTATGCTTCTGGGTACCGGTTCCTAGAGATCACAACTATTGCTATTGCACCCACCTCATGATTCCTGGCTTCCCATATCCATCTGCTCAGCCACTGTTAGAACAGGAAGCAGGACAAGATGAGGCTTGGGCCTGATCCAGCACTGTCCTAGCCAGGCAAAAGACTGGCTTATCTCTGGGGCAGGGCAAGCAGAAATAGTCTTTTGAATCTGTGTTAACTGAAGAACAGCAAAGAGGAAAAATAAGGTCAGTGTTTATATGGCCCTTCCCGATTTCCCCTTCCCCTCCATCCTTGCTAACTTCTTTAGCAAACCCCCATCACTCCCCCTTTGTTGTGCCCACGTGACATATTCTGCGCTCCTTGGGATCTGATCCACATATCTCCTGCATAATCTACACTGGGCGCAACTACAGTAAGCCTCTGCATAGCCCCAGAGCTGCCACACTTAACAATGGTTAGTGTGGTTAGCAGCTGAAGGAGTGTTTAAATTGCACTGCCTCCCTTAATGGCATATAGGCAAATGCCTTCACACAGAGGTCCCTCCCTCGGGGATCAGCTGTTGTGGTTAAGTAGGCAGAAATCCAAATATTGTAAGTAACGCAAGCAAAAGCACACAAAACATAGGCAGGAGACTCTGCTATCTTCATGCTTAAGAATAAAACCTTACTAAGAGTGGTGGGGTTTTCTTTCAATAATGCATGCAGATGATTGCATCTTTTGATTGCAAGGCTACCGAATAGACACCCCGTCACCAGCCCACAGCTTGCAGCAAACGATTAGCATTCAATATACCAATCATCTCCAATCTTTCCACAGTGCGTGGAGCACAATGTCTGGGCTTACCCTTCTGCGTGCTGGATTCTTAGAGCTCCTGAGGCTGTGTATTTTGAGAATATCCCATGCAGGCTTTGAATGGGAGGATCAAGATCTTTGACAAGGTGTGCTGGAATGTTTTATCTGATTGAACAGAGGCCAGGACTCTGAAAAGAGGGCAAAGCATCCCTTCCCAAGCAAGGCAACTGCCCCGAGAAAAAACAAGGTGTTGGAAATGCGCTAATCTCCATCACCATCATCTGAATGGGCCTGATGAGAGACTGGAGTGCAACTGAGGAAGACTCTGTTGCTATGCACAGAGAGCTTAATTTTTTTATTACCCTCTCCTATTTAATGTCTGTCTCCCAGGCAGCTGGTGATGTTTTAATGAAGCTGGAATTGTATAGTCTGTAGCCCTGGATAATGCTAAGCTGCCGAGTCAGAATCAAATTAATAATTCATGAAATTAAAGTGTATAATTAATTCGAGCTGTGCAGATGAGGAGAGGGCTCGAGCCTTCAGCTCGAAAGAAGCTTATGTTATGGAGAGAGAGAGAGAGAGAGAGAGAGAATGTGAGTGTGGTTTGATATCAGGTGCCGCCGCAGAGTGGCTAGAAGTTTAAGCTGCCGTAAGCATTTCTTACCTCGCCCCCTAATTTTCAGTTGTGTATCTTTGAGCCTCAAAGGGTCCACATTTATGAGAAATGTTTGCAGGCAGCTGTTTTTAGAAGGCTTCAGGGAAGCCATGATTTCACTCAACCGGGGGGGGGGCGTTTTTCAGGAGATGGGCCTTCTGGATTTCATCAGCGGGTACACACACACACAGCATTAATCAGAGCATTGGTCCATCTAGCCCTGCACTATGTGTTCTGACTGGCAGCAGCCTTCTAAGCTCTCAGGCTGCCAGCCCAGCTACCTGAGGTCTTTTTTCAGTTACCATGCCAGTGGTTGAAGCTTTAGAATGCAAAGAATCTATGCTGCCACCAGGCCTGCTGCTTTTTCTGTCTGATTCTTTGGCTGACACTTCCCATTCTGATATAGCTTTTAAAATATTAACTACAGTCTGTGTTTTCCTTTGCTGCATTAAAAAAAATTGCTTGTTCATACATTTGGATTTCACAAATCTGTTTTTCTAGTTTTTCAATTTATTAGAGCACAGAAGCTGGCATTTTAAAGGGCAAACTGGCTGATTTGGAGGTTATCCTTTAGTAGTAAAACAACAATTCAGTACATGCCAGGAAGTGGGCCACTTAGGCAAAAATTGTGAACTTCCCACACATAGCCGGTATTCGGCTCTCGTAAGCATTGTTGAAATATCCTGGAAAATCTGGACCCCAACCACTTTTGTGTCTGGATTTTCACTTTTTGAAATATTTTGAAATATTTTTTAAATATGGCAGCCCTTTATTAAATATAGGCAATGTTGTGGGGAGATGCAAGCTAGCTTCTTTCACCTGGCTCCCAATGATGGCTTTGCCTCCATTTCTGTACAAAGCTAGCAGATAGTTTGCCTTTTAGGATGAGAACACCAAAGGCAATTCAAAGTGATGTTGCTCAGTGGAAAATCAGTGTAAACTGCACCTATTAAACCTGGATTGCATTCAGTACTTTTGGCTGTATCATGTTACTATAATACTTTCTATTTCTGGATTTGGTGAGAGGGTAGAGCTATCCATTCCTTCTAGGACCTTTTTTAATAAACTAAAAAATTATTAAAATAAGTTTCAAAATCCTGGGTGCGGAGAGCATCTTCACAAGTTTGCAGTATGTAGATTTATTTAATTGTCATTTACATACATTTATTTAATCTGCTAATCTGTTGAAGGTATGTTTGATCCAAACAGAGTTGACTTTGACTTTGCTTGCATGATATTTTTTTTGAGTACATGAGATGCTTGTAATGAGCATCAAGTCTGTGTTGTCTGCACTAAACTGATGATCTAAGCATCTGTGCAAGTGTATATGAGCAGGATGCCTCTCTGTTTGAATGGTAACATTTTTAACTTCAACTTTTATTTTTATTTAATGTTTCTTTTGACAATTTATGTACTGCTTAATTACATTTGTCTCTAAGCAGTGTCCAAGTGACTCGGTACAAGAAAGATAAAACAGTTAAACTGTAATATAAGAATTCAGTTTAAATGCCTGCTGAAATAAAAAAAAAAAGTCTTCAGTAGGCACAGCAAGTTCAACAGTCAAGGGTCCAGTCCAGCCTCAACTGGAAGACAATTCCATAAAATAGTAGACAGCATACCCTGCCTTTCTTCCATCAAGGAACTCAAGGCAGCATGCATAAGGTTCTCAAAGTCTACCCCTAAAAACAAACAGTTTGACTGAGGCAGCACATCATTCTCCCAGTTAATATTGGCAGGAGAAAGCAGGGCACAGGTACGAGCCTGCAGCTGGTAGAGGTTGGTACTTAGTTTGAAAGGGATGTGAGCATGTGAGCAGCTTCCCATTTTCCTCCTTTCAGCTCCTGAACCAAATGCAGTGGGGAGTGGTCATTGGCCATGGAGGATGAGAGCCTGTCAGTGCATCTCCTTTGGCCCAGTACCCCCACCAGGATCCTTTAAACTGCAGAGGCTCTGCTCCCTCACGGTTTAAGGTATGGGAAGGTGGGTTGCTGACTGAGCTCCATCTCAGCCCAAAAGTTCCTTAGGGTCCTTTGGCCTACCAGCTCCACAGAGGCAAGAGGAGTTTGTGCCAGCTGCCAGCTAGCCTAGAGGAGAGCCCCCTGCAGCAACTGACCTTTAAAGTTGCAACAGGGGCTACCGTTTTGCAATTTACATACCACTTTTCACCCGAGGATCACAGGCCAGCTTACAGTATAAAAACAAAAAAATACAAAATGTAGTAACAAACACAAGTAGAAACCCTCCACACAAAGTTTAAAAGGCGGGTTAATAGTTTAATTCTCCTGCCAACCTAGCAGTTCGAAAGCATGTCCAAGTGCAAGTAGATAAATAGGTACCACTCCAGCAGGAAGGTAAACAGCATTTCCGTGTGCTGCTCTGGTTCGCCAGAAGAGGCTTAGTCATGCTGGTCACATGACCCGGAAGCAGTACGCCGGCTCCCTCGACCAATAAAGGGAGATGAGTGTTGCAACCTCAGAGTCGGCCATGCCTGGACCTAATGGTCAGGGGTCATTTTTAATTGTTTAATTAGCCAGACGCCTTAAAGAAGAAGAATATTTTTGTGTAACAAAGGCACCAGGCAAGTCTCCTTGCAGAGTGCACCCCACAGAACAGGTCCATTCTTGCATTGCCACCCTCTGGACCTCTTATGGAGGAGGCACTCAAAGAAAGGCCTCAGATGATGATCACAGGGTCTGGGTCAGTTCATATGGGGAGAAGTGGTCCTTGAGGTTCTATGGCTCTGTCTAAGGCTTTATAGGTCAAAACCAGCACTTTGAATGGGGCCCGGAACCTAATTGGCAGCCAGTGCAGTCAGGCCAGGATCGGTGTAATATGCTCAAACCACCTTGCGCCAGTGAGCAACCTGGCTGCCAAATTCTACGCCAGCTGAAGTTTCTGGCCTTCTTTGAAGGCAGCCCCACATTTAACACCTTTCAGTAATCTAACCTAGAGTGTAGACGACAGACGTTAAGCTATCCTTGTCCAGATAGGGGCACAGCTGGATCACCAGCTGAAGCTGATGGAAAGCTCTAGTGGATTAGGGTGGGGTAGGGCTGAAATGAGCCCCACAGAATGCATGCCCTTAGATCTTCATTTTCTGTGTTCAGCTCTGTTCCCCTACAGCAGGGATGTCCAGCAGGTCGATGATAGATTCTACTGGTAGATTCCCGCAAGGTTTTGGTAGATCATGGTTGATCTCAGGCTCCCTTTCCTTAGTGTTGCTAAAACTGACTCCTGTCCCGTCCCCTTGCCCTGCCCTCCATTGTTGAGCTTTCTCTGTGGTGCTGTTTTCATCCATAGCAACCTTTTTGTAAATGACTTTACCTCTTTGTCCCTTGCCTTTAATCCCCCCCCCAAAACTGAAGTCCCCCCGAAAGCTTCTTTTAAACCCCTAAAAAGGGGGCTTTTCTCTTCCCTAAAAGAAGAAGAAAAGTTCAACAACTCTGAGCTGAACCCTCCAAAAATGAGATAGATCACTGCCAGTTTTTAATTCTGAAAGTAGATTGCAGTCTCTTGAGAGTTGGCCACCCCTGCCCTACAACATTTAATCCAGTGTAAATGGCATGTGCCTCCAAATGCATGTCGAAGTACAAATGCTCTGTCTGCACTCAGCATTGAGTGCTGAGACAATCTGTACTGAAATTATTATGTGGCTGCCTCTTCAGATATGCAATGCGAAACCTGTCTGCATGCACTATATTCCTTTCAAGATCACAATTAATGGCTTAGCTACTCTTCCTCTTGTCCTGCTGCTTTGAATCGCGGAAAACCACTCTTTAATGCTCAACTGGAGTAAATGGTAATTTGGGTTTCCCTTGGACTGCCATTTGTTCCAATCTATCGTTAAAAAGTGTTTCCCCTAGGAAAGCAGTGGGGCGAGGGCGAAACTGCTTGGACCTGGGCCTAGATAGCATGGACCAAGCAGAAAACTGCTTCGTTCCATGATTCCTAGGCATGACACAAGCAGAATTGTGGCCAAGCCCTAAAGTCAGCTTTCATGGGATGCCGGTTGAGATTTGCATCCCCACATAAACTGTGAACCATGGCCTCAGTACAGGTGCTTTTTTGACACAATATAGAAAGAAGTGCAATATAATGTAAAAACTGAATAAACAAGCACTGCTGCTTATTGTTAGAAGAAATGGCAATCACTATTTTTTTCTCTTTTGGTTCCTATTAGAATAATCCAACAAGGGCAAAATGCTTTCAAAAATGAACAAGGGTTCCCCTCACTCACCATTTAAAATTTGCTCCATCAATTGATAATCAATATATTGATTACATTTGCACACTTACTTGGGAATAAGCTGCATTGAAGCCAGAGGGATTTGCTGAGTTTAGGATTGGGTGTGTTGTATAGATCATATTGTAAGCACACATTTTTGGAAGCAAGGCTCATGGAAACCAATGTGACTTTCTGTGTGTGGATAAACATACTTTGGACTGGATGTGAAGCTTGCAGTCCTTTCCTAAATAAAAATGTAAGTTACCTATACCTTGAAACATCTATTAAAACTGCAAGCAATGGGCAATAATATTTTGCAAGAGTTCCTGGTAATTGAAGTCCATTTCCTTTCACTTTGATAGATCAGAGTTCTCAGTACGTGTGGTGAAGATTCTGATGTGGAGGCGCTTTGACATCTTCCCCATATGTAGTTGGAGAACTCTTACAAGAAAGGAGATTCCAACTAAACATCAATAAGAACTTTCTGACAGTAAGAGCTGTTTGACAATGCAATGTTCTCCCTTGGGAGGTCGTAGACTCTCCTTCCTTGCAAATTTTTAAGTAGAGGTTGGATGGACATCTGTCATGGATGCTTTAGCTGAGATTCCTGCATTGCAGGGCGTTGGACTAGATGTTCCTTCCAACTCTACAATTCTGTGATTCTAGGAATCTATGGTATTTTGAAAGTGCTGCAAAACCCGTTTCCTTCTCGGGAAAACCCGAAAACCCATTTTCTAGCCCTAATCTCCGCTCCCTTTCCTTATCTAGTGACACTTGTGGCTCCTTTTGCTGGCATCCCAGGGCAATTTCGTTTTCTCTTTAAAGGCAAGGGAGAGGGGTCCGCAGTACAAATGCAGTTAAAAGGGTTACCAAGAAAAGCAAACAAAAACAACATGCAAATGAGGCTGCAGGCAACAGGTAGTCTTAATCAGACGCTGTCAGATGAATTCAGCATCTCCCCGATTGTCGCCTGCGTTAGGCTCCCTTTCGGAAGCCCTCATCTGCTCCAGATGTGGTTTAATTTACTGCGACTTGGCTAATTACTGTAATTAAGGATTAATTACTGTTAATTACTTTCACATAAACTCAACGCCAGTCAAAGAGCGGAGCCTTATGAAGCCTGCCACATAAGTGAACACAAGCGCACCAGGCTGGGTGGGCCTGGCAGGTCGCTCTTTATTTGCCTGGATGGCTGCGGCGACGCAGCATACCACTGCCAGCCTGCCATCACCTTGCTTATCAGGGGCTGGGAGAAGGAGCCCCTCAGTCCTGCGACCTCAGCATTTAAGCACAGCCCCCTCCCCTTCCCCAGCCCCACAAGCCATGTGGCCGCAGGAGAAGAGCCATGGAAACAGTCCAAACAGCAGAAGAAGTGGCAGGCATTTAGAACCCAGTCCCAGATATACTCCCCCCCCCAAAAAAACGATGCAAGGCAAATAGAAACATGTCTTGGCCAACACTGCAGACTCTTCAACACGCTGCCAAGGAGCTGAGTAAGGGACACTTGGGCTTCGGGTTTTCTTCTTTTGCGTAGCAATGAACTTGGGGCTGTGCCCTTAACAGGGATCCAAAGCCAGCTCTTTGTAATAAGGGTAGCTGTAGGATACATTTGCTTTCAAGCATGTTTTTGTTATGTTTGCATATCCACAAATGTATACCCAAAATGGCGTATAGAGACTTTAAGCAATTTTTTTTCCGTAGGAGGGCAGTAGCCCTATTCAGGCATAATGGGGAAACAACACATGGGGGGGGGGATAAAGGGATGGGCAAACTGGTGCCACTCCATCACCTCTCTGCAAGTTGGAGAGTGACTTCCATAAGTGGGGAGCCTGCTTCTATTCATGAAGGCTCCGAACTAAGCGACTGGACAGCTGCCTTTCATTTTGCAGAGGGTGATAGGGATGCAAGGTGGAGAGCTGGTGTGGTCAGATCTTCAGTGCCCCCGCCCCCAGCAGTATACAGTGGTACCTCTGGTTACAAACTTAATTAGTTCTGGAGGTCCGTTCTTAATCCGAAACCATTCTTATCCTGAGGCGCGCTTTCGCTAATGGGGCCTCCTGGTGCACTCAATTTCCATTCACATCCTGAGGCAAAGTTCGCTACCAGGAGACCTACTTCCGGATTAGCGGAGTTCGTTACCCGAAGTGCTTGTAACCAGAAGCGTTCGTAACCAGAGGTACTACTGTATGTCTTTTGTCTGATTTCCAGACTGCCTGCAAAAGGCAAACATCTCTATCATCACAAGGATACATTTTAACATTCTAACAAATGAACCAGTTCCGGCCTCTTGTTTATTTCTCCTGGCCTGCCTCTCTCTTGCTTCCACATTTGTTCTTCATTGCTGTGGATTTTTCTTCTTCTTGCAAATGATGCTCTGTAGCGAAGAGGAAGCAAGCTGCTGAGCAGTGAAATGTGTGAGATCGCCTGCAAATGCATTCTTTCCTTCCAAAGTGACACATCCACAGCCTGCTTTCCTCAGTAAGCAACAACACCAGGGGGGGAAAAAAGAAAAAAAAAAAAACCAAGGAGGGCATATAAAGGGACAGTTAAACTGTGCATGCCAGAAAAAGCATGGAACAGTCTCTTGTAGTAATTAATATATCTCATAATGTGCATCATCCCTATAGTTACATTCAGTAAAGGGAGTTCCAAATATGTCACTTGGGATATACCCTTTCAATGGGGCTAGGCCTATTTTCTACTTCCCTTAGCCCAGGGATGGGAAATCTTTTTCCAACTGAGACCAGCATTTTCGAGGCAGATGTGAGTGTGTGATCTGTTGGAGGCTGCAAGCTGACTGTGGGTAGGACCAGTGAGCAGGGACACACCTTTTGCCTCTTTCTTTCTGTCATACCTTCCTCACACTCTCACTCCTCCTTTGGCCAGAGGTCAAAACTAATCACTTACAAAGGGCTTTCTTTCAAAATTAGGCCAACGGCCACACATTCCCCACCCCTGCTTTTTTTTTGGGGGGGGGGGGTTGTTTCTCATTTCAAATTGGCATGTTAGGTTTGCACCCTGTATTCTTCCATTCAGAATCAGCTAGACTTAATTCAGCCTAGGGTCATTTACTCCCCCTGAGGAAAACATGCAAATGCAGATTCCTTTTCTGGTACCTCAGGGTAATTGCCGCTTCAAAATAGACTGGAGAGCACCTGTAATAAATATGCATTAGTAAGAACATGAGCTGTGCTGTTTGAACTGTAGAGGCTATCCTAGGAGTCGGCTTGAGTAAGATCCAGTTGTTTCTGTCTGCGAAAGAGCAAGTCAGGACATGTGGTGGGTGCATCCTCTGTTTCCACTCCTTTCTTCCTTGTAGAATGATGACAATGGGAGGAGGATGACAGCAGAGCAACCCAGGTGCTTTTTAATAACTTAAGAGAGAGAGAGAGAGAGAGAGAGAGAGAGAAAAGGATCTCTCTAGTTTTTGATGAGGCGCTTGCTCTTGGCAACAGCTTTCTGTTCTGCTGACACAACAACACCGGCATGAGGTTGCCTGTTGTCTGGGCATAATGCGCGAGATGGAATTGCTTCTTCTATAAATGCGTTAAAACAATTTGTATATGCAGTGTTTTCTGTGTAGACATGCGTAGCTGTACGAGAGGCACAGATTCAACGTTGTCTCTTCCTGGCGGATGAGGGATATCTGTCTGCCTTAGCTGGGGGAGAATCAGGGTGTACAAAGAGGGTGGGGGAGGAAAAGACGTGATTAAATTAGGATTGTTCTATCTGGCCTCTGTTTTCCTTGCAAGTGTTCTCCAGCATTTGAAAATGAAACATATTCATTTAGCTTTCAGAATGAATGGCTTTAATAAGGGCAGTGAGCTGGGGAAGGGAAAGCAGGACGAAGGGGGGAGGGCAAGAAAGATGCTGATGGCTTGAGAGACCCATCAAGTCTTCCCCTAAGGCCATTTCCGCAGTGACATGGACCACACAACCATTAACACACTGAGAGCAGTGCATGTTTGCTACACTGCCTGTCTATCCCTCAGCCAGGTTTGGAACTGGAGAGATGTCTATCAGTAGTAATGAGATTGTTCCCAGGGACCCATGATGTAAGCAAGAAGACAAAGAGTGCTGTGCACTTTTGTGCCTGATTTATTGCACCATAAATTTCCACAAGGAAGCCTTCACAATATACATATGTGCCTTAGATATCAGTACTCGGGTACGCGACTGGACTTAACGGTCAGGGGTCCCTTTACCTTTACCTTTAGGACTGTGAGAGCTCTGCATCAGCCTGGGGTTGGGGAGGGGGCACTTTCAGTGGCAGTCAGGAAAACAAGTCAGAAAATGTGATAATCTGCATGAGGAGAGACTGTAGCTCAGAAGAAGATGTTTAGAAATTATTTTATTATTTTTGCTTGAGAGCTTGGAATGCTACTTGCCAGTCAGACAATACTGAAGCTAGATGGGCTGACTCATTTCGAGGAAGATTCACATGTGCGGGACTATTTTGAATGCCCACACCATGTAGGTTCTTTCCTCCCCTTTTTGAATGACAGAGACCGTCCTGTTTGGTTCCACATATGCTCAGCGACCACATTTGAACTACATCAGAACTATATAAATCAGAGAGAGAGAGAGAGAGAGATCTATGGTGGTTTTTTTTTTTTTTAGTATTTGTGCTTATTCTAAATAGCTCTGGAATAACATTTGAAAATAAAAGTGAGATTAAAATTTGAAGGCAGATAAGTAGTTAGGGAGATAATGCTTGAGAGAGAGGAGTGATGGTCTAGTCATTCATGACACTTGTCATATTCAACAGAACAGCAGCAACACCCTGCCATCTCACACAAGCTGCTTCATGTACAGCTGGACTGATGTCCTGTTGGTTGTGCCATAGTGCCCACTGGTGATCCACTTCCTTCAAAACATAGCCCACTTTCTCAGCTTCGTGGTCTCTTTGCTGGTCCCTTGGTGAGAGGCAGAGCAGGCTGTAGCTTCACGAGACACTCCCCCCCCCCCCCGGTATCCTGACTGCTTCATTACAATCTGCCTCCAGGCTCAATTTGGACTTCTTAAGCCTCAAATCATTATAATTACCATTATTAGACATAGCTGCAGGGGAACCACTGCAACACCAAATGAAACGTGCGAGGGTCCGCTCAAGCCATGGTCGCAGGTTTCCAGCTCAGGGGACCATGAGAGACGGAGGAGCCACCAAAGCTGGCTGATGCAATGGCTGTCAGCTCAGCTCACCCCAACTGTCAGGCACCGAATGCAGTGGGCTTCATTTTTTTAATTGACACTTTCCTCTTGCGCTCTTGTGCTTATATACGCCTCAGCCCCCTTTGCTTTCAGCTGCTTTCTTTTCTTTGGTAGAAAATCCTTCTTCTAGCCCCTCAAATAAAGAAGCATTGAAGGGTGGGAGACTTAAAAGGAGAATCTGTGCCCCTGAAGGATCAGGAAGGGCACACACATTGTTTGCTGCAAAAATAAAGCACAGCAGCAAAGGCGAGAACCAGGAAATGCACTCATTCCTTTATAAAAGGGCAGAGGAACCCAAGAAAGACTTTGGCCTATGTATGCTTATGTCAGAATTGGGTCTGCAGTTCTTTCTGGGTTTCCGCTGAGGAGTGAATTGACGCAGATTCTTCAGTTGGTCCGTAATGTGGCAGCCAGATTGCTGGCTGGGGTTCTGTTTTGAACCCGCATAGCCCCTATTTTAAAACAGCTGGACTGGTTGGCAGTTCTTTTCTGGGTTCAATTCAAGTGTTAGTGTTTAAAGCCTTAAATGGCATATGCCCCAAATACCCGAAGGACAACCTATATCCCTACAGGCCTCCTTAAGTGTTAATATCAGCAGAGGGTCCCCTCTTGGTGGTTTTGCCACCCTTGGAAGCAAACACAGTGGGGATGGGGGCTAGGAGAAAGCCTTCTTTGCTGTAGACCATGGGTAGGCAAACTAAGGCCTGGGGGCCGGATTCGGCCCAATCGCCTTCTAAATCTGGCCCGCGGATGGTCCAGGAATCATCAGTGTGTTTTTACATGAGTAGAATGTGTGCTTTTATTTAAAATGCATCTCTGGGTTATTTGTGTGGCCTGCCTGGTGTTTTTACATGTGTAGAATGTGTGCTTTGATTTAAAATGCTTCTCTGGGTTATTTGTGGGGCATAGGAATTTGTTCATTTTTCTTTTAAAAATATAGTCCGGCCCCCCACAAGGTCTGAGTGTAGCCCCTAAGTTATGGAATTCCCACAGAGATATCTGGCACCTTCATTGCACAGCTTTTGACAGATGCTAAAGATGTACCACTTTATCCTGATCCTTGACACCTGAGATATATACTCCAAGAGGCTAGAGGCCATCTTGGTTGTGAGTCCTGGAAAACCACCTCCCTGCTTTACGGGCCTTTTCCCAGCTGGCTTGGGAGGGCAGGATCCTGATTGACTCCAGCCACAGAAGCTGAGACTGCTGAACAGACTCTTCGCCTGGGATATTGTAGGGTTTTGTTTTGTTTTCGCTGTTGCTGACCTTATTTTTTTGTATAATTATTTTAGATCTTATTATGTTTTATGTGGAAATTGTTCAGTTTGGTTGTGTGTGTTTTGATGATCCGAACCAATGGCTACAAATTACAACAAAGGAAATTCCGAGTAAGCTTCTGGAAAAGCTTTTTGACGGGAAGAAAGTGTGGAACAGGCTCCCTTTGGAGGTTGTGGACTCTCCTTCCTTGGAGGTTTTTCAGCAAAGGTTGGACAGCCATCTGTCATGGATGCTTTAGCTGAGATTCCTACATTGCAGGGCGTTGGACTAGATGATCCTTGAGATATCTTCCAATTCTATGATTCTGTGTTTTTTATTTATTGTTTATGACAATTTTATAATTATGCCCATCTTTTCATGCTGTATTGAGCATGGTTTTAACTATGGAAAGACAGTATACATATAAAATGATGATGATTATATTTATAGGCCCCACCACCCTCCTTTGGAATTGAAATTTGTTTTAAACCATTTGTAATGTTTTATTTTAAATGTGTATCCCATCCAACTTTTCAGTTCCACAGCTTGCCAGTTCAGGCAGGCCTCTTGTTTGTTAAAAAACAAAATAGTATATGTTAGTCACTATGGAATACCCAGGCACAATAAATAAATAACACACCAAAGTTGGAGTGCTTTTTAAATTGATAGACAATTGTTGATATGTTAGATCCAGAGAACAAAAGATACAGATAAATGAATGATTTATTTCAACTTCTGCCAATGCAGTATATCAGGTTTCACAGAACACTAAATTTGGCAGAATGGAAATATGGCTTACCCTCATATTTCTTATCAGTATTAATATCTATTTTTACAACAATTTGTTGACCAGGTGACCAGTTCATTGGATAATAAATGTCTGAACATAATGAAGCTCTAACTGCTTTGTGAATGAGTTGATCATTATCTACCTGGAGTATCTAACCTTTTGCTCAGGCTATCTGGAACCCCATACTTGAAAATTGATCCCTGATTTTCAACCAAAATATCAAAATTCTCTGCAGTAAAAACATCTAAAAGATTAGTAATTAATTATTTAATTTGTTTATTTTACACATTACAGAATTCAGTTGTCTTTTTGTCTGAATTTGTAATATGTGGTTTGATTGTTTTATCCTGACCATGTATAATATCCATAAGGGCTAGAATGTCGTGGATTAAAAATGCTGAAATTCTTTCTCAGGTGTCAGGGTTCCATTTAAAAGGCTGTAATACTTCATGATGCAAATATAATTGTGCTGCTTTCTGGAGTCCTTGATCATGTGTAGGTTTTTTTTTTTAATGATATTTATTAAAGTTTAACAATTACAAAAAAAAGAAAAGCAGGCAGTGATAAAAAAGAGAAAAGATTACAATACTTCAAAAATAAAAGAAAAATACAATACTAAGAAAAAAAGAGAAAAGGGAGGGAAAAAAACCCAAAACAGTACAACAAAGCAATAAGAGTGAAAAAACAAAAACATTTAAAAACACTAACATCCAGTATTTTCATATTTTTATATTTCATTTACTTGTTTCCTTGACTTCCTCACACCTCCCTTTTTGTATTCTAATTCAATTACCGTATTTTTTGCACCATAACACTCACTTTTTTCCTCCTAAAAAGTAAGGGGAAATGTCTGTGCGTGTTATGGAGGGAATGCCTACGGTGGCATGCCTACGGATTTTCCTCCTCTAAAAACTACGTGCGTGTTATGGTCGGGTGCGTGTTATAGAGCGAAAAATACGGTAGTTGTTTCAGCAAGTCCTTTCCCTCTTTCTCAAACTTTGTTCCATAGTTTATCTTGACACAATTTAACCTTAAATTTTACACTTTGACCCATTAACAATCTATTTTTACTTAATTCTTTACTTGATCATGTGTAGTTAACTAGAAGCAGTTATTGGTAGTCTGAGGCCCTAGGTTTTTAAAACCAGAGAGTAAAACAGACAACCCAGTTTTCAGATTTTAAGCTAAGCAAGTGAACATTGCAAATCAAATCAAGCACATTTGTAATCATCTTGTAGTTGGTTTTTATTTTTGCTGTTTTGGTAGCAAACAGGAAAATGCATGCCCTTTTGTAAATAAGCGTGTGGAATTGCTTGGTTTTTGTCTGGTTTTTTTTCCTACTGAAGCTGAGATGTGTTACCTGGCAGGCCACATAGCTTAGTTCTCTCAGCACAGCTTGGGGTAAGTGCAATTACTCTGAGATTCAATGAATAGCCACTATTCCCTAACCACCAAAACTGGTCTTTTGTTAGTGGTTATTGAGAGAATAGTCACAGCCATTGACCTACTCAATTCTCCCTCAAAAGAAAGTAGTGTTCTCCCTTCCCCTCTCATTTCTATAAGCAGATACAGCAATTTGTTTCAATTGCTGCTGTTAATAGTTTCAATGAGCATTTAAAAAATAGAATGTTCTCTTCTCCCCAAGGTTAGTATGGTATTTGCAAATTGTAGGGAACTGTGGACTCTTAAAGATTTGGATTAAAGAGCTGGCAAGGAGCATTAGATATTATGTATGGTCTCTCCAGGTGTCCTGAGCCCAGTAGCTGAAACCCAAGTCAAGCTGATCTGTGCTATGGCCCAACAGCAGGTGTCAGAGAAAGAAGGAAGGGCTGTTGTATAGATCAGCCCTAACATTTTTCTGTCCCATTCTTTTGGGCACTGCTGAACTTTGCCTCTTTGAACAGAAGACAACACAATTATAGTACACGAGCCAAGCCTAAAATTGGTACCAAGTGTTCTGAAGAAGGTTGAATGCAATTATTATTACTATTTTACAAGATCTATATCTCAGTAGTTGGAAATTGAGTTATCCCTGTCATGTGTGTTTTTTATGAGGCTGAAGTTGCTTCCCAGTTCCTTCTTCAACAAAGAAGCTGTGTGAATAGCCTGTACCACAAAATATGAATTATAATGCCCCATATCACACATCTCCATCACCAAGAAACACTCTCATTGAAGTCTTCTGCAAAATGCCCCACTTCCTTGAACAGTTTATGAATATAAAATTCTCTCATGGAATGGAGAGATGGCCTTTTAAGGGTCTGTGTCATAGGCATTCTATGCCAATTATGATTATTTATTATATTTAATAACTACTCTGTGTGATCTTCCAGAATAAGGGAATGTGGCACATTGTTGTGACCCTGGCTTGGCCATTTTGCTGCCAACTGCCAGATTTGCCTCTCTAAGAGATAAGGCCGTGCTTCCTTCTGACCACGTGGCTGATGCCCTTTGCCTCACGGCATTGTGCAATTTTTAGTCCTTGGTAAACGGAGGCCATCAGTGCTGCTGCTAGCAAGTTTAGGCACTATTTGATGGACATGAAAGTTATAAGGGATATTGGACGCTCCATAGAAAAGGAGAGCAGGAATCACTCCTGTTCAGCACTAACTTCACATGGACCCTAGTAAATTGGCAAAGGTATGTCTTGTCTACATTCGTAAGTTTAGGAAACTGGAGGGGGGTAGTGGGTGGTGACTGAGATATTAATGCTTTGTCAACATGTTACACATTTCTCCACTGACACCTACCTCTGCTTGCCTGGTGCTGTATTGACAACCCATACCCTGCGTTGTCAACCCAAATTGTTTGTGTTTTCTTTGGCCCATTGTCTTTTTCCTTGTATGGATTAGTTGTTGCCATATATTTTTAACAAAACTGACTCAGTTGTTCTCCAGATTAATTTTTTTTTAATCTCAGCGGTAGTAATTCAGAAACGGGCAGACTTGTCTTCTGAAAAGATCTTTGGTGTTCCCCTTTTCCTGGCAGTTTGCAGTGGGTTTGCAGTCACTGTGCCTGCTTCTGCAGCAGCAGCTCCTCCCCCTCCACCCTTTCAGTCGCTTCTAAATCATCCCAGCCAATCACAATGTCATGCTGCTGGACAGGATGACGTAAACCACATCAAATAGCCAATCGGATCTAGCTGTGTGCAAATACCAAATTAACTGCAATTGAAACCCAATAGAATGAGGGCAGCACTTCCTGTACTGGTCCTAAAGACCAGATGATTTGAGTCTTTTTGCCCAAGAATCTGTTATCTCATTTTCTAAATGTCAAAAATCTTATAATGAATTTTAAAAGAGCAAATATTCTAAGAAACGTGTTGCTTAAAAAAACCTAAAAACTTTAGAGATGACATTTGCTAAAGGATCAAAGGGCAATCTTGCCTAGGACTTGTTCACACTTCCACTTGTGCTGCACCTAGACAGCATGGGTCCATGCAGTTTTCTGCTTGACCCACATTTTCTATGCAGTAGTTGAAGCAGATTTCCCCTGGGCCTGCTTCTTTCCAAGGGAAAACCCACCATTTAGCAATAGATCAGAACAAATGGCAATCTGGGGAAACCCAAATTGCTGTTTGCTCTGACTGAGCGCTAAAAAACAGTTGTCCCCAGAGAAAAGCAGCAGGACAAGAAGGAAGATTGTGGATAAGCCCTGAGTTGGGAGATAGGGTTTCTTAAACTCTGTACACTTCTCTGCTCCACTTGATAGACTAATCCCGCTTCCTGATGCCTTACTAACAGTCCTTCAGTTCCATGTCTTCTTCTTTTCCACTGTCCCAACTTCTTCAATAGCATAACATAATTAGATGTCATAATATTCCATAGTAATTGTGTGAGGGCCACTCATGCCACCAAATAAGACCAATTGCAAGGCAATGCTGTTCAATCCTTTCCTAGCGATTGGCTCAGGGCCAGGTTGGGCAAAGCCAAGTCTCACCTTTAACTGCTGTTTTCCAGCTCAACATCCTTGCAGGTACTGTTTGAACTGGAAGCCGCTACCTGAATATCAGACAGAAGGCATTGCTCTGTTGGCTAGGCAAAGACAGAAGCTCGGGCTGTAAGCATTTATAGCAGACCCGGGCAGTCTAGAGGTTTTTCTCATATTCCTTGTTAGTGGCAGAGGCTGGTGTGGATCTGTAGCCTTTTCGGTGCCTGAAGAAAACTCCTTAGGACTGGTCAGGCCCCTGCCTCAGATCCGGAAGTGCCTGGTTTAATTCCTCAATTTATACTGTAACTCAGAGCTTTCCAAACTTATGTGTCGCGACACGTTAGTGTGTCGGCTGCATTGTGTTGGTGTGTCTTGCAAACGCTCCCTGCGCTCCTCCCGGGGCAGGAAAGGGGTTAGTTTAACCTCTGGTTTGCGAATAAAACTAAATTAAAGGTAAAGGTACCCCTGCCCGTACGGGCCAGTCTTGACAGGCTCTAGGGTTGTGCGCCCATCTCACCTAAGAGGTCGAGGGCCAGCGCTGTCTGGAGACACTTCTGGGTCACGTGGCCAGCGTGACAAAGCCGCATCTGGCGAGCCAGCGCAGCATACAGAAACGCCGTTTACCTTCCCGCCAGTTAGCGGTCCCTATTTATCTACTTGCACCCGGAGGTGCTTTCGAGCTGCTAGGTTGGCAGGTGCTGGGACCGAGCAACGGGAGCGCACCCCGCCGTGGGGATTCGAACCGCGACCTTTCGATCGGCAAGCCCTAGGCGCTGAGGCTTTTACCCACAGCACCACCCGCGTCCCCAAAACTAAATTACCATGTTGCGAAATGATGCATGTCTCAAAAGTGTGTCACCAACATGAAAAGTTTGGAAAGCTCTGCTGTAACTTAAAACAGGAGGCTGTTCAAGGACGCATGGTGATGGAAAACAGGAGGACAAAGGGGGGATGTCACCAGAGAACTTGCCAATAAAAACAACTGTTTCAGGTAGAAGCCTGTGTGGGTTTCCTGGGCCCCTGGAAGTATCACAGATCACCTCAGGGCAGTGCTGCTATCTGGGCTCTTGCTGCTTGCTTTGGTTGCTGGTCCCAGACTTCCTGCTTGACAGCACAATAGCATTTGAATAGCTTTTCAAATAGCATTATTCACAGTGATTTTTCCCCCAGCTCCATTGTGTGAAAGGGCCTGCTTGCCATGCCAGGTTGGTTACAAGAGAATGTTGTTTGCATTTTCTGGATGGTGAGGAAATAAACAGAGGCCTGGATGTGCCAGAGACAGGTCATGGCGCATGGAGGGAAAGGAACCGTCACTCTTTGTATTAGTGTTCCTAAACCAGGCATGGCTTTTCCACGCCGTTGCTTCAGAAGCTCAGTGCTTTGGAGAAGTGGAGGGGCCTGTCTCTGCTCACAGGGCACTTCCCAAGACTCCCGAGGTTTTCTGAATAAGTAGGTTCTACTCACACAGATCACATGCCTGTTTGCTTCTTTGGCTGCTTTGTGTGCATTTTGCTGTCATTGTTGCCATCTATACTGGAGCAAAACAGAAGTTCAGCCATCCTCGTCATAGTACTCCTCTAAGACATGTAAGCAAGTTGAGAGACATGAACTTTTGGGAGTAAGGAGATAGACTGTGTGCACCTTGTATAAACCCCTAGGATATGCAAACTGGATGAGACAGGGGGAAATCTCCTGTGTTTATTTTTTACAAGTCTGTGTTGCAGAACTGGGTCAGAGCTGTGACACTAATGAATAGTTTTTTTTAATGCTTTGTGGCATTTTCCATGTTAAAATGCCCCACTGAAGCTGCTAATTACTGCATGAAGGGAAAATATAGAGGTACCACTTATGTACATAGCAGCCAGTTCCTAGGGGCCAATGGGTCTTCAGACCCCCCCCCCCCAATATATTTGAGGCAGCCAGCCAGCCCCCCCCCCCGTTTACGGGCATTGCCATTCAAATGGTGTACATGCACCACGTCCTGTGATAGATTAGGCAGGGCGGGGCTTACCCCCAATATTTTATTCAAGATAGCACCCTCGCCTGTGTACCTGCATCACATGGCAAATAGCAGCAGTGGGGGAACTATTTGGATCAGAAAAAGGCATGGGTGAAGGAGTTCATCACCACGACCCATGCACATCCAAGTGCCACAGCACCTTTCCAGCTGAGGCCCCACTGAGGCTTTCAACTTCTTTGGAAAATGTAGGCAGCTCAGGATCAGATCTCCCACCCACACCTCTAGCTCTGCTCTGAGATCCACAGCAGAAACAGAACACAAGCAGGAAGTTGTGGTTCCTTTGCATACTTGTGTTGAACTATTAAGCTTAATTTTGCATATCCTCACAGTTGACGGACTCCACTTATTTATACAAGTCTGATTTAAACTGCTCTGTTTGCATTCAGTGTTGAAATCAATATATCAAGAAGTTAACTGAATTATTTTGCTCTTAGTGGAATATGTGGGAATCCACAAGTCATAGCTGTGCATGAGCATATAGTGGAATAATTGCACAAGTTAACGTTAATTTCAATAGGATGTGCAGGAAAATGTCCTGGTTTGATTGTTCTCATAAATTGCTGCACTCACTTTTTTGCATTGTGTTCAAACATTTTGCATGTTTGCATTTTGCTGCAAAATGCATAACATGTAGAACAATCAGGCATGATGTTTATTAACACAAAATGTTTGCCAAAAAAGTCACATTTTAAGTAGCCCTGAACTAGCTACTTTGATACAGGTTTGTTGTTTTCCTATCCCTGGGTTTTATACAGAACAAATTTTACAACTGCATGTGGTGCAAGAACCTCCGAAAGTGATGTAGCAGGAAAAAGACTGGAAATAGGAGGAGTGGGATGGTTATGAATGTATCCCTTTCTCTGATTTTTTTAACTGTCTTCCTCTATTAAAGGCAACCTGTGGATTTCAAATTCCTAAGAGATAATAGTTTCACTTTGTGTTCCTCCCCCTCTCTCTCTCTCTCTCTCTCTCTCTATCTCTCTCTCGTTCTATTGCTTCTCTAGCTACCTTGTGTGTATATTTAAGGAGTGCACATTGTATAGCTGCTATGTGTATATATTTGTATATATGTCATAGGCATCGATATGGTATTTAAACCACATTAGCAAATGTTAAAAAAGGGAAATCCAGAAATACTGTATCATTTTATGATTATGTTACGGCTATTGTCAAAATAGCATGTTACTTTGACAGTCTCTTTGTCTTCCCGCTTGGAGCCTACAAAGAGAAACTAGTTTCTTAGCAACTAAAATGTATCCTCAAACAAGGCCATTGAAGAACAACCTTTTTATATAAAAAAGCATCAACAGCATGAAAAGCAGCTTGCGGTAACTGGCCAGCATACCCTCCTTGGAATAGATTGCAGGAAGAATGACTGGTAGCAGCATTAACCTCCTGGGCAAAGATGATTTAACTCTTGGTAAGCCTTACAAGTTTAGCGTGGAGCTTTGGAGGCTGAGTCTTTAAAGCATGCCCACTTCCCTTGGTGTGTTTATCTACATTCAGTATCCTCTTAAATGCACACTGCTCATGTTCTCTCACTCTTCTCCACCCAGCCTGCCTGAAGGAGAAACAAACTATGAGGGTGGGCTTAGTGCCATGTTAAACCAGTGTTTGTGATTTGTTTCTCTCCAAACCATGAGCAGCATCCAAGGTTTGTTGTTGGCTTACCACTTGTGATTTGTTTGCATATAACACAAACCCACATCTCATGCTTTGTTTCTCCCAGAGGTAGACAAGGTGGAGTGGAAGTGATTGAGCAGGGCGCACTGTTACCCTGCTCCTTCATAGCCCTGGTTTGCTTACAGTTACATGTGAACAAGGCCAGTGTCCGCCAGGCCATTGCTCTTCTAATTTAACTTTAGGTCGGCAAAAGTTAAACAGACCATGACTTGCCCAAGGCCATTCCTCAAGTTCATGGGAGAAATGTTTCCTAGATCCAACCCTGCCTCCATTCTATTAAAGGAAACTTGAATCTAGATGCGCTTTTAAAACCTAGAAAGAATGAAGTGCACAGACTTCTGGTTTTAGACATTAGTGGTGCCAGCAGCAGCTGATGTTGGGCAGAACTGCAGAGCCCACCCCTTGACAAGAGCATTGCTAGAGCTTACCTGATTAGGCCTGGCATGGGCCAAGATGCTGTTGAGCTTGAGGCTGTGATCAGCAGTGTAGGAGGAGGAGTTTGGATTTGATATCCCGCTTTATCACTACCCGAAGAAGTCTCAAAGCAGCTAACATCCTCCTTTCCCTTCCTCCCCCACAACAAACACTCTGTGAGGTGAGTGGGGCTGAGAGACTTCAGAGAAGTGTGACTGGCCCAAGGTCACCAAGCAGCTGCATGTGGAGGAGCGGAGACGCGAACCCGGTTCCCCAGATTACAAAACTACCGCTCTTAACCACTACACAACACTGGTGGTGTAGCATGTGCAACCACTGCCTAGGGTGGGTGGGGCACATGGGGGCCTCTGCTGTGGCCGTGCCTGCCCTTGCCACCAATGCCGCTACTTCCCAGCTCATTGCCCAGGAAACTATAAAGACAAGGAGAAGTTTCTTACCGTCCTTTTTTATTTCATTATTTACAGAGAGAGGGTATAGAACCCAGCCTCTTGAATAATGGCATTGTCCCAAGTGAATCTCCACCCCCCCCGTCTTTCCCACTTCCTCATTTGTCATTCTCATTGTCTCCCCTACAGGTGCTGCTACGTTCCCCCCCTGTCTTTGAGCTTTTTGCTCTCCTACTTTTAAGGCTCACTGGGTTCTAGGAGATGTAGGGTCTGGAATACTTTCTAATGACAATGTGTCAGCCAGCTGCCCCTCCGGTTCTACCACCACCTCCTCCTCCTCCTCCCATTATTTCCCAACTTTCCCCCTCATCTACCTCTGAGCTGTGACCTCCTGCAAACCACTGTTGTAAATTTATACTGTCTTTCTCTTCCTCCACCCTGGAAGGGTCAGGATTTGGAGGGGGTCTCCTCCATTCCTCCTCTGTGCAGACCCTGACACCAATGATTCCACCCCAAGTCATGTCCTCTTCCTCGCTCCTTGTTGAGGGGGGTCTGTGCCCTTCAGCTACCTCTCGGCCAGCCCAGGGAAAGGCACACACGGGAATCCCTTCATCGGCCATAAGTAGAAGGAGGCGCCGCTGCTTCTCCAGCCCCAAAGGCCCAGTCCAGGTGCAGCTTCCCTCCCCAAGGCTCCAGCCTCAACAAGAGAGCCGTCATGGGGGTGCCTGATTGCACCCCCTAAAAAAAACAAGCACATGGGGCCATAACCCCCCCCCCCATTGCACCACTGACTGTATGTGCTGCCCAGCTCTCTTCAGGTAATGTGTAGCATGCAAGCGTTGGGAGAGCAACTCTGCAGGTCTGCTCTGCCACACCGGATGCTACTGAGCCCAGTATTGCCTTTTCTGCCTTACTCTGGTTGTAAGAGTTTCTCAGTCATACATGTTCAGTGGGACCTGGAAAGCTAGATCTGCTTAATTTCTGCTTCTATAAAACGCACAGGAGCAGGGCATGAGGACAAGTTTTCCTTAGTTGTGGGAAGTCTCGATAATCGGAGGGTGTGTCAAACGATCCTTGCAGTGCTGCAACAATATTTTGAAATTTTGCCCTGCCAAAGGGTCAAGTGTTAGCGCCAATTGTTGGGAAAGTTGGAAATTGTGTGTGTTGAAAATAACTCTAATCTAGTTCTTATTTGTTTTTCTTCTTTCTGGTCACAGCAGTTTGGGCCATCTGAACTGCTGCTTGTAGGTTATTTGTTAAAAACACAACAGCAGGTGGTGCTGTAGTTATGCGAGAATAATTAAGGTTTCATTATTTTTATTACTTCAATCCATCTCAAAACATGTATTTTAAGATTTTGCATTGTATTTTGGTTTTGTTTCTTTTTTTACATGTATTGTGATTTACTATATATTATTTATAGTTTGATTAGTTTGTCAAATTCTTCTATGCTTTTGTATGTAACTATACAGGGGTCCTTTACCTTTACTCTTTTTTTTGCCTTATGTTATATTGGCTGAACAATTATTATCAATTATCAGTTATTGTGTATGTCACTATGGAAATTTTGATTTAGGTGTTTTGCAGCTCTTATTTTGCAAATGTGGTGTTCATTCTTCTTGTTAAAAAAAACAACAACACCTTCCTTGGAGGTTATTAAACATCACCTCCTGGCAAATAGAAGGGGAAGAAATGGAGGCAGTGAGAGATTTTACTTTCTTGGGTTCCATGATCACTTCAGATGGTGACAGCACTCACAAAATTAAAAGACGCCTGCTTCTTGGGAGAAAAGCAATGACAAACCTAGACAGCACCTTAAAAAGCAGAGACATCACCTTGCCAACAAAGGTCCATATAGTTAAAGCTATGGTTTTCCCAGTAGTGATGTATGAAAGTGAGAGCTGGACCATAAAGAAGGCTGATCACCGAAGAATTGATGCTTTTGAATTATGGTGCTGGAGGAGACTCTTGAGAGTCCCATGGACTGCAAGAAGATCAAACCTCCCCATTCTGAAGGAAATCAGCCCTGAGTGCTCACTGGAAGGACAGATCCTGAAGCTGAGGCTCCAGTCCTTTGGTCACCTCATGAGAAGAGAAGACTCCCTGGAAAAGACCCTGATGCTGGGAAAGATGGAGGGCACAAGGAGAAGGGGACTACAGAGGACGAGATGGCTGGACAGTGTTCTCGAAGCTACCAGCATGAGTTTGACCAAACTGTGGGAGGCAGTGGAAGACAGGAGTGCCTGGCGTGCTCTGGTCCATGGGGTCATGAAGAGTTGGACACGACTAAACGACTAAACAACAACGAAACAGATGTTGGATGCCCACCTGTCAGGGATACTTTAGCTGTGATTCCTGCACTGCAGGGGGTTGGATCAGATGACCCTTGGGGCTCCCTTCCAGCACTACTGTTCTATCATTCTATGATTTTAATTATTCCTTTAAAAAAGAAGCATCAATTGCAGGCGCAATACAAATACTATGTTCATATTATGCAACTACCGATAATCTGTTTTGTTGGCATCAGTCTGTCTCAAAAGACCATGGAGTGTGTCCCCGGAGGTAAAGTCAAACCACGGGAGAATCAGAGCCCCTGCTGTGGCTGCAGAGACTGCTAACTCATGACTGCATTGTTTTTGCTGTGTTAGCAGCACCAAAGTGGCCTCTCTATGACGCAAGCCTGGGCAGTGTGTATGGAGGTCCTAAGCTGCCCAGATGACAAGACCACCCTCCCTCTCTGCCTCGCTGATGTGACCCAAAGGAAAGCAGAGCAATATGTTTGGTAGCGGCTTGGCTGCAGGAATTGTTGGAAGGAGGAATACAAGGCACCATCCAGCTGTCTTAGGGACCAGTCCGGATTTGTGCAGGGTTTCTTCCTTAGCCTTTTCTTCTCCCGAAGATATCCTGCAAGGCAGCAGAGGTTTAGAATCAGAGTTTTCTTTCTCCTGGATAGGCTGCCTTCCCAGGTGTGCAAGCCCCATCTGCCACTCACTTCCCTCTACAGCACATGCAGAAACCACCTTCTTGACCAGGCTTCCTCAACCTTGGCCCTCCAGATGTTTTGAGACTACAATTCCCATCATCCCTGACCACTGGTCCTGCTAGCTAGGGATCATGGGAGTTGTAGGCCAAAAACATCTGGTGGGCCGAGGGCGAGGAAGCCTGTTCTTGACCATTGGACCCCCCGTGGGTCACATCTGCTCAATCCACCAGAGCCTGTCTTCACATGCAGGGGAAGTCCCTAACTTGCCAAGGGTTTGAGACTCACTGGCTCCCCTCACCTGGTTTAGCCAGCCAGTCAACGCCATTTCCCAGGGTGTAGCAGCTGTCACATGCTGACAGCTTCCAGGAACCACAAGTGAGAGCTGAGTGCAGGGTGAGGACCAAAGGTGAACAAAGTACCCCAGAAGCAGCACAAAGTGTCCCCCACCAGAGGTAGTACCCATCCCCTAATACCCCATAAGCCCATACCTGTAAGCAGGCTCTGCAAAAAAAAGACATTTATCCATGCCTGCCCTGAAATGATAAGAACATTGCAGGTCGAGGCCCTAATTTTAAGATAATGGCCTGAAGAAATATATGTGAGACAGTCCTGTAATATGTAATGCATCTTACATTTGTGGATAGAACAACCATCTTTTAAAAACCTCCAGAGGCCACAATTCATCGCAAAGTGTTTGTTTGTTTATGCTGCCTTTTCCCGTGATGGGTCCCTATAAAAATGAAAACCGCTAAAACAGACAAAAACAAAAAAGAATTAAACATTGTTAGAAGTACTTCCTGGAGTACTTTTGTTATGGGGCAGCTATATAAATTAAGTAGGAGAAAGCAAAATGTCAGAGAAGGATCTGAAATCTTTTCATTGAAGCATGAATAATAATGATGATGATGATAAACCCTAGTGGGGGCAAACACACTGTTGTGGCAATTGCAGCCTAGGTGTAAAGTGCCATTTGGCAATTAGCTTAATATATCTAAGTTTCTAACACTGGGTTTAAATACCCACTCACTGGGGGACCATGGGCCAGTTGCAGCCTTTCAGCCTAACTTAACTCATAGGGTTGTTGTGAGGATAAATTGGGGAGGAAGAGAATGATGTGTTGAGCTCCTTGGAGGGAAGATGGGATATAAATGCAATCAATCAATCAGGACTAAAAACTATGAATGCTACCTAGGACTGTGCTGCTGTAATGGGTGAAGAAGTCCCTTCCCAGCAAGAGTATGACAACTGGCACAGGGCTGATGCTCAGCAATCGTTTCTGATATTTTTGATCACTGTGAGTTTGTATTTATTGTTTGCTGGTTTTGTCGCTGTGATTGTCGTGAGCCAGTTTGAGCTCAACATTGCTATTGGAAAAGTGGAGTGCAAATATTAAATCGCATCATATTCATGGTTTTCTGAAATAGGCAGCTCAAGCCCCAATGTGTATGTGTGTCTGCTTGGTCTATGCATGTATGTTGCAGCATGACAAAATCAGTTACAAATGGATATTTATCTTTAAATGAATTGCTTTGCATAGCTGCAAAGCTACCAATGTTTGTATATCAGTTCAAGGAAGGGAATCTCTGGATCAGATAGCTCATTTTCCTTTTTTTAAAAAAAGTTTGTGTGATCAAAGGTTTGTTTGTTTTTAAATTTTTGTATATGAGAGTTTCCAGTCGGGTACTGTGGCATGTATTTGAAGTTGTAAGCAGTTGTAGGTTGTTTTGCTCTTTGATAATGAATCTCATCAACATGCCACAGTCAGGTTTAAAACAACAACAAGCAAACCTATAATTAAAGAATAAAAATGGAAAATGAGAGAGAGATTGGAGCTCAAGTCAACCAGGAAGCCCTTAGTTTCTCATTCTAGATTTCCATGTCTGGTTTATGATGACTCTGTGAGGAAAGAAAGCAGGCACATGCCCAGAGACAATAACTGCATCCAGGTGTCTTGCAGTGCCCAAATTTGAGAAGGAGAAAATAGAAGCTTTTATTTCTGGTTTGTAGCAAACCATTGTTTGCCGTCGGGTTAGTTCGTTTACCCAAACCCACATAGGTGGCTGATGTCACTGGCTGCTGCCTCCTCATTATTGCTTTGCAGCTGAGCCTGGCAGTCAGGTCTGGCCCACCCACAAGACAAGGTGAGGCAACTGCCTCAGGAGCCACAAAGGCAACAAATCCGGCCTCCAAGGGATTAGCTGAGACCCTACCTGCCCACAGACTGTCTTGCCAGAGTCGTGCATGCTCTAGTTATCTCTCGCTTGGATTACTGCAATGCGCTCTATGTGGGGCTACCTTTGAAGGTGACCCAGAAACTACAACTAATCCAGAATGTGGCAGCTAGTCTGGTGACTGGGAGCGGCTGCCGAGACCACTAACACCGTTCTTGAAAGACCTACATTGGCTCCCAGTACATTTCCAAGCACAATTCAAACTGTTGGTGCTCACCTTGAAAGCCCTAAACTGCCTCAGCCCAGTATACCTGAAGGAGCGTCTCCACCCACATTGTTCTGCTCAGACACTGAGGTCTAGCGTCGAGGGCCTTCTGGCAGTTCCCTTGCTGTAAGAGACCAAGTTACAGGGAACCGAAGGCAGAGGGCCTTCTCAGTAGTGGCACCCACCCTGTGGAACGCCCTCCCACCAGATGTCAAAGAGAAAAACAACTACCAGACTTTCCGAAGACATCTGAAGGCAGCCCTATTTAGGGAAGCTTTTAATGTTTAATAGACTATTATATTTTAGTATTTTGTTGGAAGTCGTCCAGAGTGGTTGGGAAAACCCAGCCAGACTGGCGGGGTATAAATAATAATTGTTGTTGTTGTTATGCATTGCTTGCTGCTGCTGCTGCCACCACTGTTGCAGTGTCAGCGATGGCTGTGGCATGTTCCTTGGAGGTTGAATCTGCTGCCTCCTTGGCATCCCCCCAATGCAGTCTCTACAGCAGCCTCTTGGCAAATAGGAGACCCTGCTGGTCCCCGACACCCTTGTTCATGATATAGATATTTATTCCTCCCATATTCCTGATGTAGATCTTCACTCACCTCTTCTCTTGTAGAGGGAGGCACCATGTTATGGTTCACTTCAGGCGCCAAAATGTATTGGGCCGGCCCTGGATATAAGTTGCAAGGCCCATAATCAGCCGAATCAACAAAGATGTTGTCCTATGTGACCCCCACTGAGATGGGACAGATGCGATACACAGGTTTATCATATCTGCTTCTGCACATCTCTAGAATTTGAATGAGGCTTGCACAAGAGAACTTTCTGGTGGACTGTACTTTGTGACTACAGAAGATTTTACTAGATTCCGGCGTATAAGACAACTTTTTAACCCCGGAAAAGAGGTTAAAAAGTCGGGGGTCGTCTTATACGCCGGGTACTCCCTCCAAGGCAGCAGTGGCACCTGCCGGCTTCCTCCCGGCACAGAGACCGTCGCCCGCTGCTGCTTCGGAGGCTGCCGAAGCTGCCGCTGCCGCAGCAGTGGGCGCCGGGCTCAGCGCCGCGCCGGGACGGCTTCCTCCTGCCCAGTGTATAAGACTGGGCTTATAAGACGAAACCCCAAATTGGCACTGCCAGTTTGGGGGGTCGTCTTATACGCCCAGTCGCCTAATACGCCGGAATCTACGGTACTCTTCCTGTTATTATTTTAATGGATCTTCTGAAACGAGCAAGCGTGATTGTGCTGGTACGTTGTAGGAATACATCTGCTCATTTGCCGTCTTGCGCAGGAGTGGCGTGTGCGCTTGCAAGTAGTCTGTGTACATTGAAATGGCTCCCAGAAGGTTGCTGGGAGGAGCTGCCTTCAAATTCCTTGGCAAAGGTTCCGCTGTTCTCTTTGGAGCCCTTCTTCTTTGAAGCCAGGACTGGATCTTGTGTCTGCGCTGACGTTTGAGAACATGAAGAGGGAGCCGCAGCAGGAGCCAAGTATCTGCCAGGCTGTGTCGGGAGAACTTTTATCATTTCTGTCAGAGACATCACAACTCGCTTGTCTTACCATACATCTTCCTAAATGTGACAGAATATTCAGCTGTTATTAATTGAATACTCTCTAATTTAATGGCTTAGCAGGAGAAAGAGTGGCTGGTTTGTTTCAACATGTATTGCCATTACAATGGTGTATGTTGTGCTAGTGGAAGCCATTAGGAAGTGAAGTAACTCAATTAGGGTTAGTCATCTCAAATGGAGGAAACGCATGCACTGGCCCCAATCCTGCCTTCCTGTGTTCAGCTGTTTATGATAAGATCAAACCGGTTCTGCAGTTGCAGAAATCTCCGAAATAAATCCATCCAGCACAGCGGGGAGAGTTCAGTATTTCAAGAAACATTTAATTGATGCCATGCACTATGAGATAGTCTAACAGAAATATATATTCTAATTTTCTAGTCACACTACTGTTTTGGCTATAAGAAGTGGTAAGACCACAGTATCTTTATAACTGAACATGAAAACCTTGTTTTACCTTAAATACTGTACATCATCATCATTTTTTATCATAATAAAAAAACTGTTTCAGAGTTGATACTTCAGACAAGGAATTTCAGGGCCTTCCAATTAAGTGCTAATCCTATGCTTACTCTCTGCTATGAAATTAAAGATAAAGGAAATGTCTCTTCCAAGGTCTGTTAAGGCAGGATCAAGTTTGTGGTGTGAAATTCAACAAAATCAGACACATCCAAGACAGTATTGGAGAATTACTCAAGAAGGGTCTGCTCTGAGGTGTAAGTCATAGGACACAGTATGTTAAAATATAACAGTGTTCCAAATGTCTGGAAGTGTGTGTGTCTGTGAGTCTGCTCACCTCTTACTGAACAGCATGGGCAGGAGAGGTAGTATCTGAAAGGTGAGAGGGAAAAGAAGACTGTGTTAGGAGAATGACCATAGATCAATGACAGGCCATATGTTTTGCATGTACCAGAATCCAGGTTCAGACCCTGGCTTCTCCAGATAAAGGATTTCAGGAAGGAGGATTGGGTAAGGCCTGAGACCTAGGAGAGGTGCTGTCTGTCAAAGTACTATCAGGGCAGTTAAATGTGATCCCAGTACTCAGTACTGTTTGCCCCTGCAAAAATTTCAGGGCAAGTATACTGCTTGATTTCCAATCAGGGCATGTAACACAACTTTCTGTCAAAATCCTGCAACTTTTTATACCGCAAATAGCCTAAGGTTTTTGTCTTGCTTTTGTCATGCTGTAGTGCAAGAGTAGCCCTCCAGATTGAAATGGCATACAGGCAGCGACCATATTCCTTGTGATCATAGCTGCTGACCCCAAAGTGCCCCAGAATGGGGCGGGACAGGCTTATATGTGCTCTGCCAACATGCACGGGGGTCAGGAATGGAACTCCCACACAAAATGATTGTGCCCTGTAATAATAAAAATGGGAAAGAATCACAGAACAACTAATAAAGCAGAATGATGTGTGGACAGAACAGTATTAATCCACGCGGGTGGCGCTGTGGTCTAAACCACTGAGCCTCTTGGGCTTGCCAATCGGAAGGTCGGCGGTTCAAATCTCCGCAACGGAGTGAGCTTCCATTGCACTGTCCCAGCTCCTGCCAACCTAGCAGTTCGAAAGCACACCAGTGCAAGTAGATAAATAGGTACTGCTGTGGCAGGAAGGTAAACGGTGTTTCCGTGCACTCTGGTTTCTGTCATGGTGTTCCTTTACTCCAGAAGTGGTTTAGTCATGCTGGCCACATGACCCTCCGCTGCACATTACCAAATGTGGCAATTCACTGATGAATGTATGTACTGGCTCAATGGGAAAACTTTTAGAAATTCATAAAGAAAACACATTGTTGTAGCAATCTTCTCAGTTCCAATGGCATTTAGGACCCAGAGAAGTGAGGTATAAGGGGAGCAGTGAGTGAGCCCACCATAATCCCTGAGATGTACAGTCAGGTCTGCAGGACCTTCCCAAGGAGTCATGACCCGTGATATGCATTTGACTTGACTTGGGGACCAGGAAACTGTAAATGCTTTCCTTTGTACATGTGAAAGACTGTATTTGAGTGACGGGCATGCCTGGATCTTAGGTTCTACATGATGCCACACCTTTTCTGTGACATATCTATGATGTCTTGATGGTGCTTCTGGAAATGTATTATGGGAAACTTTAAAATACTGATGTAACCATTGCTCGGGGTTTCTGGCTGCTTCGTCTTTGTGGTAGTGGGAAGTTTTGTTGCAACAATAAAGATCAGGCCTAAAGGCTGCTGTTTTGCCTCTATCTCCTCTCTTGCTTGTGGCCTCCAACCTGAACCTATGGGGGCCAAGGTTAGGCAACTGTGGGGTGCTCCAGTGGCTCACTTATACAGGGTCTACATTCTCTATTTAACACATATATTTTACAGCACACATATACATGTGAAAGAAGGTGTGAAAAAAGCAAGTTCTGTGCTAGGGATAGTTTGGAAACAATGAAAATAAAAAATTGCTAGTATCATAATTCATCTATAGAAACAAAGCTATGGGACTGCAACATTTAGAACATTGTGTACAATTTTTTCCTCACCTCTAAAAGGATATCATAGAGCAGGAAATGTTACAATATTTAGGGGATTTTTAGTTTAGAAAAAAGGCACGTGAGTTTGGCAGGGGGCACGCTAGAGTTAAGAACAGCATGGAGTAAGTAGAGAGGGAGTTTATCTCATAATCTGGAACTTGGGGACATGCAGTGAAGCTGATTTGGAAGATTCAGGATGGATAAAGGAGAGTACAGTGGTACCTCGGGTTAAGTACTTAATTCGTTCCGGAGGTCCGTTCTTAACCTAAAACTGTTCTTAACCTGAAGTGCCACTTTAGCTAATGGGGCCTCCAGCTGCCGCCACACGATTTCTGTTCTCATCCTGACGCAAAGTTCTTAACCCAAGGGACTATTTCTGGGTTAGCGGAGTCTGTAACCTGAAGCGTCTGTAACTTGATGCATATGTAACCTGAGGTACCACTGTACTTATTCACACAGCAAATAATTAAACTATGGAATTTGCTTCCGCCAGAGACAGTGATGGCCACCAACTTGGATGGCACTGAAAAAGTATTTGAGACATTTATGGGGGATGGCTACTAGCCGCAATCTGTCTCCATAGTTGGAGACAGTTGCCTCCATAGTTGCCTCTGAATGCCAGTTGCTGGGAATCACAATTGGGGAGAGCACTCAGGTGATGCTTACAGGTTTCCTATAGGCGTGTGGCTGATCACTGTGAGTTCAGAATACTGGACTAGATGGGCCATGGGTCTGATGAAGCTAGCCTTTCATGCATGTGGCAGCCTCACCCCCATCAAAAATATCCTAGGGCAATTTTTCGTTGAGTGACTTCTGTATCCAGGGAGGGACTTTTGCTCTGAAGGGTAGGGTTTGCTGCTAGTGGTTGGGTGCTCTCTCCCTTTCCCCTCATCCCCATTCAGGCCTGCTTTACAAATAGATAGATCTTATGCACAATGCTTTTTTGACGATATCTGCTTCATCGGTTTAGGTCTGAGAGAAAATAATTTGAGGAACACTGATGAAGAATCTAAACATACTATAAATGCCAAGTTAACATATATGACGTGTGCCGAAGTAGCAGCCAGAATACAGACCTGTGGAGATGACTGTGATCTTTTTTCTGTGGTATGCGAATCACTCCATCGCTCTCTAGGATGCTTGTTAGCAAGCCACATGTTTTTGTTGTGTTGGTTGCCTTGGGGCAATCCACTCTTTGTTTCACCCGTTTAAATTGGAGCCTGAGGCTGGAGCATGGAAGGGCAAGGCCAGTGCCATTGAAAGCTGGGCAGAGGATTTCTCTTGGTTGTGTTTACCCCCGTTCTGCAGCAATACTTTAAACACAGACACTGCTGGCTTGCTGATCATTATTGCTTAAATATATCATTGCACTGTGTCATGGCTGAGGGCTAATGAAACTCCTGCACTGAGTGACTACAACCCGACTTGGTGAAAAGCAACATTGAAGACTGCAGGCGCTCCCTAAAGAGCCAGATTTTAGCTCTGTCAGATGCTGTGGATTGACCCGTATTCCACTGAGTGGAGGGTATTAGAGAGCATATGAAGTAGGGGTCATTGCCTAATGGTGTCTGCCAGAGACCAAGGGAAGGTGACTTTTTGGTGCTTGTGGCTCAGGAACAGCTTCCTCCCTCTGTAACAGACACCATTAACACAGATTCCAACAGCCAGGCAGCAGGCAATAAGTAATGAAAAACAGGCTTAGAAATTACACCATTCTGCAGGTCTCTCTCCACTCTCCTCCCCTCTTTTTCTTTTCTCAGAACATTGCCTTCCCCTGGTGAGCTGCACCATTTGCAAGTTTAAATCTGTCTCTCTTCTTTCATGCAACATGTTCTAAATCCTTATTTGTTCTTAGTTTGATCCTCTGTGGCAAAATAAACTAGCAGCAGCAGTTCACCTGAGGCCTAAATCACGCTGAATAGAGTGCTAGCATTTCTAACTTCTGTTTGTTGCATACCATTTGCATTTGTTAATGCAAGAGTCTCAGAAGGAAGAGTCCTCATTCCAGTGTGGCACAGGTCAGAGTAAAGCAACCTTTTATGCACATGATTTTTGTATATCGCTCCTGTCTTGTTGAAATGCATATCTTGCGCTGGGTGGTTCAGACACAAGCCAGCAATCGGCAACATGGGTGGATGATGCCATGAATGTGACGATGCTGAACTGCACATTGGGTGGCAGCAGACCAGGATAATCCTATTTAAATGAGAAAGGAGTGGCCTGAATAGTTTATATGCCTAAAATGGACATTTTAGAAATACGAAACGTATTTGTAATTTAGTAAATAAGAAGAAAGGTTGCATCTTCTGCCAAAAATGCTCCTCAGCTCCTAGAGAAATTGTCATTGAATAACACTGTAAATTTACAAGGTGCTGCCAATATTTAGGATAGTAATTTTTAAAAGACATTGAAGTAATAACGTCTTTCAGTTTTGGACCATAATAAAATAGGGGGCATTGGGCGGAGGGCAGCTCTCAGTCACTTATCCTTTCTTTTTCTTTTTGTATATTGTTGTTGATTTTCAAAAACAATATATAGACACATAATAATAAAAATATTATCACTTCTTTCTAATATGGTTTTTGCATTCACCTCCCACATGTACGTCTCTAAACATGTTCAAGCATTCATAATCCTGTTTTTCTCCACAGGATTCTCCATGAGATTTTATGCTTTAACGTTTTATTTAGACTGTGTTGCATCTTAAACTGAGTCTTCCCATTTGTCTTCGTTCAAGGTAATGTTCATTAGGGCTTAGAGTGCCATCCTATGTATGTTTACTCATAAGTAGGCCCCCCTGTGTTAGTTCTTATTGGACTGCAACTCTAGATTTAAACACAGAAATAAAACACTCTGCCTTTGAGCATGGGCAAAGTGCTACCCCCACCACAAATAAACTTTAATCAGCCCTAGATATTCGGTCAGCTACAGCCTAAACAACCTTCTAGCAATAATTAACCTCTTTATCTTCCCTGATGCTATAGCTGAAGCTTCTTGTAGTATTGATTATATCAGCAGCTTTCTCACCTGTCTTGATATGATGGAGAAAGGCTGAGCACAGTGCCAAAAAGTCACATTTATCTTTACATAGTCAAGTAAGGTAAAACACTTAAGCGACAGTAGTATTGCCTCCATAAACAAAGTAAGGTATGGAATTGCCTCTTTTGGTTAAAACCTCTCCAAGGACTGCTGATCAATTAAAAGAGCTAAGTGGAGCAATTCTTTTGTCTTGTACACCATTCTGGATATGTTGCAAAACCACACATCCGTGCACTGAAAGTGCCTTTTTGTTTCGTTAATTCATGCGCTAGAAAATCCAACTTTCTTTTCTTCCAGTGCAATCGTCACTTACAAGTCAGTTTTTTGTAACCCTGTCATTAAAATGCGAGGTAGCCTACAGTAATTTGAATATTTCATTCCGCCGGCTGCTAGTGCGCTCTGCCTTACAGATGGTGCTTGCTCCATCCTTCTGGACTGGGTTCAATTATAAATGAAAGTGGGGAGCTTAGATTTGTCTTTTTGTCTCTGCTTAGTTGGAATAACACAATAAAGCCTGATGGGTAGGATCTCCTCACACCCCCCTCCCCTCTTGCCAAGATCTTTCCCCGCTTAACTCTCTGCTTGCCAGGGCTAAACTCACTTATCTCCAAATACTGACAAATGAACCCTTTGGTACTTCTTTTTTATTTTGTTTGATTTGGTTTTCAGTGTGCATCGTATGCATGATCAGCGAAGTAGGGAAGACACACATACTCCCTTCCCCAGTTGGGGCTCAATATTCTCCAATTCTCCAGTCTAGAAAACGTTGCTTTTCTCCTCTCTTGTTATTCTACGGGAGAATTTTGTGCTGAGTTCTGGAGGTCAAGTAGGGTGTTCCTTTAAATAAATGCATGAATAAATTCGTCCTGCAGGCTACATCTAAGGAGCCCAATTCTGGCAAGTGGACTTTCTAGTGCATGTTATGTTTACTTAATATGCTGCATTGGTTTGTACCACCATTTGTTCAGTGTTTCTAAAAAAATTCTATTAAAACAAATGGATCTCTCTCCTTAAGAGCTAAGTTGTGACAGGGAATTGTGCTGGGAATGGCAAATGGATAACATTTGGGTGTAATTTCAGAGCACAGCTCCATCTGTGGGATTGGGTTAAAGGCATAGAAGAACGCAATAAGCGCTTTTTCTTTTTTTTTTTGCAGAGGGTGGAAATACATATTTGAGGAGCTTTAGTTTTGGTGAGTTTGGAATAGGTAAGCTCATACACATAAAAATTCACTTATTTATTAACACACGGACAGGGCAACTCCTAATGCATCCCAGGCACACAGAACATTTTGCCAGGAATACTAAGGGGAGGGCTGTTAGCAACAGATTCACACTGCAGCAGAAATGATACCAATTGGATATCAGGACACAAGCACCCATACGCAACTAAATAATACCAATGTCATTTAACACTACAGGTGTTAATATTATTTGGTCATGCATGTACCCTGATCATAATTATTCTCATTGGTATACTGACAGTAATAACTATGATCTAATGAGAGGTGTTAATTATATTGTTGTAGTTAACTCCTCCTTGGTGGTAGACATGTACAAATGGTTATTCACCTATTTTAAGAAAATGATGTGTCTATCAGTGGTCATTTTTGAAATGCAATAGCCCATCATAGCTTATTTTGACATCAGTAAGGTCTCGGTCCCTGCAAGCCCAACATTGCTTTTTGAGCAGCGCTGCTTGCAGGGAGGACACTGGGAGCTGTTGTGTCTTTCTCGCATCCTTCTGGGTGCAGGCGGGGGGTGATCTGCTGCTGGTTGGACTGTAAAGACTGCACTTTATGTGGAAAGACTGCAGTCTTCTGCATAGTTACCTTGGGGTAAACTCCACTGAGCTCAGTAGTGTTCACTTCTGACTGCATCTGTTCATCTTGCAAAACACATGGAGCTTTAAGCAGAAGATCTTCAACAAGCTGAAATACAACAATTTTTTTTAAAAAAATGTTGACATTTAAACTGCTCACAGGTAGTAGGACAACAAAATGAAAGAAGTACCCAGCCTTTGCTGGACTTCTTTCTTGTGAATACCAGTTGCTTCTGAGAACCAGTTGCTGGAAACCACAGAAGGGGAGAAGGTTCAGGCATCTGGTTGGCCACTGTAAGAACAGGATGCTGGACTAGATGGGACATTGGTCTGATTGTAATATTGTAATATTTATTTAAATAGTCCCCAAAAAGGCTTCCATTCTTCCATAAAACAGTCATCGTTAAGTTCTCTTATTTTAGCTGTTTGTTTTGCTGATTCAGCATAGTCCATCACTTTGCTTATCCATTCTTCTTTGGTAGGAACTTCTTCGTCTTTCCACAGTGGAAATATTTTAAATCTGCTTTTGGTCTGCAATTGCCAAGTGGTCCCCTGTCCTTTCTGAGTCACTCACTGCCCAACCACCCTCTTGTTCCTTGCACAACATCCCTGCTTTGTGCAGAATCCTATGAATTAGACTGGCCCATCACTGGATGGGAGGTCCTTTGGGAATCCTGTTTTGTTTTGTTTTTAGCTCACTGAGCTCTCTGAAAGAAAGGTGGGAGAAAATTATAATTGTATGCTATATCATTATTACCTGTAGCACCAGGTAATGATATATAAATTATGTTTTATAATGAGTGCCAAACAGAGAGTTATTGATAACACTACAATTCAACTGTTGCAGACTCATGAAATGAAGGGAGACGGAGGCTGCCTACTGCAGGAGGGTGAACAAGGATCCCACGCAGTGCACAAAAAGCAAACCGATTGCATGCACTGCATTTCCTTTTCCCTCTGAGAAGCAAACATAATTTCACCTGAAGGAAGGACAAGGCTCTGGTGTACTTTTAATCTTATTTTACGTTTACAAGGACCAGATGGTTTGCTGGGGTATGATTTTGATCTGGTGCGCAGCAGGAGTTTTCTGCTCCCTTTTTTTCGGCCGCTGCCTGCTGATGTTGTAGGCTTTGCTTAACATAAGGCTGTCATCGTAAAAGAGGTAAAGCATATAAGAATGACCATCCGGCCAGCGACTGCCACATAGGGTCTCTGGTACCAGAGGCTGTTGGCTGTGACTACACTGCCAGCTAACAGCTCATCAGCTTGCCCCATGCGCTTTTAAAAAACACAACTCAGAGGTTACTCAAAGATGGGTATCCGTTGAAAGAAAATGGGGGAGGGACACGCACACCGACCATTAGGATCTGCTCGCTTCATGCATTTCATCTTTGTTTAAATGACAAAACCAATCAAAGTAGATTTGCTCAGGTACTTACAGATGTGGAAGTTATCCAATCCTTAACCCTAACCCTAACCCTAGGTATCTCTAGCTGTGTAAAAGCCACAAGCCCTCAGAGAGCACCAGTTTAAGCCAGGTGACTGTTTTTGCTTTTGTTTCAGTTGGTTGGTTAAACCTTACTTTGCATGGGACTGCACACATCCAGTATTGTTTGTACATCATGTCATTGATACCTCAGGAGAAGCTTAGCATGCCAGCACAATGTAATCCACCCAGTCCACAGATGCTAATAATGCAAGCAGAAGTACATGGTGGTGCACAGGAAACAAACACTTGCAAAGTGTTCCCTTCCCTCCAGCATTTAGAATTCAGATCTTTAGCGGCACAGATGAGACAGAGGTTGCATCTATAGATTATGTTAGCTAATAAACAATAATGGATTTATTCTCTATCAGTGTGCCTAAACATTTTTTAAACTCATTTACACAATTAGCCTTCGCCATCTGCAGCCAGTTCTTAAAGTGAATCACTGCCTCTCTGAAAAGAAAAATTTTCTTTAGGCGAGTCTCCCTAGGGAGAGAATTCCACAAACAGCAGAAATCTCCCATGCCAGCTGAGGGCAAGCAGATGTGTATACACAACGAGGGCTATCTTTTCTAGTCTCAGATGGTCGAAAGGAAAGTTGGTAGAATGGTTAATCTTGACATATCCCTTCAAATCTGCATGTTGTTATAACTTGCCACTAAATTATGCAATTGGTGTTCAGATGGCAGATTTGGAGTTTTTGAGGACCCACAGATGCCAACACCTTGCTTAATAGTATTCCTCTTATTGAAGAAAAACATCGTGACTTTGGTTTACTCCTGCTCCCACTTCCACCTCCTTGAGGTACAGTTACAGTCACAAGCATTTAATGCTTATTCAGGTGCGGTGAACCAAGCCGGCAAGTAACGGTTCAGCTAAAATACACTCAACAGTCAGACTCTGGTGCTCGGGGGGGGGGGTGCTTCATGGGGAAGCTACCAGTTCCTGTGAGGTTGTTCTTCCTTTTTTCTGCCCACCTGAGGATGTGTGTGCTGGCCTGTTGAAGGCTTGCACATTAGTGGGATGAAGCAGCCTGCAAAGGGAGATGCTTTCTAGCTCCGGGTGGCCTTAGGTACAGAGACAGGATGGATTGCATTTCACTGCTGCAGCTGCAGCCTGCTAATCCCTCTCTGGTTAGGAAAGGGGAACTGCTTCATTAGATAAAGCCTCTTGCAACCTGGTGTGGGCTCCATGCTGAGCAAGGGCTCTGTTTGCATTTGGAATTAGTCGGCTTGGAGTCCATCCTCCCCTACCTTGAGTAAACTCGCCAAGAGGTCAGGGGTGTCAAAACAACCCAAAGGCTTCAAGCAAAGATATCTGAGGTCAGGTCAGGGACACCTAAAGGAGACCCTCCCCTGCAAGCACAGGAGGAGGCCCTTAAATATTTGTTTTAGTTTCTTCAAGGGGAAAAGAAGTTGACAAGATAATAGGATCCTGACAGTTTCGACCTCCTGGCTCCCAGGAGTTTGGCAGCTGGGTCAGAGATCAGCAGCAAAGTAATATTGTAGGGTAATTAAGTTTCCAAGGTTTACTTGCTTGTTTAATTATTCTGAGAGTTGGAAGACAGCGAGGGAGGTCTCTCGCACCCGTGGTGGGATCTGCCGCTGTGCAATTTTCCTTTCCTACTTGGCTGTGGGTTTGGGTTTGTTTGTTTGTTTGTTTGTTTGTTTCTAAAGGGTTGTGGAGTTGGGCATTTTAAAATCTGAATATCTAGGAATGAAATCTAGACTAAAAAGTGGCTGCTATTTTTATTGTCCTATTCCTCCCTAGATGTGGCAATCCTTCCTAGCCACAATGAATTGGAAATATATTTTTTTTCATGTATAAGGTTTTTCATATGTAGGTTTGCAGTCATTTGCAGCTGCTTGACTCTGCACTGTCAGTTGCCTCCAGAACATTTTTTCCCAAACTGGTGCCCTGCAGATCTTGTTGGACCACAACTCTCATTATTCCTGGCCGCTGGCAATGCTATTAAGGGGGAAAGGCATCAAGTGGGCTTTCCTATATGTCGCTTGTGGTGATATCAGTGCAGCAGGGGAAGGAATTGTCCTAGGCAGGCAACAGTCTAAGGGTTCTCTGGCTGGAGTACTCTCTGCTTATGGGGCATGGGGAGGACCTGAAATGAAGCAGTGCATTCTGTACTTACATATTCATAAGCAGAGCAGCACCTTCATCTCATTCTCTCTGTTCCTCTGTTGTGAGTGATAGCAAGGAGACGACCAGAGGGACAGGGTGCTAGATGCAGCCTTGCTCCAAGTTTTCCAATATGCTGGCGCTCTATCTGGGTTCCCATTGGATGAAATGTCCAGGTTTTGTCTTATAATTCTGTAGTTGACAACAAACATATTTGCATTTGATGCAGCATAAGAACATCAGAAGAGCCCTGCTGGATCAGGATGAGGCACATTTGGTCCAGTATCCTGTTCCCACAATGGCCCGCCGGGTGCCTATGGGAACCACACAAGCAGGACCTAAGTACAACACCACTCTCCCAATTTGCAATTCCCAACAACTGGTATTCAGAGGCACGCTGCCTCCAACAATGGAGTAGCTTGATAGAATCATAGAATTGTAGAGATGGAAGGCACCCCAAGGGTTATCTAATCCAAACCTTCAACACAGGAATTTCAACTAAAACATCCCTGACAAAATGACCACCCAACCCTCCGCTTAAAACTCTCCAAGGAAGGAGAGTCCTCCATCTTCTAAGGGAGTTTGTTCCACTGTCAGAAAGTTCTTCCTGATGTTTAGTCAGAATCTCATTTCTTGTAATTTGAATCCATTGCTTCAGGTCCTATTCTCCAAGCAGCAGAAAATCTTCCATGTTGCAGCCCTTCAGATATTTAAAGATGGCTATCATATAGCCTCCCTGTTTCCTCTTTTCCAGGCTAACCATACCCAACTTCTTAAGTCTTGGTTTCCAGACCCTTGATCATCTTGGTTTCCTTCGCTGCACATGTTCCATCTTCTCAATCTCCTTCTTAAATTGTAATGCCCAGAAATGGACGCAGTACTCCAGGAGTGGTCTGACCAAGGCAGGATAGAGAAGTACTATTACTTCCCTTGATCAGGCACTATACTTCTCTTTTATTTTAGGCTGTTGATGAGGCCTAGAGCAACATTAGGTTGTTTTGGGGGGTTGCTGCTGTTGACTCATAAAATCATAGAATCTTACCCCGAGGATCATCTAGTCCTACCTCTTCTACTTCAGGGTCTTATTTGCAGGGTCTCATTTGCATGCACTTTGCAGGGTGCCCAGCTGCACTGTAAACAAAGTATTAAAGTTTTTTAAAGGGAATAATGGGAAGAGATCTGGGACCTAGTTACAAAAAAAAACAAGGGTACAGGGGCCCTAGGCCACCTCGTAGCTACACCCCTAATTCTGAGGCGTTTGTTTTCACACTGCAACTGTGTGCAAACCACCTTCACCACACTTAAGACTGTGTCCGGGTCTTCCACAGGGGTGAAAATGCCCTGTGGCCATGGTGATATTCTATTCTCTCCCAGCCCTAGGAGCATCTCATGCCAACCACCCTTCTGAATGAGAAATCCCTGATTTCTTTTGGTTGACGGTTGCAGGAAGCAGAGCAGTGCCACTATGGATGCAGTGTTAGTGCCTCTTCCTCCTCTGGGGTGCCTTGATTTTCCCAGCACATTTTAAGCACAGTGGAGGCAGGAAAAAGCCCTTTTGAAAATCACAGACTAATCACTCCATCTGCTCCCGTGCTGCTTCTTGGAGCTGCCTGCCAGGATTCGCTCCTCAGAAACTAAGTAGCACATTATTTTCGATAAGTTGCAATCATTTACTTGAAAAACTCCTACTTGTTTAAATATCCCTCTTGGGGTGGGGGGGGGAGGAAAGCTATATGGCAAGTTGAGAAGAGAACCCTCTCAACATAGATTGCAATTAGAATTCCGGCGTCGTGTTTGTTCTGTGTGCAAATTCATTTCATTTGCGTGGAATGGTTGCCGGGGAGCGGAGGGGCAGCTTGAGCAAAGTTCCTGTTCAAGATTTCTGTGTTTCTCTCAACAAATATTTCCAGGAGCTAGAAATAGGGAAAAAAGAAATCCTGCCAAGTAACAGAATCCTCACTTGGAGACATCAATTAAATCTGCTGTCCTGAATTTCAAGATCAAAACCACACATTTAATTAAAATAAATTCCTCATTTTATTACCTGTACTTCTGGATATACAAAGACATAGGGCGTTGGAAGGGAAAGTGAGGGTCATCTAATCTAAAGCCCTGCAATGCAGGAATCTCGACTAAAGTATCCATGACGTATGGCCATCTAACCCTCTGCTTTAGAGTCCACCACCTTTCAAAGGAGTCTGTTACACTGTCAAACAGCTTACTATCAAAATGCTCTTCCTGATGTTTCTTGAATCTCCTTTCTTGTAACTTGAAGCCACTGGTTTGAGTCATACCCTCCAGAGCAGCACTTTAGATATTTGAAGATGGCTATCCTATCTCCTCTCAGTCTCCTCTTTTCCAGGCTAAATATATCCTGCTCCTTCAGCCATTCCTCATAAGGCCTGGTTTCCAAACCCTTGACCATCTTGGTTGCCCTCCTCTGCACACATTCCAGCTTGTCAATCTCCTTCTTCAATTGTGGCACCCAGAACTGGTCACACTTCCCCAGGTGTGGCCTGACCAAGGCACAATAGAGCAGTACTATGACTTCCTTTGAATGGGCACTATATTACTGTTGAAGCAGCCTAGAATAACATTAGCTTTTTTTGCTGCTGCATCACACTATTGTCTCATTTGAAGCTTGTGGTTTACTGTGACCCAAGCCAGGTGTCCCCCATCTTATATTTGTGCAACTAGTTCTTCCTGCCTAAGTAGAGAACCTTACATTTGTCCCTATTGAAATTCATTAGTTTGGGCCCTGTTCTCCAATCTGCTAAGGTCATCTTGAATCCTGATTCTGTCTGCAGAATTGGCTACCCCTCCCAGTTTAGTGTCATCTGCAAATTTGATGAGCACCCCCTCAATTATTTCATCCAAGTCGCTTACAAAGACGTTGAACAACAACGGGCCCAGGTCAGAACCCTTCTGCACCTTACTTGTCACTTTTTTCCAGGATGGTGAGAAACCATTAATGAGCACTCTCTGGGTTTGGCCAGTCAACCAGCTACAAATCTACGTAGTAGTTACTCACATTTTATCACCTCTGCAGGAATATCATGAGGGATTTTGTCAAAACCCTTACTGAGATCAAGATAGACAATGTCCACTACATTCCCCTGATCCACCATATGTGTAACTCCATCAGAAAAGAAATGAGATTTGTCTGGCATGGTTTGTTTTTGAGAAATCCATACTGTGTCTTGGTAATCACAGCATCCTTTTCTGAGTGTTCACAGGCTGCCTGTTTAATTATCTATTCAAGGACCTTTTCTATTATTGATGTCAAGCTCACTGGTTGGTCACCTGGATCTTCTTTTTCTCCCTTTTTGAAAATGGGGACAACATTTCCCCACCTCTGGTCCACAGGGATCTCTCCTGTTCTCCAAGAATTCTCAAAGATATAGGCTCTGAGATTACATTCAAAAGTTCCTTGAGGACCCTTGAGTGCAGCTCATCAGGTCCTGGAGATCTGAATTCATTTAAGGTAGTTAAATGTCCCCTTACCACCACTTTTCCTATTTGGGGCTGCCACTCCCTCCTTCCATCCTTATTTCTGTTATCACCAGGCATTGCTTTCCTTTTGGGTAAAGACAAGAGGAAAAGTAGGTGTTGAACAGTTCCACCACCTCTCCTTCACCCAATATCATTTCTCCCTCTTCTCCACACAGAGGACCAATTACTTGCGTTTTCTCCCTCCTGCTTCAAACATAGCCAAATAAAGCTTTTAAATTGTTTTGGACCTCTCTTGACCCACCTGACCTCCCCACAACTGTTGGCTACTCTTCCTTCATGGTTTCCCCTTTCTTATACATACCCTTCTTAAATTTCAGCTCGTCTGTAAACTCCTTATGCAGCCACACTGGTTTCTTTAGATGCCTCCCACTTTTCTTTCTTGTTGCAATTGTCTGCATTTGTGTCAGCAATATCTCACCTTTAAGAAACTCCATCCATCTTGGACTCCCGTCTCTTTGAGTATTTCTGACCATGGGATTTCACCCCATAGTTCCTTAAGCTTTTTGAAATTAGCCTTCTTATAGTCCAGTGTGCATGTCTGACTCAACTCAGTTTTCCGTTGCCTGTATATAATGAAACCCCAAAAAAGCGATAACTTTCTCCCAAAGATCCCAGTACTTCCACTTGCATCAATCAGTTCCTCCATGTTGATGAGGACCAGGTACAAGAGAGATGATCCCACTGTTACTTTTTCCACATTCTGGGAAATGGCATTGCCAAAGCGGCAAGGGGCACAACCTCCCACTAGCCCATGATATTGATCTTTGCAGTCTTGGATCAAATAGGAATGGTGGGAAAGAAATTGCGTCATGGGATTTACAAAAGGAGGGCAAACCCAAATTCATGAAATATTCACACATTGCAGCTCGATTAAGACTTTCCCAAGAACCCTGGAAACTGTAGTCTTGTGAGGAGGGCAAATAATCTCTAAGTGAGACTACGCCCTCACCAAACTTCAGGTCCCAGGATTCTTTGGAGTTAAACCAGGTTTAAGCCAATACAATCTTGTAGTGTAGGTGTAATCTCACATATTCAAAAATCTGAGCAAGAAGCCAGAAGTAAATGCATGCATAATGAAGGGGCAACTGAACAATCAACTGCACAGCAGTAGCAGATCTTTACTGCACTTACAATGGATGCCTTGCTGCTCTGCCACCTTGATTTCATAGCACTTCTGTTCCCAAGCGCCCAGGAACATTCTCAACACATAACAAATTGTCTGTAGTTATTATTATTTTTATTATGGGGTTTGTTGGTTGTTAGGCAATTGGTTAGGTATGAGATGAAGATGTAATGGCTTCAGGTGTTACAAAGCGTTCAAGCAAGGATGGCTAGAAGAGCAGTCATTTCCCATTGTGGCTTCTCGGAAGAAGGGGGATCTCTCCTGACTCTCAGAAAGGCAAATGAGGTCGAGAGGCCAGACATACAGACTATCAAGGGATGTGATATTACCCTAAACAATTATGTAGTCAGTTATCAGTTATTGTTTATCATTTCTGTAACACATCTCAGTAAATAACTACTTTGCCGTTCTCTTCTTTTGCTTTGGTTTGTCTTCCTAGTAAGTGCTCAACTGCTCAAACTCAGCAGCCCTTTTTCTTTCTCTGACCTGTCTTGGGACAGGTAGATTATGTCCCGGTTGCTCATTCTGCAGATTGACAGAAAACAGCTCTTTGAGCCAGCTGGCAGGTGGGATGCTAATGCACTCAGCGGCTGACTCCATCAGCTCTGGAGACCTGCCCATGCCCTCCTATCAGGGATTCTAGTTCACTGGGTCAGGGCTGGATTCTTTGCTAATGAATTCCAAATGATGTATTTCGTTTCTTTGCTTTTGTCGGTAAGCAGGAAAACATCTAGATTCTTTTATTGGATTTTCATTCTTTTTATCTGAGTCCTGTAGTGATCGTACAAAATTCAACATTGTCAAACCACTAAAATGCTGGAACCTTTTGAGAGGGGACTAGCTGTTCAGTTAAACTTTGTACTATTTAGAATTTCCACTCATAGAATCATAAAATTCTGCCTACAATGCAGAAATCTTAACTAAAGCATTCATGACAGATGGCCATCCAATCTCTGCCTAAAAACCTCCAAGGAAGCAGAGTCCACCACCTTCCAAGGAATTTGTTCCATTGTCAAACAGCTCTTACCATCAGAAAGTTATTCCTGATATTTAGTTATTTATTTTTATTTTTATTTATTTATATACCTCCCACCATCTGAGGATCTCAGGGTGGTTCACAAGATCCCTTTTCTTGTAACTTATCCCCGTGGTTCACATCCTACCCTGTGGAGCAGGAGAAAGCAAGCTTGCTCCATCTTCCCTATGACAGCCCTTTAGATATCTGAATATGGCCATGATATCTCCCCATTAGTCTCCTCTTTTCCAGGCTAAACATACCCAACCCGCTCACCTTTCCAGACCCTTGATCATCTTGGTCGCCACCCTCTGCACATGTTCCAGCTTCTCAGCCTTTTTAAATTGCGGCACCTATAACTGAAGACAGTTGTCCAAGGCAGAATTGTGGTCAGACCAAGGCAGAATAGTGCACTATCATTTCCCATGGTCAGGCACTATATTTCTGTTCATGCAGTCTAGAATAGCATTAGCTTTTTTTTGCTGCTGCACCATACTGTTGACTCATGTGAAGCTTTTGGTCTACTAAGACCAGGATCCTTTCCACACGTGCTACTGGCAAGCCATGTGTTCCCTATCTTTTATTTGTGCAGCAGGTTCTTCCTGCCCGAGTGTCGAACTTTACATGTACCCATATTGAAATTCATTTTGTTAGTTTTGGCCCTGTTCTCCAATCTGTCAGTCATACTGAAGCCTGATTTTGTGTTCTGCGGCATTAACTACCCTCCCAGTTTGATGTCATCTGCGAATCTGATGAGCATCCCCTGAATTCCTTCATCCAAGTCTTTTAGAAAGACACTGAACAACAATGGGCCCAGGACAGAACCTTGCGGCACCCCACTTGTCACTTTTTTCCAGGATGATGAGAAACCATTAGTGAGCACTTTTGGGGTTTGGTCAGTCAACCAGCTACAAATCCATTTAACAAGTAACCTAATCCAGCCCACATTTTACTAGCTTCTCTGCAGGAATAGCCTGAGGGACTTTGTCAAAATCCTTACTGAGATCAAGATAAACAATTTCCACTGCATTCCCCTGATCCACCAAGCTTGTAACACCATAAAAAAAGAAATGGAATTTGTCTGGTATGACTTACAGTGGTGCCTCACAAGACGAAAAGAATCCATTCTGTGATTCTCTTCGTCTAACGGTTTTTTCGTCTTGCGAAGCAAGCCCATTGACGGAATAGCGGATTAGCGCTATTAGCGGCTTTTAGCGGCTTATCGGATCAGCTGATAAGTGGCTTAGCGGCTTAGAAAAGGGGGGGGAACCCAGCAGGAACTCGCAAGACATTTTTGTCTTGCGAAGCAAGCCCATAGGAGATTCGTTTTGCGAAGCACCTCCAAAACAGAAAACCCTTTCGTCTAGCGAGTTTTCTGTCTTGCGAGGCATTCGTCTTGCCGGGCACCACTGTATTTTTGAGAAACCCATGCTTGGTCTTGGTAATCACAGCATCCTATTCTAAGTGCTCGCAGACTGACTATTTAAGAACCTTTCCTGGTATTGATGTCAAGCTGGCCAGTCGGTAGCCACCTGGATCTCCCCCCCCCCTTTTCTTTTTTTAAGATGGGGACAACATTTGCCTGCCTTCAGCCCATAGGGACCTCACATGTTCACTCACATGATTCCTTGGAGGCAAAGGGATGAGACTTGCAAAATGCTTATCATGAATATAAAGGCAGGAACACAGCCATGCAGGTCTCCTTTGCTATTCACTATAAGCAATGTCCTTCCTTAACAGGCTTCCTAGGAGTAGGTCCCACCCATTGGACATGCTGAATACTACTCCAGCACTCGGGGCTTCTACGTATCAGCTTCCAGTAATGGTGGGGGAAAGTCCCCCAGTGAGCTTGTTAAAGGCCATACTATTTTCCAGCGTTCAGAAAAAACTTGATTATTTCTGTGCCCAATCTCAATAAGGTCATCAGGAGTAAATCGGGATCCATTCCCTCCCTCCCCCCCTTTTTGGCAGGAGAGTATCAGATGTAGGAGAGGAGAAGACTGTAGGGAGATTGCCCTCTCTTCTTTTTATCTTTGCTTCTGTTGTGGCAACAGCAGCCCTGGAAAGTAGAGGGCGAGGGATGAAGACTTGGAGGGATAGTTTAAATTAATCAGTAGCTCAAATGTTAATCCAAGATGAAGAAAAACTTTCAGTATATACATCTATACAGTGTGTGTGTGAGAGAGAGAGTGAGAGTGAGGGTGTATGTGAACACAAAGACACACATATAAATACATGCAAACAGACACATAGGTTGTAGGAAGGAATCTTGGGCTTATGCATTCACACCGTTTTATGCTTGTAAAAAGTCCTGGACGACCCAGGTGCTTGTCCCGCCACTGTGCACCCCATTTTGCCTAGAGTGAGGGGCAATGTAAGCCTGAGAGTTGCTCCGGTACTTCACAATAGGTGAACCCTTTTCACTAGAAAAGCATCTGCAGGCTGAAAATTGCACATGGATGCTTTCCCCCAACAGAGAAGGGCTTGAGGTCAAGGCAAAATACAGACCTGGAGTGGAGAGAAAGAGGAATTCAGAGAGATCCATACTCCTACATGGACCCATAGCTCTTTTGAATAGGGTTAAAAGAGGCAGCTCTTTGTCCCTGGATAGAACGAGTGAGCTAATTCTGACTTTGCCCAAGAAGACTGACTCCGGAGTTCCTCTTATGTTTCCATGACACAGTTGGATAAGAAGCAGTTGGATATTGTGTCTGGGAACAAGGAGTGTGCTCTCTTCATGTTGTTTTTTATTATTACAATTATTTGTTCTTGAAGGTGTGCCGCTCCTTTGTGAAGAAAGAGTACCCTCTAGTGGATGTCTGAATGGCCAGCAGATTTTCAGAGCTATCTATGTCTGTCTTCCTGATTCTTTAATTTGTGTCCTTTTCTCTCTCCCCCCTGCCCCCCCGCCTTAAATATTGAGTAATAAACGGGCACGCTATAGAGTTAACTTTAGGCAAGAAGAGACAGTGTGAAATGTTTAAGTGTTTACAGCACCTCTCTTGCAATGCTGCGTACAGACCGAAAATAACATGAAATTGTGCTATTATTTCTAATATCTTTTCAATTTTAACTCTTTCTGGAATTTGCCAAACAGACACTTTGGGGTGCTGTAAACCAGAAGAAACAAGATAGGGGGAAGTCTGGTACCGGTCAGGTTGCCTGTGTGTTGCTTATGTAGTGCGTTGCTGTGCGGAAGAAAGGCGGGTTGTACTCCGATCAGGATGCTGAGCTCTGTGTGAAGAAATTACTCATAGGTCGCCATCAGCGTAACAGCTTTCTGGACTGTCACATCAGTGCTGTGCTAACCCAGAAGCACAGGAAGAACCCCCCCCCCACCAGTAAACAAGAATATCTTTCTTACATTGAGGTTTTTTGCTTGTTACCACGTTATGTGGTTTTGCGTTTTTGTATTGTAAACTGCCCTGCGATCCTCGGATGAAAAGCGGTATAGAAATTGAATAAAAAAACAACTACCGTAAGTTGGAAAGCTGACCTTTGGTGGATTCCCTTCTGTTAGGTGGACTGTTACATTCAGAAAGATCTTGGGACTTGGAAGCCACAGACTTTGTCCTGCACACATCACTTATTTGCCTTTTCCAAGATTGCACCACAAGACAAAATCACTGTTGTATTTGTAAGCACTTCTTCTAGATGGCCAGATTGGACCCTTTCTCTTAAGCAGGTGCCTATAAATGGGGAAAGCACTTAAAAAAAAAAAAAGCTTTCAGCATTTTGGAGCTAAAAGGCATGCTTAGGTAAATTCAAATTAGTTCTGTGAACAAAAAAAGAAGTGACAACTCAAGTCAGAAGCACACACGTAGTAGGAATCTGTTGTTTTGCTAAACTTACACCGCTTTGTACTAGCTGCGGTTCCAGCTATGTAAATGAAACATCCTCCAAATTGTCAGTTCAACAGCACTGTGCTTTGCTAAATGGCTTCCTGTTTCTACAAAATGTGTGTTATTATGCCCTACTATTATATATGTATAAAACTATATATTAGCAAACCCAAACTAGATTATCATAATGCTGTTCCATCTGAATGCGTACCTAATAGCATGGCATAATAGCATTTTCTCTATGTGAGTGTGTAAAGATTCATGTTATTTTCACAACTGTCATTTCCATCATTCTACTCCTTCCTGAAGTTCCAGGCTGGAGTTTTGCTGTCTCTGGAGGCTGCCAGCTGTGCGTTCGTGCCTTACCCTTTTAACTAACACTGTACATTTCAGGCAGAGTGGGGAAAGGACTGGGCAAGGGAGGCAGATGTCAATGAAAAGGGGCCTGATGATACGCAGTTGATGTGGCTGTTGTATTAGGAAATGGATTGTCTAAGATGAGTGTTAGATCTGTGGCGTTGTAGGTGGAGCTAATTATATTAAAGAGAGGTAAAGAAGAGCTTTAAAATATTCCCTTTGTCCTCAGTCCCCATGTAGGACTTTCAGAAATAAATGCTTGGACACATTGGCCTTCTCAACACCTTTCCAACTGCATTATTACCCAAAGAATGTGTGTAATCATAATGAAAAGGATAATGTAGGATATGCAGGATTTACTTATGCAGAGAGTGGCTGGGGAAACCCAGTCGGATGGGCAGGGTATAAATAAATAATAATAATAATAATAATAATAATAATAATAATAATAATAATAATTATCATCATCATCATCATCACCATCATCATCATCTATAAAGAGGCATGTCATATGTGTCCAATAAGTGTTTGTTTTGCATGGGTTAAAGATATATTGCTCAGTAATAATACTTAGGTTTCCCCATCTTGAACTGTTTTGCAAAGATAAATTCATCGTGTTTTTGTATAGACACATGGTAGTTCAGACACTGATTACTTAGATTTTTTTTATATGGACAGTATCTCCCTTCTGAAGCCTACTCCCACTTTAGTGTGATTTTTCGGCAAATGCTCTTTATGAGACAAGCAGGCATCCGATCTCTTTCACGTTTTAATCCTTAGTCTCTCTCCTGTTTTCTTTCCCCATTTCTTCAAAAGGTTTGTAGCAGGGTTCACAGGGTGTGTGGTGGACAGGGAAGAGTAATCTTTCGCATTGTTATTGCTCCTTTACATCCTATTTAGAGTGTGCACAGGGTGAGCTTTCATTCTAGTACCCTGATCCCAAATATTGGTTGTCATTATTTGCATCAGTATTTGCATGCCAGATCCATTCAAGTCTGGGAGCAATAATGGGCCAGAGACAAGAGTTAAATATGGCTACCACCTTATTGGTAAATCCCTGTTTTGGTGTGGCCTTGGGCAAGTATCTCTCAAACAGCCTAGCTGGGGAAGTATCATGGATTGGCTGGGTGCAGAGAGTGTTGGGAGGCACCAGTTGGAGAACCCCCAAGGGAGCACCCATGGGAAGACGGCTCAGAGCCAGGGAATGGGTGGTGGAAAGGTCATATGCAAGGGAAGTTACAGGACTTAGTGAGCAGGGTGAGTCGGGGGCAGAGGGCAGTTCAGACTCTGAGGCAGGTCATTGTACCGGTATTATAAATAGGAGTCAAAATCCAAAGAAGTGCTTGAGACAGTTCACACCAAGGCCTTAGGCATTTCCCTTCCTCTGAACAGATGGAGTTCATGTCGAATTCAATATTGCTTTTGAAATCCCCCTGAGTTTCAATAGTAACTTTCTGTATGAAAGAGGGTAAGGGGAGGACAACCGCTCCAGTGAAACAAATATAAAGCCTCTTGTCCCCAATATATTATGAATTCATTAACATTATACATTTGACTAGAGTGCTCTTCTGGTTTTTTGCATTGTCATTCATTGATTTTGCTTTGTTTGCTGCCGGGCTTCACAAACTGCAGTGCACAATCACACACACTAAAATGGCATAAAGTTGAGGCATGAATCCTAGATTGCAGCAGCCCTTATTCATTAGATTTTTCACATTTATCTTTGAATCTCAACGTGGTCATCTAACTAATATCTTCTATATGCCTGGCAGCATTGCTTTATCGTTGCTTTTTGCTTTATTGTCATTGCTTTTTATTTTTATTTCACGTTACCTTTCCTGTGTCGGTTTTGAGTTGCCCTCGCATAAGTGAAATTTAATCGCACAAAAAATGCTCAAATCTTTGAAAGGATTTTTGACTTGACCACTATCGCTTTGAAGCAATTTAAGGTATTTAATTTTTGAGTTCTGGAATGCTTCCCCCACAGACACCTTTAAATGTGCTTTCTGCCAAAAGTAATTTAATTATTCAGATTTTCTCACAGGACCTGGGGAAATAGTTCTTTGAAGCGATCTCATGATTGTGAAAGTGCTGCATTGAAATCAGTTGTCTCCATTGCTTTTCTGAGAGTGATCGGTGAGCCAGGGGTATTGAGGTTTAAACCAGAGTGCTTAGCCTTGAAAGACTGGCATGTGGGCCTCTGCTGCGACTGCTCTACCTTGGCGGTTGGCTTGCATTGCTCTTTCCTTCCTATACACCAGCTGTTAGCTTCTTGTAACCCCTGTGAGATTGAAGTTGTACTGGACCAGTCTGAACTACTTTTGCGCTGAAAATTTCTGTTGTGTCTTTTCAACAATTCTGCACCAGTTCAATGCCCCCTCCCCAAGGAGAGGATTAATCTTTGAGGAATTGGTAAACGCTGATAATTTTATTTTATTTTTTAATCAACAAGTGCTTGCTCTTACTTTAACCAAATGAGCATCTGACTCGAAGCTGGAATCAGCTGTGCATTTTCATTTGGCTCATAGAACCTCTGTTGACGATAAATAAGAGATCCGGCTGAGATGAAAATCTCCCCACACGGTGGTGGACCATTCCCCATCCACCCCATCCCCTATAGGGTGGAGGGTATTCAACAGCACTCAAGAAATGGGCAAAGTCTAAGAATTTTCAAAGTGCTGGTGCTTACCTTTAAATTTGATGTGGCCAGAGATCTTTCTTTCCTTTGCCTTCTTTCTTACATTGAAAAAAAGAAAGGCTTACCACAGCTTCAAGCTGTTTTATGAAACAGCATTGATGTAGTACCCAATGGGGACAGCCGTCTTTCCACTTGCCCAAGAATGTCCCTGGGAATTATTCTACGTCATGATGACATAGGGTCATTCTCAGGGGCATTCTGCTGAAAGCAGCCAAGCTGAAACATGGCTTATTTGGGGGAGAAGAAAGAATGTGGTTTTCGTCACCAACAGTGTCTCTGATAGTTGGCCTTTGGCTGAAGGTATTGTGTGTGTTTTCTGATGGTATAGCATACAAAGTTGGCATTCTGACAGCACAGCAACACACCAACCAGAAGTATAAAATTGCTCTGATAAAGCAGTGAAACTCAGTTACTGTTTATCCTGCTCTGCTGGGGAGGTGGTAGCAATTCCCAGAGCCTCTTCAGGCCAGACCCTGCCCATCTCCCAGCTGGGGCTGCCAGCTGAGCTTTGGAAGATGTTGTCTCAGCAAATGACCAGGGTCATTTGAAGGCTTAAGAAGACTGGTAAGGCCTTCTCTTCTGGTGGCTCCATCCTCATGGGAGAGCTGCCTACAACCCTTCAAGAGCTCATAACTTATTCTGCAGTCGCATGCTCCAGCACAGCCATGGAACAGGGGTAGCTACATGGGAGTCACCCCCAAAATCTAAGCATGACAAAAGAGCTGCATCTTCAGGCTGAGATGGTAGTAGAATGGCGAGGGTGTCCCATCAGAGGGGTGACTACGAGTCATCTGATGATGATGATGATGATGATGATGATGATTTTATTATTTGTACCGTGCCCATCCGGCCGTGTTTCCCCAGCCACTCTGGGTGGCTTACAGCACAAAAAAATTAAAACATTTGTCAGGGGTTCAGAAGCAGAGACGCAGAGAAGGGTGGAAACAGAGAGCGAGGGGGAGGAAGCCGAAGGGAGAATGAGTGATGATGACGACCCGAGATCTCCAAGCCTAAGCAGTGAGTCAGAGGACTCCCAAAAGGGAGCCCCAGTGAGCAGAGCAAGGGGGGGATCCGGGGGGACACCCCAGGAGGAAGGGAACAGAGGAGATTCAGAGAGCAGCAGCTGGAAGTCGGGACCCACGCTCATAACTGAGGGCGGCAGCAGCTGGAAGTCGGGACCCACGCTCAAGACTGAGAGCAGCAGGGAGGAAGGTAGCCAGGCATCGGGTTCCGGAGGCTGTCAGCAGGAGGGAGGGCACGAGTCAGGGGTGGTCACGCCCTCCTCAGAGAGCGAGGCAACGGTTAAGAGGAAAGTAGAGAGTTGGGCGCGCGCGCCAAGTTCAAATGCAGCGGAAGCTGGAGCAGTAAGCAGCCCGGAGAGTGAACCAGGTCCTAAAGCCCGCCGCAAGGAGGCAGAAGGATCAGGGGGGTCAGCGTCAGAGGAGAGTAGAAGGGAGGAGGCCCAGGGGGGCAGAAGGACCCAGAGACGTAGGGAGAGGCGAAGGAGGTGGAGCAAGGCTAGGGTATTAAGCTGGTGTGCAAGAGGCGGGGACTCAGACGGGTCTTCGCCGACCTAGAGCAGAAGGTGTAGAGCTGCACGCTGCAGTTCGGAAATGAAACCTGTAACTCAATAAAGACTCTTTTAAAGTGGACGCTGTGTGGCGTGGTCCTATGTGAGCTGGGACCTGGTAGCAGCTCTGACAACATTAAACATTAAAAATCCCCCAATACAGGGCTGCCTTCAGATGTCTTCTAAAAGTCAGATAGTTGTTTATTTCCTTGACATGTGATGGGAGGGCGTTCCACAGGGCAGGGCATTCCACAGGGAGGGCGTTCCACAGGGCAGGCACCGAGAAGGCCCTCTGCCTGATTCCCTGTGACCTCACTTCTCGCAGTGAGGAAACCGCCAGAAGGCCCTCAGAGCTGGACCTCAGAGAGATACTAGGACCCGGCTGCAGGGGACTTGACACAACTTTAATTCGATTAATTTACCAGCAACAGTTCCTTTGTGTTTATCTTTGATGTCTCCTTGGAGAGGTATGAAAGAAAGGTGTTTAAAACAGAAACTGTAAAAAAAACCACAACGAAACAAAAACACACACACAATCTCAATTGACTGTATTGAACAGAAGTCAAAATTCTGCTTAGTGCTAATTTTCTGTTTTTATGACAGTAGAATGCAACCATTCAATGGTCAGATATGTTAGGAATGGGCAGATGCATGACACTCTTCCAAAACTGAACAACCAACAAGAAGCGGATTGCAAAAAATTGGGAATGGTTTTCATAATTCACTCCGCAGCACTTCGCTGCCTGCACCTCAGGCTGTCTGAAGTTGTATCAGATGCAGGGAAGAGAGTGGTGGATTGCTGTTTTACAAAAACAAAGATGTCACTTCAAGGCAGAGTGTGTATCAAGCAATTGTCCTGATTTTTCACAAAAGTTATGCGTAGGTTATGTGACGTTGCTGTCAAGTAAGTAGTTGCTGTTCTGCACCTTCTGTTGTAGATTTCCATCGCTTTTCTTACTTCAAAAAGTCTGCCTTTTTAAAATTTAAAAAGTGCATTAGCTATTTCAATTTACCAGCGGGTTGTGAAAGTGCACTTTTATGGTTGTGCAGTTCCAAATGTGTGAGAGAGCCGTACAACAGTGTGACAGTCTGCACTTGTGGGCACTAGGAGAGAGAGAGAGAGAGAGAGAGAGAGAGAGGATGTAGAGCTGTGCTGATTCAGATCTAGTTACTGACTGTTCTCACCTTGATCACCATACGTTTGTGCAACCCTTGGAAATCTGAACATAAACTACTGCTCCATAATTATTTTATAACTGGGCTGCCTGCTTTGAAAATACAGCACTGAGCCTTCTTTGCCATAAATGCAGAGCATGTGTAAACAGTCTTCTTGTCTGGTCTTATCATGTGAAGAACATGATGCCCCCAATAACTAAGTGTCCCCTCGAATTGGCCTCACATCCACCTTCCCTGTCACAGCCTCATGTGGCTGACCTGCAAAAGCTGCATATGTGACCGGAATTGGCAACAGCCTACAGGGTCTGGCCAGCCGCACACACAAGGGCATGGCATTTTACTTATTTACTATTTGAATGCACTGGCTGTAGCTTAACTCTTGTTGTGCCAATTGTAGATGGTTTTGCTTGCGCCAAAGTGGTGGTTGCTGACCGAATGTTGCCGTTTATCTGTAGTGCAGGCATGTCTAGCTGTGGGTCACTGTGAGGGGAGCAGCCATCCCCTTCCCCACCCTGTAAATTGCTTTACCCCTTTTAGGTCTCCATTTCTTGCACCCTCCCAAAAATAGCTTCTTTCTCCCAAAAACTATTCTGAAGTGAAGTGAAGAATTTCATTTTAAAATAAAGTAAATGCCTTTTAAAGACAATATTATGTATGTTTGTTTGGTTGGTTGGTTGGTCATTGGTTTGGTCAGTAGACAGAACTATTGCCCTCCTTCAGATGGCCAGGCTTTGTCTAGAGACTTCTAGTTGCTGACAACTTTCAGATGGTTTCCCTGCACCAGAGAACAGCAAAATAATATAATTTATCATTTTTGTGCCTAACTATTAAGCCATATTCATAAAGGAAGATATTTTATTAAAATTATTTGGTACCCTGATCTTCAGCCTTTTATAACAATTTATGAGAAACAACAGCAGAAAACAATAAAATACATAAATATTGTTAAGGCAGACAAAGCAGCAGTGTACTGTACATCCTTTTAAAAAGTATATAGTGCAATAAAAAACACCTTGATATATGAGAAAAATAACAATGAGAAGAAACACTTTAGAAACCAGCAGTAATTTAAAAGTGGGCAACAAATTGGAAGAGTAAAATAAATACTAAAAACAACCGGAAACAACAAAAAGTCTTCAGCAAGTGTCTGAAGGCTAAAAGAGATGGGGAGAAAATTTAACAAAAGTTCATTACTTGGTGCTGAATGACATCAGCTCAATGCCAGTTGAATCTCCCTGAGAAGAAAACTCCAAAGCTGGGGTTGCCACCATCAAAACAGCCCTTCCTACGGTCGCCACCCACCTTCCGGTCAAAGTTGGGGATACACAGAGAAGGATCTCTGATGATGACGATACTCAGAAGGGTCCACACAGGAAAGGGCAGTCCTTTGTAGGACTGTAGAGGTTTATATCTTCATATGCAGACACTCATTGGAGCCTACTCCTAGATACCTAGGAAGCGGTTGCTATCATTCCATGTTTTAATCTATGCATTTCACTTTTGTGCTTTCTCACAGTGTTGAGTATTCGAGGGGCTCAGGAGGAGGAACCAACAGACCCCCAGCTAATGCGACTGGACAACATGCTTTTAGCAGAAGGGGTAGCAGGCCCTGAAAAAGGAGGGGGTTCAGCCGCTGCGGCTGCCGCAGCCGCAGCTTCTGGGGGTGCCGGCTCGGACAATTCTGTGGAGCATTCGGACTACAGAGCAAAACTATCTCAAATTCGACAGATCTACCACACTGAGTTGGAGAAATACGAGCAGGTACTAATCTTGTGCGTGGCAGTTTCCCATACCACAGTAGAAGCCAACATAAAATGTTGGACTGCACACAGAAAAATCCATGGTCCTATGGATAAGGTGCTGGATCTGGGTTCGAATTCCACCTTATCCTTGTTCTCAGAGTTTATGCACTCAGCAGAATAAAGCAGCAAAGCCATTTTTAGAACAGTACCACTTCATGATGCAGGTGGAAGAGTTTCATACATGGGTAGGCAAACTAAGGCCCAGGGGACCGGATCCGGCCCAATCGCCTTCTCAATCCGGCCCGCAGATGGTGCAGGAATCAGCGTGTTTTTACATGAGTAGAACGTGTCCTTTTATTTAAAATGCATCTCTGGGTTATTTGTGGGGCATAGGAATTTGTTCATTATTTCCCCCCCCCAAAATATAGTCCGGCCCTCCAAAAGGTCTGAGGGACAGTGGACCGGCCCCCTGCTGAAAAAGTTTGCTGACCCCTGGTTTCATAGATCCAAATTGGGATGCTCTCTATAAACAAAGCTTAATATAGAAAAATAACATTTTTGGGAGGACTGGTTTGTTATTTTTTTTATTTATCAAATTTCTATCCTGCCCTTCCTCTCCAAGGACTTGGCTGAATCCTTTTTCTGGAAATGCTGGTTTTCAACATGCAGGGGGATTTGTTTGTGGAGAGCATTCCTACAGGCTGCCTCCTCGACTAGATCCTAAAATTATGCATGCCAGGAAAAGCTTTGCGGCTAATCATGATAACACATCTCTCACAGGACTACTCTGATGTTGGATTTGGTGGTGAAGGATTCTTAAGACAAGCTGTATATGCAAATAATGTTTAGAGAGTTCACATCCCATTAACATTACTCAGTTCCTGCAATGCCGGAATCTCAACTAAAGCATCCATGGCAGATGGACGTCCAATCTCTGCTTAAAAACCTCTAAGGATGCTTCATATAAGATTCCGGCAATGCAGAGAATTGGACTAGATGACCCTTAGGTCCCTTCCAACTCTGCAATTCTATTATTTCCTTTCAGTCTCCTCCTTCCCAGGCTAAACATACCCAACTCCCTCAACCGGTCTTCATAAGGCTTGGCTTACAGACCCTTGATCATCCTAGTTGCCCTCCTCTGCACACGTTCCAGCTTGTCAACATCCTTCTTAAATTGTGGCTCCCAGAATTGGACACAATATTCCAGGTGTGGTCTGACCAAGGCAGAATTGAGTGGGACTATGACTTCCCTTGATCAGGACACGAAGCTTTTGTTGATGCAGCCTAGAATAGCCTGAGCTTTTGTAGAAATGACTTAACATATGGCAGAGGCCATATCCACTCAATACATTTAAAGCACATGACTTTCCCCAAAGAATGCTGGTTACTGTTGTTTGTTAAGCATGCTGGGAATTGTAGCTCTGTTCCCATGATTCTTTGGGGGAAGCCATGAAAATGCTATGAATGTACTCTAAATGTATGGTATAGATGTGGCCGTCAGAGTAATATACACAATTCTTTTCTACAATGAACCTCTAGGAAATTTTTGTGGAACTTCTTACTCCAACATGTGAACTCCTTGCAGCCTTTTGTGAATTAATCTTAATACATTGTGATGTACAGAACTGTTAAATCCTGAACTGCGGCTGGGAGCGGCAGGATCAGCATGAGTTCTTCCCCACTTCCTTAGCCTCCAGATCTCAGAGAAGCAGAGAAGTTATCAAAATACTGTAATATCTGAATAGTACCTGAACATTCCCTTTGCAGTTTTGTCTAATATTTATAGGTGACAAACTCATAGTTCCTGAAAGATTGATTTAAAGGTTTAAAGTACTAAATAATACATTTCTGTATTTAGAAGCTAGAAAAGTTGTGCAGTGATTCTAGTACAACACAACCCGATCTAGTGGGTTGGAGGTTTTTTTACAGACAAGGATATTCAATGCACACGCCTACTCTCCATATCACAGAAATCCATGTGCGTAAGGGATTTCCATAAATTCTTTTGTGCATAAGACACTGAACAGGGGCAGCATTCCTGAATTTTCTCTGGCAAAGATCACCTTCAAGCTGGTTTCATCTTTTTCCATCTCAGCTGATTTTTTAAAAGGATTCCCAAGATGAATTGTAGCATTTACAAGACCTATTCACTGCACCAAAGATATGCCCCAAAGCCACTGTTGTCACTTTATATTTTTAAAACGCTAATGAATTGACTAGACAGGAAAAACTCCCTCCTCTATTGAGAGTGGGTTTCTTTTAGATTTCCCTCCTTTTTCTGGAAATGCCAGGATATTCACTAAAAATGCCCTCTAAGGGTGGAATTCAGTGTTGTGCTATGATGAACATTCCATTTGCACAAGCATTTCATCTTGCCAGCTGGAGCGATCACCACTAGAGCCATCTTCCCCTAGCACTCTCCCAGCACACCAGGGCCAGCTCACCCATGATGCAAGGAGAGGTGACTGCCTCAGGCAGCAGCGTTCACCAGGGCATCAGATCCAGACGTCACTATTTCTTCCACCCTTGTTCCTGATGTAGAGGGAGATCTTCCCTCACCCATTCTTCCCTGGCAGGAAGAGGCTGTGCCATTTTGGGTCCACTTCAGCTCCTTTAAAATCTTCCCAGCTTTGGCCTCTGGGCTTGGCAAATTTGGGAAAAGAACTTCATTTGGGAGCAACAGGGACAAGAAATGCTTGTCATTCCCCTAGCGATAGTGAGGAAGAAATAAATATATGGAAACTAGCTTTCTCTGTAGATCAGCTCCTTGGTTTGCCTCTTTCTCATAAGAAAGAGTGGTGAGTAAACTTCGGTCCTATTCCAACTATACCCAGGATGGCACCCAGTTTCCTTTCTAACAAAGGGCAGGAATGTAAATAAAAGAGATCAGCAGTAATCCTACCTTTGTCTCTCGACAGGACTTACCCTGACAGACAGCCTCACCCAGCCGGGGGTTCTTGTTACCCCTGCTATGCTGCTCCATAGAGCCCAGGGGTCAGCAAGGTTTTCCTTCCCTGGGCCAGTTCACTCCAGCTGAGATCCCTCTGTGGGCCGGATCGCGCACATGGCTGCGATTTCCGGCATCTCAGCATGTGCAGATGTGATTTCTGGCACCGCAGAAGCGAGTCCCTGCACCACGCTGCACTGGTTTAGTGCAGCGCGCAGGGACTCGCCACACGGGCAGCTCGGTTTGGGGGCAGCTCGTGGGCCAGTTAAACGACCCCCGTGAGACACTTGTGGCCCATGGGCCTTAGGCTGCCTACCCTTGATAGAGCCCTCATATTGTGTGAGCCTGGCTGTGGGGGTGCCCGACCAGCAACTGAATGGAAAACCATCCTCTTCCAGGTGTGGCGAGCTCTCTCCTTCAGTCTCACAGCCCTAGAAAGGCAGGGGGAGAGCAGTTCAGATAGGTTGGCTTGTGCAAGGAGCCAATCTGCCTGGAGCCTTTGTAGGACTTGGGGAATAAGGATCTCTTTACTGCCCATTCGTTAGTCTTTGCCTTTAGGCCATATATGTTTGCATCACATGCCTCCTCGTATCGTATCCCCGCCTGGCTGAGGAAAAGGAAGACTCCTTGATACGGCCAGCGAAGAAACTGACATTAAGAATCCTCTGTCAAATTAACCTTGTGGTCAGTCATCAAGAACAGGGCCCTCCAGAAACTGGGTGTACGAGCTTCTGGCAGCAAGATGCCTTTGGCACGTCTAATTTCAGTTATTACCTGTTTGCCCTTTCATGTCAGGGATCCTGATGTGCTCTGCAACCCTGCTGCTTTGGCTCTAATTATTATCCTTGTTAACACACAGGCGGAAAACTTGCTGAAAGTAAGTGTCATGTTTTGTATTTGCAATGAGTTGATTCGTGTCATCCCCAAACCTGTGATAACTCACCCGCTCTTATCACCGGCTGCCAAAGTTTGGGCTGGCGTTAGTAACTGTCAGAGATTCCATTTCTATCAGAGGTGACCAGTGGGATTGTCAAGCAATAAATGCACAAGACCGCTCAGCAGCAAACCCATTTGTGCATGTTTGTCGGAGGCAACTGAGGTGCTAATGGGGGTCGGGGGCTGTCCTCCTCCCAGTTGCTGTCTCCTAAGCCACCACTGTTTGCTGGGTGCCACCTGTCAGCTCCAGCTCTTGCCCTGGAAGGTGTATCCCTGAACCTATTGGGCTGCATCACCCCCAGTGCTCATGGCTACCAGGGTGGCAGAACATTTTCTTTGGCCTGCTTCTATAAGGATCCCTGATCTATGACTCACTTCTAGGCCAGTTCTACACAAGAAACAGAATACAGCGATAGGAATCATAGGTGACATTTTTTGAATTCTGGTCCATGTAAAAAGTTTCCTGCAGATTAATAATAATAATAATAATAATAATAATAATAATAATAATAATTTATTATTTATACCCCGCCCATCTGGCTGAGTTTCCCCAGCCACTCTGGGCGGCTTCCAATCGAGTGTTAAAAACCATTCAGCATTAAATATTAAAAACTTCCCTAAACAGGGCTGCCTTCAGATGTCTTTTAAAGATAGGATAGCTGCTTATTTCCTTCACATCTGAAGGGAGGGCGTTCCACAGGGCGGGTGCCACTACCGAGAAGGCCCTCTGTCTGGTTCCCTGTAACCTCACTTCTCGCAATGAGGGAACCGCCAGAAGGCCCTCGGTGCTGGATCTCAGTGTCCGGGCTGAGCGATGGGGGTGGAGACGCTCCTTCAGGTATACAGGACCGAGGCCGTTTAAGACTTTAAAGGTCAGCACCAACACTTTGAATTGTGCTCGGAAACGTACTGGGAGATAAATAAATAAATACCCTACGCACATCACAAAGAAATGCTCTGGCCCAGCCTATCTGTTTTCCAGTTTTGACACAAATACGTTCACTGAGATTAAAATGTAGCTAGAAGATACAAATCACACTTTTTGCTCACTGTCGGACGTATTAAAACTTTTATTTACAGATTTGTTTGTTGATTGTGTAAGAATTGCATCCCTGATCTGTGTTTCTGCATGAGTTGATGATATGGGAACATGTCCTGATCTGAAGGGGATTTGTAGAGAGATTCAGTGGACAAGTACCTGTTCCAGTCAGGAGGAATGCCCAAAATAAGTGACTCATGCAGAGACACAACAGGCATTTTCCCAGGCAGAAGGCAGGTAATCCCACTGTATCTCTGCACTGGGAGTGACTGAGTGATACAATCACACCCACTCCAGAAGCACAGCATGGTTACCAGACCTCCGCCTGGAAGATTGCCTGTTGCATCTCTGCATGAGTCAGTGATTGAGCGAAGGCAAGCCCAGTGACCTGTGGAGAGACACAATGGGAAGTTTTCTCTGTGTGTGAACTCATGAGATCCTTTCATTATATAATTAATCCGTCTGGGATTATATATTAGCTGTTTTCTCATAACCCTGGCACATTCTGAGAACCTCATTACTATTGAGAGGGAAGGATGAATCTGCCAATTTCAGTTTCTCACAGTTTTTATTTTTTTCTCAGTCTGAAGTTCAGTTCTCCACACCTGTTTTGATTTTTGTTAAGTCTTCATGAAAATTAATCAACATTTTAATGTGATTTTCTCCTGATATGCACCTGCCTGTATGCAATTTTGCCCAGTATGCCCTTTTTACAAATCGATTTCCCCTTAAATAATGCATTTTATGTGTTGTTTTCATTAATATGTTGTTGTTCTTAACACCATCATCATTTCATTTCTATACCACTTTATATTTTTAAGGGAAAAATCTGGAAGTGGTTTACAACCTACGTTAAAACATCAAATAAAACCGTCCAGAATTAAACAACTGAATTAAGTCACGTATAAAGTATGCATTCAAAGCAACATAATGAGCAGGAAACGAAAATACTATCTTGAACATTTAAAAAGAGAACATTATTAAAGGAAGTCAAATATAAAGCACACATATAAAAGAGCAGAATTATCAAGATAAAAGAACATTGTCATTGGCATGGAACATGGCTGCTGTTGCTGCCAGTCCTTCCAAGGTAGCTGTGGAAGTTGAGGCTCCATGACCCGGGCCCTCTTCTACAGTCTCAGCTTTTGTAGTTGGAGTCCATCACGGCCCTGCCTTCCCAGTCCAGGTGGAAAAAGACCCGTAAGGCACCGAGAAGATCTTCCAGGCTGAGTCACAGCCAAGATGAGTATATCCATAGTACTGCAGAATCGTAGAGTTGGAAGTTGGAAGGGACCCCAGTGGTCATCTAGTCCAACCCCCTGCAATATAGGAATCTCAACTAAAGCATCCGAGGCAGATGGCTATCCATAGAGTAGGTATTCATATGGACACTTAACCTCAGTATTTGCATTTTTTTTCACATGTTAACAACAACAACAACAACAACAACAACAACATTAATAATACTATTTGTACTTCACTCCTCTGACTGGCTTGGCCCATTTTTATATGTACAATTATTATTTTTGCATTTGTGTGTACATATGCATACACACTTTTGTGCTTATTACCTGGCTGGAGAACTGCATTGCAAAATTCAGTGTGGATTTTGAAGGATGGCTGTGTTTCAAAATATACAAATTAGATAGGTAAAGGTAAAGGGACCCCTGACAGTCAAGTCCAGTCACGAACGACTCTGGGGTTGCGGCACTCATCTCGCTTTACTGGCCGAGAGAGCCAACAGTTTTTCCGAGTCATGTGGCCAGCATGACTAAGCCGCTTCTGGTGAAACCAGAGCAGCGCACGGAAATGTCGTTTACCTTCCCGCAGGAGCGGTACCTATTTATCTACTTGCACTTTGATGTGCTTTCGAACTGCTAGGCTGGCAGGAGCAGGGACCGAGCAATGGGTGCTCACCCCGTTGCAGGGATTCAAACCGCTGACCTTCTGATCGGCAATCCCTAGGCTCAGTGGTTTAGACCACAGCGCCACCCGCATCCCTCCATCACCCGCGTCCCCAAATTAGATAGGCTTGCCTTTAAATGTGAACTGATTTTTTTTCAATTCAACACCCACCCACTCTGTAGCTTTTGTGCTGTTTGTTTCCACCCTCAGTCTTTGGCCTAGTTCTCACTGAGGTTTTCAATCCTGTTTCTGAGCTTGGACCACTTTAGACTTCAGACAGGAATCCCACTCCTCTGCACAAAACAATTCCCTTCAAAGTAGCATGGCCGGCAGAAGGGTTCTTGCATAACTTGTTTTCCCTGATGCTCAGCTCACAGGAATCTTTCCCGCTGTCCCATGGGAGAGAATCCCACTGTGTGTGCCTCTATCCCCACCCGGTCTTGACATAGGTTTGTCACTTCCATAGGGTGTAATCTTCACAGCATTCACCATTGTTCTTCTGGAGGCCCTGCACCAACTCTCTATCAGCAAAATAAAGCCAGTTTCTTTCAAGCACTATCTGACCCTGTGCCAAACAAGTGTGGCCTATTAATGTTCCCATGATGTACGGTGTCCCATATATATTTCTGCTTCTGATATCTTATGTGTGGATTTCCCCCCCCCCCCCGTAATGTTGATTCCCTTTTTTATTGAAGAATATTAGCTAGCCAGAGAGTTTGTTAGCCTGGCTGAAACTGAACTCATATGAGCTGGAGGTGGAATGCTTGTTTCGAACTGGATTGGTTTTATGCAGTGCAACGGACAGCAGAAAAATGTCTGATCATGTGTTCAAATAGTGTATTTTATGTCTTCTAATGGCAAGTCCATTCCAGAATCACATGGGCAGTACTTCTTATAGCCATATCAACGGAGCAAAGGCTCATCTCATCTCTGAGAGCATCTCATTAAGTAACAAAAACACTTTGCCTTCCCTAGACGATTTCTTTTCCTGTCTGCAAATAGGCTCTCTCACACATCTGTGGCTCTGTAGTTGATACTTACACTGAGTTCTGGACATACATTTCGATTGTGCATTTGGGGAAATGATCATTCATGCACAGGAAAAAAGCTGCCTGAGGTTTTTGGTTTGGTTTTTTTTAAGGTAGGGGTATACATTTTTAACTAAATGCAAACAAAATAAATCAGACCATTGGCTCAGCTCTGTCACAGATAAGAATAGATGAACTTGTCAAATTGAGTTTTTCATTTGTCCAATCTTAAATTCGGTTCTCCTCATTTCTGCATAAATTTAAGATTTATTTATTTTTTAAAGCATGAGAATCCATCAGCATTTTAGTTTGCATTTTTCCTAACATGGACATTTTATATTTAATTTTACCTAATATACACATCGTTGCAAGCAGCTTTTCCTAATACAATGCATTTTCAAGTTATGTTCACTAATATATGCATTTATGCACACTTTTCCCTAATATATATATTTTGTATGCATTGTCTGGCTGGAGAACTGCACGGCCAAATTGGTAGAAGTGCAAATTTTGAAGGCTAGCTGTGTATTGGTAAATGCAAATTAGGTTGGTTCACAATAAAATGTGAACCAAAGTGAATTTCTCCCCCTAGTCACAAATTTGCGCCTTCATCTGTCCATGTGTGCATGCGCATGCTCATGCTCATGCTGTTTTGCATTTGCTCATGTTCTGTTATAAACTGGTGTTGGATATTTTATCCCATAAGGATATTAGATAGAGGTGTCACAGTAATGCAAAAGGTTCAATTTCTGACCTGTGTGAAATGGCTCCATAATCACCATATGCCTGTTTATAAAGAGGCGGATTTATGGGAGTGTGACTGGTTCTCTTGCATTGGAAGGTGAGAGGCGGGGACAGCAAATTTTGGGCTCGCACAGGGTACCACCGAAATTTTAAAGCCCAAAGGCTGCTACTGGGTTATATCCAATTACTTTCTACTAAGGGAGTGATTATCAGTACACACAAATTCTTGTGGAAGTAATGGAGGCAAAAAAATGGTGGCTGGATACAGAAACTTCTACAGAAGCTCACTGGAAGTTGAAGAATCTTTATGCACATCCAACTATGCATCCAATTGAAAGCAAAGAAGTAGGAAACGATTGAATTTAGCTGCACACCTAAATAAGGATCTAAGTGCACATCTTATGAAAAGCAAGGTGTGTATTTGGATACATATTCCTACCTGCATCTTATTTTCATTGGTGGTTTCCCTAAATGAGACATTGTGTAGAGTTGCTCAGCAGATGTTGAAGACCATGGGTCAGAAAACCAGACAATGTTTGAAGGAATAAAGGGGCAGCCGTCTCTTACACAGCATGCAGTGACTCCTCCGGTCCTAAGGGATCTTCTCGCTCTTTCTCTTGTTGTCCCAGGCATGCAACGAGTTCACCACTCACGTGATGAATCTGCTGCGAGAGCAGAGCAGGACCCGGCCCATCTCACCCAAGGAGATAGAGCGGATGGTCAGCATCATCCATCGCAAGTTCAGTTCCATCCAGATGCAACTCAAACAGAGCACATGTGAAGCTGTCATGATCCTGCGCTCCCGATTTCTCGATGCACGGTGAGTTTACCCCAGGCATATCAAGAACCACTCACTGAAACACTTCTATGTGACTAGGAAGGAAGACTTGTAAATTGGAAAAGAGACTGTTCCTCTTCTCCTTTCTTCATCTTCTTCCAGTATGTTCATCTTCTTCCAGTATGTTGGGGCCACAAATGACTAACATATGTGGGAGCATGAGCTAGTAAACATTTTTTTTTTGTGGATCACTAACTGCAGACTGTTCTACCTGTTCCTTCAAGGTAGATTTTCAAGGCTGTTCTACCTCCCCCCCCAAAAAAAAACAACAACACCAAAAACAAACAAAAGCTACTATTGAACCATTTAAAGGAAATAGTTGCTTAAGCTTGCTGGGGAAGAAGATAGATGAGCTACAAGGTTATTTCTGTACAAACTGAGATCAAACTAAATGTATAACAAATTCAATTGTTGAAGCTAGAATTGAAAAGCAAAATAAAAATAACATGGACTGTACAAGTTCAGACTACAGGGAGGAGATGCCCTCTTTGAATGCTCTCCCATGCAAAAGTTCTCTGCAGGTAGAAAATTAGCACACCAGGGAGAAAAGTTATTGGCCAGGGCTCTCACTATTATGCTGATTTTTCTACTTTTTTGCCCCCCGCCCCCTTTACAGAGCAGAGCACAAGCTAGTTTCCCATAGTTTGCCCATCTTTCAAGTATGTGGACAGTGCCACGTGAAATTCTGCCTGTTTTCCAATAAACTGGAATTATAAAGGCCACTTGGAAGTGGGTCGATGGAAGGTGCTCTGTTTAAAACGCAGCAAGTGATGTTTGCAGTGTAACCGACAACATTCTCCAAACTCCTGCAAAAGATCCAGAGATCTCCCCTAATATCTAATTTGGCACAGAGCTAAACGTTACACACAAATGCAAGTTTCTCACATTTTATTTTTTTATTAAAGAATCTTTGGAGGTGGGCATAGGGAGTGACAGCACAGCAGTTGGGGGGTGTGGCACTTAGCCCATCTCTTGGGTGGGTCAAAATCACCTTCCACGTTTGTGAAGAGCAGTCGATGGAAGGTAATTTTCATCAGAAAACTGTCACATGAGGAAAGGGTTAAATGATTCGCTACTTTGCCAGTCAGATTTGCAGTCATTTTACGAAGGGGGGAGAAATACATGAATCTGTATGGAACATCTAGTTTGACCATTTGAGACTGATGTGTTCCTGGTGACTGTGGGCTCCTCCTTAAGTACATTGCTTTTAAGTCATTGAGTACTGAGCATCTGTTTCTTTTTGACCAGGCGGAAAAGAAGAAATTTCAACAAGCAGGCTACAGAAATCCTCAATGAGTATTTCTATTCCCACCTCAGCAACCCATACCCCAGTGAGGAAGCCAAAGAGGAGCTAGCCAAGAAATGTGGCATCACAGTCTCACAGGTAAGAAACCCAGGTGCCTGTTCTATGCTGAGAGCACCCGTCTTGTCTGTCTAGTTATCCATCCATTTATGTAATCTGGGAGAGGTGGAAAGAGCCCGCACCAAAAAGAAAGTGTCTGCATAGAAAGGGAGTACCATTGGGAATGAAGAATGAGCAAAGAGGGGGATGAGGGACTGGGGAGCAACAGAATTCGGAGGACATAAGAAAGGAGAAATCTGCTAAGCAAGAAGTGTAGAAGTTGTCTAGGGAAGTGTATTGGGGGGGGGGAACGACTCTTAAAACCCATGGCTCAGAGGGTAGAGCATGGGACTCTTAGGGTCTTGGGTTTGAGCGCCATGTTGGGCAAAAGATTCCTGCATTACAGGGGATTGTTGTATGATTCTGCTGAATTGTGTACAATGATTGTATACGGCAATTGGGTATTCAGGGTCGTTTTTAGGCCCTTGAGTATTTTAATCGAAAGAAGAGCACAGCCTGTGTTGCTTGCACTAGAATCATGGGCAACTATTCTGGGCAACCTCACGATGTTTAACTGGAGTTGCTCAATGAGAAAATATGTAGCAGCGGGAAAAGATCATGAAAGACAACTTGTTGGATGTCTGCTCAGATAATACCCTCATCATTTGGGTCAACAATGAGGCTTCTTGGCCAGAGCTGCATTTGAACTAAGAGCTCATCCTAGAATGTGCCCAGGATTCATCTGTAGTGCTGACAGTGGTTTCCAAGGCTGACAAAGCCACGTGGAAAGGATTCACTGAAAGCAGAACATTTGAAAGCCACCACATTTAGGAAACTTTTGTGAAGACTATATTGCCATGGATGAACTGGGGGGGGAGGGGGGAGTTTCCAGGATAATTTCCATCTTGTCAAGCAGTGTACATAGTAATTACTCTCCCATTTGCTACTGAACATAACACCTCCTTAATGTTCTTCTTTGTGCTATTTTATGTGTTCCCACATGGTTTGAGATTTCTTATTAAGGTGACAAAGAAGCTGGGTGCTCCTAGAATGGAAAGCTCAGCTATTGGCCACCAGTTATTGGCTACCCTCAAGGATGGGACTACGGATGGTGGAATTATTGCTCCTCACAACCTTCCCAAACTCTCAGTGAAGCCTTCCTTGATAAGGAAGTTGCTGAAACAGATTGAAGCTGAGCAGATTTGTGTCACCAAGAACTGCATGGATTTATTACATAGGTTGAAACATAGAATAATAGAATTGTAGAGTTGGAACATATCCTGAGGGTCATCTCGTCTGACCCCCTGCAATGCAGGAATCTCAGCTAAAGCATCCATGACAGATGACCACCCAATCTCTGCTTTAAAACCTCGAAGGAAGGAGAGTCCATCACCTTTCATGGGAGTCTTTTCCACTGCCAAACACCTCTTACTATCAGAGAGTTCTTCCTGATGTTTAGTCTCCTTTCTTGTAACTTGAATCCATTGCTTCAACTCCTACCTTCTGGAGGTACCTGGTTGATAACAAGACCACTCTGGCTGATTAGAAGAATCAAAACCAGCAGACCAGAGTCCCTCGGAAGGTGGTGGACTCCTTCATTTGAGGTTTTTAAGCAGAGTTTGAATGGCCATCTGTTACGGGTGCTTTAGTTAAGATTTCTGCATTGCAGCGGGGTCGGACTAGATGACCCTTAGGGTCCCTTCCAACTCTACCATTCTAGGATTCTTTGATTCTGTAATTTTATGGATGATGTAGAAATTTGATTTTGCCCCTTATGCTATTGCCTCTCTAGTTTTTATAATGCGGTGGCTTTTGTAAAGGCTTTTGCCATTCAGCCAATGGGCATTCCATGATCCAGGGGGCAGCCTAAAAATAAGAAAGTAGCAATGCCTAAGAGCTGTTTCCCAGTATATGCAGTTGGAGATGGCAGCAGCGTTCTGCAGATTGCTTCCAACTGGGAAGTCTGGCCATACCAGTCTTTATTGAATTTCATGTTACTTTTTTGTTGACCATTTTTCCAGTTCACATATTTTTGATTCAAACTTTTTGTCATTGAAAGTGTTAACAATTCCTCCTCCTTGGTTTCACCTGCAGCTTCAAAAGTATGCTCTTCCATCACCCAAATCACTGATGAGATTATTGTGTTCCAGTAGACTCAGAGCAGAGATTATTGTGTTTCAAGAGACTCAGCAGAAACTACTCTTGTTTTCTCTTGCCATTTGCATCTTGCAATGTGCATTTTTATCCAGATGTGTTCACCAGATAGAAGTTTTGTGTACTCAACCTTTCTATCTGTCTTTTGTTTCTTTCTCATGTGGGCTAGCAAATGTTTAAGTAACGACAGCTGTCAGGGTTCTCTTGTACTAGCCCCTTTGAAATGAATGAGACTTGTGCAGGAGAACTTCCTGATAGGTTGTACATCTGCATGTTTTCTATCTGCTAAATATTTTTTTTTAAGTAACGAAAGTTTACGTAGGTATGAGTTGTTCTTGACTAATTCATATAGACTATTACACAACATTCTGTCTCTGACATTTAGATTCATTTATGTTTTAGTAACTTAACCAGATACTAAATTGAATTAATTAGCATTTATGCCTCACTGCTTTTTCAAGTTATTTATTAACTAATTAATGACATTTTGGACACACAAGCATACACATGCTCCTATTGTGTTTCTCTGTGAGGATTGTTCACCCCCAAGTTTTGAGATGTTGTATGCAAGCTGATGCTAGATTCCCCAACTAGAGGAGCTGCTGTTTTCTTTTGGCATGTTAAGATAGTAACTGCCACAGCATGCAGAAGCAACTCTGAACTTTTAGTAGAATTGTTGGGTGATATTTCATCTTTCAAATCTGAATCTCCTGTTACTCTAAATTTGTATTCTCAGATTAAAGCATCCTTGACTTTGCTAATTTCTTGAGCAGAGAAATTGCATCACATTGTGAGCTTGCCCCTTGCCACCTGCCCAATATGGTTTAAGGTTTAGAGGTTCTGCATGCTGACATTTTCTATCATTGTTTAGTGGCAGATAAGCTCCCAAATGCAAACTTTAAAAAATATTCCAGTGCTATTCAGCACCAAGGAACTGATATGTCATCCATACCTGTCAAAGGGCAGTAGTTGTCAATTACTATATTTATCAGGTCTACTTAATTTCTCTCTTTCCCTGTATTGAGAATGCTTTGGTCAAACCTGAATTGTTGTCCAAGTATGCAATACTTCCTCCCATATGACTTCCACTGATGCATAAAATATAGGATTTCCCATTTATTTGTCTGTTTGCTTACTCATAAAACTTCTATAGCATCTTTTGTTCTGGAAAAGATATTGTGTTAATATCTACAGGACTATGTGGCAACCAGTTTTACAGTTTTACTTTCACAGTTCTAATAAGACTTTGAAGCCAGGGGAGTCATGCTGTCCATTGGAACCAGTCAGCAGTCCACCAGCTGTAATTTAAATTCCTGGTGAAAGATACTTTTTTTCAACCAGAACTTGCCAGAACTCAGTTCCGGCACCTCTCAGGTGGCCACCGTTGCCATTATAAGAGAACAAGGGAGGTGTTCATGGTGAGTTTCTCCACCTCTTTTCCTAGAAAAATAGCACTGGTCACTGGCCTCACTAAACTTTCACAACTGAAAGCCATATCAAGAAGCTCATGTGAGATGGGGCTTCAGTTAAGGATGGATAGATGGATCAGCCAATTCTCAGGTCTGTGTCACTTTTGAATGTGTTTAGTTATAAGCCAGCTGTGTCCCATTTCCACATTAAGCTGAGAATTACTTTTTTTAAAAAAAAAAGATCCTCATGAAAACTTAAATTTGTATTTAAATACAAACTTGTCTTCTCAAGAACATGTTTTGTCTCCAAAAGAAATTATTTTGATACTTGTTTTGAGCCAATAACTGCATCACACAATTTAGAGAAGTGCAAAATCTAAAGGATAGCTACATCCTCATCTGTACATTGATCCTGGTGATATGGATCAGGTCAACTTATATCAGAATTCACAGGAATCATGTTCCTCAAGCATCTCATGCTGCAGCGTCCCAGAAGTTGGTGGAAGATTATGATCTTCCTTCTAAATCTCGGGGAAAGCATCCCACTGATGCAGTAATGTCACCTGTTTTATAGAAGTTCATTTCCACAGCAGTAAAGATGTTATCAGGCAGATTTTTGACTTTCCAAATAAACTATATGCATGAAACATTTTATGCGTTGATTCTATTTCAATCTTTAAACCGATTTGCCACCCGCTTCATTTCAAAAGATCCAGTGTTAGCAATGCTCTTAGATATGTGCCAAAAAAGCTTCGCTATTTCCAACTTTATTCATGAATGGAAGCTTTTATGTATCTTGCTTTCAGACAGAAGAGAATGGTGCTCAACTCAGAAAGCAAACATAGCATTACTGAAATAAGTTCATGTCAGGGTCTTTCAGAAACTGCACTGAGAAGGTTAAGCTTATCCTTCTAGCGTGGGGTGGGTGAAACATTTTTGGCCAGAAGGCCACAACACACACACGCACACAACCAACCAACCACGGGGAGCCCAGTGTTGTGTTGTGCAATGCAATGCAATGCAATGCAATGCAATGCAATGGAGCCAACCTGCCACTCTTGTTCTTCCTCGCTTGTGCAATGCCAAGCTGTAAAAAAAGAGAAACCGCTATGATGGACAGCGACGGAAGTTCTCATCTGTAAGCCATCAGTTCCAAGTGAGAAGCAAAAGCTGGCCAGCTATAGAAAGAATAAATGAGGCTGTCATCTGACTATATGTGGAATCCACACAGATATTTCAAAATCCAGAGCGTTATGCATTCATGTCTCGCATTTCAGGGAAGCTGTCCGTGCAGACATACAAGGGTCAGACCAAGATGGATTTAGTTCCGCCTTCTGCTTCCAGCAGCAGCAAGTTCACATGGCTCCGGGTGCTCGCAAGCATGGCATGAAGGTTTTTGCCTCTATTATCTTGTATCCAAAGGCAGACAACCTCTGAATAAGAAGGTTTCCTTCGTAGCTAGACTGTTCTCCAGGAATTTGTCTATTCCCTTTTAAAAGCTATCTAATCCCTGTGCTGAGGGGGTTTCACCTGCTAGCCTGGTCCCAGATTCCACAGATACAGAGTCTCATTTGCAGGAATACAGACATACAGCGGTACCTCAGGTTACAGACGCTTCAGGTTACAGACTCCGCTAACCCAGCGACAGCAGGAGGCCCCATTAGCTAAAGTGGTACTTAAGGTTAAGAACAGTTTCAGGTTAAGAAAGGACCTCCAGAACGAATTAAGTTCTTAACCCAAGGTACCATATTTTTTGCACTATAACACTCACTTTTTTCCTCCTAAAAAGTAAGGGCAAATGTCTGTGCATGTTATGGAGGGAATGCCTACGGGTTGCATGCCTACGGACTTTCCTCCTCTAAAAACTACGTGTGTGTTATGGTCAGGTGCATGTTATAGAGCGAAAAATACGGGTACCACTGTACACAACAACACCAATAGGCTCTGATTATCCTTTTGCAGCATATGGATTGTGCAATAAGATCCTATTCATGTTGCAGGATACACAGGATGGGCAGACAGGATCTCCAGCTCATGGAGGTTTGGGGAAAGGCCCTTGGGTGCAATTCCACCCCAAAATGTTCATTTGTATGTTTAACAAAAGCCTGCCCAGGGCTTTCTTGCATTGCCAAGTGTTGCAGTGAATTCTGTCAAGTGATGAGAAATACATCTATTTTACCCTGCCTCCTTAGAAAGTAAACACCAAGGATCATCTTCTAATCTTTGAGGATCTTCACGCTAAAAGATTTGTCCAAGTTAGCATTTCCATGATTAGTTTGAAGTAATTTCATTCCAAAGTCTTGGCTACATTTTATCTACACAAATTTTAAGCACTGTATATGACAGGATAATAATATCAAATTTATAAAAGAATGAATGGGTTAGGACATTTTTCACATATATTTGTATATCGGGGGAGCTTTTTCTCTACAAATGTTTGTGCCTTTTTATTTTTATTTTCTTCTGTTTTGCTTTGTATCTATTTCTTTATAACTGAAAACTTTTCAATAAAAAAGAGCACTGTATATGACAGTTCCGTTTACGGTTGTTTATGCATTATAGCAACTGCAAGGGACCTGTGCATGGATAGGGATGCAAAGTTTTACAGCAGTTTCAGAGTCTTGGCATACCTTGTTCGTTCTCCTCTGTTTGTAGTAACAATTACATAAGTTAACTTCTTGAGGTGTGGGGCTGATCTGTGGAAGAAATGATCCCTTGGCACAGAAGATGCTCCTGATGGCTCTCTTTGACTCTTCTATGATTCTGAGATTCCATAAATCACATCAGGAAAATCTGGATTTCTATTTCAAATGGAAATGTATGGAAGCACAGTTTTAGCATGTGGCCCAAGGCCTATCCCCTCACACCAGAAAACATAAACAAAAATCCACAGTGTGCGCTGTATATAAGCACAAAATCATATAGTTTTATGGGTCTGTCTTGTAAATTCAGAGAGAGATTTATTCTAAACTATTAATCAGCATACTTAAACAGCATTCCCATTCTTTCCTCCCTTTCCGCTGGCTTCCCACCCTGGTCATATATTTGACTTCTTATTAACAGGCATTTTTCTCTCTCTCTCTCTCTCTCTTTTTCAAACTTGCTCTAGGTATCAAACTGGTTTGGAAATAAGCGAATCCGGTACAAGAAGAACATAGGTAAATTTCAAGAGGAAGCCAATATTTATGCTGCCAAAACGGCTGTCACTGCTACAAATGTGTCAGCCCATGGAAGCCAAGCTAACTCACCCTCAACTCCCAATTCAGCTGGTTAGTTTTTTTTTTCTTTTGGGTTGTTATTGTTCTTTTCTTTCCGTGGGGTTTTATTTTCTTTTAGTATCAATGTGTGTTTCTCGTTTGCTTTTTAATTTGGTTTCCTCTTTGGTTCGTTCACTTTTGGGGCAATGTATTCATTTAGGATATTTTGTTCCTGTCTGTTTTTCTGTTTCTGAAGGCAATGTAGTCATGCTGTGTGATTAAAAGTAATGTGTTGGGAATTTTTGCACGGAGAACGTTTTGCCTGAGTTGCTGGTTCTCCCAGGGGAAAGGTCGTCCGTGCACATTTGAATGTTTCAACAGGGGAGAGACGTTTATCACTGGGTGACCCTGATAAATAACCCAACACATTCAGGGGCCACAATCCACCAGGAAGTTCTCCTGTACAAGCCACATTGAAATGAATGGGAGCTGCACACGAGCACACAATGTTTCCATGGGACTTTTGCTCAGAGCATCACCCAGTCATGTTATTTGGTGTCTGTATTGTGTGAACGTTTCTCTCTGGTTATTGCTTGCTTATTCCCATTACCTGTAGCTCACCTGTTTTGTGTAATTTTATTTTTGTTTGGTATCAGAATTGCTAGAGGGCTTTTTACTCCATGAAAATTCAAACATGGCTTGTCCCTCTACCTTTTCAGGATGTGATCTTGTGTTTTTTGTATTAGTTATGCAAGGGACAAATTCATTTTAGGTGCCTTGAGTACTATTGCAGAGAAAGGCAGAGTGGAAATTTGGGAAATAAATTAGCCCAATAAATAGTTTATTTGATCTTGATATTTGAGATGCATGTGGTAAAGAGCTTGGATCAGGCTTGCTGTTTCATGTCTGCATTGTGTTAGACAATTGTTTATGACAAATTGTTTATTGTAAAATGGATTGTAATTTCCTGGGCCATAGAAAACTTGGGACAATCTTTTTGGGAAAAGGTCAGCTTAAGGACCAGTTTGTGAACAAATGTGTACTGTATGGCTTTTTTTAAAAAAAGAGGAAAATGCCAAATACATTGGGTTAATATACTTTTTCCACGTTGTGAAATTATATGGGTACAAATAAATATGAGGCATTTGCGTAAAGCTCCCGACAAGCTGTGCCCAAGACGGTGTAATTTGGATGTCTTCCAAGAGAGCCTAGATATTGTTAGAAAACATGCTATGTCTCCTGCTCTGAATTCTTTAAGCTCTGAAATAATAAAGCATTAAAGTAGAATATCTTTCTTCCAGAGGAGTGTGTGCCCAAGGTGAGCCCTTGTTCTGAATCACTTCAGTCTTTATTCTAGTCCCCAGTTGAGGTCAGTGTGACCAAGTGGCTAAAGCAATGGGAATTAGAGCTCTGTGATCTAGAACCTCCTACCCACGTTGCTTTGGCAATGGGAGAAACATCTTAGATAGCAACCCATAGCTGAGCAGCACCGGCAGAGCTGGCATTGTGCTTTGGTCTTCTTTTGGGGGCGGGAGGGCTGGCCCTCCTCAGAACCCTTAACCAGAATGGACCCCATTGTCTGAGGAGCTGATGGTGCCATTTCTGTGCAGTGGGGAAGAGGCTGGAACTCCTGGTAACACCATTCATCATGCCTAGAGATGGTTCTTTCCTCCATCTCCTCTGATAATAATATTATTATTATTATCTCCTCTGATTGAAGCTTGTTTAGTAGTGCTGGCTCTGCAGCTGACATGGGTCAGAGGCCTGTTCCACAGGTAGGCCCTCCTCACTCAAACGAGGGAGCGATTGACAGCGTGACTTTGTGCGTGCAACAGGTTGTCCTGGCAGCTGCAGCCCCAGGGCTGAAGCCATTGCTGTTGGTGATCTTGCCCCCATTACGTGGAGGAGTACCAGAAATCAAATCTCACAAAGTAACACTATGCAGGTCACACATCACAAATTACAATCTGTTTCTCACTACTTTTGAAAATTGAGATGGTGTGTTTTGCCTTATTGGTTTATCATTTACTGTCTTGCTCAAGGCCTGTGAGTTACAAGAAGCAGCTTGGTAATGTAGGTGTTATACAAGAGAATTGACCTTTTTATGAGCTCCGCTCCCTGGCCTGTGAACAGCAGCCATTAAACCTCCCCCCCCCAAAAAAAAAAAAATCTAGACTTGCCCTTTTGCAGTGGCAAGGAGCCAAATCCATAGCAAACTTCCGCAAGACAACATTTCATGTTGGTTTCCCCAAGACCTCCTTGTAATAGGAGGAGTGGCTTTTTAAAGCAGTGGCTTGCTGGATAAGAGAAGTGATTTTGCCTGGCCAAATTTCATAATAGCCCAGAATGGCAAGAACATTTAGGGCTGTTTCACATGTTACATTTTATATATATATACCTGACACATTTTAACTGTGCAAGGAAAAACAAAAGTACAGTATGAATGCAGAAAGCACACGTTTGCTGAGATATATATCTTGCAAGTTCTCTTGTCAGAGAGCCCAAAGTGGCTTTTTCTCCCTGTTTGAAGTGTACATTTGGAAGCAAAACTGGAGTTGTTGCTGTGTTGTGCGTGAAACGACACCCCACTGAGTGAAAGGAAGGCAGGGGACAATAAGGGCTGTGCGGAAGCATTTTAGGAAAGATAATAAGAAATGGACATTCTGTTTGGAGGATGAGCCTAACAGAAGAGGCTTGTGTTGAGGCTATGCAGTGGGGCGTTCACCAACTCGCAGGTTCAGATCAGAAGAATCTTTATTTGCATCAGCCACTAGCCATAGCAATAAAATAAAATGTACTGAAGACAGAGGTAAAAACTTAACTATACAAAATACACTTTGGATGTTTACATCAATAATCAAATAAGAGATCTTATTCTAATTGCCCCTGCTAAAAACCTTGCAGTTTTTGCTGTCACCGGATTATTATTATTGTTATTATTTATTGAATTTATATACCACCCCATACCTGGAGGTCCTGATCATCTTGATATGCTAAAAGAAAGGACACAGTAGCAATGGTTGAGCGACCCAACATGGACAATAGTAGAGGGGTAATAACCTCACTCCTCAAATCTTTATAAAGATTGCACACCAGAAACATATGAGCCCCTGACTCAGTACTGCCATCTCCACAGGAACATAACCGTTTTTCCAGTGCAATCTTTTGAAATTGACCCTCAAGTACAGCTGAAGGCAATAGTATATTCAATCTTGCAAAAGTGAGAGCACGCCTGTACTTTGGAATTGTTAAATTTTGCAAATAGGGTGTCAAAATGACTGGGTGGAAAATAGTCATACCATGGACAAAATTTCCTTATTGTGGCCAAATTATTGGTTGGTGGTTTCTTAGTTTGCTTCATGCTGAAAAGCAGCTGCTTGGAGCTTGACACCCTGTGTGACACCCTCTACTTCAGAAGTCAGCAAACTTTTTCAGCAGGGGGCCGGTCCACTGTCCCTCAGACCTTGTGGGGAGCTGGACTGTATTGGGGGGGGGGTGAACAAATTCCTATGCCCCACAAATAACCCAGAGATGCATTTTAAATAAAAGCACACATTCTACTCATGTAAAAACACGCTGATTCCCAGACCATCTGCAGACCAGATTTACAAGGCAATTGGGCCAGATCCGGCCCCTGGGCCTTAGTTTGCCTACTCATGCTCTACTTCCTCGGGAGTCATTGACTGAGCCTCTTAGCTGACTGCTCTCTCCCCTTACTCCTATCCACTTGCCTACCTGTTGGGTCCATGTAAGTCAACCGTTGCTGATCTGGCCAGAGTCCCTTCCTTTCAACTGCTGTAATGCACCATTTTCTTTTCCCTCTGCACATTGCAGATTCTCCTTTCCTCATTTCCACAAAAAAACCCACCTCTTTGTCTCTCCAGCTCCGACACCACCTCAGACTTTCATCCTACTGCTGTGAATCTCCTCTGATCTTCTCCTTCTCCCCTGTGGTGTAAATCAATCACTCTTGGCAAACTGCTGCTTTCTCTTCATGCAGGTGCAGTTAAGACAGCATCTTCCGTCTAGGCCTGAAAACAAATAATTGTTAATTTCTAAGTAATTTCAGCAAGAGTTAGCTAGACAGAACTAGGTCTCTCCCTTCAACTTGCTCTAAATTTAACTAGATTTGTATTAATCACATGAAAAGGGAGGGGGTCCTCTTTTCTTCCTATAAACAGTTTTTGGTTGTTGTTTTTAAGTTCCACAACATTTCCCTTAAGGAGCTTACAGTTACCACCAATGTGAATTGTTATAAAAGAAGGCACCGCACATGCAATGGGGATATAAATGTTTCCATATTGGTTAAAAAATCATCAAAACATTTCCTTTCTATTTGATCCCTTTGTTATAAAAGTCCACATTCTAAAACATGATAAGAATTAAATACTGAACTTCGCTTTCAATAAAATCCAAAGATCAGTGTGATTCAGAAGATCAGGGGCTAAGGAACTTTTGTAAATAAAGATGGAAGTCAGGCCTTCTGACCTGTAAATGCTGGTCCCTTTTCCCAGATAAATCAGGGGTTAGCTTTAATGACTCATTGGATAAGAGAAAATCATTTTGCACATGTTCAAAATGCTGTTAATTAATGCTTTATTGAGATCTCCCTCAAACAAGCCACTGGTACTCAGGCGGGTATCGTGGAAAAGTTCACAAGCCAAGCAACTGAAAGTCAGGAGCGCATTGTCACTCAGCAGGGTGGCAGTTGTGACCAGTAGCCATTGACAGGTTTACCTTCCATTTTGGGATATAATATTTTATGAAATTGCCAACAGAATACTTCTGGAGCAAATGATGCACTCTAGCTTCTGGCTTCAGAGAGGGAAGCAGGGAGACTGTTCAGAGACAGCAGCTCACAAGCCAGTCAGGGAACCTTAGTTAGTGTTTGACCATTTCAGCATGGCAAAACATCCTTTTTCTTCATTCCACTTCTCCTACACATTGCTCAAAAATGTAAGTAATGGAAAAATAATGTCAAATTCTGCTGAAGGGGAAATGGAATATTGTTGGGAGGAATGTATTTCTGCTTTCAAAGCCCAGTTGAATGAACTATCATCCTGAAATTCTGGAGATGCTGTTCATTGAGGGTGGTGTGTGTCTTTGTTTTGATGTCATTCCTTTTCCCGCACCATTGTATTATCCCTTGGAGATGCCTGGCCATGGTAACTCTCCTTCCTGAAGATTTTGCATTGATGCCAAGAATGCTGAAGCAGCATCACAGATGACACTAAAGGTCATCTAAGCAATTACTGTTCTGACTCTATCTGTACGGTGTAAATTCCATTGGTGTGCACATTTGCCACTTACATATGTGCATTAATCTTGGGAAGACTTTGGGCACAATCCACTGGGACATTCTCATGCACAAACCTCATAGAGATGAATGAGAGCTGTGGAAGAACACAAGTACCCATTCATTTCCATAGAGCTTTCACAGGAGACCAACCTGATGAATTGTGCCATCTGCATCAATATCAACATATATTCTGTAAATGGCATCTATCAATACCATTGTTGCTTTGAATGTAATTTTGTGACTGTTCCCTCTGCCCTGCTGATTCACCATCTGTCAAGTAAATGCCATTTCTACTTTTTTGGAGGGATGTTTTAAAAAGATAGTGTGGGGTAAAATACCCACACTTTTCAAGCAAACTAACTTAAAAAGCAACCTGTGCTGTCTGCAGAAAAGGGATGGAGGCACACAGGCTTCCTAGGGCCTCTTTGCGGTGATATCATTGGCTTGCTGCACGACCTTGAAAATCCAGATCATTTATTGAGGCCATCTGTTAAGGAGAGAAAACCATACTTTTACCCAAATCCCATGGCATTCCTGTGAGACTTAAATAATTACAGTAGGCACATGTTGTATGCTCAGAAGGCGGGTGTCACAGAAAGGAAAATATTGGTATAATCATGGCATTTTTTGAATCCCAAAAAGTTGGTACTCTTAGTGCTGCACAGTAATGGGAGTTCTTGAAAAGTAATCGGAACCATTTCCAATAGATTATCTATTGTCAAAGTGTGATTAGATAGATAGATAGATAGATATACAGATAGATTTATTCCTTGCCCTTTTAGTGACTATGCGCCATGCAGAGCAGCTTACAGCAATTTAGAATCACAATATCATAAAATGCAATAAAAACACAGCATTAAGAATTCATTAAAATACAACAGAGGTAAAGATCACAGCCAAAACATGACCTTTACAGCAGATACTTTGCAGGTAAAAGCATTCTGGAATTAAAATGTTTTCCCCAACCAGTGGGAAACAGCCAGAGAGGGGGTCACCTACGCTTCATAGGACAAAGTGCTTCATGATATTGGTGCAGTCACTGAGAAGGCCCTCTCTCTTGCTCTCATCAAACACTTCTCCATCCTAAGTAGAACGCAGAAAAGTCTTCTGATCTTACGGAGTAGGCAGGGTGGTATGTAAGGAGGCAATCCTTCAGTTACAGGGTTTTTTCCAAAGCCTGATGAAGTCAATTGGGATGTTTCCACCAGACGCTAAAGGAGAATTTGAAGAACTTCTTATCCCTTGCTAATTATTGTGACATTTTAGAATCTCTCCTTCAAGATGTGTTTACATAGGAGCAAAAAAAGACTTCATGGGCAGGGGAGATGTTTGCAGGGGAACTCACCGTTGGACTGTTTCTTGTCTTCTGATGGTTGTACTCTTCAGATAACTACACCCTCCCTCCATTAGTTAAGTGTTTAGCACAGTTGTTGGAAACCTCTGGCCCTCCAGATGTTGGTGAACTGCAGTGCCCGTCATCCCTTGCCGTTGGCCATGCTTGCTGGCACAGATGGGAGTTTTAGCAACACCTGGAGGACCAAAGGTTTTCCACACCTGGTTTAACCAAAATATTTGCAAAGAGAAAGTATAGTTCAAAGGTTCACAGAGCTTTTATCTGTATTTCACTGTTGGGCAGTTGCAAAAAACCAAGCAAACCAACCAACCAACCCTAGACATAGTAGTTATATATCTTCCAATATTGAACAGCTTAGCATTGCAAAAGTGCAATGGAATTGACCTGGGCCCCTGAAGTCTCTCCCTTCAAGCCTAATGTCATGCTTAAAACTAAACCTTGCACGTTCAGCTTTCTCATTCTTAACATCAGTTGCACGAGAGTTTCAAAATAATCCTTTCCTTCCAGTCTATCTCATGCAGTTAGGTTGCTGTGTCATAAAATATATTTTTTTGCAGGGGACATAGGGGGAAAACTGAAAGGGAGTTACGTCTGGAATTACACTTTTCAACCCTGTGTGTGGTTGAGATTATTGAGATAACGTGATCTAGCAAGTTCCAGATTTTGCCATGAGGCAAAGACAACACGGAGGAGATAAAGAGAGCCTTACCACATTCTTGTGGCCCATTTTTCCTACACCCCAAAGTTGGCACATTATGTGCTCCTCTAGATGCGTGGGGCGTGAGGGACTAGCGGAAATCCCTGGCCTTTGTTTCTATTCTACATTTTGCTATCCTGCCAAATTGGCCAAGATAGATTCATTGTGGGCTGTGACTGGAACCCCTCACGAAACTGGCGGTATCTTAGCATGGCATGCTCCACAAACATTTTCTATTCATCTATATTTATGGGAGTCATCTTCTAAAAACAAGATAAGACTGCTGTCCAGGCATCACAGCTGAAAATATCAAAGCTTGCTAAGACATTAGTGTGCTGTCCACAGCAACAAAGCAACCTCCCACCCACAAAACAGGAGCTATGTGCCGCACCCTCCATCAGGAAGCACTGAATTCTGAAGGACTCATTTCTGTTGAGAAGTTGGTTGGAGGGCGAGCTTTTTTGAGATGTGATATTTATAGCTCTTACAGTGCATCCTCTCTCTCTCTCTCTCTCTTTTAATTTTTAATTTTATATATTTTTATTTTTTGCTTGCTCTGTCCTTCGTGCTACTAACCTGTTTTGTCTCCTGTTTGGGGTTGCTTTGCATGTCATTTCCTTCTTCTTGGCTGACAGGCGTGTGATTGATCCTCTTCCTTTCTATGATTCAGGTGCCTCACTCTTTCCTTTCCAGGTTCTTCCAGTTCTTTTAACATGTCAAACTCTGGAGATTTATTCATGAGCGTGCAGTCACTCAATGGGGATTCTTACCAAGGGGCCCAGGTTGGAGCCAACGTGCAGTCACAGGTAGGGATCCATCGGATGTACTGCCAGTGAATGCATCAATATCAGAATGAAGAGCCTTTGATCCTATTGGCGTTCCCCATTCCTGTCCCAAGAGAGGAATCGAAACTCCGTAACCAACCTAAACCAGTCAAAACAAAAACCCCAAACCAAACAATTTTATTTATTACCAAAAATTGTCTTTGGGGATGTTGCCCACGCTTTGTGAATGCATTTGGCTCTGGCTTCCTAATTACAGTAAGAAGAAATCAGTATTTGAACGGAAAGAGTATTACGCAAGATGCAACTTGCTTAGTGGATTTTCTAGGAGAAATTACCAGATATTTGTACCTCGGGCTTATTTTTCAAGATGTCCATATTGTCATATTCTGCTTGGTTTAATGACAAGAGAGTGGTGCTGAACTACAGAAGTTTCCCTTTCCCCCATTTCAGTGTCAAACTTCATTTAGCCATCCTATCCTAGAAGCCAGTTTGACAGGGAAGAGTGCAGGAAATAATCACTGGGGTGTAAGCCACTTCTTCCTGATGCAATGGTTGCAACAGCTTCTTAGGTATTTGCTTACCCCTTCGGGAGTCTCCTTTTACCCTTAGATAATGGTGCCAACCACTCAAACATTTCCATCTCATGTCAAGGTGCATTAAAAGCAAAGCTGGGTTGCATTGCTACCCTGAATGCAGAAAAGAAGGCATGCTAGATGGCAGGCGGCCTCGCGCGGTCAAGAAGGATGAATGGTCTCGAGAGGCAAGGCGTGAACCCTCGTAACGCTCATTTGTATTAAGTCAACTCTCTTCAGTTGCAAGTGGCACTGAGAAACCTTGGGTTGAATAACTGGTGTGGATAGCAAGGGTGACAGATTTGGACGGAGTAGATTTCTTACCCCCATATAGGAATTGCTAACTCAACCAAGGACCTCCAACCAACTTGCCTCCTTGTATATTTTTCTCCCCACCATTTGCTGCACTACTCAGAATCCAGCACGGGCTGCTGCCACTGCCACTGTTGCTATCAGGGATTATAGTGGGATGTTTGGAGGGAGGGAGGCATCTTCACTTATTGCTGCTTGGAGTGAACACTGGGAAATCTTGATTATAGTCATATCATCCTATTTTAGTCACCCCCAAAATTAGTCTTGCCTTTTAATATCTGTGTTCCTAATTCTCTCTTTGTTGTTGTTGGTCTGTTTAGGTGGATACCCTTCGCCATGTTATCAGCCAGACAGGAGGATACAGTGACGGACTCGCAGCGAGTCAGATGTATAGTCCGCAGGGCATCAGTGTAAGAAAAATAGGCTTCCTTTTTTCTTTTTTCTTTTTCCCCCCTTTCTTGTTGGTTCTCTCTTTCCCAATTATTTCAAAGCCATAGGGCTCAGAATGCCACTTAGTAGGACTTGTCTTAGCTTTACGGTCACCTAGTTTATTGCTTCTGTATCGGTCGTGCCAACGGCAGAGTTCTCTCTGCGAAAAAAGTGGCGATGGGGCAGGCCTTGTGCAGGCAGCTGGCGTCTAGGACTGTCAGACGCAATCAATATTCACATGGCACCTGCGGCCACTTGCGTTCTGCTGAGAGAGCTGCTAAACAGGTGACACCTAGTACAGTGGCAGGAGGGGACCCAGACATCTCCAACAAGAAGGCCAAGGGCTGGAGTCCATTGCAGCTGAACGTACCATCTAAAATAGTGGGTTGGCCCTCTCCCATTCTAAAAGCCAAAAATGGATTATTAACAGATTGATGATAATGACAACAACGACGATGATGCTAATACAGAAATTAGAGTAAGAAAAACCGAGGGGAGGGGTGGAGAGAGGGGGTGGAGAGGAGAGGAACATCTTCTACTTGTTCTGGGTTGTGCTGGCGGCTCCTCACTAGCATGAAAATTCATAGCGACAAGCTGTGTCGTACAGAGTGAAATCGATCAGACAGACACAAGGAGAACCGAGTGTAGATTCGGGACAGCAATCCAACTTCATTTCTCAGATCAATCATCCGCCATCTCAGTGGCGGTGACAGCAAGCTGGGAGAAGAGGGGAGCCTGGAAAAGGAGGCTGCTGTACACTGTGTCGGGGGCTTCTCTTTGCCCCTTTTAGAGGTCGGGGAAGAGTTGCGCTCGAGGATTAACCTGAAAATACTGGGAGGGTGAAGCATGGTCCTGATGTGTTAACTTTCCACTGCATGCGTGCCTCCGACGCGAGGAGCGCCCGTTGAGGGTGGTGGCAAAGGGCAGTACAAGGTTTAGAGGCTTCTCTCCCACCCACTTTCGATAACCTTCAGGATTTCTACTGTCTGCATTGCTCACAACAGTGCTAGGCAAAGCAAGTCTTTTCTCAGTGGGGAATCGTACAGCATGCTGCCGTTGGACCTGCTAGGCATCCTCCGTGAGCTCATGTCAAGTTGAAATGAAAGGAAGTGCCAAGGATAGGATGTGATGGATGGGAAAGTCTTAAAACGGCTTGCCAAGACCCCCCCCCCCCTCTTTCTCTCTCTCATCCTTTTTGTTCAGGTACAAAATTTGAGGCGTTAAAAGGCGAGTGCTTAGATACCCAAAGTAAGTTGAAGCTCATGGGTTGGCAGGTTGGGTTATATGGGAGTGCATGATGTTTTTTTCTCTGGGGGGGTGTGTTAGAGGAATCACGTGCCAGACAGAGCAACTCCAAGCCAATGTACATTGTGCAGGATGGGGCAGTCGCCAAGTTAGCTGAGAACAGTCACGTGTGTTGTTCACCTTTCTGTCTGATTCGTATATAAAGTGAGGGGTGGAGGAACTAATTTAATATAAAAAGCCACACAGTTGAGGGGGACTGTAGTCTCTCCCACTTTTGTAAGATGTTCTTCCAACCTAATTACAACATTAGGGGGAACCTGATGTGACAGATTGTAAGGAGAATGAGGGCTTATTGTTTTTTATTTGACATTAAAATTAAATGCCCCTTTGAGGACATCAAATATGGCTGTGCCTGCCATTTCCAGTTTGACCTAGGGTGGTAGAATTCTGATCTGTATCACTTCAGACACGTGAAAGGTCCCATTTTTAATGCTCTCCTGTATACTTTCAAAGCCCTTCATGGAGTAAATCACAGAGAATAACTTTGCCTGTTAGTTTACTACAGGCATGGAAGCGTTCAAAAATATGTATTTTCCTGCATTCTAAAGTGATACAATCCATAATTCTGTTACTTTGTTCTGCTAAATGTATACATGCGCTCTAGAAACCCAAGGGGGTAATATCACAGAAGGGCTAAATCCTTACTACCCTCTGAGCTATATAGTCCAACGACTATATTGCTTCAGCATCTTTTCAATATTTATGTGTCCTTTTTCCAAAGCCGTAAGAAGAAACTTGGATTATTGGCAGGCTTCTCATCATTAGGAGGAAGGAGGATGCTCCCTTGAAGCCATTGGTGGGCATGGTGGAGGGGCAGAAATGTTATAAAGCATGGCGTGTGACTTTGTTGTTGGAATTCTGAGCTGACTTCTTCTGAATTTAGCACAGGCATCCAAGCGCCCACGTTTGCACTGAGCCCTGACGTCACCAGGCAAGGACAGTGAAGCATTCTGAAGTAAATGCAACTGAACATGTGCAGACAATTATGTCTGATTATATAAACCCATTGCAAAAACCGGGCTTGAAAATGCCACATGAAAGAGCCTATCGTTCCACATTAATCTCTGTTAGCCGAATTCATTTCTATTCTGGCTCTTTAATACTGAGGAATAAATGAATCGGAGACTGATCATGATAAGATATGATACTTCTGTACAAATTAACCCTGCCCCCACCCCCCAAGGAGAAGCCCAGCTCACTGCAACTGAATATATAGCTGAACACAGTAGTTTTCTAGGCTAAACCAAATCACCAGGGGATGCTCTGCTGAAGAAAAGAGCTAGGGAAAGGGCATGCGAGAGGAGATGAAAGCCAGCATGGATTCAGGTGCAGAACTGAAGCTAATTTGGTAGTCATTAATAAAGGGAAGCTGCAGAATGGGAATCAGCACTAATACCAGAAGGGACATGGTGCAGTTTCCTTTATCTTCAGGCCAGTTATTTTGGAAGAGGGGAGAAAGGCCTCTCTTGAAAGGAATGGCTTGCAGAAGAGGGAGAACAATGTATTATCATACCATAAGAAGCACTGAGTTTAAACTACATGAATATGCTTTTGCGTTGAATAAATGTAACCTAACCTGAGCAGTGGGTAGCAGGAGGATGAGTTGCCAAGGTAAGCTGTGGAATCTTATTGCTTCTGGGTTTCCAAGAGGACACGGAGAAGGCATCAATCATAGTAGATGCTCTCCTTGGTAACCTGAGAGGTTCCTTGCAATGATATGGTCCTTTCCTGCCCTGCCCTTTTCTAGATTTAAGAATAGAAGCTGAAATGGAATGGAATTGGGGGAGGAGTTAGCAGCTAGTAGCTCTGTTAAGCTGTTTGCAGCCTCTGGGAGCTTGTGACAACCAGGACTTGTAAACAGGGACATTTGCCAAGCGAGGCCTGGAATGCTACTTCACAGTGTTTGTAGGACCAAGAGACATGGATGGCGAGGGAGCAGCTGTAGTGACCTGCAACACCATGTCTGTCCTTCTGCCTAAGAATGTGCAAAACTACACCTGCAGTAAGTGCAAGCCGGTTGCCTCGCTGCAACAGAAGGTACAGCAACATGAGGCCCACCACTTCCAACTTTGAGCTATCCGGGAAAGATGAGGACTTTCTCAATGGAGAAGAGTGGACCATCTTGGAACAGCAACATGGGTGGGGTGCCCCTAAAGAGGAGAAAGATCCCATTGCAGGAGATTAACCCCTAGAAGGAACATGACACACAGAAAGAAGCAGGACTGTCAGGAGCCATGCTGTGTCACTGGAGCTGCAAATTTGATTCCAGGCCCACTCTATCCCTATGTTTTTACAGGCCCACTATATCCCTATGTTCTTCATTCTTGACTTGGAGGCCTCTGGCATCAGCTTTCAAATACAAGTTATTATATCCTACCACCACCCATCAAATGCATTTTGCATGTGCATTTTCTCCTTCAGGTCTTTGTTCTCTTGAAATAACGGTCTGTTCTTCTATGTGCTTGCTGTCACATTCTGTCCTATCCCATATTTAAATGACTTGGCACGTTTACACTAGAAATGGCGCACATACTCAAATCAGGGAGATTAGATATGCAAACCCTGTGTGTGCGCACCCTTCAATGGGCTAACCCAAAGCCATGTCTAGATCAATCCTCAGAATTGGTCACAAGTAGCCGCCTCTCAACTGCTTGTTTACATCCCCATCTTTAGTGAGGAAACATGGGTCAAGCTCTAGGTGCCACACAGATAGAGTAAGTATGCTGGCTCCCCTTAAGCATTTTGTTAGTGCTCAGAATAAATGATTGCAAAGTCCAGATTTTTTTCCTTTTAAGACAAACAGGAATGTTTGCCTTCATCATCCCTGGATCCCCTTCATTGCCTCCATCCATCCCGTGCAGATGACCCAGTTTTAATAAGAGCCAGCTCTCACTGGCTTCCCCCAGAAATCAGTTTAAATACTGCTATGAGGCACCAGCCGCCTCTCTTGTACAGAATCAGCTTTTCCCAAATGTCCCCTAGTGCCTAGCCAAAACTGAACCCTTCCTCCCAACAGCACCTTCCTCATCCCTGTTAGCTGGTCTTGTGCATGCAAAAAGTAGCATTTCTGACTATACTACCCTAATGGTAGTGGACCTAATATTCTGCCCAACAAACTAAATTTGGCCTCCAGGAGCTTGCAACATTGGTGCTGATGTGTGCTGGTCACTGAACTCTCCCCTGTGCAGCCTATCAGCCTATCTGTACAACGCATCATGTACCCCATGTTCCCAAGAGGCATGCAAGTCACATGTGTGTGACTGGGGGAACCCAGTCAGATGGGGGTAGAAGAAATAAATTGCTACTGCTGCTGTTTGATGGGCAGGATGTAAGAAATAAATGGTTGTTGTTAGTCAGCTCAACCCGTCTCTCAGTGTTTCTAAAGATCATGTCACACGCCCCTTCCAGGAAGTCTCAAACGTGCACCTCTAGAGGCATATTGATGCAAGAAGACTATTGTTCCTTACCATGAATCATTTACCTCTTCCTCAGTGTGACACCCTCCTAGCCTAACCCTCATCCTCTGTGGTTGCAGACAAACTGGATGCTTCTACCATGTCCCTGAAACTAGTATGCAGGAATGAGGGAAATAAATGAAACAGTGTGCTATGTTTTTACATAAGCCTTCCTTCCTTCCTTCCTTCCTTCCTTCCTTCCTTCATTCATTCTTCCTCTTTTTTTTTGGGGGGGGGGGTAAACAATTCTAAAGCCAGATCAAGCTGAGGAAATTGCAGCAGCAGGTAATTTACCTGCTTCCACGTTCATAACATTATCCCCTACTTTAAATAAATAAAGTCTGGAGAAATAAGATCTCTGAATAAATAAGGTACACTTGCCAAAAGGACCCCTTTGAGTATATTTGGTCCCTTACAGGGACCACTTTTTGCATTGATCTGATTTTTAGGAACAAAATTTAAAAAGTCCTTCCAGTAGCACCTTAGAGACCAACTAAGTTTGTTATTGGGATGAGTTTTCGTGTGCATGCACACTTCTTCAAATATCTGAAGAAATGTGCATGCACACGAAAGCTCATACCAATAACAAACTTAGTTGGTCTCTAAGGTGCTACTGGAAATATTTTTTTTATTTTGTTTCTACTACGGCAGACCAACGCGGCTACCTACCTATATCTGATTATTAGGGTCAAGGCTCCGGAGAGTAGAGTCTGAAGCAATGGATTCAAGTGACAATAAAGGAGATTCTGAAGAAACATCATGAAGAAGACAATGGAACAGGCTCAATCGGAAGGTGGTGGATTCTGCAGGTTTTTAAGCAGAGATTGGATTGCCACCTGTCAGGGATGATTGAGATCCCTTCATTGTATGGGGTTGGATTAGATGACCCTCAGGATCCCTTCCAACTCTACAATCCTATGACTCTATGGATCCGGTATTGAGGATATAAGATGCAGAACAAACAGGAAAATAGGTATAAAAAAAGTATTACAAGTTACGGAGGAACACCAGTTTCTCCCTTTATTCTCTATTGCAGTGATATTGTAAAGAAAAACATGTTTCTTGTGGGGGGGGGACCTTTAAATTTATTTGATTTTTCAAATTAACACTTTACACTCACATATACAACATAAATCATAAAACCGAGATTCCAAAGAATTTCCTGGACTTCCCTCCTCCCCCTTGTGGGTCCTATTGTTAGTCGTTTACTCCCGCGCCTTTTATAATAATCCAAATCTTTTACATCTCCATTATATCCAGAATTCACCATTAAACCACAAGTGTTTCATTAGTTTGGCGAGACATAAATTTCATGCTCTGTGGTTTCTAGAAAGAAAAAAAAGATTTCACCTCTGCATTTTAATGCATCACATTTGTGAAGTACTTCCACGTGATTTCTTGTGGTTGTCCATGATTGATATTAATTGCGAGGAAATTCTGATATCATAAAATCTAATGAAATCACCTATAAAATATCATGAACCAGATGCATAGTGGGTAGAACTACCAACTATATGACACTGTTTTTCATCCAAGGACTAGGGCGGGTGTGAAGTTGCCCCAACACTTCTCAAACTGTTGCTGTTTCATAAAAGCGCAGGTGGTTCTGTGCTCCTTAGCCTGGACTCCCTGACTTCTGATTTCACTTCCATTGCTCTTCTCCAGTTACAGAAGCAGAGCTAGGAAGTGGGAGAAGCAGAAACGCCTCTCCTGCCAGCCTTCCCTTCTACTCTAGGAATTGGCAGCTCTGTTGCTACTGTTTACCTTTGCGGAGCCAAGCAGCAGGAACCACTTGGTTGCTCCAAGCAGAGAGCAAGGAGAGGTTTGTGGGGCACTGGTGCCAACTGTAGAGAGCCCTGGGTGCCCAGGCACCCACAAAAATCTCGACACAACCTCCAAGGCCCTGCAAAGCCTCCAACACAACTTCCGCAAGGCTCCTCTGCTGCATCAACAGCTGCCTTTTGAGAACAGGTGTGCCCCCTTCTCCCTTCAGGTCTTTCGGATGAACTTGTGGCTCCCTTCCAGCCATTGTCTGCCTGTTGGTTGCTGCCTGTGGCCACTGCTTTTGGCACCATGTTCAGTCACGGGGCCCTCCCAAGTGAAGCATCCCAGGGCAGTTGCCCTAGTTAAGGGTGGCTCTGAGCAGAAGCCACATGCAACATAATAATAATAATAATAATAATAATAATAATAATAATAATAATACAGTGGTGCCTCGCAAGACGAAATTAATTCGTTCCGCGAGTTTTGTCGTCTTGCGATTTTTTTCATCTTGCGAAGCACGATGTCGGGAAAGTTTTGGAAAAGCTTCAAAAATCACCAAAGTCTTTAAAAACCTCAAAAAAGGCTACCACACCGCGTTCTATGAGTTGCTCCTCGAAGTCAAGTCGCAACTGTATTAACGGTGTTAAGAAAAAGGAAACAAACTTGCAAGACGTTTCCATCTTGCGAAGCAAGCCCATAGGGAAAATCGTCTTGCAAAGCAGCTCAAAAAACAAAAAACCCTTTCGTCTAGCGAGTTTTTTGTCTTGCGAGGCATTCGTCTTGCGAGGTACCACTGTAATAATAATAATAATAATAGTAATTTTATTTATATCCCAGCCAAAGCCGGGCTCAGAGCGGCTAACAACAGTAAAAATAACACAGTTTACATAAAATCACAATCAATTAATTAAAATACATTCTACAACCAATTCATTCTAAAATCAATTCAGAGTCAAATTAATGGCAACCATTGGGCTAGAGTTCTATGAGGATTACAGAATGAGGGGGTCAGAATGTGCCTTGGCCAAACAGAGACAGCAATCATATGCATAAGTGGGCACAAGCACAATGTGGACACTGTATGGTGCAGGTATGTGTGTATGAGAGAGAGCATTTGCCCGCCATGCTGCCAGCTTTGGGCATGCCCTCTTTGGCCACACCACCTTTTGTTTTGACTGCATCTGCCCCTGGCTTGCAGCCCCCTAGAAGACTGACCATAAGGGAATGAGGCCCTTAAGCTGACAAAACATCCTCACTCCTTGGACCAGGATATCTAGGGAAGTACAAGGGCAGGAGCCAAGACAAAGCAAATTAGATCCCGGCCGTTGGGATCACGGTCTTGTAGCAGGTTGTTGAGCAGGAACCTGCCTATGCACTTCTAATTTGGGGGCTGCTTTGGTACTGTCGTGTCCATTGAGGATATAATTCTCTTTGTATTTTCAAGCGCTCCAAATCAGGTACTGCACTGTTAACGTGGGGAATTATTGCAGCAGTGTGGTTTGGGCTTTTTTGTCCCATCATAAATCTCCCATCTGCTTTTCAGCATATGCATTCGCACATGAGTTGTATTTCACAGCCACTCCCACATTACAAAGTTGCCACACTTATGGGCCTGCCTTTCCAAAAAACGCAACAGATTTTTGAAATTGCTCTTGAGTAGAGGCAGTGGCGTAGCGTGGGTTGTCAGCACCCGGGGCAAGGCAAGTAATTTGCGCCTCCTAACCCATGGATTTGCGCCCCCTTACCCTAACCCCCAGATGTTGCGCCCGGTGCGGCCGGGCCCCCCTGCACCCCCCACACTACGCCACTGAGTAGAGGACTCAAGCTCTGGGATCCATATTTCATGATGTGCAGCTGCAGCCATAAGAAATCCTAGAACCTCTCAGTGTTAGTCTAGCTCTTCTTTTAAGGCTTCAGGGCTATTCTGTACAGTGGTACCTCGGGTTAAGAACTTAATTCATTCCAGAGGTCCGTTCTTAACCTGAAACGGTTCTTAACCTGAGGCGTGCTTTCGCTAATGGGGCCTCCTGCTGCCGCTGTGCTGCTAGTGCGCAATTTCCATTCTTATCCTGGGGCAATATTCTGAACCTGGAGCAACCATTTCCTGGTTAGCGGAGTCTGTAACCCGAAGCATCTGTAACCCGAGGTACCACTGTATTAGGAAGGAAGCTTTTGGATGGAATCCTGGAGACACTGCTACAATTTGCAGAGGGTGGGGTCCTTTTCTTGCTTTGGAAATAAATCATATTGTCAAGTATGAGTGAAGTGGGGGGTGTACTGGGTTCCAGAATATTTCTGGGCTGAGAATGGGAGAGTAAGATTCAAATAGTAAGGATCTCTGTGTTGTATAAAGATTATCTCTTTCTCTATCTCGTTTAATTGGGTGTCTGCAATAAAGCCCCTTCTAAAAATAAGTTGAGTACACAATAGGAGCCCTCCCCACTCCCCCCCCTTACATTTCCCGTTCCCTATAATGACCCGGCAAACACTAAATGTCATTTGAGTGCATTAAGCAGCAAACTCTCCAGTGACATAGCAATTACAGTTCTGAAATAGATTTGGTGTGTCACCGAAGATAAGGGTTTTGAAAGTTTCTGTTGTGATTATAGCTTGTAACTCCCACAAATAACAGGCTTCAAAATAAGAGGCTGCCAACAGGGCCATTGTGGCTTTCCCTCAGTGATGGCACGTAAATTGCTATTAATGTCCTGAGTGTACTTGAATATGCCAGTCTCCGGGCGGCAGAGTTGGCTCAGTGTCTCTCTTTACCCGGCTTGTCACTGTCGGGCTGATAATCTGTGGTAATTGCTGCCTCTTGCAGTGGTCAGGACGTGGAAGTGTATGAGCTGGCTGCATCTTCTGCTGTAAACAATAAGCCTGTCTGTAGCAAAGTAGGAGGATATGCAATACAACCTCTTTAGGATGTATGAGTAGATTAAAACCTAATGCGGAAAGACTGGATCTCCCAGGAATCTTTGCTTAGCTGTGTGTGTGTGACTTAGAAAGGTGAAGTAAGCCCAGCCATGCATGCAAATAGGTTGACTATGAACTGAGATTTACAATTTCTAACTGCCTAAACTTTAAATTGAAAGTTAAAATGTGTGCTAAATGTAGCTGGCAGCAAACTAGGGCTCCGGATTTTTGCAGACATTCCGGCCACCTAGTTGATTTAATGTGATTTTTAAGAAGAAAGATTTTAAACTGGTGTTTATTTCTGGTTTGCACCCAGAGCTACCTGAAATTGGCTTTTTAGCATCAAATGACTATGGGCTTCCTTTCAGCAAGTGATTCCCAAACCTTTATTGCCACGGACTACTTGAGAATTGCTGAGGGTCTTAGCTGACCACATTTAATGCAAAGGATGTGCTGTCTCCAGTCTTCAATCACAAATCCACAGAGCACCTGGATGAAAATCATGGACCACTGGTGGTCAGTAGACTACAGTTGGAAACCATTGCTTTAAGCAGTAAGAACTCAGCTGTATGTTTAACTGCCGTGTGGCTGGGAAATGGTCAGTATCAAACCTTGGAATAACTTCCGGAACCTTAGCATGTTTTTGTCTTGATACTGGTCATTGACTGTAATAAAATGACTACTGCTGCTACAGTGGTATGTTATCATGGGACGCGGGTGGCGCTGTGATCTAAACCACTGAGCCTCTTGGGTTTGCTGATCAGAAGGTCGGCGGTTTGAATCCCCGCGACGGTTTGAGCTCCCATTGTTCTGTCCCAGCTCCTGCCAACCTAGCAGTTCGAAAGCACGCCAGCGCAAGTAGATAAATAGCTACCGCTGTGGCAGGAAGTTAAACAGTGTTTCCATGCACTCTGGCACTCATTGCGGTGTCCCGTTGTACCAGAAGCGGTTTAGTCATGCTGGCCGCATGACCCAGAAAACTGCAGACAAACGCTGGCTCCCTCGGCCTGAAAGCAAGATGAGCGCCGCAACCCCAGAGTCGCCTTTACTTGACTTAACCATCCAGGGGTCCTTTACCCTTTTACCTATGTTATCACTGTGAGCCCTCTTGTACCTTCAGTTGCTCACATAACTCGTGTTCACATGAGTAGCATTAGACCAGAGGAAAGAACTCACGGAAAATCACAGTTAGCTTCTCACTTTCATGAGCTACCATCTTCTCCAACTGTCTTGTGCATTTAATATGTGAACAGGTCTAAGTCTTGTAAGCTGAGAGATCCATACACAACACTTTTTCTTGCTGTAGTTGGACGTTTGGATGAATGAGGACTTGAGAATAAGAGCAGCTTATATACGACTTCTCTGCATGCCAACCTTGGTTTGCCACCAGTCCTCTACAATTCAGCTCATTAGGAACATGTGGTTCACATTTCTGTGATTCCTATATGGTATGCGTTATACTGCACAAAAATTCTGGAAATACAGTTTCCTTACTTTTTTAGCAGGAACTTGAGTTCCGGTCAATGTATTTTATTCTATATTTATACCTCATCTCTTCCTACCTTTAAGCACGTAAATGTTCCTCTTGGAAATTTGCATTTAAGGGCAGGCAGGATATTCTAGTTCCAAAAATGTCCTGGGGAGGGGAGGCTGAATTGTCAAATGACAGCAAAGGAGCTAATTCCTGGGGGCCGAGGGGTCTCTCCCCCCCCCCAATAAAATATTTGAGAGGGCCGCCCCCCAAAAAGTTGATCAATTATGTGGGGCAGGGCTTACCTGCAAGCCCCGCCCTATATTTTATTCAAGTTGGCACCCCTGACACACTTGCCTGATGTGTATCTCCAAAATGGAAGATATATTTGGAATTTGCAACATGCATTTGAAATCTTAAAATTGTATATTTTTAACACAAAAACTGAAAGCATGGATTTCAAAATATGAAAGTCCCTCTGTGTATATGTGAGTGAGAGAGAGAGAGAAATGAATGGCTATTTTAGTGACTTTTTCTGGTGAATTTGTGCCCTAGCTTATAGTGCAGGCTGCTTAACCATTTGAAAATTCTCGTGTTACAGATTTAGCATCCTTGGTTGGTTAGATATGGCTGTCATAATCCTTTGGACCATTTTTTGACACACTGAAATAATATACTTGTACACTACAATGGGGAATGAAGATGAGGCACAGATTTTGAGATAGCAAAGTCTAGAGCTTTATTTCCTTTTTAAACGGGATCAGCAACAAAACAATAACACTTACATACCCTGCGCTCAAGGTGTGTGTACGCCCTCTTGAGTGAGCTCAACCAGGGCCCTGAACGAGAATCAGTAAGGTTACTGCTCCCATCTTGTCATGGCCTAGCAATGAGATTTGGTTGGACTTCTGTAGTCTCTAGAGAGATGCTGGGCTGTTCCCCATGCCTTCTCTTGGGGATACTCTCGCTGTGGATTTCCGGGGGGCGGGGGCTGCATTTCAATAATTTATGAACTAGCATTCATGGAACAGGTATATAAGAACTGAGTCGAGGAGCACCAGGCTCCTAGCCGCTCCTAGCCCCAATTGGTCAAGCTATGGGGCAGGGGCAAGACATATTTCCTTTTCTTCAATCCATCTCCCATATAACAGCAGCAGGCTTTAAGCTTTCCAGCCAGGCCTCTATCGTTGTGCACATTAGTGCAAGGGCCCTTCTGAGCCGCCCTAGCCACCCATTGGAATCTAAGAGAATGAGGGAGGCTGGGGCCCATTTATTTGACCTGCACCAGAACCAGGCGAGACGCCCAAACCAGCTAGGGACACAGCTTGCTGTAGATTTTGGCACCTCCATGGGCAGTCAGCACAGCAGTGTCAAGCCGGCATCTGTTCAGGGCTTCCCTGAGTCGCCCGGCTACTTACTGTAACCATGGTGAATTCTGGCACCTATTTTTCTCGGAAAAAAGCACTGCTTATTATGTATCTTACGCTATCACATGCAATATGTGCTACCTCCAAAAATAAGTGAGCATTACTGAGAACCAGCATTTTGTTAATGGGCTTATATTGCTTTGCGGTTCCACTTCTAGCATCTGACAAAGTAGACTAACAACGGAAGCTTATGCTCCATGAAAATGAGTTATTCTTACTTGGATCAACCTTTAAATACCGTATTTTTCGCTCTATTAGACGCACCAGACCATAAGACGCACCTCCTGCAAAAGCCAGGGATAGCCGCGCAAAGCCTCCGCAAGGCTCCCCGCTGCCCTGCGGAGGCTTCGCGCCGCTAAGGCAGAAGCCAGAACAGCTAGAGGAAGCGCTGCAAGAGCAGCTCAGGAGCGTGCCACACTCGGCAATTTAGCTCCAGGGACCACACATTCGCTCCATAAGATGCACAGATGTTTCCCCTTAGTTTTTAAGTGGGAAAAAGTGCATCTTATGGAGCAAAAAATACGGCAACTGTCATCCTTTATGCAACTGTCACCCACAACTAATGTGGCTGATCCCAGCGTAGGCATTGTGGACCTTAACAACAGCCGTCATCCCCTTAGTGAGAGGGGAGCTCCTGCTGGGAAAGCTTTTGGGGGCTTGAGCCCCTTGTTGTGAAAGTGACTGACAGCTCTCTCTCTGTTCCTTCTAGGCTAATGGAGGCTGGCAGGATGCTACAACTCCTTCGTCAGTGACCTCCCCCACAGAAGGCCCTGGCAGCGTTCACTCTGATACCTCCAACTGATCTCCCAGCAATCCGGCATCCCTGGCTGCCCCACCCTGCACCTGGCAGAAGTGGGGGCCGAGAAGGGAGGGGTTTTCTCTCCTAATGTTGACGCCATCAGGCTGGATCCAGAGCTGATCGGCAGACACAGCAAGAGTCTCCTTCTCTTCTCTCGGTTGGGATGCTTTTTTTCAGCCAATCTGGACACTACTTTATACTCTCTTCCCTTTCTTTTCTGGGTAGAAGCCACCTCTCCTTTTACTCCTTTTTACATCGCCCATTCTCTCACACCAGAATATTTTTTCAACCTGAAGGAAACAAACAGCCTCTAGAAGTATTTGTGCATTTTCATGATATATTTTTTTTCTTCCTTTTGAGGAGTCAGCCTTTACCTCCCTCCAGCCTATCTGGCATCCACCTCCTTCTGTTTCTCTGATGTTCTCACTACCTCTTTGCAGGAGCCACCTAAGCCCTTCCCCCTGGCCTTTTGGGCGCCATTCCTCCTCCTCCTCCTCTTCCATGTAAGGACAATTGTCTGTTCTTCTTAAGACCCTGAACCCTTGATGAAATTGCCTTCCAGGATATTCCCCGTTACAGGTTGGATAAATGCAATTCGGGTACTGCAAAGGTATGTCCACAACATGCCACAATGTAACCAAGATGACCAGGAGAATGCGGGCAGATCTACTTCTTACCATCCCGTTGTGCCTTGTATCAAGCCCCAATCACGTCTCCTGCCATTGGTCACTGCCGCTGTTTCCCATTCTGCGCCCCCACCCCAGAGCTGTAAAATTAGGGCTGCGCATGCTTTCGCACCAAGGAAATTCACGTTTGGTGCTTGGAATAAAGCAATGCAAATGAAGTCAATTTGCATAATTTATTCCAGTTCCAATATTTGTGTTTTAAAGATTTGCAGGGAAAATGCTTAGGCGTTTTGTAGGAAAGCTTAAAATAATTAGGGGAAAGTAAGGGAAACTGGATAAGGGCAGAGCGATGGGAGCCATGCACAGCACTGAGGCATTCAGCATTTTACCCTCATATTTCTGAGCCTTATCCAGCTATTGCCTACATCCTTCCTAGTGTTTGTGCACAGCCATGCTGTTTAGAATCTTGCTTTTTAAAAAATGACATCTGAACTTCTCGAGATGCGACATTCTAAGCAATGCATCCAACTTTGGGCTTGCACAGTGAAGCTGCAGAAATCGCAACATACCCACAGCCCTGAATACACTCTTATCTTACCATTTAACTGCTTAGAGGCCATTTTGGCATATAAGCAGTATTCAAATTATATATTTTAAAAAATCTGTTAAGAGGGAGAGGAAAGTGAGAGCCCAGCTCCTGATGTTAAGGTCCTAGGATGCACATTGTATTTTGCTGGTGCACATATAAACAGGGATTGGGCTTGTGTAGCTTTACACCTTACTTACAGGTTTGTGAATGGATCCTTGCTAAAATGGTTACGGATGTCTTGATCTTGAAAAAGAGAATTATAGTTTGACTCGCCATTTTCCTAGTGGGAAAATAAATAATAAGGAAATAGGCAGACTAGTTTGGCTTGCATATTGGACCCACAAAAACCCTTAAAACAGATATCTCTTTGGCTAGCAAATTTTGAAAAAAGATATTTGCATGCCGGATTTAAATTATTACCTGTTCTCAGACAAAGCCCTCCTCCCACAAAGCAAAAAGCGGTAGTTGGCCCAGATGGCAGAGAGGGAGACAGACAGACAGACAGACAGACAGACAGACAGACAGACATTTCAATGAGGCTTGCTCACAAGCATTTCCCAGTGGATTGTATGCCAGACAGCCTGAAATATGCAAGTGTTTTGGGCCTTTGATGGTATGGAGGCTGTGAAAATATGTCTCAAGTGCTCTTTCACACCTCTGGAGGGATGAAGAGATACAGAACAATCTCAGCTATGGGCCATGGCATGCTAGTGGCAAGTCAAAGAAGTAGGAAGCAACTGAGAGCCTCAAGAATTGCATCCTCTGGCCCAACATCTGTTGCCTTATGATGGCACTTCTTCTCAAGAGGGCGGGTTGAAGCTGTGGTTAAGATGTTTTCTAGAGCAGCACACTCACAATCACTCCATGAAGATCAAAGCTCCTTAGCACTCCCAAGTCTCCCTGCCCCTTGTAATTGGGATGGTTAATGCGTGTGTGAAGTTAGGGGGCTTCCGTCTATGTTGTGATCATCTGAGAAAAGAAGACTGAGGTGGCAAATAGCCAAGATTGATCAATGCAAATTGAAAAAAAGCCAAGTCTGAGATGCTCCAAAGAGCTCTGGTCCACCCACCTCAGTGCTTTGTAGCTGCTAAGGAGGGGCGAAGCTGATTTTGCTGGTGCAATCCTGTGCATGCATCCTCAGGTGCAAGTCCCACTGAATTCCATAGGACTTACTCCCATGTAAGTGTGCATAGGATTGCAGGCTGTGTCCCCTTCCCTTGTGAACATTCTATGAAGCTTCCTTATATCGAGTCAGAACATTATTCCATCGAGTCCTTATTTCCCTGACCCGCTGGACGCACTTGAGATTAAAGCCAATTGAGCACTACAGTTTGTTCGCCCGAGGTGGTTGATACCTCTTAGGAAGTGCGAATGCCTGTATTCAGTTTCCTGATGTAATTAGCATAGTTTTGATTAACTGCGTTTCTTGTATGCTCTTTACTCCGTATCTTTCCTTGCAATGTTCATGTGGACCATTGTATCATCGGCTGTAATGTGTGAACAAGAGGCATAATTCACTGGAAAGCAAATCTTATTCAAGCCCCATTTAAATGTGTAGGTGGATAGTCTTGTGCAGTAACATTCACTACTTTAACCTCGTACTGGACAAGGATCTGAATTGTATCATTTCACTTGTGTGGCAGTAGAGACAGGGGAGATAAATGGATCTGCATTTATCTGCCTGTAACAACATATCTTCCTCCTTCTGGTCTGTCATGGTATACGGTACTAACTCCTTAATGGTACGTACACTGGTAGTGGTTCTCTGCATATCCAGATTTACTATTTTTATTTTTATTATTATATTGATTATTATTAATATTGGTTATTTTGATTACCTGTGAGCTGCCTTTTTCTCATACACTTTTGCTTCATTATTTTCTGCCCAGAAAACCCCGACTTCGATACCAAAAACAAAAAAAATTAAAAACTGCAGAAACTAAAAAAAAACTTAAAAATTTTAAAAAAATTAAAAAATTCAAATCTTTCAGCTTTATTAACATTTTCCATTGTTTCTTGCAATTTGTGTCTCGTTCTTTGTAGTATTGATGATAATGAACATTTGATAATGAATGTTCTTGTATATTCAGATAAAGGGAAAAAAACCAAAAAAGCAGTCTGAATTTAATAGTGTTTATAATAAAAATAAAATAAAAAGTTACCCTCATAGCACGCATCAAAGGACAGGCCCCCCCATCCTGTCTTTACTGTGGCAAACAAGCTCTTCATACCTGTATAGTTTTTAACACCAAACTACCTACATTCACCCTTCCTTTGTTTCCATTTTTTAATTATTATTATTTCCATGCATTTGTGAATTAGTTCAAGAATGCTAGAAAAGTGTAGAGTTGTGCACATTCATTTCCTGTTACACAATGTTTTTTAAAAAAGTGACGGTAATTCATTTTGTAAAACTTTTAAAAATGGTTGGAATAGTGAGCATAATAGGTACACCTATTACTTTATGTTTACTAACTTTGAAAGCCAGAAGTTATTTTTCTTTTCCATTCTCTGTTTTGCATTATTTGAAGGAGCTTTTATTTTAGGGCCCAATCCTCTGGGAGATTCTCCAGGGCAAGTCCTACGGACATGAAGGGGAGCTACACCACAGAGTTTCCTGCGCAGCTCCAGTTCATTTCAACAGGGCATGACCCTCGGTTCAATTTTGTTTTTTGTCAGACTACGGCCTTGAAAAAAACATCCTCCCTGCTTCCTCACTCCTTAAACCTTTTTACTATATTCAAAGTGATGTGAAAAGCTTCATTAGCAAAAAGCAAAACAAAAAAACCCATCTAATTATTTTCCCCTGTATTTGCATGATTTGTTCTTTTAATAAAAATATTATTATTATACATCAGTTCGTTGCTTAAGCTGAAGGTGAAAGTACAAAAATGAGCATGGAATTTGAAAGGTGGGACACTAGCAAAACATTTGAGTACATGCCTGAAATTCACTTAAACCTCAGTCTGTGATTGCTGAAATGATTTGTTGAATATGATTATGAAGCACATTTCTTGAGGACTGCTGCATGGAACTCCCTAATGAGGATGAAATTCAGCAGTCCTGGGAAATCTAAACCCCTACCCAAGAACTGGCTTTCTTCGACAGCCTTTTTGAAAAGCAAAGGTGGGCCAGTGTCTCAATCCACTGCCTGTTGGGTGAAAATGCAAATCCTTTCCTATCCATACCAGTGTTCGAAACTCCCATTGTTCTAGGCGCGCGTTGCGACATGGAATTTCATTAGCGCAAGCAGTTTCTGAGCTCTGGGTGCAGTACTGCGCCTAAGATTTCAGATTAAAACTGCAGAGTGGAAGGAAAAGAGGACCTTTTTCTGCCTCTCCACTTCCAGCCACTCTCTGAAGACTGGAGAAGAGACCCTCTCAAGAATATTAGTGGGAGTGGGCAGGGGAAGGACTAGACCATGCAAAAAAAGAACATAGTACTTCAGCTGCGGTTCATTCATTTCCAGCTTTCTATTCTTGTTTTTAAAAAAGAAAGCGCCTAGACATTCCGTTGTTGTGCCCATAATAACCAAGGTTTAAGGTGCCATTTAGCTCCTAGCTTTCATATCTCAGTTTCCAACACAGATCCATACCTGAGAATTTTGAACATTCCATGGACTTAAGATCCTTCTATTGCCACGTTCCATCATCTTGGCCACCGTGAGCCTAGGTCATCTCAAGTGAGCCCTTGAAAACCTGTTTAATCCAGGGACTTAGTTCCAGAATAAACAAGTAATAATAACACAGATTACAATGTGCCTTGCCCTCACCTCCAAGTAAGCTCATCTGGGATTCGTGAGCAGCACACTCAATTGAGAACCGGGCTACCCAGACTCCTCCTCCTCAAGCTGTCATGTCCCTGTGGCAATCCATGCGGTTGGGGGGAAGTCTGTCTCTGGGCAGCTTGCTGAGTGCTCAGGGTTCCAGCTCCTAGGGCCAACCAATGCATTTTGGTAGGCTGCCCTCTTCTAGACATCCTCCCAAACCTACAGATAGCACTGGGGTGAGGACTTGATCGTGGAGGGCATGGCAAATGTGTGAGCCCCCATTCTGCATCACAGAATCATAAAATTGCAGAGTTGGAAGTGACCACTAGATTCATCTCGTCCAACCCCCAGCGGTGCTGACTTTTTTTAGCTCAACATGGGGCTTGAACCCCCAGCCCTGAGATTAAGAGTCCCGTGCTCTACCGACTGAGCTATCATGTGCCGTTAATTGCATGTAATTGCATACCTCAATAGGGTTTCAAGGTCAGAGGTTTCTGAGATATGTGAACCCCAGTATCCCCTTTAAGCATCACTTAGCCATATTGCTTATATTAACTCCTTGCGGTCAGGGGTATAGAAATTTCATTAATAGTACTAATAATAATAATAATAAGCCACCCAAAGTCCTCACTTTGATCTACTAGGGTTCACTTGAGCCTTCAAAATCCTGACTCCAGGCAATACCAACTACCCAAGGCTGAAACGCTCATGAAACAAGATAATAGATTTTAAAATACAATCTAGCAGAAATCCAGTTTTCAAATGCTCAAAGGAGCACCGAGACTCGACATTTCTCAAGTGTTTAAGATTAAACGGCAGATTTTACATTTAGTTTCATCCTGCCTTTCTTGTAAGTACTGATCTTAATGGCTTGGCTGCAGGTCCTAGTCAGTCTTAATTCACAGGCAAGCTTTTTCCAGCAGCAGAAATAAGTTAATGTGTTGTTCTTCGGTGTGACCCGGCAGTAAAACACTTGCAAGTTTATCTTGCTTAGCTTAATTGCCAGGAACATAGTTTTGGGATCACAGATGAAGAAATAAACACTTTGCCAAACACACATGACAGCCGCCATTATAATTACAATGCAGCAGATAAGGTTAAAAGCAATGTTTTATTCATGGGCTGCTTAAGGACATGCAGTACCAGCACCCATTTTTTCCAGAAGAAAAGCACTGATTAAAACTAAGTAGAGCTGAGCTGGGAAGGGCGGGGGCCTTTTGTGCCTCTCAAAAAGCAGAGCCCCTCCGTCCACGCTTTTACATAAATATATCCCCAGATATGTCCCATTGCTGAAGACAACCAGGTTGATGCTCCCTGTTATGCCATTTAAATCCCCACGGTACAAAACACAAACAAGAAACAGAAAGTATTGGCCCAAGTGCCTTAGCAACAAGAGCATACACAAACACCATTCAGAATTAAAACAAAGCAGTGGCCTTTATTTGTGCTGATTGGCATTGCAATGTAGCCAACTCTTCTGTCGACGTAGCGCCACGACATCATTACACTATATTTCTCGTGATGAGTTGAGATCAAAGGCAGGTCTACCTCCTCTTGTGCATAGAATTGTACAGTTTGAAGGGGGCCCAAGTTTCATCTAGTCCAACTCCCTGCAATGCAACTCGAGCATCCATGACGACCCTCTGCTTAAAAACTAACAAGGAAGGAGAGTCTGCCACCTTCCAAGGGAGTCTGTTCGACTGTCAAATAGCTCTTACCATCATAAAGTTCTTCCTGGTGTTTAGTTGGAATCTCCTTTCTTGCAGTTTGAAGCTCTTGGTTTGGGTCCTACCCTCCAGAGCAGGAGAAAACAAGCTTGCTTTATCCTCCATGTGACAGCCCTCAAGATACTTTTAGATGGCTATCATATCTCCTCCCAGTCTCCTCTTTTCCAGCCTAAACATACCTGACTTCCTCAGCGGTTCCTCAAAAGGCTTGGTTTCCAGACCCTTGATCATCTTGGTGGCCCTCCTCTGCACACGTTCTAGCTTGTCAATATCCTTCTTAAATTGTGGTGCCCAGAACGGGACACAGGACTCCAGATGGGTATGATCAAGGCAGAATTGAGTCATAATATGATCAGATCCCTGTTCTTCTGTTGATGTAGCCAAGAACAGCATTGGGGGTTTTTTGCTGCTGCATCACACTGTTGACTTCTGAAGTGTGTGGTCCACTAAGACCCCTACATCCTTTTTGCATGTCTTAAGTGTATGATCTTAACATTTGTCCCTGTTGAAATTCATTGTTCATGATCCCATTCTCATTCTGGAAAACTGAGAGAGGGGATTTCAGCCATTTTCTCATGGGGCAGGAGAAATTCTAGGGATCTTCAGGTGTTGGGAGCATTTTCCATTAAAAATGCAATCTGAAACAATTTGCATTCGGGGCTGCCATTTTCTCTCACAGTCTCCCATTGGAGTGACACTACGTCATGACATTGTGGGGAGAAATGGTGCCCTGTTGGAGGTGAATAGTTGCAGAGCTGAGCAAGTATATTTAAGAGAGAACCTTTTTTCTGCTTTCTTTGTAAGCCCTTGCCCCTCAAAAGTTTGGATTTTCTTCTTAACTTTCTCATTGCCCAATTCTTTTTTGGAGCAAACCCTCAGCCTTCACAGGATCACATTGTTAAATGGATCCAAAATCAGTCCAGTTCAGGCACAGTATTTGCCCTATATCTGCCCATGTGTAGACGCAAGTAATTCATTCTGCTTCTCTGTCATCTTATCTTCCTCCAGCTCACCTTTGATGCCCTTGCCATTCAAAGGTGCAACAGCCTCCTTAGCCAGTCCCTTGCTACTAATTATTTACTTTTTTGGTTGGTCTTAATGTTTTAGCAGATTGTTATTTTTAGCATTCCTTTTTGTCTGCTTGCATTTATTTTGCCACAGTTTTTGCTCCTTCTTATTCTCCTCACTTGGAGAAGACTTCCGTTTTCTAAAGAAAGCTGTCTTGTCTCTAATTAGGTAAAGGTAAAGGTACCCCTGCCCGTATGGGCCAGTCTTGACAGACTCTAGGGTTGTGCGCTCATCTCACTCTAGAGGCCGGGAGCCAGTGCTGTCCGCAGACACTTCCGGGTCATGTGGCCAGCGTGATGAAGCTGCTCTGGTGAACTGGCACCAGAGCAGCACACGGAACGCCGTTTACCTTCCCGCTATAAAGCGGTCCCTATTTATCTACTTGCACCCAGGGGTGCTTTCGAACTGCTAGGTTGGCAGGCGCTGGGACCGAGCAATGGGAGCACACCCCGCCACGGGGATTCGACTCTAATTACTAGAGTCTAATAGCTTGTTTGACTCTGTTCGCTAACCATACATTAACCACACTGACATTATCTTTGCTCTGGTGGTGCCTTTCTTAATCTGTGGTATACAGTATAGCTGAGCTTCTAATATTGTGGTTTTAAACAACTCCCAATCATTTTGGCGTGATTTGACCCTCTTGGCAGCCAAGTTCCCTCTTCCCAATATCTTTTTGGGGAAGCTTCCTATGTTGAAGTCAAATGTGACTGTGTTAGATTTTCTTGGCAATCACACATTTATATTGAATTCAGGGCATAGTGTGGGGGCTGTGACCCTGGGCGCAGAATCTGGGAGGGGGGGCACAAGTCCCTGGGTGAGCGCAGAGGATTTTCTTCACCCTCCATGTCCCCCTGCTCCCACCCGTCAGCTGACAGGCAAATGCCATGTGCTAGGTGGGGCGGGACATGAAGGGTTAATAGCATTCTCTGCACCCCTCCCCCATCCCATGCGACACCACTGCATGAAGGACCAGTAGCATTTCAGAAAAAGCTACCTTGAAGGTTCTCGCTTTCAACATCGTCACCGCAACCTAAATTTCACTTGCAGGTCCTCATGACAACATTTCCCCATGTCATTCAGGCCAGCCTGAATCATGAGCATTCACATTCATCAATCTGTGTTCCTAATGGTTGAATTGCCCACTGACAAGATCCCTTCACCCCACCCAGAGGAATATCCTCAGCCTGAGAGGATAACTGCTCATCTCCCAAGGAAATGGTCCCTTCTAAGGGATTGTTTCTGTCTTCCTCAGAGTGGTGGCCTTCTTTCCAGAGACGCTCATTCTTCATGACAGCAGGGATGCTGTCATCCTGGGAGAGCGACACAGGTATTATGTCCCTGAAGGCCTTGCCACCAACTGCTCTGCCCCTCTTTCTGCTCCTCCAGCTCAGCCATCTTGGCATCAAGGGAACAAACCTAAAGGCTAGGGTTCGCTTCACCCACAACCTTTGTCCAGCAGGCAGACAGCCGTACATATGACAGTGCAATCCGCTGGCAGGAAAACCACAGCACAGTTTCTGGGTTTCTAACTGCATATCTGTTCATGTTGTTTACCAGTGAGTTTACTTGGGAGCTTGAGATTGGTTGGATCAAAGGGCAGTCCGCCCTAGTCTCCTTGCTCTGCTACCAAACTCGCTTAGCTGCTTAACTCACCTGTTAGCTTGACAGTTTGTCGCTGGGGAAAAGAACGAGGTGAACTTTACAAATCTCAACATTTTTCTCCAGCTTAGATTAAAACAGGCATCCCCAGCCTTCGGCCCTCCAGATGTTTTGGCCTACAACTCCCATGATCCCTAGCTAACAGGACCAGTGGTCAGGGATGATGGGAATTGTAGTCCAAAACATCTGGAGGGCCGAAGGTTGGGGGTGCCTGGATTAAAATTGACACCATTTCTGGCTTCCCCACTCCCGTAACACCCTCTCTCAACTTTCCCTTTAGACTTATGGGCCACTGATGGTGGCTTCAGCACCAAGGAGAGCGAAAGCAGAGCATCTGTCCCCCTCTCCCAATCTAGTCACTTGGCGTTCTTTTGGTGTGCTTGCTGTGCAGAGGAGGGCAACCAAGATGATCTAGTGTCTGGAAACAAAGCTATATGAGGAGCACTTGGTGGTGCTGGGTATGTTTAGCCTGAAAAAGAGGAGACTGAGAGGAGATACGATAGCCATCTTCAAATAGCTTAAGGGCTGTCACATGGAAGAGGGAACATGCTTATTTTCTCCTCTGGAGGGTAGGACTCGAACTGATGGCTTCAACTTACAACTAAACATCAGGAAGAACTTTCTGACAGTAAGAGCTGTTTAGTGGTGGAACAGTCTCCCATGGGAGGTTGTGGACTCTCCTTCCTTGGAGATTTTTAAGCATGGCCATCTGTCATGGATGCTTTAGCTGAGATTCCTGCCTTGCAGGGGGTTGGACTAGATAACCCTTAGGCCCCTTCCATCTCTGATTCTATGAATCTATTCAGTGGGTCACAGAACCAATGGCCCTCCGGAGGCTCTGTGAGAATTGCATTTTCCATGGACCACTGTGCTGTTCATCCTGGTGCAACAACACCCAAGTATGGGGGGGGAGTAGGGGTAGGAAACAGACTTCCTTGCCTACTCCCTCCCCCCCGCTTGCACTGCCACAGCTCCTGTTGCCCACCGCTGGTAATTCTTCTAAGAGTGGGGAGGATATTTGGGAGACCAAAGGCACTAGCAAGGAAGGGTCAGGTTGAAGTTTTTTTCTTTTTCTTTGAAATAACTTCCACAGTATTTGGAAGTGGTTTTGACTTTGTAACTAAAAGCAAGCCTAGCTAGGCATGCACGCACTCTGTTAGGTGAGCAAATACTGCACCCCTTGCAACTAGCCCTAACGGTGCTGATCCAGCAGATTTGCAGGATCTGTGCCCACATTTAGAAGGCAAACTCATTGAATGTATGGTAGCCCAAGCCTCGCTTATTTCCAGATTTAAGGCAGCCCCAAATCACTGTTACTCTATATGTGGGATGACTCTGTATATAGTCTGTCAGGATGAAATCTCAATCTGGCAAGAGTCTATGTCATCTATCTCACATGGCACAGAGAAAGTGGTGCTCAACCCAGCTAAACTTTGTTTGGTCAAAGATGGTATCTTTCTCAAATCAGCACTGAAGCTGCCATTTATTCTTGGAATGGGATCATGGAGTTATGGAGTCAAATGTGTTTTAGGCAGGATCAGACATTACTTTTTCTTGCGGTAAGGAAGAGCCCATAACTTGTCCTTGATGATACTGTGTTTTAAAGGATTTGCAGAACTAAGCTAATTTTGCAAAGGCAGTTTGAGCTACAATTTAGCACCTCAAAAATTGGCACTGTAAAATTGGCCTCCTTATTTGCCATTTATTGTGAACTTTTCACATCACACTTTGTATCAGTCCCTTACTTTTCCCATGCAACTTTACCTAAAGCTTCTTGAAAATATTATTACCCTTGCTATTATCAAAAATGTATTATAGCATACATTGTTTTTGCTTATCATGAGCCCTTTTGTTGAGTGTAAAGACACCCTGCTTTGTTCTGAATTGCTTTGTCTTCATTCTTTTGTTTCCAGTAGGTTCCCCGTAGAAACCCTAGGAAGCATTTCCTTTGATTTACATCAAGCTTTTCTGCTCCTTTAAAAACAAAGGCCTCTGTCTTTTTAATTCCCACTGAAACTCTTCTGTTCTATAATAATACTAACAAGGTGTAGGTTTTACAGTCTCCTGATTTGTACTGGTAATGCATATTCCAAATAAATAGTTTCTTTTGTTGCAAAAGTGGTGTATTTCTTGCACACAAAATCATTTTTTCACCCTAAATTCTTAACACAGTTTAATAATTGGATACTAGACAGGAATCGTATGGTTCTCCATTCCACCCAGCGCTGCAGAATAAAGGTCCGAACCAAATCGGGGGCAGCCCATCTTGCACCCAGGAGGATGGCAGCTGTTTCTAGCAATATGGAAGTTGGCTTAGTATGAGCATTAAATTAGAAAAGGAAAACATCTAAGCAAACATTAATTATAAAACACATGATTATCACAGGGTCTAGTTTAATTTTCAGTTACCACCTGGAGAACTCCACTTCTACGTGCAAAGCACAGCCATTTGGTATTTTACAGGAAACCACAATCAGTTCTTACAGGAGGACCCAGAAGCCATTTTAAAACAGGCACAATTTAAAATTGAATACAGTTGTTGAAATGCTCTGAACCTACAGGAAAGGGTGAGCTAAAAATAAGAATAAATAATCTATTTCATCACCCGAGCAAGCCAGTGTTCCAGTTCCTTTTCCAATAGTGACAATTTCTGGGAACCTTTTCAGGAGCTATTTCCATTGAAATGAAAGGACATTGCACAGAGTCCTAAGACTTTTTCAGAAGGCTTTAACATCACCACTCTTGCAGAACTAAGTCGCAGAACACCCAGGAAATAATGCAGTCGCAGTATTAGGGAGTGGCTAAACTTTGGATGTTTTATGGAGACTTGCATAGCCAGGATAAATGAATGAACTCAAGAAGAAATATGACAACTGTTCCATATCTTGACTCACGAACTAACAAAAAAAAAAAACCTAAAAAAAAAACAGCCTTCAGAATTGAGGACAATGTGGAGTCCGGGTCTCTGGAGAATGGAGTGCTACAAAGGCACAAAGGTTTTCAATTCAACTTATCTCTCACATTACCCTAAGAAGCATTTTTGCAAATAAATAAATCACAAAGGTTCCAGAAATATGTGTTTTGAATCTAGGATTCCCAAGCCAGTATTTTTCCCCTGCTTACTTCAATGCCAACTTCTTTTTCTGTCAAAGAGAGTGCCTGGAGCAATTTCATGATAGCCAGGGATTTAAGAGGTGTGGTTCCTCCAAGATCTGGAGATGCAAAATAAGCAATACCTGTTGAATGGCGGTCTTTTAGGCTACAATTAAGAGTGCAGAGCCTGAGGGGAAACAGCTCGGCTTTAGCAACCCTACACCAAGCTCATTATGGCAGCAGATTTGCTCTCCAATTCTTCCCTCTTTGCAAGGCCAGTTTCCATTTGCTTAGGTAAAGGTAAAGGGACCCCTGACCATTAGGTCCAGTCGTGGCCGACTCTGGGGTTGCGGTGCTCATCTCGCTTTACTGGCCGAGGGAGCCGGCATTTGTCCGCAGACAGTTTTTCTGGCCAGCATGACAAAGCTGCTTTTGGTGAACCAGAGCAGCGCACGGAAACACCGTTTACCTTCCCGCCGGAGCGGTACCTATTTATCTACTTGCACTTTGATTTGCTTTCGAACTGCTAGGTTGGCAGGAGCGGGAACCAAGCAATGGCAGCTCACCCCGTGGTGGGGATTCGAACCGCCGACCTTCTGATCAGCAAGTCCATTTGTTTAGCAGTGCCTTGTTTCATTCTGCACACAATAAACATGCACCTGGGTAGTATTCCTGTCCCCAGCCCTTCCAGTGTCTCTCTTTCAACCCGCCTCCCACTAGCTGTTCCTGATACGCAGCCTGCCCTTCTGTGAGCAGCAAACACAGGGTTAACTCAGGGATCATTTGCTGGAAGCACCAGCAAAGAAATAGTTGGTCTCGGTTTCACTGTCAGACTGAAATGCCTGATTATGGACCTTAAGAGCAAAGTGCCATTGCTGCAGTGAAAAAGGTCAGGGCTGCTGCAAATACTTTCAGAATGCACAAGAATGTATGCATCTTAAAAGAAAGGCTTTACAATGCCAAAAGGGGAGATGGGGTCCCAAGAAAAAGATGGTCTTCTCAATCTCTGATCACTTTGGGTTTCTAAGAAGTAATCATCAGGTGCTAGAAGGATTAAAGCCTGCAGGTAACATACCGTATTTTTCGCTCCATAAGATGCACCTGACCATAAGATGCACCTAGTTTTTAGAGGAGGAAAGCAAGAAAAAAAGTATTCTGAACGAAACAGTGGATGTATGATTTTAGTGGTTCATGCTGTGGCCACAGACGTGATTTGATGGTGAATTTGGGGTGACCCAGTGCAAAAATCCTGAGGATCCATGTGGATCCGTGCTTTGTAACCACTTTTTTTGCACCATTGCAGCCCCACATAACAGTGGGTGTGTGATTTTTTTGATGCAGGCTGTAGCCATGGACATGCTATGTGACCTGATGGTGAATTTGGGAGTGAATTTGGGGTGACCCAATGCAAAAATCCTGAGGATCCATGGGCTTTTACCTCTCCCCCCCCAGGCAGCCTCCGCTAGCGTCCCTTATCTCTCTTCCGATCCCACTGATCAGCTGTTTCCTTTCAACACTCCCTTCCCTCTTGTTTGCCTTACTGTAGTGTCTTTTCCTTAGCTGAAGCAGAATTTTTGCTCCTCCTTTTCTTCTAATTTCTCTCCTTATTACTTTGGTCTCCCCCCCCCTTGCAAGTTTGCTGTCTTTATCTCCCCCCTCCCAGGCAGCCTCCTTTATCTCTAGCATCCCTTATCTCTCTCCCCGATTGGCAAATGATCAGTGGCTTTGTTTCAACACCCACTCTTTCAAAAAAAAAAAAAAAAGGACGATCTGCTTTTTGCCCCTGGGCAATTCGGCTCCAGGGACCACACATTTGCTCCATAAGATGCACAGGCATTTCCCCTTTTTAGGAAGAAAAAAGTATGTCTTATGGAGTGAAAAATACGGTAATTAATTTCTCACTTTGCAGTAGTGTGCATTGTCCTGATAATCTGTTACATTTGTTATATCATTTGTTTATTAATTTATTTATCTATGTATTACATATATATACACCACATTTTATCTTCCAAGGATCTCATTGTGGTGTATATAGTTGCCCTCCCCATTTCACCCTCACAACAGCCATGTTAGGTACGTTAAGCTAAGAGGCAGTGAATGGCCTATGGTCATCCCATGAGCTTCATGGCTTATTGGGGATTCGAACCCTGCTCTCCCAGATCCTAGTCCAACCATTATGCCCCACTGGCTCTCTTGTATAATTAGTTTGGTTTGCCCAGTCATGTCACCAGCTGAAAATTCAGGAATGCCCCTGCAACTTTCAATTCACAGCTGAACTAGAAGGTGAGTAAACAAACCCCTGTGTTGCAAAATACAACTCAGCAACATTGAAAGTTCTTCATCAGCCAATTAGTTCAACAAACACTCGCAAGTAGAAAGATGTGTAATTTCTTGATTAATCTTTTTTCGAATTGATATAATATACATGAGAATGAAAAATACTCTGGAACTGAAGAACTGAACGAAACACTGTTCAGCAGAGTTCAGAGTTGGACATCAGAATTGGACATTTGCCGATTATACAAAGCTTTACAAGTAAAGTCTGGCACCGTGACTTATTCAAGGACTTTCGGAGACTTCAGTTTGGTAGTTTTCATGTTTTGCATTATTCCATAAAGTTTTCTATACAGTGGTGCCCCGCAAGACGAACGCCTCGCAAGACGGAAAACCCGCTAGACGAAAGGGTTTTCCGTTTTGGAGGCGCTTCGCAAAACGAATTTCCCTATGGGGTTGCTTCGCAAGACGAAAAAAATCTTGCGCGTCCCCGCGGTTTTTTTCCGCTCCCCTCCTTTTCCTAAGCCGCCTATCAGCTGTTCCGCTGAAAAACCCGCTTAACAGCTGATCACGGAAAGCCGCTAGACCGCTGTAGCGCTAATCAATGGGCTTGCTTCGCAAGACGAAAAAACCGCTAGACGACAAGAATCGCGGAACGGATTCTTTTCATCTTGCGAGGCACCACTGTACTGCAATTGTTTCTGGCCATCGTGTTGCTTTCGATATTGCTGAGAACTAGAAGATGAGACAACCACAACGAGCCGGTTTGCTCCAAAGATAAGAGCAAAGCATGACTCAGAATGAATGCCTGAGCATGAGTTTTCCTGGAGAGGAAAACTCCTGGAGAGAGTTTTCCTCTCTGGTCCTGCTGCTGCTGTGCAGCTAAGGCACAGTTCGACTTGGTGTGCTGTCTGAAACAGAGCTGCTGGTCTGTCTACTCCTGGTGGCGGACCTTGGGGTCTCAAATTTTGGGGTCAGCCCCACCTCTCGCCTTCCATTCTTCATCATATTTGTGACGTCCCCTGCAGTGCCCCCGAGGCTCCACGTGACCCAACTGGTCAATCTCCCCTAAATCAGCCCCTGCTCCTCCATATGTCCCACAAACTGCAAACATTGGTTACGATTTGTGGTTTGTCTGCAGTTATAAATTGTGGGTTGCCATGTGATTTATTCTGATTTTAATCTGATTTTAAGCTGTATTTCAGTCGATTGCTGGATTTTAGGTAAAGGTAAAGGGACCCCTGACCATTAGGTCCAATCGTGGCCGACTCTGGGGTTGCAGCGCTCATCTCGCATTATTGGCTGAGGGAGCCGGCATACAGCTTCCGGGTCATGGGGCCAGCATGACTAAGCTGCTTCTGGCGAACCAGAGCAGCGCACGGAAACGCCATTTACATTCCCACCAGAGTGGTACCTATTTATCTACTTGCACTTTGACGTGTTTCTGAACTGCTAGGTTGGCAGGAGCAGGGACTGAGCAACGGGAGCTCACCCCATCGCGGGGATTCTAACCGCCGACCTTCTGATCGGCAATTCCTAGGCTCTGTGGTTTAGCCCACAGCACCACCCACGTCCCTGCTGGATTTTATGTTTTAATTAATGTATTATATACTTTGCTGATAGCCGCCCTGAGCCCGGTTTGGCTGAGGAGGGCAGGATATAAATGAAAATGTATTATTATTATATTATTATTATAAACCATGATCCTGGGCTTGGACAACACGCCAAACCATGCCTCTGCCATAGCTGCAACAAGATGACTGGAGGAGGAGCCAAGCAGCCACCATCTCCTTTCCTGGCGTCAACAAACTCACACATTAAGGCTAACTAAGCCATAGACCTGCTGTTAGGTGCAAAACCACCAGGGCAGGTGCAAGACATTTTGGCACCTGAGGCAACCACGAAATGGTGCTCCCCATCCCCACCAGGGAAGAAGAGGTGACTGAAGATCTACATCAGGAACAGGGGGTGGGAATAAAGATCTACATCGGGATCTTCTGCCCCCATGGATCCTGCTGCTCAAGGCAGTCCCCTCTCCTTGCCTCCTCCATGGGCTGGCTCTGCAAACCACTTCATTCTCTTGCCCTGCCCACTTTTTTATTTTTATTTTTTGCCTCGTCCTTTCCCTGACCACCTCCCATGTTCAAGTGTGCGGCATACCAGGTGCGTTGCTCAGCAGAAGAAAAACAACAGTTGGATGGAAAGATCAGGGACAAACTGGCAGGAAAACACTATGTCTGTCTCATCTCTTGATTCAGTTTCAAAATACAGCAGGAATATTAAGCTTGCTAGCCTAGAGCTCTAGATTAAAATGCTAATAATTGAGATTTTTCAACTGGAAAGTCTTTCTTTGGGCAGGATCTCGGTAATTTTATTTACTTAAAAACCTTTATCTATAGACCACTCGTAATTCAAGAATATTCAAGAAGTTCACACCAACTAAAATACAAATTAATTAAAAGCAGCAGTAACTGATTAATTTCAATCTACCTTTCATTTATCCCTTTCAGATCATTATCACTTCCCTTAATGCCTGGATTGAACAAAGAAAGAGTCTTATTCTTGCCATGCTTCTTGCTTCCTGTTCTCTTGACATTTTCTTGGCAAACAGTCTTCCACATCTCGTTTGCCCAGGGCAATTTCAGGTTAAAAGTTCAGCTCCTATTCTCCCCTATCTTTCCATCTCACATAGCTTCCTTCCCAGTCAAGATGAAGCAAATGAGGGGATTATCTGGAGAACTTCATGTCAGAAAACCTCTAGCTATGCAAGTTTTCAGGTGGCATCTCAAAAACTTGTAAGAACTCATGTCTAAGGTAAGTCTAAGGTATTTCTAAGAACCAGTTTGGTTTGAAAACTCTTTGTTTTTCATTGCAACCTGAGATAAGTCTAGCCTTCAACTGCTTCATCCTTCGCCCATCCATAAGCCATGTAAAGAATCCCTTGTCCCCTCAAAGGTAGTTAGTTTTCCTCAGCAGAAAAGGCCAGAGCTTCTCGGCTTCAGAGTGGATGCCAGCCATTAATCCAGAGATACTGTAGTGAAATCCTGGCACCTCAGTCTTGGCACGAAAACGAAGCCTGTGCAAAACCGTGGTCAATGGCCCAGTGCTGTAGGCAAGAACAAATACTTAGCTTTGGCTCCAGTTTAAATGGTACGATACTAAAACGAACTCATGACCTTTGGCAAAAGCCATGCAACAAGGCAAGTTGTCATCATTTTAACTGGATCATGAATAGCAGCTTTTCAGCATGGCATGTTTTAAGCAACTTGTCCAAACACATGCAAAATCTACTGGGCCTGCAATGAATAGCTTCCAAAGTGAGTACAGAGAAAACAAGAAACAGCTCAGGACTGCAATACCTCAAGGACTGCCTCTTTCCATATGAACCTACCTGGATCCTGAGATCATCTTCTGAGGCCCTCCTTCGTGTGCCTCCTCTTCGAGAGGTCCGGAGGGTGGCAACACGAGAACGGGGTCTTATCTGCAGTGGCTCCCCGCCTGTGAAATGCTTTCCCCAGGGATGTCCGCCTGGCGCCTTCATTATACACCTTTAGGCGCCAGGCACAAACATTCCTTTTAAACCAGGTCTTTGGTTGACCTGATTGACATCCTATACCCTTTTAAAATGTGGCTCTTTGGGGGGGGGGGTTGTTATTGGGTTATTGTTCTTATTTTGATTTTATATATTGTGATCTTTTCTGTGAATCACCAGAGACCTCTTGGTATAGGGCGGTATATAAATTCAATAAATAAATATTTGAGAAAAGACTATCATCATCATCATCATCATCAAACCTTTTATTGGCATCACATCCAAACATCCAAAACAAATCAACACAGAATTACCACTTCCCCAGTGGCACAAAACATTTGCTAAAAGAACGGAGGCAGAGCAGTCTATCGTCACATCTCTAGGTCTCCAGGGAGATCAGACGTCTGTGTGTATTTCGACGACAAAAAACCAAATAGAGATATTTAGCCACTAACTTGGTGAGCTCCCCAGTAATAGAAAATGTATGACCTCCAACTCTGGTTTTCAATTAGGGATACAGAGTTGATCTAGAAATTGCTGACGGAGATCAGCATATAGTTTACAATTAAGAACCATATGTGTGAGGGTTTCCACCAGGTAGTCTTCACATGGGCAAGTTCTTTCTCCTTCCACCCTGCCTGAGACCCTTCCCCAAAGGAGGTTTGATGGATTTGAATTAAACCTGGCCAGCGAAAATGCTCTTCTTTCTTGAGGGTTAAGCAGAAATTCAAGGTAATTGTGGTTAGTTTCATGTGCCCAAGAATGTTGAAAATGAAGAGGGGAACATGTTTTCTCTGCTGCTACTGTTAGTTCTTGGCATTCAACATCCCTTCGGTCAAGGGAAAAGACTATTAGGAATGCACACTTGCAATCCAGGGATGAAGCTTCGAATAGTACTCACACCTACCTTCTCCCAAGCTTGCAACATGCCAACATTTCCACAACGAAGAGGGTACATGAAAGAGCATCCACCACAAGCAGTCTCTGCTGCCGCCACCATCTTGCAAAAACACCAGCAGCAACTCCAACTTGTTTCCTGCTTGGCAGGGGGTTGGACTCGATGGCCCTTGTGGTCTCTTCCAACTCTATGATTCTATGAACTCCAGGCTCAGGCTGTCATCTAAAAAGTATTCTTGGTGCCAGCAGAATTAAATTACCCATTTTGTTCCGAAACAGAATTATGCTCCAGGCTTCTTGCTGCTTCTCTCTCGCAAGAACATGACAAGAGTCTTCATAAGGCTTTGAGATACTGTAACTAGAAGATCTTTTAAATCCACTGCAGGTTCTTTGCTTTTGGTTGAAGAGAGCTGTCCCCCGTCCGTCCCACTTTAATCTGTATAGCCTTGCCTCAAAGTCTGGAAAATGTTGGAGAAAACAAGGACACATCCCTGCAGCTGAAACCTGCAATATTTTCCAGGCGAAGGGAGTTTTGTGTTTCAAGTTTCTTGTTGCCTCCTAATACAAGAGAAACATGTGGAGGAGCACGTTATTTGTTCTCCGCTTCAAGCGCTGCAGTTTTAAGAGTCCCCTGAGTTTTGTGGACTAGACTGACTGCCAAGAGTGTATCAAACCCCACTGCCTAAAGCTTGAAATCGTATTACTTTAATGGTTATTTAAAATTGATTCTCTGCTTGTTAATATGAAATTTACTTTGCAAGGCGATTTGGATGTCTGAATGCTATTTCGAGGGAAGGCAAGGGGCTTTGGGACTTTGACTTCTGTCGAAATGATCCTCATTTGGAATTAACGCTCCCCTTAATTCTCTTTGCCTTGTTAGCCCTTTGCAGGATTGTCTCTCCCCACCCCCTGCAAAAATCCCAAAAGGTCGCCTGCCAGAGAAAGTGGTCTCTTCCTCTGCAGGTCCACTTACGCTCCCTCAGATTCATATTATTTGAACACGGATTTGCATGTTTATAGGGGTGGGCTGGGTAGTTTTTAGTGGAATGGAAATGGAATCTGAAATGTAGAAGATTTTCAAAATTAGATACTGGACACAATCCAACACAGAATTAAGCATATTTAGGCTCACTTAGTTTAATCAGTTTTAAATGCACAACTCTGTATTAGATTATGTCTGTGGATTCTGGGATGCATAGAAAACAGAGATTTAAGGACGTTTAAAGGTAAAGGTAAAGGGACCCCTGACCATTAGGTCCAGTCGTGGCTGACTCTGGGGTTGCGCGCTCATCTCGCTTTATTGGCCGAGGGAGCCGGTGTACAGCTTCATGTAGCCAGCATGACTAAGCCGCTTCTGGCGAACCAGAGCAGTGCACGGAAATGCCGTTTACCTTCCCGCTGGAGTGGTACCTATTTATCTACTTGCACTGGTGTGCTTTCGAACTGCTAGGTTGGCAGGAGCAGGGACCGAGCAACGGGAGCTCACCCTGTCGCGGGGATTTGAACCACCAACCTTCTGATCGGCAAGTAGGCAAGAGGTTTAACCCACAGCACCACCTGCGTCCCTTTAAGGACGTTTACATATTACTTAATCACACGCACACACACAATCACACTTGCAAATCACTTCCGGATTGGTAAACATCTCCTGGCCCCATGAGCAAGAAAGACTCTGAATCCCACACTTTCAGAGAACTAGTAAATAAATGTGGTACTTTTTAAAAAAGATAAAGCTACAATGCATTCATGTTAGGGCATTTGAAAATCTGATCTCACCAGCAAAAGAACTGATGGAATTTTCTGACTATGGAATTGGTAGTTATTAAATCCCCTCTCTTCTCCTCCTCAACCCACACTCCCTAAATCTGTTCTGGGGTTTCCCCCAGCGGAACAGATTTGGAGGGGGGCTCCTGTTTCACAATCAGAAATTATTATACTTATGGGATGAACTATTAGATATAAAGCATTGGTCAGATCTGCCCTTCCCCTGCTTAAAGGCAATCTTCTAAACAAGGGTAGCCAATGTAGAGCCTTCCAGACTTTGAGACTACAACTCCCATCATCCCTAACTATTGGATATCCTGGTTGGGGCTGATGGGAGTTGTAGTTCATAACAGCTGAAAGTCACCATGTTGGTTTTTGGTGCTCTACAATGAAAGAAGAAGAAGAGTTTGGATTTGATATCCCGCTTTATCACTCCCCTAAGGAGTCTCAAAGCGGCTCACAATCACATTTCCCTTCCTCCCCAACAACAAACACTCTGTGAGGTGAGTGGGGCTGAGAGACTTCAGAGAAGTGTGACTAGCCCAAGCTCACCCAGCAGCTGCATGTGGAGGAGCAGGGAAGCGAACCCGGTTCACCAGATTATGAGTCCACTGCTCTTAACCACTACAGCACACTGACAATAAACAGATATACTACAATAACTGCAAGATGTGAAGAATGATCTGAGAGAGTGTGTGTGTTGCAGGACACATAATATGTTCATATGGAGAATTGTCAGAAAAAGTTTATTATTGTTTCATTCTATAATGTACATAAAACAGAGAGAACAATGATAATAGGCAAAAATTCAGACAAGAGAAACAAAAACTGCAAAATGGGTACATAGAATGTGTAGTTGCGCATGAGTTAAAATAACCAAGTCCAAGTAAAGACTATCAACTTTTATCAGATCATCAAGCATAGTTCTAGGTTTGCCAGGCTTGTGGCAATGGCTTTCTTGAAAGTGATAGTTTTGCTACATATTTCATAAAGGAATACTAAATCATATGAAAAGCATCTGGAGGTTCTAGACCTTGTCAAAATATCAAATTATGTGTAATTTTCTCTGTTATAGCTATATTTCAGTAAGTATCCAGTGTAAGAATTTGGGCTGTTTTCTATTGTGTTGCAATTACAGTGGAACCTTGGAAGCCAAACATCTTTGAACTCGAACATTTCAGCTCCCAAACGATTGAAAGCAGGAAGTGATTGCTCTGGTTTTCAAATGATTTTTGGAAGCTGAACGTCCAGCACAGCTTCTGTGGCTTCTGATTGGCAGCAGGACACTCCTGCAGCCAATCAGAAGCCATGCTTTGGAAGTCAAACGGACTTCTGGAATGGATTCCGTTTGACTTCCAATGTATGACTGTACTGTTTGTGCTGACAAAATCATAAAATACCAATTCTTTTGATAATATTTTTACATTGGTATCATGAAAAATATTCAGTAACATAAATTTAGTAATATTTATCATTTCTGTAAAAATTAAATTCACCAAACCTTGCACCAACCAACATTCCCACCATAAATGATAACATGTACCAAGCTTATTGCAATCTCTCCAACAATTAGGTGATGTAGAAGAAAACATTTTGATATTTGCAAAAGAGTGTGATGCCATCTGTGTAATAATTTTTCCCTAAGAAAACTAGAAAGAGGTTTTTTAAAAATCAATTCTTATTAAAAGTTTTCCGCATAAAGTACAATAAAAGCCAAACTAATCCAGAGAAGAGAAATAAGGAAAAAGCAACAATAAGAAAGAATAAGAAAAGGAAGAAAATAAAGGTGAAAGAAAAGAAGAGAAGAGAAAATGAATAATCACAATTCTTCTTCTTTGGCAATCACTCGTAGCTGAGTAAGATTGTCTTCCATGAACATGGTTTTAACAGTGACTGTGGAGGCCAATTCCTGATCTACATGTCCTTCCACAGTGGGGACATAGGTTTCCAGGTGGGAGTTGATCACAGTGAGAGTTTGCTAAGTGTGCCTTCCTCTTAGCACGTTTCTCCATTTTGTCCTGAGTTTGAGCGTCTTCAAAGCCCATGACACCTTTGGCAAAGGCTGTTCTCCGGTTGGAGCGCTTGCAGGCCAGTGTTTCCCAGTTGTCAGTGTTTATACTTCATTTTTAAAGATTTGTCTTGGGAGAGTATTTCATCCTCTTTTGTTGACCACCAGCATTACGCTTCCCACTTTTAAGTTTGGAATAGAGCGGTTGCCTTGGAAGAGGAATCCGCACAACATGACCAGTCCAAAGAAGTGGATGTTGAAGAATCATTGCTTTGACACTGGGGATCTTTGCCTCTTCCAGTACACTGACATTAGTGCTGCCTATACAATGCCCCCTGCTCTTGCTGTGTGTGTGTGTGTGTGTGTGTGTGTGTGTGTGTGTGTGTGTGTGCATGCCTGCCTGCGGAAACTTGACACTTTGGCCAACGGGTGTAATGGAGCCAATGGCTGCCTGAGCCTCAATATTCTTCAGCCAGGCTCCTCCATCAGCCTTTGACACGGTCTGAGCTGCTGCTCGCTGTGCTCTTCGCATCCCCTGATGGATTCCTTGTCAATGATTATTCAATTTCCAGCTTGACCTTTCGATTCTAAATAACATGGCAATATCAGTGTGGCCCAGCCTGCAGCTCCAGCGCGAAATTAACTGTATCAGCCGCACACAGGAGACCTGTGAAATCCCGGCGGAAACTGAGCTCAGCCAGCTTTTCTAAGCTGCTCCAGGAATTATCTCCTCCTCCTGCAGCCCCTCTAATGTTCGTCTAAATATCACTGCGCTCCCAGCTGTTTAATTCTAATAAATACTCATCTATTCTCCAAACAGACAAATGTTAGGTCTCAGGTGGGGCTTGAGCTAGTCTGTAGGCAGAAGGGGGAAATAAAATGAAAGGCAGCAGCTGCTGCCAGGAAACACCAGGGAAACTTGTGTGTGTGTGTGTGTGTGTGTGAGAGAGAGAGAGAGAGAGAGAGAGAGAGAGAGAGAACGCACAATGCAAGGAGCTAGATATAGCAAAGAGGTTCCTTTATTTGGAATTTTCAAGGTTCAACACAGATATGTTGAGCACGGGGGCAATGATCATGGCCTCCAGGCACCAGCAATTGCAGAATATGGCCTCCACTGCAAAATTCGTGTTTCCCCCCTATGAATCCTATGAATACCCGTCTATTCCCACCATGTAGTGAAAATCCTGTTTCAAAATAACTTAGGGACAAAAAGAGACACCTTGGCAATACCAGATGTCATACAATAAGGCCAGTCCTCTATGTGATGCACGGCAGTACGCAGAATTGCTTGTGTTGTGACTCAAAAAGTATTACATATCTGCTTTTTGTTGACAAGTCCCAAACCTGCAGAGTTCACAAAGATAAAAAACAAACCAACCACAAAAACAAGAACCTTTCACACGCTTCTGTCTATATGATTTTGGAGAAAGCCGAAAACACACGTGATGGCACTTGGAACTTAGATTTTTATCCGAGCGGGAGGAGAATTTGCAGCTCCCCCCCCCGATATCTCCTTGTCTCCAGTCCTTGCCACACACCTTTCTCTCACAATGGCTGTGCAGGTCCAGTGGCAACAACGGGACAAGCCAAAAGGGACCCCTCTCGCTTCCAAATTTATTTGCTGACCACAAAAGCCCCAGAGAGTGGCTTGGTTTTGCAGCTCATGTTCTACCAAATGAACATGAAGTAAGGTTAAAAAAAAAAAAAGGTAAAGGACCCCTGGATGGTTAAAGTCCAGTCCAAGGGGACTGGGGTTTGCAGTGCTTATCTCGCTTTCAGGCCGAGGGAGCCAGTGTTTGTCCACAGACAGCTTTCAGGTCATGTGGTCAGCATGGCTAAACTGCTTCTGGCGCAATGGGACACTGTGATGGAAATCAGAGTGCATGGAAACAATGTTTACCTTCCCCCTGGAGTGGTACCTATTTATCTACTTGCACTGGTGTGCTTTCGAACTGCTAGGTTGGCAGGAGCTGGGACAGAACACCGGGAGCTCACTGCTGACCTTCTGATTGGCAAGCCCAAGAGGCTCAGTGGTGTAGACCACAGCGTCACCTGTGTCTCCATTTATCTTACAGGGGAATGTCTTATGGGGCAACGAGGAACATGCCAGGAAGCTCTATTCGTAGCAGCTGATCCTGAGACGTAGGAGCAAAGCCCTATTGGACAGGCTTGTTGAACATAGTGACCAGTAAACAGTAAACCAGACTGATGTTAAGCCAGAAAGAGAAGTTTGCATGATTTTCTGCAGCTGTCTAAGTCCCTGTGGCAACTGATGTTTTAAAAATTAGAGGGGATTCTTTATTAAAACACTTATATCCCCCTTTCCACCGCAGAACAATGCCCAAGGGGACTTACAATTTTTAAAAAATAAAATAGGGCAATACACATAAATAAATAATCTGATACGTCATCATGAAAAATATGAGTGATCAGGCCTAAGCAACAGAAATCAGTTGAACCCAAAGGCTCATTTAAATAAAATATTATTCATATGTGTTCATTATGTTTCTTCATTTGATATTAAAGCAAGCAATAAAAGATAAAATCCAGAAACAGAAAATAATATTGTAACTATAGCGTCAAGATATTATCATGATTACAGCCCTCCCAATGTTTGAACAAAATAAAAAATAAAAACACCTATTGGAATTTGCTTGCTTCAGTAGTTTGATGCAGGTCATTTCAATCTTTTTACACGCCTTTCCATACAGCAACAGACCACGTGTACTTTGTGACTGCCAATCGTGGTCCTTTTTAGAAATATAGCCAACAAAACTTAACCAAGTAATATGAAAGTTGTCTTTCGTTTGGCGTTTTCTGAACGCTTGTACTTGTCTTAGGCACTTAGCACAAAAGAAAAAAGTTTTTAAGCAACTTACAAAAATGTTTTCATTGCTGTTTACCCCTTTAGATCACAGTCATTCATATTTGCCAGATGGCGACATGAAATAGCTTTCACTTGGTGATGAAACAGCACTAGAAAGGTGTTAATGTAGATCTTCCAGGATAAGAAGGTTCCAAGTCTGAGGACCACCACAGAGAAGGCTGTCCTTGACTATGGGAGAGTGCCAATTGGGTCCTCCAATGACCTGCAACAAGACTCACGCAGGAGATTGCACTTGTCATCCTCACCTAAGGCCCACCTCAAAGATGAGGTCAGAAAACCCAGGTTGTGTACTTATGAATATGCCTCTTCCAGATTCCTCTTATCCCATGACTGCTAAGCTTACTCAGGAAGTATTTTATCAGGAGCATTTGAAAGTCCAAGTGCACTGTGGGCTCATCCCCATTTCTTCTTTCCCTGCTGCTTTCCCCCTGAGGGAAACTACTCTTTAGCGCTCAATTGGAGCAAACAGCAATTTGGGTTTCCCCCAGATTGCCATTTGTTCCAATCGATTGTTAAAGAGTGGGTTTTCCCTTGGAAAGGAGCTCAGACTCATGCTTTCTAGGCACGGCAAAAGCAGAAATGTGGACGAGCCCTAGGTCAAACAAATCACTTCTATATGCTTGCTAAAAAAGACTCCAACAGGTTAAAGAGACAGTCATCTTCAACAATACTTTCCACTAGCTTTCCTGGGACAGATCCTTTTAAAAAAAATCGTATGAAGGCTGATCTTAGAGATAAGTTACATACTTTTCTTAGAAGATCAGCAATTTCACATTTGAGTTCTTTGAGAACTCTTAGGCAAATGCCATCCAGAGACAGAGATTTGTTTTGTCTCGTAGGCTTAGAACTTTGTTTCTCATCACCACTGTCTGCCTCAGTTCCTTGGACTCCTGCCCTGCAAAAGTTAGTTTAGGCACTGGGAACTGCCCTGTATCATCCGCTGTGAGGACAGATGCGAAGAATTCCTCCAGCTTCTCAGAACCCTCCTTTAGTGTATCTTTGACTCCCTCGTCATCCAAGGGTCCAACCAAATCCAATAATAATAATAATAAATTTTATACCCTGCCCATCTGGCTGGGTTTCCCCAGTTACTCTGGGCAATTCCCAACAGAATATTAAAAGCACAATAAAACATCAAACCATAAAAACTTCCCTAAACAGGGCTGCCTTCAGATGTCTTCTAAAAGCCAGATAGTTGTTTATTTCTTTGACATCTGGTGGGAGGGTGTTCCACAGGGCGGGTGCCACAACCGAGAAGGCCCTGTGCCTGGTTTCCTGTAACCTCACTTCTCGCAGGGAGGGAACCGCCAGAAGGCCCTTGGAGCTGGACCTTAGTGTCCAGGCAGAACGATGGGGGTGGAGACGCTCCTTCAGGTATACTAGGCCGTGGCCGTTTAGGGCTTTCAAGGTCAGCACCAACACTTTGAATTGTGCTTGGAAACATACTGGGAGCCAATGTAGGTCTTCCAGGACCAGTGTTATATGGTCTCGGTGGCCACTCCCAGTCACCAGTCTAGCTGCCGCATTCTGGATTAGTTGTAGTTTCTGGGTCACCTTCGAAGGTAGCCCCACGTAGAACACATTGCAGTAGTCCAAGCGGGAGATAATCAGAGCATGCACCACTCCAGCAAGACAGTCCACGGGCAGATAGGGTCTCAGCCTGCGTACCAGACGGAGCTGGTAGACAGCTGCCCTGGACACAGAATAATAACCATGTTTATTGTTTTAACCATTGTTCCTTCTGAGCATAACCCACCAGGAGGCTCTCTTGTGAGTTATGCTCAGCGTGAAAGCCCCATTCAAATGACCAAGAACCAGTGCAGTTCCCACGTACAGGAGAACGTTGTGGTGGGTCGCACCCTCTGCGTCTGGGGATGTGAGATCATATGGCTTCAGAAGTTTTGCTGAGCCATACTGGCAGTCAGGCTTCCTTGGCTGTCACCGTGATGAGTGTCCCTGTTTTCATGCAGTGTGCGTAGATTCCTTCACGCATCGTGACCTTTCAAACCTGTTCCATTTTGGAATCACTGAGTGATTACCGTATTTGCATTCCGGATCATCAGCATTCAGGTGGTGACATCTTCCCTTCCCTGTCCATGAGCCAATTGCCACAGAAGTTGTCAAATAAGGGATGCTAAGATCAGGGGACTCCAGCTGGCCTGCTGCCGCTTCTCTTGCCATCCTAGCTATCAGGTCCTATGTCAACAAGACCCTGCCTTTCGGAGCCAGGGATGCGTCAGGAGCAAAACCCTGCCTAATGATCTGGTGTCAGACTTGGACCTGGAGCTGATCTGCATCAATGCAATGCAACTAAAGTCCAATGACATCGTTTCCCTGGCAAGAAATTATCTGACAGGACCTGCTTTCCTCTCTCTCAGACAGCTGTCTCGAGTGACATCTCCAGTTCCTGATGCAGGTGGCTTCCATCGCTAATGCAAAATGCCTTGCTTTTCTTTACATTTTTCTCTTCTTTAGCGTGATGCAAGGCAGAGAGCAGATCACAACTGCCGATTATGAAATGTAATAAAAATAATTTCATTATTGGTACCCTACCCATCTGGCGGTGTTGCCCCCATCACTCTGGGCGGCTTCCAACATGAATAAAAACACAACAAAACATTAAACATTTGAAAACTTCCCTGTACAGGGCTGCCTTCAGATGTCTTCTAAAGGTGGTTTAGTTACTCATCAGCAATGAGAGCTAGTGCAGCGTTCTAGAGCCTGAGACGATGAGCTGGAACCGAGGAAGCTCCCTGCTCCCAGTTCAGCCGTGAGTTCAGTAAGGCCATAGAGGCAAACCAGTGACTCTCAGCCTTCCCAGCTGTAAAATGAAATTAAAAGCAGCAGTCTACCTTGCAGGAGTGTTTATACGGTTACTGAGATAATTATATCAAATAGTCTGGCCATACAGAAAAAATGCCAATCCCACACACATTTTGGGTTGTTTTTGTTTTTTATATTTCTTTTATTTAAATTGCTATTAATTTTTTACCTATGTCATTTTAAACTGTGATAAAGGTAAAGGGACCCCTGACCATTAGGTCCAGTCGCAGACGACTCTGTGGTTGTGGCGCTCATCTCGCTTTATTGGCCGAGGGAGCCGGCGTACAGCTTCTGGGTCATGTGGCCAGCATGACTAAGCCGCTTCTGGTGAACCAGAGCAGCGCATGGAAACACTGTTTACCTTCCCGCCGGAGTGGTACCTATTTATCTACTTGCACTTTGACATGCTTTCGAACTGCTAGGTTGGCAGGAGCAGGGACAGAGCAACAGGAGCTCACCCCGTCACGGGGATTTGAACCGCTGACCTTCTGATCGGCAAGTCCTAGGCTCTGTGGTTTAACCCACGACGCCACCCACATCCCTCTTAAACTGTGATATTAATGCTGTATTCTTAGTTTTAGATTTTGATTTATGTGGAAATTGTTTTCCATTTGGTTGTGTATTTTTTTGACGTGGTTTATTTATTGTTTATGACTTTTGTAATTATGTAAATCTTGCTGCGTTGTAAGCAGCCTTGAGCATTGTTTTTAACTGTGGAAAGGCGGCATACAAATAAAATGGTGACGACGACGTGGGAGTTGTAGGAAAAGCCTTTTTTGACACCTGGGAATTTCCCTCTGAATTATCCCCAGCAAAAGGAACTCTCGTTTTTTTGGAAAGGTACTTTTAAACTTCTTTTTTCAATTCATTATATATCATTTCCCAATATTCTTTCCCCCCCTTTTACAAGTCCACCACATATGATAAAACATACACTCAGCCTCGTTACATCTCCAGCAGTCCTATTGCTTATTCAGGAACGCTTTCCCAACTCTACCAATTCTCACTCGGAGATGTGCCACGTATTGGATGTGCAACGATATTACAGCCACACCATGTGGCAAGCCAGATTTAACTCTGTGCTGGTGGACCAAGAGACTGAGGACCGCAGAGACTGCAAAGCAAGATGCTTCCTCTGTTGATTTTTGTAAAAATAATAATAATAATTGTGGGAGTTGTATCCTGTAAGCAATATACATTTCAGGCAGTTTTTTATGGTTGGGGGTTGCTTTAGCAAAAGGTTGCTCTATTTAAACTTCTTTCTGTGGAATATGTTAGGAAATAACATGCAAACTGTATGGAGAAGATTGCAGTTGCATGAAATCTAAGTCACTGTTGAGGCAGCAAAGAGAAGCCTCTTGACACTGCGATCTTGTCTCATTCTTGGGGCATTCACATTGGAGAGGGCATCACGCATTGGAGCCGAGGGGTTTGTCATCTCCATCAGCTGGCTGCGGACTTTTCCTCCCCAAAGGGCCCTTGCTGCTGTCAGCTGCATCCACTCACATCCAGGTGTTGGCAGCTTCCATTGTGTCAGGACGGAGAAGAGAGCGACGTAATTGCTCATGAGTTGCCAATATGCGGTTCAGAGCTGCTTAGTGCCACAAGTGAAGGACCCGGAAGAAAGCGCCAGCCAGAACTTCAAATAGAGCCCCTGCCTCTCTTTTTTTCATGGAAGTTCACACTGTTGGGCAACTTCAAACAGGAAATAAAAATGCACCAAGCATTCAGCTCCACAAACGGCATTCACCCGGCACTTGGGCTCCTTTTCCCAGCCAGCTGCAAAGCTCAGATGTTGTGGATGCTGTAGCAGAGATTCCTGGGGGTTGGGCTAGATCATGGGTAGGCAAACTAATAAGCCCCGGGGGCTGGATCCGGCCCAATCGCCTTCTAAATCTGGCCCACGAACAGTCCTGGACTCAGCGTGTTTTTTACATGAGTAGAATGTGTGCTTTTATTTAAAATGCATCTCTGGGTTATTTGTGGGGCATAGGAATTTGTTCACCCCCCAAAAAAAATAGTCTGGCCCCCCACAAGGTCTGAGGGACAGTGGACCGGCCCCCTGCTGAAAAAGTTTGCTGACCCCTGGGCTAGATGATGTCAGGGACTGGACTGAAGAGGAATGGTGGGAACTGCCCCCCTTCTCTTGAACCTTCCTGAGAACAGGAGGACAGAATAGATTTAGAACAGTGGTTTGCAGAAGGTCGTAGTTCAGAGGCTGCAGAGGGGAGAAGCTGGGAAATATTGGGAAAGGAGCAGCAGAAGGAAGATGCACTGGGGGAGAGATGGCTGACAGTCTCAATGTCTTTAGAAAGCATTCCTGATCCCCAACCCCTCTCCCAGGACCTGGCGAGCATTGAGAGTAGTAGAACAAAAAGCTCAGCAGAAAGCACAGGTCAGCCGACACAGGGATGATGTATAATAGGAGAGACAGAGGGGGTGGGACTTTACTCGGAGCAACACCATAAGAACTTCTTGTTTTCCCTTTTATGGGTGCCAGCCATGAGGGAGGGGGATTGGATTCCCCTGACAGATGACCCTGGTGGTCCCTCTCAACTCTACAATTCTGCGTTTCTACGATTCTGTGATTCCCCCAGTAAAATATGTGAGAATTACCCACTCCATGCTATTCCCTGCACTGCAAAAGTGTACAAGCAGATTTTGCAAGGTGGAATTGTAGTTTAATTGTGCAACATGCTGTCCATTCAGAAGCTTCAAACTCTCAACGGAGAATGACTGTGGCATGCTTTCTGCTCCGTTGACCCCCTCAGGTGTCCTTGAGCACTCACTCTATTGTGCATGTAGATCCACAGATCATCTTAAAGGTGTTTCTTTAGTTGTGATTCCCTCATTGCAAACAGTTGAACTAGATAATTCTTGGTGCCCCTTACAAACCTATGATTCCATGATTGAACACTGCATCCCTTTGGAGTTACTATCAATCTCCTTTCCTTTGGATTGCTAAACCCAAAGAAGAAGAGTATACGGTCTACCTTATACAGTGGTACCTCTGGTTATGAAATTAATTTTTTCCGGAGGTCCGTTCTTAACCTGAAACCGTTTGGTGTTTTTTTAGGTACCCTTATTTCCTAGCACATCAGCACAGTGATTTTATTTGTAGATTGTAGATCAGAGGGAGATGGAGAAGCATGGGAGGGTGGAAATAAAGGCATCTGGCTGTATCATGTGCTAAGCAGCATTCTCTCAGAGCCTCCCCAGTTTCTGGAATATGAAAATCTTGCACGTCGTCAGCCACTCCTAGCTCCCATGCATGCGAACAGAAGTAAATATCCGTAGTGCGTGCATTGCTTTAATTTCATCACTTAAAGCCTGATTGACCATTTGGTGTTGCTGTACCATTCTCTTTTCCTTAAACTCTTCAGACTCTATATGAATTTCATACATTGCTCCACAGCCACCTGATATATCTACTACTTCGATGGGAGCAGCCTGAAGGAACTTCTCTTTGAGGACTTCTGCCACCCTGATTTCTCCCTCCGTCTGTGAAGCAAAGGTTCACACTATATTGCACAGAAAAAAAATGGATCTTCCCCCAACAAGCGGCCATCCTAGCTACGGCGGCAGCCGTCACGCCATTGCGTCAAAGGGGAGCGCATCCTCTTAACCGTCTTTAACACTTTAGTTAATGGAGCCTCCCGCTGCTGCTGCGTGATTTCTGTTCTCATCCTGGGGCAAAGTTCTTAATCCGAGGTACTACTTCCGGGTTAGCGGAGTTTGTAACGCAAAGCGTCTGTAACCCGAGGTGTTTGTAACCCGAGGTACCACTGTACTGTCTTCTGGGACCTCATGGCTGCATGCCAACCATCTTTTCGATGGTTGAGCGTTGGGAGAATTATTGCTGTGCGTTCTGCCATTGCATGGGGAGGGGGCAGTGAAATCCATGGATCAGGCTGAATGCCCAGACATTACACATTCTTTTAGGGCAAGTCTCACACACCCCTTTCCCTCTCCCTCCCGCCTCCCCCAGTCTCTTGTCCAGCAACAAGCCTTACTTGGCTATGCTGGGCATTGGACACCATTGTAGCTCTTTCCCCTCCAGTTCCTGCCTGCAAAATTCTTAGGCACTGAGCATCTAAGGGAGGAAAAGAGAGGGACCCCCCCCCCCAACTCCAGGTGCATGTCTTCACTCTCCCAGTAGCTCTGGATAATCTCAGCTCCCTCCCCTGTATCTCCCCATAAGGTCATGATCCGCACTCTGAGAGCATCAAGACAAACGGCTAACACTCTTAAGTACAAGCTGCAGACAGAATATTTCATTGGAACAGGCACAAGGAAGTATTTGAAACCCAACCCTGTTACTCATAATCCTTCTGAAAATAATGCAGTGGTTTAGAAGTGTTAAAGTTATAGTTTGCTGTAAACCCTCGTCTGTTCCCAGGTGAGTTTAATATATTGCATGAAGTTTTACCCATAAAAGGCAATTGTTATGTTTCCTCTAGTTCACCGGGAGTGTATAACTTACGACCTCCATAAATGCAAGTGGGTCTCGCGAGTGAATCCATCAGTCTTCAGAGTAATTCTGCTTTGTAGTAAAATATTTTATGCTGTCCTCCACCTCAGACAGGATTCCCACCCACCCCTTTCCTGGAAGATGCTTTTCGGTATCTGAATCGGTGGGAAGAATGGTGCAAACGTGCCAACTTTTCCTTCTGCCTCTTTAGAAAATAAAACCGCTAGCCCTTTGCCAGAAGCTTACAAATTATTTACAGAACAATCGGGAGGTGTGTTGCTCCATAGGCAGCAGGGCTGCTGCAATATCAAGGGCATGCTCAGACAATACCAAAAGGGAGTTTAAAAAAAGGCATCTTTGGAAACTGCCAGTGCCCACCATTCAGGGACTATGCCACCAATGACTCTCCAGTGCCACTCACACATGGAGCAAGCTCACATCAGGGATACGTTCCCCATCACGGAGGCCTCCATCAGTGACTTCCTTTCTTCTCCTTCCATGGTTCATTTTGCATGTCATAAATCCCTGCATATTTTACATAAACTAAACCATCAGTGCAGGTACGCAGGTGGCGCGGTGGTCTAAACCATAGAGCCTAGGACTAATAATAATAATAATAATAATAATAATAATAATAATAATAATTTATTATTTATACCCCGCCCATCTGGCTGGGCCTCCCCAGCCACTCTGGGCGGCTTCCAAAAGAATATTAAAATACTATAATACATCAAACATTAAAAGCTTCCCGAAACAGGGCTGCCTTCAGATGTCTTCTAAAAGCTTGGTAGTTGTTGTTCTCTTTGACATCTGGTGGGAGGGTGTTCCACAGGGAAGGCGCCACTACCGAGAAGGCCCTTGCCGATCAGAAGGTCAGCGGTTTGAATCCCCGCAACAGTGTGAGCTCCCATTGCTCAGTCCCTGCTCCTGCCAACCTAGCAGTTCAAAAGCACGTCAAAGTGCAAGTAGATAAATAGGTACCGCTCTGGAGGGAAGGTAAACGACGTTTCTGTGTGCTGCTCTTGTTCGCCAGAAGCAACTTAGTCATGCTGGCCACATGACCCGGAAGCTGTACGCTGGTTTCCTTGGCCAATAAAGCGAGCACTGCAACCCCAGAGTCGCCCACGACCGGACCTAATGGTCAGGTGTCCCTTTACCTTTACCTTTACCTTTATACATGGGTAGTTCAGAGTGGGGAAAGGTGATTGGTTGCTGCCACGAGTATGAGATTGTCAGCGGTGTTTTTTCTGGTGATTGGTGACTTCGGCGAGGGCTGCTGTCGATTGGCTGTTGTTGCGGCAATTGGGCGAGCGATTGTCGGCTGCTGGTGGCGAGCTGGCAGCCGTTTTTTTGCTTCTGTGATGTGTGCTATTGGCAGCGTTGGCCAGGTGGGTGAGCAAGTCCCCCCCCAAAAAAAAAAAACCTCAACAAGTCAGGGCAATCCTCCCCCAAAAGTGCAACAACTCTGGGCAATCCTCCCTAAATTTTGAGTCCCCCAAAATAGGGGGCGTCTTATAAACAGAAAAGTACAGTAACTTTTAGAAGTGATGGTGGCGCCCTGTGCAGAAGAAGCACCCCAAATCCAGCAAAACTGAATGTGACTAGAATGTATTGAGTTCCAGAGCAGTGATTTGGGGTTTTCTGCATCATTCCCCCAACTGCCCATTTCCCTCCTCCAGCAGGCAGAATTCAGGCTGCACCACATTGCAGCTGGGGAGCGAGTGGGTTGATTGAACATGGCATTGCCCTACATTCCAGTGAAGTGTGCATAATGCTCTGCTCAAAAACATTGGGTCACCTGTATTTTAAAGCTAACACCCTCTATACTCTATATCCAAGATATATGTATACTATTTTTACTATGTCCTGATTTTTTTTCTACCTAAAGATACTTACAGGGATAGTAAATAGTAATAGTAATTCAAGAATTTGTAACTGAATGTATTTGTGATATATATTATATATATAAAAATATTGTGGGGGGGGGCGTCTTTCTCCCACTTTGTGCAGTAGGTAGGCCTCAAACCAATTTGGCACCTTCAATGGCGAAACTTACCGGAAGAGTAAGAAATCATGATAACAAGCTTTTTATAAAAGAATGGGAATGGTTTATTGAATATTTACAGATAAATTGTAAACAGATAAAAACATTGGCAGGGTTACTGTAATAACCTGCAGTTTCATAAGAGTATATATTTAAAGAAGATGAATTAATGATGAATTAATGATGAAGATGAATTAATGAGCAAATTAAGTTAATTAGGATATGCAGAAGATATTAAAAATAAATTTAAGGAGCCACAGAAAGAGGGGGAAGGAAGTCAAGTTTTGAAATGTCAAAATGTTTGTGAAATCAGTGAAATGTATAAATCTGAACAACAACAACAACCTATTTGGCACGTCTGATGTTTGGTGGTCCAGCATCTGGACTTTAAAATTTGATCTTACTATTTTTGCAAGCCTGAAAAAATGGTTTCCTGTATGGAGAAAGGAAGCCTTGTTCCTATTGCTTGTGGACGTTGAAAGTACCGTGACCCTTCCACCCGTCTTACCGGTTTGCATTGCACATAATCTAAAGTGCCAAGCAGGATATATCTTTTCGGCGACCCTACCTTGCAGTGTGATCTATGGAGAGTGCAGGCTGCACCTTTTAATTATGGCTAATGAGAAAGAACTTTAATGGCTTTCTATGAAAATTGATGGGCCCTTCTGCGCCTTTGCTGCCTCTGAGAGAGCAAGACATCTTGTTAAAATAATAATCTGAATAATGAGGCAATGGATTCTCAGGTCCTAGACACCGCGTGAAATAAAGAGAAAGCAGGGGCACTGGGCCTCCCATGGGAGGGGAAATAAGGATTTTGCAAAGGCCCCTCCTGGTGAAGAGGGAAAGGAGAAGGAATCTTGGATATCTGCAGCCTGTTTAGAATGTATTGCCTATCCTGAGCTCATTTGCAGCGTGAAAATGTAAAGGTATAATATATTATATATATCTCAGGGTGGTTCACAACATAAAACCGCAATATAAAAGCACAAACTGCATAATAAAAATAAAATAAAGAACAATTCAATAATCCCCCAACACATTTTAAAAGGGCATCGGATGTCAATCAGACAAAGGCCTGGTTAAAGAGGAATGTCTTCACCCATCCAAACCACCAGAGCCAAAACCAAGCCCATCGGGGTTCCCTACGGATGGAATCCATACTGACCTTGCAGGATGACATTGAAAGGGGTGATCAGCTCTTTGCTTTTCATATCTCCACGTTGAGAAGATTGTTTGCTAATCTACCCTTCAAACCGGAGACCCTGTTTTTTTTTTGGGGGGGGGCGGTTTGCCATTTGCCAGGTCTCCTAGGGCTTAGGCTACAGGTGGGAAAGAAATCCGATTCGGTTTGCATTTAAAGGCAAAGCCTCCATAAATTGCCCTTTCCAAAACAATAAGTGAATTGAAACACAGACATCCTTTCATAGTCACAGTTCTCCGAATTATGCAGCGCAGTTCAGCAGCCAAGTATATACGCATATACCAGGATAAGGTGTGCATAAAGATGCACATATTAGCAAAAAACAACAACATACAAATATACATACCTATTACGGAAATTACACACAAAAATGTGTAGATTGGGCAAACCTGCCTACAAAAAAGTGTAGATTAGAGATACTAAAATGCTGACAAATTTCCGTGAGGATTTTTTCAAAAAATCGCAAATGGATGTGAAAATGTGATTCTAGGCGAGAGAATAGTCTTACACCCTCATTAATAAATAGCTTTTTTCAGCTGGAACTCACTGGAGCTCAGTTCCGGTACCTTTCATTATAAGAGAACAAGGGAGACATTCATGGTGAGTTCTGGCACCTCTCTTTCTAGAGAAATAGCGCCAGCCTTTCAGATGGCTAAAAACTTGCTGCTTAGGATGCCCTTATGAGTGGTTTTAAGGCACTGCATTGTTTTGTGTTTTTTTTTTTTATAAAATTTTTATTAGTTTTACAAAAGTTTTTATAACAAACAAACATAAAAGAAAAACAGACAAACAAACAAATATAATTTCAAAATGTCCTTTCATAGACTTCTTTCCTCGGACTTCCCCATACCTCCCCTTTCTGCATCCTCATGTCCAAATTTTATAGCAACTTATAAATGTTCTTTCCCATCCTAATTCATCATAGTCCTTTCTTAATCTGATCTTATATTACTGCAACCCTTTCTCTCTGTAAAATCTCGACATTCTAAGCTTCATCAAGTTTATAATAGTTCTTAAGATAAATCTTAAATTTCTTCCAGTCTTCTTCCGCAGTCTCCTTTCCCTGGTCACGAATTCTGCTCGTCATTTCCGCCAATGTCATATAGTCAATCACTTTCATCTGCCATTCTTCCAAGGTGGGTAAATCTTGTGTCTTCCAATACTTTGCGATCAGTATTCTTGCTGCTGTTGTTGCATACATGAAAAAAGTTCTATCCTTTTTTGGCACCATTTGGCCGACAATGCCCAAGAGAAAGGCCTCTGGTTTCTTAAGGAAGGTATATTTAAATACCTTTTTCATTTCATTATATATCATCTCCCAGAAAGCCTTAATCTTCGGGCATGTCCACCAAAGATGATAAAAAGTACCTTCAGTTTCCTTACATTTCCAACATTTGTTATCAGGCAAATGGTAAATTTTAGCTAGCTTAACTGGGGTCATGTACCACCTATAGACCATTTTCATAACATTTTCCTTTAAAGCACTACATGCCGTAAATTTAATACCAGTGTTCCACAACCTTTCCCAGTCAGCAGACATAATATTATGACCAATATCCTGTGCCCACTTAATCATAACTGATTTAACTGTTTCGTCTTGTGTATTCCATTTCAACAGCAAGTTATACATTCTTGACAAGTTCTTAGTATTGGGTTCTAACAATTCTGTCTCAAGTTTTGATTTTTCCACCTGGAAGCCAATTTTCCTGTCTTGTTTGAAAACCTCCATTATTTGATAATAGTGGAGCCAATCTTGTACTTTGGGTTTTAGTTTTTCATGGCTCTTTAATTTCAGTTTCTCTCCATCCTGTTCTAAGATCTCACAATACTTTGGCCATCCGTCCTCCATATTAACTTTCTTGTGGGCCTTAGCCTCTAAGGGTGACAACCATCTAGGGGTTTTGTTTTCCAACAGATCTTTATATCTCATCCAAACATTGAACAACGCTTTCCTTACAATATGATTTTTAAAGGCACTATGCACTTTGATTTTGTCATACCATAGATATGCATGCCAACCAAATGCATTATTGAAACCTTCTAAGTCCAAGATATCTGTATTCTCGAGGAGCATCCACTCTTTCAGCCAGCAGAATGCTGCTGCTTCATAGTACAATTTTAAGTCCGGCAGGGCAAATCCCCCTCTTTCTTTTGCATCTGTTAATATTTTATATTTTATTCTGGGCTTTTTGCCCTGCCAGACAAATTTCGCAATATCTTTCTGCCACCTCTTGAAACAGTCCATCTTGTCAATAATCTGCAAAGTTTGAAATAAAAATAACATTCTAGGCAATACATTCATCTTAATCACTGCAATTCGGCCTAACATTGACAATCTCAAATTTGACCATATTTCTAGATCTTTTTTAATTTCTGACCAGCATTTTTCATAATTATCCTTATACAGATTCAAATTTTTAGATGTTAAATTAACCCCTAGATATTTCACCTTCTTAACCACCGTCAGACCTGTCTCTTCTTGAAACTTATTCTTTTCCATATCTGTTAGGTTTTTCCCTAAGACTTTAGTTTTTTGTTTATTCAATTTAAATCCGGCTACCTGCCCAAATTGTTGGATTATTTCCAACACTCTTTTTGTACTAGTGTTTGGCTCCTGCAAAGTCAATACAAGGTCATCTGCGAACGCTCTTAACTTATAGTGTTTAGTTCCGACCTGTACACCTTTAACTTGCTGGTCATCTCTAATCATGTTCAGCAACACCTCCAGGACCGAAATAAAAAGCAATGGGGAAATTGGGCACCCCTGTCGTGTTCCTTTTTCTATCTTAAGTTCCTCAGTTATTACATTGTTTACAATTAGCTTAGCTTTTTGTTCAGAATATATTGCACCCATACCATTCTCAAATCCTTGTCCTACCCCCATCCCATGAAGATTCTTTTTCATAAAACTCCACGAAATATTGTCAAAGGCTTTCTCCGCATCCACAAATATCAAAACTGCTTTAGTATTTATATTCACCTCTAACTTTTCCAAAATGTCTATTATGTTCCTAACATTGTCTGAGAGGTGTCTTTTTGGGAGAAAGCCTGCTTGGTCTCTGTGAATCTTCTCCATCAATACTCTTTTAAATCTTTTTGCTAAAATGTCTGCAAAAATTTTGTAATCCACATTCAATAACGAAATTGGGCGGTAGTTCTTCAGTTGAGTCTTTTCAGTCTCTGTCTTTGGTATGAGTGAGATATATGCTTCTTTCCACGACTCGGGTGCCTTTTTTCCCTCTAAGATCTTGTTACAAACTTCCTTCAACGGTTGTATTAGCCATTCCTTTAAAGATTTGTAATATCTGGAAGTCAGTCCATCTGGCCCTGGAGATTTGCCCAATTGCATATCCTGAATGGCACCCTCTATCTCTTGTTCTGTTATTCTCTGGTTTAGCTCCACCTTGCTATGATGAGAGATTTTTTGTAATCCATATTTATTAAGGAATTTATCTATGTCCTCTTCATTTTGTAATCCTTGGGAATAGAGTTTTTTAAAATAACTCACAAAGCAATTTCTTATCTCGTTGGGTTTAGATATATTTTTCCATCCACTTCTAGACTTGTGACTGTATTTAATTTCTGTCTTTTCTTAAGTTGCCATGCCAGAAGTTTACCACATTTGTCTGCCGACTCAAATGTCTTTTGTTTCATTTGCTTTATTTTCCATTCTATCTCTTGGTTCATCAATTCCATATATTGTGTTTGATACAACTTAATCTCCCTCAAAATCTCCTGGGACTTTGGTTTTGATCTTAATTTTTTCTCTCCTTCTTTTATCTTTTCCAAAATTTTTTCCTTTTTCTCATTCTGTTTTCTCTTCTTTATTGAGTTTTGTTGAATCAAAAATCCTCGCATCACAGCTTTACTTGCGTCCCAGATCACTCTTTTTTCCACATCGCCCTTTAGATTGATTTCAAAATAGTCCTTTAGAGTTTTTTGGGCCTTCATGTGGATCTCTCTATCTCGAAATAGGGTGTCATTCATTCTCCATCTAAACTGACCAGTTGTTGTAGATTTCATTTCCATCTTCACGGCGTTATGGTCGGAACAGGTTTTTGGGCAGATTTCTACCTTCTTAATCTTCGGAGCCATTCCACTAGTAACCCAGATTTGGTCGATTCTGGTCCAGGTCATCTTTGCATGGGAGAAAAAGGTTCCCTCTCTTTCAAGAGGGTTCCTTGTTCTCCAAATGTCTATTAAGTCCATATTTTCAGTCATTTCGAAAAAAGTCTTCGGGAGTCTCCCTTCTTTAGTAAGAGTCAGTCTTTGTGTCTTGTCCATGTTTGTAGAAACTACACCATTCATATCTCCCATAATTATCATATTGTATTCCAAATAATCCGTCAAAGTTTCATGAAGTTTTTTGAAAAATTCTGCTTTACCTGATCCCAATTATCAAAAATTTTTCTCCTTGTACCTGAATCTCCACCGCTAAATATCTTCCTTGTTCATCTTTAAACATCATTTTTGGAGCCCACTTCTCTTTTACATAAATCACAACTCCTCTTTTTTTAACTTTGTCCGACGAAATAAATTCTTGTCCCAATTTTTTATTCATAAGCAGTCTCCTGTGTGCTCTGGTTATATGGGTTTCCTGTAAGCAAATCAAGTCCAGTTGTTCTCTGTTCAAAATATGGAATATTTGTCGTCTCTTCAAAGGGCTGTTCATCCCATTACAATTCCAACTAAGGAATTGCAGGGCCATCTTGTTATTTTTCTGGTATTCCTCCAACAGCTCCCAGTTGTTGTTCCTCCTCTGTTGGTGGTGGAAGGTTCTGTCCAAACGAAAGGTTCAGGATGTCAATTACACTCCTTTGCTCAGCAATTGGGTCTACAGTTCCTTTCTGTAGGTCTTCCTGATTTCTTTGCAGGAACCTGTCTTTATCCTGTATCGTCTTTATTTTCACCTTCTTCCCTCTATAGTCAAAAGACAGTCCCTGTGGAAATTCCCACCTGAAGAGAATGGTGTTCTTCTTCAACAGGTAGACCAAATCCTTATAAGAAGCTCTCAAGTCCAAAATATGTTTAGGAATATCTTTAAAGATCTGTATCGGAGAGTTCCCAATTTGTAAGGCCTTTTCAAAGTGCAGTCTTAGAATTTTGTCTCTTTCCTCCTTCGATCTCAAGGTAATCAGACAGTCTCTCGGCGCCTTTCTGTTCTGTCTTCTGCCCAGTCTAAATGCTGTTGTGATTTTAAATTCGTCTTCCTCTAGGTCTTCCCAGAAATCAGCAAACTCTTTCGTTAAAAAGTCCGTAAGATTGTCTCCTTCGTCCTCTGGAATTGATCGTAATTTCAAATTCCTTTCTTTTCTTTGTAGTTCCCACAATGCCAGAGTTGTGTCGTGGTCATAGACCTTCCTGGCAATCGGTTCTAATTTTTCCTGGGTCTCTCCAGCAATAGTTCTGGCTTCCTCCGCAATTTGTCGTGTGGCAGAATTTTCTTGCGTAAGCCTATTTATAGATTCTGTATTCAGGTCAAGTCTTGTTGTTAAATCTGTCAATTTCTGTGAATTCTCTGTCAATTTCTTGGTATTTTCTGCCGTCTGCTTTGTTAGATTCTCCAGAGACTGGTTTATCTTAAGAAGGGCTTGCGACACTGCATCCATGGAGACTGCTGTACCTTTTTCTTGTCCTGTTGTCACTGTAGGAGTTATGCCTGAGATCGAGCCTCTTTTCTTGTGTTGCTGTAGCTGTTGTTGATATTGCCTTGTCTTGGCTCTCGTGCTTATCTCGTCTGCTGGGCCACTCATATCCCAAGGTCGTTTCCCACGAGAGCCTTCTCCTAAAGGAAAATTCCACTGTCCCGAAGCGTAGCAACTTTTAATTTACCCTCTAGAGGGAGAAAATCAAAATGTCCGCAAACAAAGGCAAGGAGTATTTGAAAAGCAAATTTATCGGGAGGCTTCTATATGTATATTGCAACACTTTCTCATTAAATAAAGTCCCAGCCTTCCCTGATATATTGTGTCCACAAAGTCCCAAAACTTTGTATCAAATAAGCAATGAGACTTCCACTTTGTTACTTTCACAAGAGTCTAAAGTCAGTTCAGTGTTCCTTTGTTCTAATAGCAGTTTGTGCCAGGTTGAAGGCTGCAGAGAGTTCCCTTTCCTTTAAGTTGGTCATGCAGCTTATAAGGTCACTTATTCCTCCCCTCTGCCCTGCAAGCTAGAGGGGATAGTCAACGTCCAAATGTCGGATTCAAGCAGTTAAAAACAATATCCCATACGGATGCAGCTCAGTAACTTTCGTTGCTTTAATTGTCATGCAGTCGGGGGAAGGCAGACTTCCTTAATTTTCGCCTTTCCCGTTTTCAGCCTAATTTCAGATAGTTTTGGCACGAATAGAGGTTCAATCTTACTCACGGGTCTTTTTTGTCCAAATTGTTCAGGAAGGGAATCGGCGCTCTCCACTAATGGCGACGCGGCTTCACCCTGCGGGCTGGGTAGCGATTCTCAGCACCGCGCTCCCCGTTGTCGTTCCGGAGCCTTTAAAAAGGCTCTTTCTGCGGTAAAGGGGGGCGCTTCAGGTGCCCACCGAATCTCCTTGTTCACAGGCTCCGTTCCTGTGATTTTAGGGGTCCCCCGCTTGCCGTAGCGGGTCAGACCCGAACTCGCAGAGCCGTCCTCTCTCCGGAGCTCGGAGAGGGAGCAGCCATTAGCGCTGGCGCCGAACCGGAAGTCTGCATTGTTTTGTGTTTTAACTTGCTTGATTTAACTGCTTTTATTGTTGGAGAATAACTAGATGCTTTGATGATTATCTCTTATCTTTTGCATTCTGCTGCTTTAGGTACTTTTGGTTCCACCTGTTTCTCCCTTGACATTAGCCACCTTGAGACCTTAAAGGTAGGGTAGGGCAGGGCAGCAATGTTTTCAAATAAACCAAGAAGCTCAATTCTACGCTTACCTGTTTGCTTTTTCAATGCAGATCTGGCAAGTTTAATGCTTTTATGCAAACAAGCTATTTATTTCCAAAATGTACGCACTGCTTTTTCTATAAATTTCAAAGCCACTAACGACCAAGTGATAAACAAAACCTACAAAAAATATCCAATCAAAATGAAAATGCAAAGCACAGGAGAAACCAATATATTAAGAGCAAAACCCAGCTTCTAATAACAGCAGCAGAAATACAACCCTGTCAGCTAAGTCTCCCTAAACAGCCGTGCTTTAACCTGATGGTAGAATTGAGCTTAAGTGGGACTAGGCAAGGATCTCCAAGGAGGACATTCAGCAAGTAAACTGGTTCTGTCCTTTGAATCCCTTGTTCCTGATACACTTTTACTACTTGGATATGAAGCTATTTTTTTCTTTTTTAAAATAATTTTTATTAACTGGCCAATCACATCAAATTAAATCATATCACATAAATTCCGAATTACAAAGCCGAATTTTAAATTTTGTTGGGGGGACCCATATTTCAAGATCCGAAGGGGGATTCTGATCATCTTCTTGCTGCTGCATTAATGTCCCAATCAGTCCCAATCAGTCCAAACAAAGTTCATAGTTCTATCCCATCTTATCTTGCTGTTTCCACATCACATCTTGTTCATATATTTTCTCTTTTTTCTTTATGATCTCTTCTGATAGTCTCCTTAAGCCGATAAACACCAATAGTAATAATAGTCCTGTGTGAATTTTCCGTTCTTCCAATCCTCAAATCGAGATGGTTTCCATATATCGTCTCCTTCATAGATAACATCACTCTTTCCATCATAGTCTCGTAAAACTGTCGCTCTTAAGTCCCACTGAGGAGTTTAACCCACAATATAGAAACAGCTCTATTTCTCTCTTTCTCCTCCCAGACTCAAGACCTCCGACAGAACTTCCCAATATGGCGACGGCATTTTTAACTGCGTCATTCCCAAGCTCTTACACATTCCACGCTCTTCTTAAAACGTGCTTTGGTTCGAAAGTTTATCTCCACACAGCCTTAAATCCACAGCTTAAGTCCTTAAAATGACATTTCTGACTCATGAGGGGAGGGGATTCTTGTTTAATCACATAGGGAAAGAAGGGAGAGGTTTTTTTTCCCCTCCCCCATCAGTCATTTGCCGTACCTTGTCTTGGCGTATCTTCTCATGTTTTATTCTTATCTTGTTTTGTCAGAGATCTCTTCTGTTAGCAGTCTTTACTCCCCCTTCTTTCTTGAAATATGTGCATTCCTTTCATCCAAATTGTTTCCTTTGAAGTTCTGCATCTAGTGGCGCGAATCAGAGATGGCTTCGAGGAGTGCCGAAATCCCACAGGAGGGCTTTGTGCCTAGTGCCTCCACCCCCACAAATTCGGGGGTGGTATAGGGCACAGCAGGCAAGGGCCGTCCCCCCCACAATCCTGGGGGGGGGGGTTAAGGAGGCTAATTACCCCCATCATAGCCTCCAAATTACCTCGTGTGGGTCGGACAGATGTTATTGTCAGCCATCTTCCAATGCGCCCCCTAGTGGCCCCCCTGGATATGAAGCTAGTTATGTCTCTTAACCTTAGATTGGGACTGAAAGATTACTCCAGTTCTAGCCGATGTGTTCACTCGCTACATCACTGAGAAGCACACACCTAATTTAAATTTTTAATAATAATTTTATTATTTATACACCCGCCCATCTGGCTGGGCTTCCCCAGCCACTCTGGGCAGCTTCCAACAATTAAAGAGGAAGATCTGGGGAAGCTGGTGGCGCCAGGGGCGGAGAAGGGGGTTGTGGTAGGGGCGGGTCTCCCGGGGGGTCACCACTGAGGGGGGGGTGACAAAATGTCAGGCAGGCACTCATGGCGGGGCCTGCAGCGCACCCGCGCTGCCCCAAACAGTCCACTTGCCGCTTCCCCCTCAGCTTTAGGGCAGCTGAGTGGGAGGAGGCAGGCAGACTCCTCGGAGGCCCTGTGGAGCATCCTGCCCCAGCTCGCCCCACCCCACGGGTGGCTGGCCCCACCCTTAGGTGCAGGGCACACGCGCCGCCCCGGGCACCCAATTGGCTTGCTCCACCACTGGGTGGTGCTAACTACAGGCTTGAGCCACAGCACCCACGGGGGAACTTTTGAAGTTCTTTGCATAGGACTAACTTTCCCCACTGGTCTCTGTGCTGTGAGGCCCGCCACTCCCTTGCTATCCAAAACCAGCAAACGATGGTAACTTCAAGTTCCACTGCGGTCAGGCATCCCAGGAGGAGATTTGGGAAGGAAGATGGAAAAGAAGGTGGCATTCTGGTAAACTCATCCATGTCCTTTAAACTTTGTTGTTGTTTAGTCGTTTAGTTGTGTCCAACTCTTCGTGACCCCATGGACTAGAGCACGCCAGGCACTCCTGTCTTTCACTGCCTCCTGCAGTTTGGTCAAACTCATGCTGGTAGCTTCGAGAACACTGTCCAACCATCTCGTCCTCTGTTGTCCCCTTCTCCTTGTGCCCTCCATCTTTCCCAGCATCAGGGTCTTTTCCAGGGAGTCTTCTCTTCTCATGAGGTGGCCAAAGTCTTGGAGTCTCAGCTTCAGGATCTGTCCTTCCAGTGAGCACTCAGGGCCAGTTTCTTTCAGAATGGCTAGGTTGGATCTTCTTGCAGTCCATGGGACTCTCATGAGTCTCCTCCAGCACTATAATTCAAAAGCATCAATTCTTTGGCGATCAGCCTTCTTTATGGTCCAGTTCTCACTTCCATACATCACTACTGGGAAAACCATAGCTTTAACTACATATACGGACCTTTGTTGGCAAGGTGATGTCTCTGCTTTTTAAGATGCTGTCTAGGTTTGTCATTGCTTTTTTCCCAAGAAGCAGGCGTCTTTTAATTTCGTGGCTGCTGTCACCATCTGCAGTGATCATGGAGCCCAAGAAAGTAAAATCTCTCACTGCCTCCATTTCTTCCCCTTCTATTTGCCAGGAGGTGATGGGCCCAGTGGCCATGATCTTCGTTTTTTAAAAGTCCTTTAAACTAGCACATTTTAATTCCCTTTTTATCACCTGTGTCTCATCTCAACGGAAAGCATATGGCTAGACATTCGGATCTGTGGGCGTTCAGAAGCAAGTGGTTAGCGACTGGGGCTGTAGGTTTTGCTGAATGGAGGGCAGAATGATTAACATTTCCCAGCCCACAATAAGGAACGATCGGTGTAAAGATTGTAATGAATGAGTACAGGGTGCTCAATTAATAAAGGCCTTTGATGCTGCCAAAGGCCAATTAGCCAGTTAGTTTGCTGACGAGGCTAAATCAAACTGTCCCTGCCTCCCCTTCTTTTCTAATTAAGCTTCAGCCTCTCACCTTGTTAATGAGCTTCCTATGTATTTACATAAAGAGAGAGCGAGAGTGAGAGAGGAGCTCATATCCGTATCACTATGTAGCTAATCCATATTAAAATATTTAGCCTTTGGTTATTGTTTAGACACATCTGTTCGTTCTTTGCAAGGAACAGGCAGATGTGATGGGTTTTGCTGCTAACAGGGTGAGAACCAAGAAGTGTGTCATGTGCACCAGCTCCATTGGCATGCATAGAAAACGGAACAAGACCACAGTTCTTGCACCTAGAATCGTAGCCAATAAGCACATGAGACATAACCGGCTGTGTTCTTAGATAAATAAGATATACTATTCGTAGTATCAAATTGTAAACTTCAACAGAAGTAACTCATAAAGTTACTTCTGTTGAAATTTACAATTTGATACTACGAATAGTACGGTCTATCTTACGTATCTAAGAAGACAGCCAGTGTTTATTGAGCCATGTGTTTATTGAGTATGCTGTACGTGACCATAGGTTGGTTTGTTGTCGCTGTCCTAGAATCATAGCACCACAGAATTGTCAAATTGGAAGGGGTGCTGAGAACCCTCTTGTCCAACTCCTTCCAACGCAGGATTCTCAACTAAAGAAAGCAAAGCTCTGCTTAAAAATTCTCCAATGATGGAGAGTCCGCCACCTTCCGAAGGAGTCCATTCCACTGTCAAACAGCTCTTACCATTATAGCATTCCCCATTAATTCCTTCATTCCAATGGGACTGGTTCAAGTGAGATTCCTAATGGATTGCACCAAATGGAGTCTGTGAAGATGACGAAACAGATTGACAGCCATGTTTAGCAGTACAATGCAAAATGTTTCTTTTTCCACATACCAAATCCCATGACTTCATGGCTCCACTGATACGTCTTGAGGAGTTCAATGCGTGTCTGTAATTACAGTGTTTTATTAATATTAATACTCAGAATGCTACCTAATTGTTAGCTGCCAAATCTGAGCTCTTTCCTGAGATCCTTGATCTTCTGCTGAGGTTGGCTAAATACAAAAGAGGAGAGGGCTTTTCCGGCACCTTGAAGAGTTGTGCAGAAGAGGGAACGCTTGGTTAGTAAGAAAATTTGCGATTTGTTTTTTAGTGCAAAAAAGTCTGCATTATTTTCATGTGTTGTTCTCACAGTATTTCAATTTCAATGTGCAAAGTAGACTGACTCGAAATAGACCTTGATGTGTCAATAAGGTAAGATCTAAAAAGTGAGATAAAATTGGACTCTGTGAAGGTCAAGGGCAGGTGAGCCAGCGAATTAATGTGGCAGCTGCTCCTTGCCACTGTTGCTCATGCTGCAGTAGTGTGGAAGATTTTTGGACATTTTGAAGCCATGGGAAAATATCTCTCTTCCACCATAACACTCCTTCCTTCCTTCCTTCCTTCCTTCCTTCCTTCCTTCCTTCCTTCCTTAGATTTAACTTCCTTTACTAATTTCGTATTATAATATACAAATAAAATTGTACTGTTTTGTATTGCTATGTAAGTTAATTCCTTAATTTTGGTGCAACAATAATTACCAATACACTCAGTATAAAAGACAAAACAGTGAGTCTGAAGCTGGTGAAGGATAGCTCTTCCCTGAATGTCCCCCTCCCAATTTTTTTATTGGTTTTCACATTTATCACATAAAAAAGAAACAAGAAAAAAGCACATTACAATACACAAAAACAAAGGAAAACACATAAAAAAGAATTTTTACTTCCAAATCTTAATTTCATTACATTGATAACTTCCTCGAATCCCCTCTAACTGAATTTCATTATATCACCTGTTTAGCAGTTCTCCAAATTCATATTTCTTCTATTAACTTCTTTCATTTACTAACTACTTCTCCTTTATTAATATTCTAATCTTTAATATTTATTAGCATATTCTTATTCTACCCCTAAGGCTAATTATTTCTTCCAAGAAATTTCTCATTATCTTATGTTACAGTATTTAGCCAAATATTCTTTAAACCCTGAATGTTTTCTTAAAAATAATTTTAAAAAGTCTTAGGAGAAAAATGATAATTCAAGGAGCAAGGTAAAGGTAAAGGGACCCCTGACCATTAGGTCCAGTCGTGACCAACTCTGAGGTTGCGGTGCTCATCTCGCTTTACTGGCCGAGGGAGCCGGCGTTTGTCCGCAGACAGTTTTTCTGGCCAGCATGACAAAGCTGCTTTTGGTGAACCAGAGCAGCGCACGGAAACACCGTTTACCTTCCCGCCGGAGCGGTACCTATTAATCTACTTGCACTCTGATGTGCTTTCGAACTGCTAGGTTAGCAGGAGCAGGGACCGAGCAACGGGAGCTCACCCCACAGTTTAACCCACAGCGCCACCCGCGTCCCGCTAGTGTGAAAGTAGATTTTGGCAAATCTCCTTCAAAATAGCTCAAGAACTTCTAGCTCAAGAACCCCCTCATCTTGCAAAGCCAAAGGGGAAAAAAAGGGGGGGAGAAAGTTAATTAGACTCTTTTTGGCATATTAGTGTAGACAGGCTTATTAGAGGCATTTACAAGCTAATGATATGCATATACTCAGCCATCAAAGGGGGAAAAAGGCATTTAAATAAGTTGATTTACAGTTCAGCTGTTAACATGCCCTTAACCAGCACTCTCCCTCTCATATTATACCAACTTAATTGGCTTCGAAGCTGAGCTTTTATTTATTTATTTATATTCCCCACCCACCTCCGTTCAGATGACAACCCGCCACTAATTTAGCCTTGTCCATGAGCCCAAGATATCCCACTGTCTGAGACGACACATCCAACAGCCCTCAATTCCTACCCCGGCTAATCTAAATACAATCCATTAAAATATTCCTCTGTACAAGGTTCACAGAAAAGGACTGGAGAGATCTCTGCCACAATTAATGGCAACCTTTTAAAGCATACTGTATTTTTCTGTGTATAAGACGAGGGGTTTTTTTTCTTTAAAAATCATGCTAAAAAGTGGGAGTCGTCTTATAGCTGGGTAGTGCATAGGGTGGGCATTTGATTGGTTGCTGCCGTGGCTGTCAGCGGCTATTGTGCATGTTATTGGTTGCTGCGTCAATGGGTGGTGTTGATTGGCCGACACTGCGGCAATTGCACGGGTGATTGGCAGCCTCTTCCGGCGAGGGGACAGATGGGAGGCGGATTTTGTGATGTGTGCGGGTGAGCGGTTTTTGGCATTCCCCCCTAGAAAAGGCTCAACAACTCTGGCAATCCTCCCCTTAAAAGGTGCAACAACTTTGTGCCATCTCCCTCCATTTTCTTAAATTTGAGTAGGGGGCGTCTTATACATGGGGGCGTCTTATACACATTAAAGTACGGCAAGCACATTCAGTTCAGCCCGGATTCCCCTGTTCTTCTATCAATAGTGAAATATTTAGGGGTGGTGCGTATTTTTCTTGCAGTATCTGTGGGATGGTGAAGCCTACAATATTCTCAAATGCCTGTATGTCACAACATACAATTTGAGGACTGGATAAGACTTTGGAAGAGGGCCCCAGTCCTGCGAAGCCCTACTGGTCCCAGGGCCCGGCTCCTGCACGCACTCCTGACAGAAAGAGCTCTGCACCCTCTTCTCCTGCTGGATGCTTCTCTGACCCCATCCCAAACAAGCTCAATGTGTCGGGTGCATGTAGGTCTGCCCAGGGTGGTTACTGGGAGATGAATCCTTGGAAATGGGTGCTCCGGACAGAATTGAACGCAGCGAGGACAGTATATGGAGCCTCTGTTCATTGCGTCAGCTGCTGTATTGCATTTGCATTACTATGTTCACTAAAAGGACACATTGATGTTTTGGTGCCCTTGTCCACTCTGCTATAGAAAGCTCTGAGGCTCTGCCCTTTGCCCCCTTTGCCATCCTCCATTTACAGCCTGCCTTGGGATGTTTTGATGTTCAGCCTTGGTCTCCACATCGTTGCTGATGACTCCAACGCCTTTGCTTTTATATTTATACTTCCATAAGTGTCTTGCCAAATGCTCTCTTTGTCCTAGCTATGTCTATTCTCCCTCAAAGAATTCCCAAAGTTTTCTGTATTCAGGAAAAAGCACACTTCAGAGCTGGAATTCATAATGCAAATAAAGAATATAATTATTTGGCCAAGAGTCAGACATCCATTTTGGGGTGATGGATCAAGGACGGAGAGGTCAACCTAAAACCCTATGAACTCCCACCATCCCTGTCTGTTGGCCATGCTGTCTGGGGCCAATGGGAGTTGGGACTCCAATAACATCTATGAAGCACCACGAAGGGTGGATTTTGGTAATATGGTGCCCTGAGCAAGGACAAAATCCCCACCCCCACCCGCCACAATATTTCTGATTCTCACAATAATTCATTCTGGTACAGTACAGTTGCTTTTTATAATAATAATAATAATAATAATAATAATAATAATAATAATAATAATTTTTATTTATACCCCTCCCTCCCCAGCCAAGGCTGGGCTCAGGGCGTCTAACAAGCAATAATAAAAACAAGTTGAATGAATACAACTTAAAAACAAGATTAAAATACAACATTAAAATATTGAAACATTAAAATATTAAAATGCAGCCTCATCACAGGAGGAGAAAGGAAAAAGCAAAAAGAAAGAGGGTGAGGGAATCAAATTGGCTCCAAGCCAGAGGCCAGGTGGGTCAACTCTGTTTTATAGGCCCTGTGGAAATAAATCATTAAATTAAATGGATCTTTTCAGTAGGCACCTGTATAAATATAGGATATTATTATTATTATTATTATTATTATTATTATTGTTATTATTGTTATTATTATTATTAATTTTGCATTCACTCGGCTTGGTGTCCTGCACGGGGGAACCATCCACGCCACCCTGAATAATCCAGTGCTGGCATCACAATGGCTCCCCCGATCCTGGCAAACCCAATGAGGTTCGTTTGTGTCTTCCTCCGAGAGGTTCATCAGATGTGGAGAGCCCCCAGCCGTTCCTGGACTACAACTCCCAGAATTCCTTGCTACTGGCCATGCTGGCTGAGTGTTGGAGCAAAACAGCATGTGAAGCTTCTCACTGGCCTGGCTTCTGGGGGTGCACAGTCCTGTGGCAAGAATGTTGGCAGGGAACGGACTATTGCTAGCACACAACCCCAGGGCTCAAAGGCTTCAGCTGGCTGTCCTCATGCTGCCAGGCCAAGTTCAAGGTTCTTGTATGTAATGGGAATTGGGGTTGCTCGTGCGTAAAGGATGCTGAAGTTCTAGGCAACGTTGCCTGGCTAAACCTTTCCCTGGCTGGACAGCCCTTTCTCCGTGGCTGTGTCAGTCGCTGGCAGAATCCGTCAGTGGGCGATTCCTGAATTTCTTCCAACATAAAAATTCCTTGACGCCCAGTCTCCACCTAGCCTCCCTGCGCGGAAGCTTTCTGCGCAGAGTAGGCATAGCCAACGGAGGTCCTGGACTCTCCCCACTGGTCTCTGTGGAAGAGTCTTGGAGCCCTCTCTCTGAAGTCCTTCCCTGGTCCCCTTCCTCCCCGGTGTCACGCTGATAACCTTCCCCAAAGGGAGTGTTCTCTCTCCCTCTGCTGGTCCCTTCTCCTGCATCATTGGGGAGCCTTACCTCCACTCTTGGCTCCGATGGCAGTTCCCTGACAATGTATTAATTTGCAAGGTCCTTAACAACTTGGGACCAGAGTACATAATCCCTGATGTCTCTGCCTCATCACTGAGGTCTTGGGGGGGGGGGGTCACTACTAATCCGCTGAATGGAGACAAAGAAATGAGCTTGGAAAATCCAGCTAATCAGAGATGTAAACAATTGGAGACCATCGACATAATTTGTGTGGCTAGCCATTTTGTTGATTTGTTTGATTATCTTGACTTTTCAGAATTCTTGGAAAGTCTTATGTGGCCTTTTGCTCGTGAAAATTTACCTCTTGCTTTGGAAAAGGAGAGATGGTGACATTTCCCAGAGCCTGGGAGGGCTATTTCACGTCTTCACGCACCTCGATACTCCACTCTCGAGTCCCAGCATCTCAGATTTGCTGAAACCAAGAGAAGGCATAGGATAGATGGTTCATAAATGCCCAATTTAAACTTAATCTTCGTTGCCCTCCTGGAAGCAGCTCCCCCGACAAATAAATCGTTCATTATTGTAATACTAGATAGGTGGGGTTTGTGCAGTGCCAGACAGACAGACAACAACAACAGATATGCGGGGACGCCTGTGGTTACTTGGTGATGAGGGGAAGTCACTCTGGACATGTTCAGGGTACTCTTTTCAGTATTGCTGTTTTGCATGTTCAGGTGTGTGTGTGAAAACTGGGGGCTGATTTCTCCTGAGAACTGTCTGAAATTAGAGCCTTTGCAAGGGGAGGTGGGGTTAAGAAGTTAAATCATGGCCCTGAATCTGTGAAGTGGGGGCTCTTTCCTCCGGCCAGAGCTGACTGGGGGCTCCCCTCTCTGTCACCGTACAGCTTCCTCGCAGGCTGTCAGCCTTTATCCGACGTCTCCCCACTCCGTGCTCACGTCCAGTCATTATTTCGAGGGCTGGGATGAGAATGCAATGGATTTTATGCGATTAGCTGCAGAGATAAACCTTAATTAGTTTTCAATTTCCATAAAGTACCCACTGACAGAAAGATTTGTGAAATCTGCTAGTGGCTGGCTGGGATGGTTCTGAGGCTGGGGGAAAAGTGTAGGAAGGAGCAGAGAGAAGATTCTGTCACAGGGAGGCTCAAACTACACGCCAAATGGAGTTCTGTGATTTTCCCCACTTTCCCTCCACGAGTTTTATTTTTAAACCCAAAGTAGGCTGTGCAGGTTGCAGCTGAGCGAGAGAAGACTGCTTGCAGAAGGTCCCAAGTTCAGTGTCTGCCAGTATCTCCAGGAGTGGCTGCAAAAGACACCGCTCACCCCCCCAAACCCCCCCCCACCAACCCTGGGAAGCTGCTGGCAGCTGCCTAGAAGCGAATAGGCCAATGCTCTGACTTGGTACCGTATTTTTCGCTCTATAGGAAGCACCCGACCACGGGACGCACCTTGTTTCAGAGGAGAAGAACAAGAAAAAAAAATCTCCCCCTCTCTGCCCAGCGCCCCTTCAGCGAAGGGGCGCTGGGCAGAGAGAGGGAGATTTTTTTTCTTGTTCTTCCCCTCTAAAACAAGGTGCCGTTTAAGGTGCGTTCAGGCGGCTACCTTGGAAGCCTGGGGAGCGAGAGGGGTCAGTGCGCACCAACCCTTCTCGCTCTCCAAGCTTCAGTGAAGGCAACCCGAAGCCTCCAGAGCATGGCGGGTTCCTTTCGACCTGCTCTTTGGGGCAGCAACGGAAAGGCGCGAGCTTCTCGGGGCTGCCGGGGAAGCCCAGGTTCCCCCCAACCCCAAAGAGCAAAGAAGCTATGGCTTCTTTAGCCCCATGCAACCTCTCCGGCAGGGAGAGGCTGCAAGCGGCTATGGCAATACCCCCACCTCCCACAAAAGCCCACAGGAGCCGCGCACCCTTTAAGGAGTGCACGGCTCCAGCGGGCTTTTTTACGAGGAGGGAGAAGGGACTGACTGGCCGCGTCCCTCCTGAGGGGAAGCCCGCAAGATCCGCTTGGAGCTTGTGTGCGGCTTTTGGGGGCTTTCCCTGCCTGCCTCCCCCCTGCATTTGCTCCAGAATAATAATAATAATAATAATAATAATAATAATAATAATAATAGAAGAGAAGAAGAGTTTGGATTTGATATCCCGCTTTATCACTACCCGAAGGAGTCTCAAAGCGGCTAACAATCTCCTTTCCCTTCCTCCCCCACAACAAACACTCTGTGAGGTGAGTGGGGCTGAGAGGCTTCAGAGAAGTGTGACTGGCCCAAGGTCACCCAGCAGCTGCATGTGGAGGAGCAGAGACACGAACCCGGTTCCCCAGATTACAAGTCTACCGCTCTTAACCACTACACTACAAGGGATATAAATTTTATTTATATCCCGCCCTCCCCAGCCGAAGCCGGGCTCAGAGCGGCTAACATCAAATGTATAACACATTAACATAAAATCAGACAATCAATTAAAATACATCCTCAAATCAGATCAGGATCAGAATAAAATCCAGTCAGATGGCAACCCGCAATTAGGGTTGGGGACCTTAAAAGCTCACCAGGCCCAACTGTTTGTGCTGAACTTATATGAGCCTGTGAGAAAAATTGGGAGACGCACACACATTTCCCCTTACTTTTTAGGAGGAGAAAAGTGTGTCTTATGGAGAGAAAAATACGCTATATGGCAGCTTCCAGTGTCCCTAAAAAAGGCGAGCGGGGAGATGCTTCTTCTGGTTTTGATGCTTAGCTCAGAATCACTCTCCCAAAATTGCTTTTTCATTGGTAGGTGGAGAGGCATGCACACGAAAGCTTATACCCAGAACAAACTTAGTTTGCCTCTAAGATGCTACTGGACAATTTTTTTATATATATTTCGACTGCGTCAGACCAACACGGCTACCTACCTGAATCTAGAACTTTTCCCTGACCTGTCTTCTTTTATGAACGGCTTCAGTTTAAGAACGAATTTCCGGGACGGAATTAGTTCGTAAACCGGGGTACCACTGTAGAATAAATCATTAATGGAGGGATTTCTTCAGGAATTGCAGGCAGAATAATTTCCTCCAAGTGATGGGAAAACACAAGGCTCCCAAACCCATTATTTTCTTTGGAAACGCAAGGGGGTGGCTGGCAGGGAATCCTCGGTGGGGCAGGAGTGTTTCAGCCTTATCCCACAAATGCAGATGACCCCAGACCACCTAAAATATTTTTAAACCCAAAGAGACTCTGAAACTAAGCCACGTTTTACTGCCTCTGCAGCTTTTTCTGAATAATATATGGACATGCACATGAATCTACCCTTTGCAGAGTTAGTAAGTAATTTATTTATTTTTAACTTACCTAATGTGTGTGTTCTTTTTCTGTGCTGGGGGAAGTGGGAAACTTTGGAAGGAACTTGGAGGGGCATATTTCAAAGGTCTATCTACCAACATTTCCATGCTTTACTTTGCTGCATATTTTGTGATTTTAAACTTTGCTGGGGTTCTCTCACCAAAGAGTACTTGCCCCAAAATTAGATTTTGGCACCCAGGAATTCTCCTTTTATAGCTATATCTTTTCCTGAACCAACAATCAAAGTATCTTAAGTATTTTAGGTAGGTCTAACAACATGTAGCCTTGTCATATATATTTATAGAAAATGCCTCATACGGAATCAAACCAGTGATCCATCTTCATTTATTTAAAACATTTCTCTCTTGCAGTGCAATCTTTGGACCACTTTCTCTAATGAAAGCAAACATGTTTATTTGTATTCTGGGAAATGATATATAATGAACTGAAAAAAGGTATTTAAATATACCTTCTTGAAGAAACCAGAGGCCTTTCTCCTGGGCATAGCCGGCCAATTGGTGCCAAAGAAGGACAGAAATTTTTTTATGTATGCCACAACAGCAGCAAGAATACTCATCGCAAAGTACTGGAAGACACAAGAATTACCAACTTTGGAAGAATGGCAGATGAAAGTGATGGACTACATGGAACTGGTGGAAATGACTGGTAGAATCTGAGACCAGGGAGAAGAGTCGGTGGAAGAAGATTGGAAGAAATTTAAAGACTATTTACAGAAGTATTGCAAAATTGATGAGGGTTAGAATGATGTTTGAATGAAGCTAAGCGGTTTCTAGCTGTAATGATATAAAAGAATATGGAAAATTGGATTTTTAAATAGGTAAAAATTTAATGTTATAATATATTAAGATCAAAGATCAGGATAATAAGGAGGGAAAGAAATTGCTGAAATAATTAACTGAATTGGAATACAAAAAAGGGAGGTATGAGGAGGTCAGGGAAACAAGGATATGAATGTAAGGTATGGAAAGGTTGATTTTTTATTTTATTTTTTTATCTGTGTGCTTATTCTGTATTTTTCTTGTATTTTTGTTTTTGTCTTTTATTCTTGTATTTTTTTGTTTTAATGCAATTCCTTTTTCTGAAACTTTAATAAATATTTATATAAAAAAACATGTTTATTTGTAAGTATCTGTTAAAATATTGCATGGTGTCCTCCACTTTCAAAACTTTCAGGGTGGATCGCAGCATCATAAGCAAAATCTAAGTAACAATAAAAAAATCAAAGAGTAATAAAATGTCACAGCAAAGAATTAAAATAATCCAGTGCGATAAAAAGCCAGCAGAGGACAGTAAAAATTTCAAGATAAATTCCAGCTACAGCCACTTTTGCACAGAGAGATTCTGTATTTCTGTGCTGCTTTTGTATATTAGATACACTGCTGTTGATTTTCTCCTCCCTTCTTATATTTTTGCTGTTATGTGAATCTGCATCCTTTGAGAATCTGCATTTTATTATGTATTTCTTCTTCTTATGATTGTGTTCATATAACTGTTTTGCTTTTTATACTGTATAGCTATTATGTTACGTACCGATACCTATTTAAATTAGGATGATGATGATGTTTGTGGTATGTCTTCCAATATGCATAAAAATGTAAGGCTGTTGTCACGTTGCAGTTTGCTTGGCTGCCATTAGGCATGACACCAACTCCAGGGTGCGCAGAGGGAATTTCCGGAAGGCGGCAGTTTGTCCTGGGTCTTTGGCAAGTAAATAACAACAAAAAAACCCACATTGTTTTGGCGTTTTCATTTCAAAAAAGCTCAGCAACTTTGGGGCGCCCTGGTTTTTACTTTTTGAGATATGGTAACCCTGAAACCTTTTCAGTGGCTCAAACTATCTGGAAAGATCAGAAGGTCAGCCCACCCAAATTGTTGGCCACCTTCATTAGACACTGGCTCACCAATTTCATCTTCCCAATGTTTCTCAGCCCATCGTTGGTAAGGTATGCTAAAGAATCTCATTTAGCTTAGAGATAAGGCCGAGTTCTAGGACCTCCTGGTTTTGAATTACCGTATTTTTCGCTCCATAAGACGCACTTTTCTCCTCCTAAATAGTAAGGTGAAAGGTGACTGGCTGATTAGATTATCTGTCTGGAAACTGTAGAAACGGCTCCCTTTCCCTTCCGAAAGAAGCTGCAGAACTGTGAGTTGAACCCCATAAAAACAGGATTTTTCCCCTTTGCAAAATAATATCAACAACTTGGAGCTGATCCTCAAAAAAAGGAGCTTTTCCCCTTTGCAAAAGAAGCTGCACAACTGTGAGCTGATTCCCCTCCCCCCAAAACCCGGGGCTTTCCCCCTTTCCTCCTCTAAAAACTAGGTGCGTCTTATGGTGCGAAAAATATGATAGTTACAGTGGTGCCCCGCAAGACGAATGCGTCGCAAGACAAAAAACTCGCTAGACGAAAGAGTTTTCCGTTTTTTGAGTCGTTCCGCAAGACGAATTTCCCTATGGGCTTGCTTCGCAAGACGAAACGTCTTGCGAGTTCTTGCGAGTTTGTTTCCTTTTTCTTAAAGCCACTAAGCCATTAATAGCCGCTAAGCCGCTAAGAGCCGTGCTTCGCAAGATGAAAAAACCGCAAGACGAAGAGACTCGCGGAACGGATTAATTTCGTCTTGCGAGGCACCACTGTATTGAGAAGAGGATAAAACTCTGCTAGCTTGTTTCTTTATCTTGGTACGGTTATTAGATGGAGGAATTGATGGCTATGTATCCAGTTAAACATAATCTCTGTTAATTTAGCTGAAAGTGCTTCACCTGTCAAAGGTACCATTCCTTTATATAAGTAAAGTAATGATGCCTATTTGGGTCTTGAAGAAAAGGGCGCTCAGTGATAGGAGTCAAAGGGGAGAGATATGGGCTTAGGTATACCTTTTTCCAGATTTGGAGACAGTGGGGTAGGAACAGGTTGGTTGCACTGGAGAAGAGCCTTTTTGACCGCATTTTAAAAGCTCTCAGTACCGCCAGCCCCTTTCCTTTAGGCTCCACGATCAGCCATGACGTTTGATAGGTTCCATGAATCATGAGCAAAATATGCTTAAGGTGTGAAGCGCTGTGATATGTTGTGAAGCGCCACTGGATGTGGCAAATAGCTTAGTGCCCTTTAGAAGTGTCCATTTACCTTGGCGAATTCATTTTAATATAATAGTAATAATAATAATAATAATAATAATAATAATAATTTTATTTGTACCCCGCCCTCCCCAGCCGAAGCCAGGCTCAGAGCGGCTAACATCTTACAAATAACACAGTATACATAAAAACAGGCATCAATTAATTAAAATACATCTTCAATTTAATTCAGACAAATTACAGTAAAATCTGGACAAATGGCAGTGCTTAGTTAAGATTGAGAGCGGTTAAGACTTGCCAGGACCAACTGTTTTCACTGATCATATAAGGACCTGTGAACAGGCTTGGAGGCCTCCTTCATGCTTGTTCTTATACAAAGGAAAATAGGTCAGACTGCCCCCTGGCCAAAGGCCTGGCAGAAGAGCTCCATCTTGCAGGCCCTGCGGAAAGATGTCAAATCTCACAGGGCCCTAGTCTCTTGTGGGAGAGCGTTCCACCAGGCTGGGGCCACAGCCGAAAAGGCCCTGGCTCTGGTCGAGGCCAGTCTAATTTCCCTGGGGCCCGGGATCTTCAGAGTGTAGTTGTTTGCAGACTGCAAGGTTCTCCATGGGGCATACCAGAGGAGGCGGTCCCATAGGTACAAGGGTCCTAGGCCGTATAGGGCTTTGAAGGTTAAAACCAGCACCTTAAACCTGACCCTGTACTCCACTGGGAACCAGGGCAGTTGGTATAGCACTGGCTGAATGTGATCCCACGGCAAGGACCCCGTAAGGAGTCTTGCTGCGGCATTCTGCACCCGCTGGAGATTCTGGGTCAGTTTGAAGGGCAGCCCCACGTAGAGTGAGTTACAATAGTCAAGCTGGGAGGTGACCGTCACATGGATCACAGTGGCGAGGTCAGGGCGAGAGAGGTAAGGAACCAGCTGCTTAGCTCAGCGGAGATGGAAAAATGCCATGTTTGTTGTAGCTGTAACCTGCGCCTCCATGGAAAGGGAGGCTTCAAAGATTACACCCAAACTCTTGACGGAAGGCGCTGGCACTAATTGTGCCCCCGCAAGGGATGGGAGCTGGCCCCCCAACCCCATATCGTCCCAACCCTGCCAAAGGACCTCTGTCTTCCAAGGATTTAGCTTCAACCCGGACACTGAGGTCCAGCGCCGAGGGCCTTCTGGCGGTTCCCTCGCTGCGAGAAGCCAAGTTACAGGGAAGCAGGCAGAGGGCCTTCTCGGTAGTGGCGCCCGCCCTGTGGAACGCCCTCCCACCAGATGTCAAAGAGAAAAATAACTACCAAACTTTTGGAAGACATCTAAAGGCAGCCCTCTTTAGGGAAGCTTTTAATGTTTAATAGGTTATTGTATTTTAGTGTTTTGTTGGAAGCCGCCCAGAGTGGCTGGGGGGGACCCAGCCAGATGGGCGGGGTATAAATAATAAATTATTATTATTATTATTATTATTATTATTATTATTATTATTATTATTATTATATTTTCAACCGGCTCCCACGTAACCATCCAGCCACAGCTTCCAAACATCTGATCAGTGTATCTGGGGCCGAGTCAGGGTGGCCGTCCATCAACAGATAAAGTCACACGAAACGTTCCCGTTCTTCTCATATTTAGCCACCCCTACACACACAAAAAAGCATGTTGAGTAGCTGCGAAGGCCCAGGCTGCTGAGGCTCTTCGGCTTGTTCTGAGGCTATTCAGAAGGACACGGCAGGGAAGGGGGTGTGGGAAGGAAAGGTTTGCAATTTCTGGCCGGCTGTCAGACTGAACTTTCCCGTCCCCCTTAATGACTTTGATGTTATGAGGCTGGACATCCTCACGTCTGTGTGAATCATTTTCAATGCTATTACATATTCATAATGGCCTAAATATAGTCAGAGAAATGGCGCTGGCGGGCAGAATTCTCTGGATGGTCATAGCGGCTGACTTCTCCACCGAGATGAAATGGCACAGCTCACCCCCCCCCTCATGTTTCCCGCAGGGTGAATGAAACCATACCCTTCTCCCCCAGAAAAAAGCATGAAACTCAGCCGTTGCAATAGTTGTTAGGTTTTTAGCCCTTTCTCCCGGTGGCTATATTCAAATGACATTCCATGAAGCCCAGGCAGTTTTGCTCTGACTTGTAGGATTTTACTGTATCTGCAGCTCCAGGCCCGGCAGCCTTTGTCAACCTGCCCCTTTCTCTCCAATGCCCTTGTGGCTGCTCTGCAGTGCCAAAGCCCCGAAGTCATGTTTTTCATTAAATGAGAAGGTTAATGATTTCAATTATGTAAAGGGAAGCAACTAAATGATTATAAATAAACCCCTTTTCTCTCAGCTCACGAGGGGTTGGGGGAAGAAGGGAGGGAAGCCGAGGAGAACTAAAATAATAATAATAATAATCCTTAATATTTTTTGAATCTGGAATAGCTGGTTGGGGATCAAAATGGGGGCACGGCCAGTACTGGAGCGAGCTTTCTGGTAGATCGCAAACCTGCCTCTCTACACATGCAAATAATTATAATGAATGCATCATCTTGCAAGAAAGATTCAGCCAAGGCATAGCTGGGAGCGTGTATGAAATCTGAGAACGGTGAGCTAGTGAAAGCATTTAACTTCCGTCTGCAGTTATAGTCTCCATTGTCCACTCAAACATCCCAGTAGCTTCTGCCTGCTTCTTCGCTCCCCAGCAGATTCCAAGAGGGATGTTTAATGGAGCCGGGCCTGTCATGCTCTCCCTGCCAGCACCATATGCTCTGCTGAGAACTCTCCCCTGATGCGGGGCTGGAGGGGCTGGCGCAAGGAGAGATTAACAAGACTAGCAGAGCTAAACGTCGTCCGGGGATGCTCGGTAGGAACAATGCGTCACAAAGCTTACAGCTGGCCACAACCCAAAGGGCAGAGGGACCGCGCCACTCGCTCCATCGGTCAAAGGTCACCCATCTCCCCGCCCACCTCTTCGACAAGACATTTTTTCAAAGGTTCGTCCTGCAGGAGTTAAACTCAGCTCCATATCTAGAAGATATCGTCAGCATAGGTCGTTTGCATTCTTTTCTTTTCTTTTTAAAAATTTGTTATTTTCAATTTTATACATTTCAATCATTTTGCAGTCATTTTTACATTTCAAAACTGGACTTCCTTCCCCCTCTTTCTGCGGTTCCTAAAATATTAATATTTTCTGCGTACAGTGGTACCTTGGGTTAAGTACTTAATTCGTTCCAGAGGTCCGCTCTTAACCTGAAACTGTTTTTAACCTGAGGTACCACTTTAGCTAATGGGGCCTCCTGCTGCCACCGCGCCACCAGAGCACAATTTCTGTTCTTATCCTGAAGCAAAGTTCTTAACCTGAGGCATTATTTCTGGGTTAGCGGCATCTGTAACCTGAAGCGTAGGTAACCCAAGGTACCACTGTATTCCAAATTAACTTAATTTTCTCATTTATACATCTACTTTAAATATATACAGTGGACCCTCCGGTTATGTACCGCTCTGGATATGTAACTTTCAGGTTACAAATGCGGCAAACCTGGAAGTGTATATTTCCTGTTTCCGCTGCGCGCACATGCGCAGAAGCGGCACCTCTGCCTACGGACTTTTCGGGTTGAGGATGCACCCCCAGAATGAATTTAATTCGTATCCGGAGGGTCTACTGTACTCTTATAAAACTGGAGGTTGTTACAACAATCCTGCCAATGTTCTGTTTACAGTTTGTTTGTAAATATTCCATAAACCATTTCCATTCTTTTCTAAAAAGAATGATTTCTTATTTTTCCAGTAAGTTTCTCCATTTCTGCATATTCCATAGGTTTTTGTATCCATTCTTCTTTTACTTCTTTCCATTTTTGGGCATGTAACATTCTTGCCACTAGGTAACTTGCATTCTGCGTTTGTGCTGTCTGTCGCATCTCTATATTTTTCAGCAGATTTGGGGTCCTGCAGGAATCTAGGCCCACTGAAGCCTCTCCAGTATGGCCTCATACCATCTTCCCCACAACGGGATTCCCAAAGCCATGTCTGTCTTGCCAGCTGCACCAGGTCTTCCCCCTGGGAGATTTTAAACATAATATCAAAACATTAAAAGTAGATCCATAGTTGCGTGTTGAGTCCCACAATTGCCACCCCCCAAAAATTCACACTTCACACGTCAATTTTTGTTTAGGTTTTTGGCATAATTTTGGCCACAACTTTATTCAATACAAAATGTGAGTGGTTGCTTAGGCACTGGTTATGACTATCTGTCCATGCCCTCAGGGACAGAGCTGGCATTCCGGACACCAGCGGAATCCAGTGTGGGAAACAAGTATTGGGTGAGCAAGTGAAGCTGGGTCTCAGTCCCGCACTACTCACCCTCATGTTCCTTTGGGGCTTGCACGGCCCAAGTCCGATTCCAGGGACAAGGACGAAAAGAATGGCAAGCCCCTGGATTCCTTTAACGGAATTCCCTTCGCTCATTTGGAGGGGTAGGCACTTACCCCTCCAAGCACCATTTAACCAGTGCCTAACCGCCAACCTTACAAGTTGTGACGATTTGCTACGCAGTAGGCAAAAACCAAATGGCACCAGCCAATCAGCCAGATGGCAAAATTCCTACCGTGCCCCCGCACCAAGGCAGACGACACCATGACAGGCATAGCAAGGTCAAGCGAGCAAAACAAAAAACCACCCTATTAAAGGGAGGGAGGGCGGTGGATCCGATGCAAAAAACGGCCAAGAGGAAGTCCAACCTCTGGCCCCATGTATTTATAACCTCTAACCCCTCCCAATTTCACCACACACGAAACTCCCCAGCCGCCCAATTTTAACCCCTTAGAAGGCTTGGGTTTCCACAAATCTGCCTAATCACAGTCAGGTGGCTTGTTTCCCCCAACCGCAACACGTGCTCTCTGTTAAGGAGAACACGCTTTGCATGCAAATTCCTCAAACTGTGTGTGTGTGTGTGTGAGAGAGAGAGAGAGAGAGAGAGAGAGGGGGGGGGGGGAGAGATGGACATTTTCTCCAAGACATTTCTCCAATGAAAATAGGGACGTCCTGTTCCATAATAATAATGTTAATAATGTTGTTGTTGATGATGATGATGGTAGTAGTAGTAGTAGTAGTAGTAGTAGCAGCAGCAGCAGTAGTAGTTATACCCTGCCCTCTGGGTGGCTTCCAACATGTATATGTAATAACATTAAACATTAGGGAAAAAACACCCTTCCCCATACAGTGTGGTGTAGTGGTTAAGAGCAGTGGACTTGTAATCTGGTGAACCGGGTTTGCTTCTCCGCTCCTCCACATGCAGCTGCTGGGTGACCTTGGGCCAGTCACACTTCTCTGAAATCTCTCAGTCTCACTCATCTCACAGAGTGTTTGTTGTGGGGGAGGAAGGGAAAGGAGATTGTTGGCTGCTTTGAGACTCCTTAGGGCAGTGATAAAGCGGGATATAAAATCCAAACTACTACTACTACTACTACTATTCTTCTTCTTCTTCTTCTTCTTCTTCTTCTTCTTCTTCTTCTTCTTCTTCTTCTTCTTCTTCTTCTTCTTCTTCTTCTTCTTGGCTGCCTTCAGATGTCTTCTAAAGGTTGTATAATTACTTATCTACTTGGCTCCCCATCCTGACCCTCACAGGGAGGTGGAAGAAGAAGACAGTATAGATTTACAACAGTGGTTTGTGGGAGGTTACAGCTCAGAGGCAGATGAGGGGGAAAGCTGGGAAATCATGGGAGAGGAGGAGGAGGAGGAGGAGGAGGAGGAGGAGAAGGAGAAGAAGGAGAAGAAGGAGAAGAAGAAGAAGAAGAAGAAGAAGAAGAAGAAGAAGAAGAAGAGAGAAGAAGAAGAAGAACGGCAGCTGGCTGACAAAGTGTCATTAGAAAGCATCCCAGACCCTCCATCTCCCAGAAGCCGGCGAGCCTTAAAAGTAGGAGAGCAAAGAGCTCAAAGACAGAGGGCACATAACAGCACCTGTAGAAGTGACGAATGAGGAAGTGGGAGAGACAGGGGGTGGAGATTCACTCGGGACAACACCATTATCCAAGGGGCTGGGTTCTATAGCCTCTCTCTGTAAAGACTGAAATAAAAAGGACAGTAAGAAACAGCCTGGTTCTATCACTGAACTTATGGGAGGAAGGGTAGAGTTAATATATAAGAAATAAGTAGCAAAGGAATGCCACCCTCTCGTGCTGCAGGACGTCCCATGGCATGAATGTGTGGGTGGGGGGCTACAACAGTTACCCACAGGAGGGCTTGTGGGGCAGCATGGTTGTCAGTCACCCTCTCATACCTTGGTGTCCCAGTTTGCCACTCCCAAAGGTCCATGTGAGGACTCTGACTTTGGAAATAGATTGGTAATCTGAGGACCCCCTTTTCCAGTACAGTGGTACCTCAGGTTAAGAACTTAATTCGTTCTGGAGGTCCATTCTTAACCTGAAACTGTTCTTAACCTCAGATACCACTTTAGCTAATGGGGCCTGCCGCCGCCGCGCGATTTCTGTTCTCATCCCGAAGCAAAGTTCTTAAGCCGAGGTACTGTTTCTGGATTAGCGGAGTCTGTAACCTGAAGTGTTTGTAACCTGAAGCGTCTGTAACCCGAGGTACAACTGTACCAACATGGACATCAGCTTAGCAGATTTATTCTTGAATGCTTGCATCTACGGAGAGAAGTGTCATTTGCTTTGACTATTCAGTTAGACTTGGAAGTCCCTTTTGCTTCCCTTGAGGAGGCTGTTGTGAAGAGATTACCGACGTTTGAATAGGACGTCTTCTGCACAGGAACGGACGTGGTTTAAGGACTGTCAAGGATACATTGCAGTTTCCAGGGTCTGACAAGATACAAACAAATGGGCTGGAAACCAGTTGTCTTGGACACTATTGGCACACACACACACACACACACACACACACACACACACACACACACTCTTTCACTGCCAGTCAGCTCCTGATGCTACTTTTTAATATAGATATTATTCTTTCCCATGGAAGATGTTACTGTGTATAGGTGGGCACAGGAGGGGAGGCCACCAGAACTTTCTCTCAACATGGTATTTTTTTTAAAAAAAAAATGCTACTACTGTCAGCACATCTTCCTTTCAGATAATTTCACTGATTTCTAAATTAGTGGTCTTGGAGCCTCGTCTTGGTTAAAGCCCTCATTGGTAACCGTGGAAGGGAGATGTTTGTCACAGCTATCCCAGAGTAAGAGGCGGGAACTCTGCACATATTAAAATGCGCTTGTTTTGATCCAGGAGGGGAGAGCCAGGCACTTACGCGGCCTTTCCAGTATGTCACCAAGGCATAGATGTCACATCTGCCTCCACGATGCCATGGGCAGAGCCGGGGGTGGGGGTGGGGCGGAGACTGGGAGACAAGTGCTCCCTCCGACAAGTGGCTCCACATCTTGCTGAGCTGCTGTGATTTCTTGAAAGACAGGTTTATAACGGATGCACAAACCTCAAATTAAAATAAGGCTGCAATCCCAAATAGTCTTACCTGAAAGTTAATTCTCATATGTTTGAGACACAAGGTTATAATCAAGTGTAGCTGAAATATACTTGGAGTCCGGCAGTGACTTCATGCTCTTTATTTCAGTTTATAGGAACAGTGATTGAATTTCCCCCCAAACCCCAGGCTTTTATATACATTATTTACACGATGAGTCCCGTCTGATTGGCTGAGTCTGCTTCCCTCCTGGAGCCTGATTGGTCTTCTCCTGCAGGCCAATCAGTTGTTGCATTCTAGGATCCTACCAGCCTAATAGGCTGATTAACTTCCTCCTGAAGCCTGATTGGTCTGCTCCTGCAAGCCAATCAGTTGTTGCATTCTAGGATCCTACCTGCCTCTTGCTCTAGGATCCAAGCTTAGTACAGTGGATGCTCGGGTTGCGAACGTGATCCGTGCAGGATGCACGTTCGCAACCCGCAGTGTTCGCAACCCACGTCTGCGCACTTGTGGGTTGCGATTCGGCGCTTCTGCGCATGCACAAAGTGTGATTTACTGCTTCTGCACATGCGCAACCACCAGAACCCGGAAGTAATCCATTCCGGTACTTCCAGGTTTTGGCGGTCCGTAACCTGACCCGGAAGCTGTACGCCGGTTCCCTCAGCCAATAAAGTGAGATGAGTGCCGCAACCCCATAGTCGGTTACGACTGGACCTAATGGTCAGGGGTCACTTTACCTTTACCTTTAACCTGAAAAAATGCAACCTGAAGCATCTGTAACCCAAGGTATGACTGTACATAACAGTAGCACTGTTTATTTTTCATGTGGGGTGCCAGTTGTAAGCAAGAATAGTGCCGCTCTCGGCTACAGTCGGAATCAGGGGCCTCTCTTCTTCGCAAAGTCTCATGTTTTTGGTGTTTGGCACTGGAATTGGGGGGGGGGGAGAGGTAGGTTCAAAATGGTGGATTTGACTCCTACAATAGCACCATGCTTCCTGTGCAGTAACGTTTTGCCAGGCACAGACACCAGGTGAGCCCTATCCCAAATTACCATATTTTGCCGTGTATAACATGGCCCCGTGTATAAGACGCCTCCTATTTTGGGGGACTCTAAATTAGGAAAATGGGAGGAGATTGCCCAGAGTTGTTGAGCTTTTTGGGGAGAGGATTGCCCATAGCTGTTGAGCGTTTTTTAGGGGTAATTGATGAAAATCACTCACCCGCCGGATCACAAAAGCCCCCTATCATTTGTCCCCTCGCCAGCAGAAGCCGCCAATCGCCCGCCCAACTGACACAGAATTAACTTTCAGGTAAGACTGGGACTGCAGCCTTATTTTAATTTGAGGTTTGTGCATCCATTATAAAACTGTCTTTCCTTCAAGAAATCACAGCAGCTCAGCAAGATGGGGAGCAAATCTCCAGCTTGCTGCAGCAACCAATCCAGTGTCCCCCCCCCCATGCACTACCCGTGTATAAGACCCCATTTTTTGTCATAATTTTTTAATAAAAAAAACCCTTGTCTTATAAACAGAAAAGTATGGTAACCTTCCTGCCCGACCATGTTCGTACTAGAAAGTATAAAAAATATTTTGTCGACCAAACTGTGGGAGGCAGTGGAAGACAGAAGTGCCTGGTGTGCTCTGGTCCATGGGGTCATGAAGAGTCGGACATGACTAAATAACTAAAAAACAACAACAAGGGTTTCCTGCTCTGATTTCTTTGTTAATAGATCTCTTTCACAATGCACACATTCTCCTTTGATTAGGGTGTTTTCAGTCGGGGCGGGGACTTAATTTGCAAGTGGATCATTGAGATGTCACAAATGGGATGTTGGCAACAGCTTTTGTTTTTTGCTTATTGGATCCTCCCTGAAAATTGGCAGATTTGATGTAACTGGGGGAGGGATACAGACAACAATTGGATGCCATTGACTTGCATGCATGAGGAGCACCCATCTCACAATAAACACCCATCTGGAAGCACCCTAAACGTGTAAGAGCTTCATCTGAAGACTGAAAGAAACCGAAAGAAGCAGAACACCTTTTCTTCCAGGAAGATGAACATTCCAGGGATACAAATGTGCATAGCCCCTAACGGTTTTTTTGTTTTATGGGGGCGGGACTTAGGTACAATTAAGCAGCAGTGTTGTTGATTTTTAAAGAGTGGTGAATAAGGCAAAGGAATGAGACACCCTAGTTCCTGATGGTATCCCTCTCCCTCAAACAATTTTTGTGATACTCAGTTCAAAACATTCATTTTGGTGCAATCTAGAATACACGTTAACAACACAATACTGTATACGTCTACTCAGAAGTTGACCCTATTTTATTTTAAAGTTGTTTTTTTAATTGGGTTTTATAAACAAGAATAGGGACGCGGGTGGCACTGTGGGTTAAACCACAGAGCCTAAGACTTGCCGATCAGAAGGTCGGCGGTTTGAATCCCCGCGACGGGGTGAGCTCCTGTTGCTCGGTCCCTGCTCCTGCCCACTTAGCAGTTCGAAAGCACATAGATAAATAGGTACCGCTCTGGTGGGAAGGTAAACGGCGTTTCCGTGCACTGCTCTGGTTTCGCCAGAAGTGGCTTAGTCATGCTGGCCGCATGACCTGGAAGCTGTACACTGGCTCCCTCGGCCAATAAAGCGAGATGAGCGCTGCAACCCCAGAGTCGGCCACAACTGGACCTAATGGCACAAGGCATAGTACTGCCTCTTCCCTCCTCCACAGTCTGACCTCTGCTGCTGCCTCCTGCCCAGCTTTTCCTGCTGTGTTAGCAGCTGCAGATCAGCTCTCCAGGGCCTTCCAGCCACCCAGAGCAAGGAACTGGGAGTCAGGAGGCCTCCGATAGTATGAGTGCGATGGCTGCTTTGGAGTGATGTCAAATATTCTTCAAAGTTCCACATTTTAAACGGTATTTGCCGCGGCAGGCACTGCCAAAGCCATCTTGCCCATGGCGCCTTTCTCAAGACATGGGCAGTCTGTGGAGACGGGCAAAAGTATCACGGTTGCTTTGCAGCTGCCATCAACAGTATTCCTAGAGTCTTAGGCAGCTGCTGCAGGCACTCTGAGCAAACCAAAGGGCAGCCCTGGATAACAGTCTATTTTTAAAAATAAATAAATTTTATTTTTGCACTTTCTATTTTACATAAGCAAATGAATTAAATACATAAACATATAATCCCTTTTGACCTCCCTCCCTCCCCCATTGTGAATCTTAATATAACGATTTCTCCCTCTGCATCTCTTTGCATCTTGAGGCCCCAATCCAGCCCCTCATGAAATAACTACACACAGACACAGAATTAAGGTTGATGGGTAACATTAGGCCACGACTTTATTGATTGCAAATTAAATGTCAGTGGTATTGACAAAGGCATTGGCTGAAGACTATAATGGACTACTGCCCCAGTTGACAGAGTCTATGTAGGTAAACCCATCGGGGCAGCAACATTGGGGTTTTGCCCGACAGAAGCTTCCTGCAAGGTTCCTGTGATCCTGGCATGGTCCTAGCCTATCAAGCGGACTTCGGACAAGATCTGGGACCCCCAGATTCCTTTTGATCTTTGAGGGGCAGGTGATGGCCACACCTCCCCTCCACACACAAAATTAAGCCAAACCTGGAAAGTTGTGATGATTGCTAAGGGGGTAGGCAAAAAACCAAGAGGCCAGTGCCAATTTGCCAAATGGATAAAAATTCCTACCCGGACCCTGTCCCAAGACAGGCGACTCACACAAAGTCCAAAGCAAGGCCAGGAACCTACACTAAGGGCGGGAGGGCAGGTGTTCAGCAGCGCCAGTCAAGTGCCTAGGGCCCTCTTGCACTGATGCTTATATAATTCCTTAACCACCCCCACCCATTTCCTGATTGGCTGTGACCCATGTTGCCTATTTAGAGAAATGAAACTTAGACCAAGAAACAAAACCTACTTAGTCAGGGGTGTGTCCAGGGGCCCAGTCGCAAGAAGGACCACCTTCTGAGGACAATCCCATTTTTTATAAATCCTTTGTCAATTCATAGTTCAAATTTTTACTGCAAGTTTTCCGTCAATCCGACCAATGTATGTAATTGTTTACAACAGCTTTTCAAATAAATGATAAACTTCCCCCGTTCTTTCTTAAAGACCTCCTCTTCCTGGTTTCTAATTCTTCCTGTAAGTTTTGCCATCTCCGCATAGTTTATCAATTTTGTCTGCCACTCTTCTTTGGTCGGAGTTGTACCATCTTTCCATTTCTGGGCTAACAGAGTCCACGCAATCGTAGGTCGCATGCATAAATAGTTTTGTCTGGTTCTTCGGGATCTCTGGTCCCAGAATACTTTAAAGAAAAGTTTCCGGTTTCTTAGGAAAAGTTATTTTCAACATTTCCCCCCCAGTTCATTATATATCATTTCCTATGGGTAGGGAGATGTCAAAGGAATCTTCACAGCACTGAACAATGGATGCTTGAGGGATGTGATCTCTGTGAATTCCAACACACCTGGTCCTGACCTGACCCACATCTCACAGACCAGAGGTGTGTGTGTGAATGGGTGGATGGATCAAAACATACCCATCTGTTGAATTTTGCACTTCTTGGGATGTTGTGGCATAGTTCATGATCCAAAATACACTGGAAGATATGTGTACCTTGAGAGAAGATGCAGTTAAATAATATGCATTTTGAAAGAAAAGGCAATGAGGGCGCAATTGTGTGGAGGTGGAGGGAATGAATGTGGCTCAGCTGCCCTAACCAAAGTCAGCCTTGCATTCCTTCATCCAGCTGTTGCTGCTGCTTTAATTTGTTTTCTGATTAGTATTATTATTTATTAATCTTTTTATTTGCTTGGTTCTGCATAGAGCAACCCAAAGCAACTTGCAACCAGACAGACAATAAAGCTTACATAGGTACAACCAAGAAGAAAGAAAAGTGTGTTTAAAAATGTCCCACCCACTTCTACAAGGCTAGCTAAAGGTAAAGGGACCCCTGACCATTAGGTCCAGTCGTGGCCGACTCTGGGGTTGCGGCGCTCATCTCTCTCTATAGGCCAAGGGAGCCGGCATACAGCTTCTGGGTCATGTGGCCAGCATGACTAAGCCACTTCGGGCGAACCAGAGCATCGCACGGAAACACCGTTTACCTTCCCGCTGGAGTGGTACCTATTTATCTACTTGCAGTGGCATGCTTTTGAACTACTAGGTTGGCAGGAGCTGGAACCGAGCAATGGGAGCTCACCCCGTCGCGGGGATTCGAACCGCCGACCTTCTGATCAGCAAGCCCTAGGCTCTGTGGTTTAACCTACAGCACCACCCATGTCCTACAAGGCTACAGATAGTAAATTTACATTATTTCCCTTCCTATTCAAGACTATGGTAGGGAAAGGAGAGAGAGAGAGATTTAGGCACATTGAGGACACATCTCAATTCCTCCCCATCCTTTTTAGAGGGAGGAGTGCCAGGTCACTGTGGAAACTGTGATCCTCCTGTACCATGTCGGCAAACCACCCTTGACGCACCCTTTTTGAGCTACTGATGTCAAAACGCTGACATCTGTTGGATCCTGGCAAGGGAGGCGTCAGCGGTGGTGGGGAGGGGGATTCTGACACCAGATCTACCTCTCCAGTGCTGGAGCTCTTTCTCCCAGGGCCCATAGGACTGTACCGTTAGGAGTTCATATTACGAGAGAAAATGAATTCAGAAACGCATTTTAAGATTATGTGTTTTATGCAGATTAAAAATGCAGATTAATGTGGAATTGGGATGAAAGGGATCCATGAGTGAATGCATATAAAAGTGACATGGATTGGAAATAATAATAATAATAATAATAATAATAATAATAATAATAATAATAAATTATTATTATTATTATTCCCTGACCAGATGGCTCGGTTTCCCCAGCCACTCTGGGTGGCTCACAGCATATATCAGAACATACTGAAGCTTCAAACATCAAAAACTTCCCGATACAGGGCTACCTTCAGATGTCTTCTAAAAGTCAGATAGTTGTTTATTTCCTTGACATCTGCTGGAAGGGCGTTCCACAGGGCGGGCGCCACTACCGAAAAGGCCCTCTGCCTGGTTCCCTGTAACCTCACTTCTCGCAGGGAGGGAACTGCCAGAAGGCCCTTGGAGCTGGTTCTCAGTATCCGGGCTGAACGATGGAGGTGGAGACGCTCCTTCAGGTATACTGGGCCCAGGCTGTTTAGGGCTTTAAAGGTCAGCACCAACACTTTGAATTGTGCTCCGAAATGTACTGGGAGCCAATGAAGATCCTTTAGGACCAGTTTTATATGGTCTTGTTGGCCACTTCCAGTCACCAGTCTAGCTGCCACATTCTGGATTAGTTGTAGTTTCTGGGTCCCCTTCAAAGGCAGCCCCACAAAGAGCGCATTGCAGTAGTCTAAGTGGGAGATAACCAGAGCATGCATCACTCTGGTGAGACAATCTGCGGGCAGATAGGGTCTCAGCTGGCATACTTCGTGGAGCTAACTCATCTCATCTCTGCTCATCTCTACACTGAGATACGTCCCCTAAATCTCTAAGTTGTCCTATCAAAGAAAATAACAAAGAATGTGTCCCGTTGCTGAAGGCTCCTCAAAATGAATGCTCACAGGAAAAGAAAATAAATCTTAAGGTCAGGTAGTAATCTTCAACCTCTGTTGTTCCAAGTTTCATAGCATCCAGAAAGACAAAATGAACTCCCTAGGTAGAGCCAGGATCTTCTTGCACAGTCGGAAAACAGGAAGAGAAGCATCTTTTATCATTCTCTTAGCTTTATATTAGAGGACCCATACCTTCTTTTTTAAATATATATAAAGCAAATATATATATATATATATAGAGAGAGAGAGAGAGAGAACATTTTTTGAATATAAGAAAAAATAAACAATAAACATACAAAATAATAAGCAGTTAAAAACACACATTAATTTTCAATAACATAACTTCCATACCCTTATTTCCTCCGACCTCCTCATACTTCCCTTTGTATTCCATTTCAGTTTGTTAGTTCAGCAAATCCTTACCATTAAACTTTTACCCATTTATAATCCTTTTTTCATATATCCTAAGCATTACACCTGGAAACCGCTTAGTTTCTATCCAACATCTTTCTAACATTCATTAATTTTACAATATTTCTTTAAGTAGTCTTTAAATTTCTTCCAGTCTTCTTTCACCGACTCTTCTCCCTGATCTCGGATCCTGCCAGTCATCTCAGCCAATTCCATGTAGTCGAGAGGACCCATACCTTCAAACATAAAGCTGTGCCATGCAATCTTTACACGCTATGTGGTCTAAAGAAATTACACAAATGTGCACACACACAAAATAAGTGAATAAACAAAAGAGGGGGTAAATGAATACTCTCTTGCGCTGAAAAGCAATTGGCCTTTAATAGCAAGATGTCTTTAATAGCAAGATGATACACAGATTTTGGGACATAGAATACCAAGAATAATATAATTGTGCATTTGGATGTAATTCTAGCTTCCTCTAGTGGCCCAAGAGTAGAACTGACACCGTTCTATTGCACTCTGTCCAAATCTTCAACACGCCAGGCACATTCAGAATTAGGCCACAAGTGCTTCCGGGTGGAAGTGTTTGCACATGTCATCAGCTGCTCCTCCAGATCATTGTTTTTGCACCCAATGACCCGGCCAGGTCAGCGCAGGGGGCAGAGGAACTATGGGTCTAACCCAGTGAAAGCAATGCTAAACCCCTGGGGCATTCCATGCTTTGGTGTTGCCATCACTGGGAAAGCTGCCATGGAATCTTTTCTGATCTGTGCCCAAGCTGCACTGTCACTTTGTGCTGTTTGGAGACAGAACAGATCACAATCCTTCCAGTCTGCTGCTAGTGCCGCTTCAAGGCAGCGAGAAGCATTCACAAGAGAATGACTAGACAAATATGCCCTTGTGAGAGCCTAACGACTGGGTTTTGCATTTTCAGAGGGTTAGGCTTTGCTGCCGAAGAATTGATGCTTTTGAATTACGGTGCTGGAGGAGACTCTTGAGAGTCCCATGCAGTGGCGTAGCGTGGGGGGTGCCGGCCGCACCGGGCGCAACATTTGGGGGGGTGCGTTTGGCCGGCCCCCCTTCGAGGAAGCGGGAACCTCTCCAAAGCGCAGCGCGCCGTTGGTGGAGGAAAAGAGCCGTGCAGCAGCAGCAGCAAAGCCGGGAGGAGGAGGAGGTGGAGCGAGCCTGCTAATTGCTTGCTGGGAATTAAGCGGAAGGATGCTCCGAAGGCTGGCGGCGGGAGGAGGGCTCTCCGCCCCACCGCCAGCCTTCGGAAGGCTGCTCCGAAGCCTGGCGGCGGGAGGAGAGACCTTCTCCCCGCACCAGCCTTCGGATGGCTGTCCTGAAGACTTGTGGTGGGAGCAGTGGCGTAGCGTAGGGGGTGCAGGGGGGCCTGCCGCACCTGGCGCAACATCTGGGGGAGCACGGAAGAGACTCGAGTGCTAAAATCCACGAGTTAGGGGGCGCAAATTACTTGCCTTGCCCCGGGTGCTGAGAACCCACGCTACGCCACTGGTCCCATGGACTGCATGAAGATCAAACCTATCCATTCTGAAGGAAATCAGCCCTGAGTGTTCACTGGAAGGACAGATCCTGAAACTGAGGCTGCAATACTTTGGCCACATCATGAGAAGACTCCCTGGAAAAGACCCAGATGTTGGGAAAGACTGAGAAACCGAAGGAAGCTGAACACCTTTTCTTCCAGGAAGATGAACATTCCAGGGATACAAATGTGCATAGCCCCTAACGGGTTTTTTGTTTTATGGGGGGCGGGACTTAAGTACAATTAAGTGGCAGTGGGTTTTTTTTAGAAGAGTGGTGAACAAGGCAAAGGAATGAGACACCCTAGTTCCTGGTGGTATCCCTCTCCCTCAAACAATTTTTGTGATACTCAGTTCAAAACATTCCTTTTTAGTGCAATCTAGAATACACGTTAACAGCACAATACTGTATACTCAGAAGTTGACCCTGTTTTATTTTAAAGTTGTTTTTTAAATTGGGTTTTAAAAACAAGAATAATGTTATACAAACAAGCATACCAAGTTTTCTCATGTCATTTGTATACCACAAAAATAGCATAATAAATGTGGAATATCTACAACGTATGTTTGATTATTTGTGGTCAATGTACAGGCTGAGTTCTGTGGGACTTCGGTAGGTGATTCTAGCCTTAAGGAGTGATCCTATGCACTTTGGGGATGGTGGGTGAGGGGTCATTGGATGGTGTGGACCTCCTGCTCTGCAGTCAGAGAGTGAGGGCCACCATAGGAGGTCTCCTCAGGGGGACAGAAAAGTCTTCATTGCTATCGCTGTTGCTCCACTAGCAGTGTTCTGGAAAGGGACACGTGAAGGGTCTTAGGACTCCATGTTATACTGACAAACCGCCCCCCTCCAAAAAAAAAAAAAGGTCCTGAAAACCATGCCAGTCCTGGAGCTCATGAAGTTAATTCTCCACCCCATTAGTGTCAATGGGAGGGAAGATCTTTAAAAATGGAAAGGGTGGAAGGAAGAAAAGTTCCCCTCACTTCCTGGCCTAGCTGCAACTAGCCAGCAGTGCATAAGAAGTGACAGTAGTTCTACCATTGATACTCCCACCATGAATTCCTCTCCCCACCAGCCATCTTCATAGGGTTGCTCTGTAAGAAATTTACACCTCAGAATTTAAATATGACTGTCCGGAATATCAAAGTGTGCTCTAGCAAAGTTGTGAGAGCATCAGTCCCTGCAATTGATGTTTTTGCCACATGGGGGTGCTTTTGCACAATTTTAAATGACAAAAATAGAGGCACAAGATCAGTATGAGACCACTAGTTTAAAATGGCATGCAAGCTTTCATGTTTCACAGAACTCTTGCGGCAACTAGCTTCCCTAATTAATTTTATTTGAATTAAGTCACATAATCTAGACATGCCAAATAAAATAATGGAAAGCACATCAATCCACTTCTAAAATTCTCCAGCCTCTGGGTTGGCATGCCACACTCCTGAAACACACATGCATGAGCAAAGTTAATCCAGTGATTTGAATTAAATTTATGAAGTTGTGCTGGGTAAGGCGGTATTTGTGGGGCTCCATTAAAGGTAGTAAGAGCTGAACCATAAAGAAGGCTGATAACCGAAGAATTGATGCTTTTGAATTCTGGTGCTGGAGGAGACTCTTGAGAGTCCCATGGACTGCAAGAAGATCAAACCTATCCATTCTGAAGGAAATCAGCCCTGAGTGCTCACTGGAAGGACAGGTCCTGAAGCTGAGGCTCCAATACTTTGGCCACCTCATGAGAAGAGAAGACTCCCTGGAAAAGACCCTGATGTTGGGAAAGATGGAGGGCACAAGGAGAAGAGGACGACAGAGGACGAGATGGTGGGACAGTGTTCTCGAAGCTACCTCCATAAGTTTGACCAAACTGCGGAAGGCAGTGGAAGACAGGAGTGCCTGGTGTGCTCTGGTCCATGGGGTCACGAAGAGTCGGACACGACTAAACGACTAAACAACAAATTAAAGTTTGACAAATTGTACCATGGAGACAATAGTACAAATCAATTGGGTTTTCTGCCTCAGGTGCAACAATCCCTTGTGCTGACCCTGCTATGAAGGGTCTGAGATGGGCAAATCAGAGCTGATTCATTCACATCCCCTGCTGGCTGAACTTGAGTATGAACTCAAAGAGCTTTCATCTTATTTTGTCCTTCTCCTTACAAGTGCCTGTTTAATTTCAGGTTCTGTCTAGTACATTAACTGAAGGCATCTAGGAACATAATGCCAATAACTATTCAATGACTACAGCCAGGGGTAGATATAGACAAAATTTAGCACAAAAGTATAAATTCACTATTTAGCTTCAACCTACATGTTGCATACATGTTATTATTACTTATTGTTTGTAAGCCGCTTGGGAAGTCATTTGAATGAAAAGTGGTATAGAAATATAATGCATAAATAAATCAAATTCAATCATTGTTGCAAGGCTGACAGCAGCGAAGCATTGGAGAACTCTCTCCGGTGATGGAATGGACATCTCAAATTCGGCATCTCGCGCTGGTGGAAAAATGGATTCAGGAAATTAGAGCAAACAACACAGCAAATGGCTTTTACAAAGTTTGGGAGGACTTTATTTCGCACACAATGTCAGCAGAATGTGGCTTTTGACCAACTGCCAATCATGGAAATCTATGAAAAAGTGTTTTGGAATATGAGTTTGACCAAACTGCAGGAGGCAGTGGAAGGCAGGAGTGCCTGGCGTGCTCTGGTCCATGGCGTCACGAAGTCGGACACGACTAAACGACTAAACAACAACAACAACACTTTGGAATAAGAGAAGAAGACACTTTCTGTCCCGAGCGGGTTTGGGAAGACAAGTTAGGGGACAAATATGTTTGTACAGTCGTACCTTGGGTTAAGTATTTAATTCGTTCTGGAGATCCGTTCTTAACTTGAAATTGTTCTTAACCTGAAGCACCACTTTAGCTAATGGGGCCTCCTCCTGCCGCCACGCCGCCAGAGCACGATTTCTGTTCTTATCCTAAAGCAAAGTTCTTAACCCAAGGTACTATTTCTGGGTTAGCGGAGTCTGTAACCTGAAGCGTATGTAGCCTGAAGCATATGTAACCCAAGGTACCACTGTATTGTTTTGGATATCAATGAAAATATTGTGGCAGGAGAACAGTGATGCTTCTGTGCTCTACAAAAATTTGGCCCACAAATCTTTAATTTGTTCAATTTGAGAAGGAATGCATGAAACAGTCCTTGGGTATCCCTCCCACCCACGGCTGAATCTCCTTGTCTTGTCTATGTCTTAGTCTCAGGGCTCTTTGCTTGTCTGTGATGCCTAGCAGGCAGACTCTTTCTTCTTTCCACTTTGCTGGCAAACGAGAACTTGTTTGTGCTGCAGAGAGAATCTCAGCTACCTCGGCATAGCTTTGTGCATTATCCCCCCTGACAGATCATCGCGCTTTTGCTCGCAATGCCTTTTGTCAGTCACCTTGCTTGTTTCCGCTTTGGATCTTGCCATTATCCAAGGAGACTTCCCCTCCTCTGTCCCTTTCACCTCTCCACAAGCGCAATGACATCCACTGGCAGTCTCTGGACCACTCCTCCGATGGCCAAGGCTTTTGTGAGCTATCTCTTTTATGACATGACACCCAGCATCAGTGCAGTCATTAAGCATAAGCTTTCTGGATACGCTTCTTAACAAGGCTGATACAAAGTGATCACTGGTGTCCAATATGCAGACAAACAGAAAATTGGATAACATGGCAAACAATAGGATAATGGCTGTGGTGAGGATGCCCAGAAATATACCATGGCTTTATATACTGATCAGTGCTTATCCTTAGTTGCTCAGAGACACACAAATAGCAGTCACCAGCTGCACCAGAAATCTGTGCCAACTGGGCAAGTTGGCAGGAAAAATAAAGTCAGAATGGGAGATCAGCAATCTGTGGCACAGACCTACCAGAAAGGTGCTATTGTTTATATTATTAATTTCTTGCATTTCTTGCTTAGGCTGAAAGGCAGTGACTGACCCAAAGTCACCGACTGAGCTTCACGGAACCACACTCACAGAACCTCATAGAATCTCTTTATAGAATCATATGATGGAAGGGACTCCAAATGTCATCAGCCCCGTGCAACACAGGAAACTCAACGAAAGCATCCATGACAGATGGCCATCCAACCTTTGCCTGGAAACCTCCAATGGAGGAGAGTCCACCAGCTCCTAAGGGAGACCATTCTACTGTCAAACAGCTCTTACTGTCAGAAAGTTATTCCTGATGTTCAGGCAGAATCTCCTTTCTTGTAACTTGAAGCCATTGGTTCGAGCCCTACTCTCCAGGTGTCATCATCCCCATCTTATATTTCTGCAGCTGGTTTTTCCAGTCTAAGTGCAGGACCTCACATTTGTCCCTGTTGAAATTTATTTTGCTAGTTTGGGCCAGTTCTCCATCTGCTAAGGTCATCTTGAATCCTGATTCTGTCTTCTGCGGCATTAGCTACCCCTCCCAGTGTGGTGACATCTGCAAATTTGATGAGAATCCCCTCAATTCCTTAATCCAAATCTTGTATAAAGACGTTGAACAACAACAGGCCCAAGACAGAACCCTGTGGGCCCCCACTTGTGCCATCCTTTTCCAGGATGTTGAGGAACCATCAATGAGCATTCTTTGGGTGGGGTCAGTCAACCAGCTACAAATCCACCTAACAGTTATGCAGTCCACATTTTACCAGCTTCCTCGCAACAATATCATGGGGGACTTTGTCAAAAGCCTTACGGAAATCAAGATACACTACATCCACAACATTCCCCTGATCCACCAAGCTTGTAACTCTATCCCAAAAAGAAATGAGATCTGCCTGGCATGACTTGTTTTTTGAGAAACCCAACTTAGGTTTAGTAGTCGCAGCATCCTTTTCTAAGTGCTTGCAGACCAACTGTTGAATTATCTGTTCAAGGACCTTTCCTGGTATTGATGTCAAGATCACCAGTCAGTAGTTACCAGGGTTTGCTTTCCCCTCTTTCTGAAGATGAGGACATTTGCCCGCCTCTAGTCTGCAAGGACCTCACGTGTTCTACAAGAATTCTCAAAGATCATAGACAAGCTCCTTTAGTACCCTTGGATGCAGCTCATAAGGCCCTGGAGATTTGAATTCATTTAAAGTAGGTAAGTGTTCCCTTACTACCTCTTTTCCTACTTTGGGCTGCACAAATCTTTTACCATCCTGTTGCATTTGTAGAATGTGGGGAAAGCATTTAGAAGTTTAATTAATTAATTAAGCTTGTTCCAGAAGACATACACACATTGGATTCACCAAGGACCTACATTTAAAGTCCAGTGTGTATGGACCAGAATATCCTGGTTACGTCCCATATTCTTTTTTCTTCTTTGTTGTTGTTGTTGTTGTTGTTTGGGGGGGGGTTGTATTATTCCAGACCCAGTTTCCCCCACCCTTCAGAATCAGGGTCAGACAGGCTGGAGACCTTCTTTGTTCATTTGAATTTCAGTTGGGACAATTGTAAGATTCTGCACTTAGCCAGAAATAACCTGAAGGAAGGGGACACTTGACTTGCCAGTAGTTAAAAGGATCTAGGGGTCTTAGTAGACCATAAGCAGCTTCTTCTTCTTCTTCTTCTTCTTCTTCTTCTTCTTCTTCTTCTTCTTCTTCCAAAAATATTTTTATTGCGTTTTTCTTCAAGTGTAACAAATATCACAAATAAACAAAAAAGAACAAACACTAATAAATGCTACAACAAAAACCTGGAAAATAAAGAGAAAAAGAAAATGAGAGAGAAAGAGAAAAAGTTTACATCAAAACAGTAACATATCCAAAATGGGATTATCCTAATCCCGTGACTTCCCTCCTCCCCCTCTCCCAGTTCTTTAAAATTATTTTTTAACTACATATCATTTCTACTCCAAATTTGTATTTTAACCTCAGGTTTCCTGTACCATCTCTAAAATGACAAGTGCTTTTAAAATCCTGCCAATGTATTAAGATGTTTACAATACTTTTGTAAATATATAATAAACATTTCCCATTCTTTTTTAAATTTCTCATCGTCTTGGTTTCTGAGCTTTCCAGTTAATTTTGCCATTTCCTTTTAGTCCATTAACTTGGTTTGCCGTTCTTCTTTGGTCGGGACTGCTTCCTCTTTCCATCTTTGGGCTAACAATAGCCGGGCAGCCAGTAGACCATAAGTGTCACTTGAGTCAACAGTGTAATGCAGTAGTGAAGAAGAAGAAGAAGAAGATGAAGAAGAAGAAGGAGAAGGAGAAGAAGGAGAAGAAGAGAAGCTAATGCTATTCTAGGCTGCATCAAAGTCTAGTGTCCCAACAATCAGGGGAAATCATAGCACTGCTCTACTCCGCCTTGGTCAGACCACACCTGGAGTCCTGTGTCCAGTTCTGGGTGCCATAATTTAAGAAGGATATTGACTAGCTGGAATGTGTGTAGGAGAGGGTAAGGAAGATGATCAAGAGTCTGGAAACCAAGCCTGATGAGGAATGGTTGAGGGAGTTGGGGATGTTTAGCCTGGAAGAGTGGTGACCGAGAAGAGATGTGATAGCCATCTTCAAATATCTAAAGGACTGTCCCATGGGAGATGGAGCAAACTTGTTTTCTCCTGCTCCACAGGGTAGGACTTGAACCAACAGCTTCAGGCTACAAGAAAGGAGATTCCAATTAAACACCAGGAAGAACTTTCTGATGGTAAGAGCAGTGGAACAGACTCCCTCAGAATGTGGTAGACTCTCCTTCCTTGGAGGTTTTTAAGCAGAGGTTGGGTGGCCATCTGTCCTGGATGCTTTGGTTGAGATTCCTGCACTGCAGGGGGTTGGACTAGATGACCCTCAAGGTCCCTTCCAGTTCTATGATTCCATTTTATTTGGCTGTTTTGTCCCAACTATATTGACTAGTCTCCAGTTTTCATTTTTGGGTAGAGTCATGCCATTGTGGGGAGATCCAAGCCCCCCCAAAAAACTCAATGTGTGCAATTATTCACCTTTTTATTTTGTTAACTCCCATTATTTTCCCATTAGTGAGCCTACCCAATCAAGGATCATGTAATGAATGGGATGAAAGGCTGAAACAGCTGCATAGCCAATTAGAGTTGGCTTTGTGATGACATCGCTGAGGGCCATTAGGAGGACAACTGAGGTCTTGCTCAAACAAATGTGTGAGCATTTTTACAAGCCGTGGAAAAATGCATAGGAAATTGTAGCTGTTTAAGATGTTTGTGAGACTGGAATAAATAAAGCTCAATCCCGCTTTTGACTGAATTGTGGCATTGTGAAGAACTTTAATCTGCAGAATTAATATATGTGCATATTTCATTGACAAATAGAAGCTACATGCCTTCTATATTTAAAATTAACTAGCTGCCTCCTATCCGTCATTGCCTAGGAATTACTATTTTTTTAAAAAAAGATCAGTGAAGTTTTGTAAGGTCCAGTCCACCATTTTGATTCAAAATGGCATCCAGTTGTATCCAAACATAGATGAAAATATGTCCCTTGATCTCAGGAACCATCATACAAAATGTCGTTAAAATTAGTGCAGTTTTGAAAGATTCAGTCCACCCTCTTCTTTTAAAAGGCTCTTCAATTCTACCCAGACATAGCCAAAAATCCTTACCCCTGTGTTTCCCACAACTTTTCATTGCTGCTGGTGGTACCTAATACAGAATGAAATCTGCCTCCTGTCCTACATGCTATCTTCATGAAGTATGAATGAGGATACTTAAAAAATAATAATTCTGGAACCACCATGCAATATTTGACTATCTTTGAACACCTGCTGTGTTCCAATGGATAGTGAATAGATAGCAAAAAAAACTTTTCAAAAAACTTTCCAAAAATACAGGGGGTCCCAAACTGACAGCTAGCCCCAAACTCTGGTCCGTGGACCACCAGCAGTCCACAAACTTCATTCAGGATGTCTGCACTATGTCTGTAGATTTGTGGTTAAAGACAGGAAATAGCACTTCCATTGAATTAATTCATTACTTGTACTTTATTACTTCTTTCATTAGTTATATTTTATTGTACAGTGGTACCTCGGGTTACATTTACTTCAGGTTACATACACTTCAGGTTACAGACTCCACTAACTCAGAAATAGTACCTCGGGTTAAGAACTTTGCTTCAGGATGAGAACAGAAATCAGCGGGAGGCCCCATTAGCTAAAGTGGTACCTCAGGTTAAGATCAGTTTCAGATTAAGAACGCACCTCCGGAACGAATTAAGTACCTAACCAGAGGTACCACTGTATTGCAATTCGAATTCCGTGGAATTAAAACTGCGAAACAATAAAGATCAATGTAAAGGAACTAAAGGGACGTGAGTGGCGCTGTGGGTTAAACCACAGAGCCTAGGACTTGCTGATCAGAAGGTTGGCGGTTCAAATCCCCATGACGGGGTGAGCTCCCGTTGCTCGGTCCCAGCTCCTGCCCACCTAGCAGTTCAAAAGCATGTCAAAGTGCAAGTAGATAAATAGATACCGCTCCGGCAGGAAGGTAAACGGCGTTTCCGTGTGCTGCTCTGGTTCGCCAGAAGTGGCGTAGTCATGCTGGCCACATGACTTGGAAGCTGTACGCCGGCTCCCTCGGCCAATAAAGCAAGATGAGTGCCGCAACCCCAGAGTCGGTCACAACTGGACCCAATGGTCAGGGGTCCCTTTACCTTTAAAGGAACTAAAAGAAGTAGCAAACTGCATTCAGACTCATGCAACAATACAGCACGATGCGTTCCAATCACGATAAAGTGGCCTGTCGAAATCCTCAGCAATTTTCAAGGTAGGTGTCTGGAGACTGTGGAGGGGGAATTTGGGAACCACTTACCGGTACCTAGCAGATGAAATTTGGTCCACAATTAAATACTGGAGCTGCTGTTCATGGATTGGCCTCAAGATGGAGGCTTCTCCATTGAAACCAGAAAGCTCACTCTGTTCTGGGAGGGGGAAATAGTTTCTGCTTCTGAAGGTGACTTTTGCTATGAGGAAAGGTGTGTATTCCAGCGAAAATGCATGCAACCATCCATCACTTCTCCCCCTGCAAGGCTACAAAAGGACCGTAACTGGGTGTGATTTTGCCATAATTTTCTGATAGCAGGTTAGCATCTCCTTATCAAATGCTCATAATATCTGCACAGAATATTTTTTTGGTTGGGTAGGGGGGGTTTGAAATTCTTAGGAAATGTGGACAGCAAATGCCCCTGAACATAGCTTCTGACATAATTGCTGTAGTTTCTATAGGTTAAGGAGACCACACTTAAGTTGCACAGCTTTCTCTAATTTGAAATTTCTCTAATTTGAAAGAGAGCTGTGTCAAAAATTTCTCTTTCATCTCCCATAGGGTTGCCATATTTCAAAAAGTGAAAATCCGGACACAGGTTGTTGCAAAATCTTGAGTTATTTTTTAGGAGATTCACCTGGGCTGCTATACATCTGGGTTTTCCTTTACATTTTAACCGATTTTAGAAATTTCCACCTGGATGCTGTTTACGACGGGCAAACCCTGGATATATCTGGGAAATGTATCTTATTATATATTTACAAAGGGACGTGGGTAGTGCTGTGGGTTAAACCACAGAGCCTAGGACTTGCCGATCGGAAGGTCGGCGGTTCAAATCTCCACGACGGGGTGAGCTCCTGTTGCTCGGTCCCTGCTCCTGCCAACCTAGCAGTTCGAAAGAACGTCAAAGTGTAAGTAGATAAATAGGTACTGCTCCGGCGGGAAGGTAAACGGTGTTTCCGTGCACTGCTCTGATTTGCCAGAAGTGGCTTAGTCATGCTGGCCACATGACCCGGAAGCTGTACGCCGGCTCCTTCGACCAATAAAGTGAGATGAGCACCGCAACCTCAGTCGGCCACGACTGGACCTGATGGTAAAGGGTCCTTTACCTTTATATTAATGAAAGCTCAACAACTTTGGGGTAAAATCAACTTCAAACCTAAAAAAAAAGCCAACAACTTTGGTCGGCCCTCACGGTCCTTCACTTCATCAAATCTGGCCCTCTTTGAAAAAAGTTTGGACACCACTGCATTAGAGGAAATTTTAAAGCAGTCCTTGCTGCTTACTTAACTCAACCTTATGAAGTGGCCAATTTAATCTCCCTTTCCCCCCCTTTCCTTTTTAACTTCTGGGGACAGGATGGATGAGCCCATACCACTCACAATGGCTCAAGGCTCTTTCCACAGCTTCTCACTGCTCGCAACTTCCTGAAGTGCCTTAGGAGTGATGCCTCATCACATTGTACAGCATTGATCCCCAGGCATTCCTGGGACTGTGAGGTTTCCCCCACAGCTTCCTAACTTTCTGCAATTCCTGGTATCCCAATAGATTCAGCGGCAATCCTATTCCCAAAACATCTGAAAAATCTTCCCTGGCTCAGGAAGCTGGGTCAGCCCAAACATATTTAAACTTGAATATATTACTGAGAGAGAGAAAAGGCTCAGGAGTAAACCTTACACAAATCTGGAGCGGAGTCCCTGTGGGAATGTTCAGTGTAGCAGAAGAGGATATATTGTTTATTAATATCCTTCCTAAATTGTCCTAGCAAGTTCCTTTATGTAGCAAAGTGCCATTTCCCCTGTTTATATGCACAGCAGATAGCTGGTTGCAGGCTTGTGTGAGACTCTCACTATTATACAATTCAATCTGTCTCAGATTGAATTGTACATTCCTGGTAAATTCCCTTGAATCCCTCTTAAAAGAATAAAGACGCAGCAATCTTATTCAAAGTCAATAAAATAACTTTACTCACATCAGTTCACAGTTGGATTCCTGAAGTCAGATTTGGTTACAAATATGTACATGTGGATCTGCCCCATATGGGGGAACAATCCCAGTGCCTCTGCTAGCTGAGAGCTAGCAGAGTAGTCCTAGCTAAGAGATGGTCAAACAAAGAAGGAAGTCAAAAAGAGAGAGGTGTGCTGCGTGACTCGTCCTTTCGCAGTGAGGGAACCACTAGAAGGCCCTCAGCACTGGACCTCAGTGTCTGAGTAGAACGATGGTGGTGGAGACGCTCCTTTTGTTCCATTTGATGCACTGTGGATGAGCCTTTGCTCTGAACACAACCCTGGGTGGTTTGTGATACAGTGGTACCTCGGGTTACATACGCTTCAGGTTACATACGCTTCAGGTTACAGACTCCGCTAACCCAGAAATAGTGCTTCAGGTTAAGAAATTTGCTTCAGGATGAGAACAGAAATCGTGCTCCGGTAGCGCGGCGGCAGCAGGAGGCCCCATTAGCTAAAGTGGTGCTTCAGGTTAAGAACAGTTTCAGGTTAAGTACAGACCTCCGGAACGAATTAAGTACTTAACCCGAGGTACCACTGTACCTTGTTCAAATTGAATCCAGATCCTACTATCTGAGGTCAGTAGTTCTATGTCTCTGCTGCGCACAGGTTGTCTAACAAGCTTGGTCAATAGAAAGCCCATCCTAAAACAGAAATAATGGCAAGAAGGACTTTAGTCTTGCATGGTGGTATACTATCTTGCTCTTTTTGATGGCACATGGTGAGAATCTGCACGCTGACGTTTCATGGCACAACCTCCTTCTCTGGTTTAGCTTTGTCCTTTCTTGGAATCAGCTTGGTCCCAGACAACCGCAGCCATTTCAGAGCAGCTTAGTCAGTCATTTCAGAGCCTCAGCTTAGTCAATTAGACCACATAGAAAGAGATGGGGGAGCAATAACCTTACTGACTTTAGGAAGCTACGGCTACTTCAACGTACAGGCAGATGGAGGGACGGCGCTCCATGTTGAGAGAGACAAAAGCCAGCTCAGATCTACTTTCCTGTCCAATTCTCTGACTTGCCTTCTGCTCCTTTGCCTGGTGACGCTCCTCACTTTAGGTGAGAGATTGTCACGACTTTGTGGCTGAGGTGATTAATTAGAGGCATCATAGGGTTGGGGAACATGTGTCCGACTCCACATCTGCCCCACGACAGCAGGGCTCAATAAGTGAAGTGTCATATTCTCCTACTCTCCACTTTGCCACTCTAATCAGTTGTGACACATAGACCAGCTGTTCAGAGATACAACCCCCCCTCCCCTGTTCCCAAAACTGCTCCAGAGAGGGGAAGATGGGGCCATGCCAAAATATGGACATAAGATATTGCCATCACACCAACAAGGCCTGAAAGATCAAATGGAACGCATAGGGACACACTCTGTGAAATAAGGGCATTTGAGCCTGCGACCTTGGTTTACCTATTGTCCCTTGCAAATAAATAAATAAGTTGCATAAATATGCTTAGTTTATGCAACATGAGGAGATATATCTACACAGTGGTACCTCGGGTTACAGACACTTCGGGTTACAGACTCCGCTAACCCAGAAATAGTACCTCGGGTTAAGAACTTTACCTCAGGATGAGAACCAGAAGGTGGCAGCGGGAGGCCCCATTGGTTAAAGTGGTACCTCAGGTTAAGAACAGTTTCAGGTTAAGAACGGACCTCCAGAACGAATTAAGTTCTTAACCCAAGGTACCACTGTATCCTTATTGGGTGTTGGGAACCTAAATATCTTCAGATGATATTCTATTATTTATTTTTTTGTTGTACAGTACAAATACTTTGAGCTTGGTGCACAGGGCTGGAGGGATTTTATTAGCTCCTCAGTAAAAAACCGTGCTGACAATGCAGCTTCGATTGCTCCTGTTCAGTGTTTTATTGGCTCTTATTGGGGGGCGGGAGGGTAAAAAGAGCTTCAGCCTTTGAACATCTTTGTGAACTTGCCTGTGAGGAGGAGTAATCGTCTAAAATGTGGCCTACGATAATAATGAGTTGATGGTAAGACCAAGGAAAACTGAGCTGAGGCGAGTTCTCTTGGTAACCTGAGGTTTCTGTTGGTCAGATAGCTGAGAAGACACTGCCTGAAAGATGGAGCCGGGGTTCTGCTTGATTAGAGGGGAAACTCTGCTTTCCAAGCCTATGAAAGAGGGAGACGAAGAAGAGTGGCAACAGAGACTGGTATGGAGGAGAAGACCTTCACCACCAGAGCTTCAGAAGCTGCAAATAGACTTCCTGTCACAGGAGAGGAAGGCTTCCACCTTAGTCCAGAGGTCGTAACAGCTCCTAAGGCAGACGTACCCTGTGTTGGGCTGTCATCACAGGGTCAATAATGTTCATTTAAAACACCTCTCATTCCCTTCACACCTGGGCACCATGGGAGTAATGGATTTGGAGAGCAGCATTCATATCTGTGGTTACATGGCCATCAATTGTATATTGGAATTCAGACTTAAACAATGCAATTGCAAGGAGGGTAGACTGCACATAATTTGCATTTGTCAGGTCACTAGTTCAGTCCCTGGCCTCTGCAAGTTGGGGGAGATTTCTTTGGAGAGTTGCAGCCTCTGTAGAAAATGCTGGCCTTGACAAATCATTAGTCTGCCTCAATAAAGGGTATAGTGGTACTTGGGTTAAGAACTTAATTTGTTCTGGAGGTCCGTTCTTAACCTGAAACTGTTCATAACCTAAGGTACCACTTTAGCTAATGGGGCCTCCTCCTCCTGCTGCTGCTGCACCACCAGCGTGTGATTTCTGTTCTCATCCTGAAGCAAAGTTCTTAACAAGAGGTACTATATCTAGGTTACTGGAGTCTGTAACCTGAAGCGTCTGTAACCCGAGGTACCATTGTACTTGCTTCTATTCAGTGGTGATGGTTGCTGACTAGTCATGGCTAGTTTTTCTTCTCTTAAGTACTCTTAGGCTTAAACTAACTTCTCTCCCCCCCTCCTCCTTTTCTAACTACTCTCAAACCCTGGGGATATTATAGGTAAAGGTAAAAATGGTAAAGGACCCCTGGATGGTTAAGTCCACTCCATCTTGCTTTTCAAGCTGAGGGAGACTGCGTTTGTCCACAGACAGCTTTCTGGGTCATGTGGTTTAGACCACAGCGTCACCCACTGAGGGATATTATATACACCTAACAGTAAAACCAAAACCAAAAAACTCCCACCAAATTGGTTAGTCATCTTTTAATAGGGAAAGGTTAAACGAACAAAGAGATAATATATATTCATTATTGGGACACAGGTGGCACTGTGGTCTAACCCACTGAGCCTCTTGGGCTTGCCGATTGGAAGGTCAGTGATTCAAATCCTCGTGATGGGTTGAGCTCCCGTTGCTCGGTCCCAGCTCCTGCAGTTTGAAAGCACGCCAGTGCAATTAGATAAATAAGTACAGTGGTACCTCTAGTTACAAACTTATTTCGTTCCGGAGGTCCGTTCTTAACCTGAAACTGTTCTTAACTAGAGGCATGCTTTCGCTAATGGGGCCTTTGCTGCCGCCGGCACACAATCTCCGTTCTCATCCTGGGGCAAAGTTCTCAACTCAGGGTAACTCTTCCAGGTTAGTGGAGTTTGTAACCTGAAGGGTTTGTAACCTGAGGTGTTTGTAACTCGAGGTACCAATGTACTGCTGCAGCAGGAAGGTAAACAGTATTTCCGTGTGCTCTGACACTCGTCACGGTGTCCCGTTGCACCAGAAGCTCACTTCATCTTCCCCTACTTTCAAATCTCTTTGAAAGAGCCAACTTGCTGTTCAAAGGCAGGGATGACTGGCAGCAGTGCGGACAGTTTAAGAACAATGGGGGCTGTTTCATAAGCCACTCTACATGTTACAGGGCATGTGCCTTTCCAGCTCAAGGGGATGGAGTTGGATATAACATTGATCCTGAAATTTAATAAAAGGTAAAGGGACCCTGACCATTAGGTCCAGTCATGACCGACTCTGAGGTTGCGGCGCCCATCTCACTTTATTGGCCGAGGGAGCCGATGTACAGCTTCCAGGTCATGTGGCCAGCATGACTAAGCCACTTCTGGTGAACCAGAGCAGGGGACAGAAATGCTGTTTACCTATTTATCTACTTGCACTTTCACATGCTTTCAAACTGCTAGGTTGGCAGAAGCAGGGACCGAGCAATGGGCTCTCACCCCGTCATGGGGATTCGAACCGCCAACCTTCTGATCAGCAAGCCTTAGGCTCTGTGGTTTAACCCACAGCGCCACCTGTGTTTAATAGTTAGGAGCATTTCCAAGTTACATATGGTCTCCAACATGGGCATTGTACAGCACCTTCCTGTTAGTTTGCATTTCTTGGTACAGAAAGTACTGATCTGATGTGTAGAAATCTTTCCTATTCTAATTAATTCAAGAGAAGCTTCTGTGTGTGAAAGAAACAAGCAGAAGGTTCATGATGTTTGGGTTATACTTTCAGAGAAGCTGAATACAGCCGGCTTACACTGTTATCTCTTTCTGTCAAGGTCATGCTGACTATACTAATAGTAAGGCCAGAAGGAGCTTGGGTTTCACTCTTTTCTTTCTCTCTTTCCAGCTGTGTGGTGTTCTGTATAAAGTATGCTTAGTGTTAAGGTTTTGACTTACTGCATTATAAGTGATTGTAACTTTAAGTTAAGTCTGCTCCAACTGGATTTCTTAGGGACAGTGCCAATCCTGAATGTTACAGATAGGTAGCCGTGTTGGTCTGCCATAGTCAAAATAAAAAAATTCCTTCCAGTAGCACCTTAAAGACCAACTAAGTTAGTTCTTGGTATGAGCTTTCGTGTGCATGCACACTTCTTCAGATACACTGAAACAGAAGTTGCCAGATCCTTCTATATAGTGAGAAGGTGGGGAGGGGTATTACTCAGAAGGGTGGTGGGAATGGAAGATTGGCAGATAGCTGAGATGAGCCTGTTGACGACTCTTAACGACTGCAATAGGTCTTACAGGAAAAGGCAAGGGGTGAGAAGGTGAAAAATGGCTTAGCCATGTATAATGGGATAAGAATCCAATGTCTTTGTTCAGACCAGGTCTCTCCATGGTTTTAAGTTTGGTAATGAGTTGCAATTCAGCAGCTTCTCTTTCCAGTCTATTTCTGAAATTCCTTTGTAGTAAAACAGCTACTTTGAGATCTTGTATAGAATGTCCTGGGAGATTGAAGTGTTCTCCTACTGGTTTCTCTGTTATGTGATTCTTGATGTCAGATTTATGTCCATTTATTCTTTGTTATTTGTTAATCCTGAATGTATTAGATTTGTGACCATGATGCTCATTTGCCTTCAGGAGCATAAAGCTCTGCTGGATGAAATACAATTGCCTCTGGTCTATTTTGGGGGAACCCTGCAACATGTTCAAGTATTTACTCTGCTAACTATACATTGGAATCTACTCTGGATCAATGTTGAGTAGAATACATGACCCTTCCTTCTTGAAAACAAAGCAATGTGGCTGCTTCCATTAAACACCCTGTGACAGCTGTTGGCAGACCATCCTTTGCAGAGTTGATTCCTCAGTTGTAGTCCAGAACGTTTGGCTGATTGCCTCATCGGCCAACGACCAAGTCTCCAGATAGTTCAGAATAATTTCCCAGCTTTTGGAATCAGACTGGAGAAGGTGACAACCTCCAGCTAAAGGGAAGAAGCAGAGGTACAGGAAAAAGCTGTCTGAATCGAGATAGACCAAAACAGAGAACTTCTAGCTTCTAGCTTCTAGCTTCTAGCTTCTAGCTTCTAGCTTCTAGCTTCTAGCTTCTAGCTTCTAGCTTCTAGCTTCTAGCTTCTAGCTTCTAGCTTCTAGCGTCTAGCTTCTAGCTTCTAGCTTCTAGCTTCTAGCTGGTGTTTGCTGCAAAAGGAGATCCAACCCTGCTGGAGGGAAGCCTAAATTGCTCTTGTGAGGGGCTGTTGCCCTGTTTGCCTCCACTTAGGTTCTCTTGTATTTAATTCTTTAAATACAAGAATTTGTCTCCAGTGGCAACGTGCAGTGCTAGCCCTGGAATGCCTGAACCAGCACTTGGAAGTAGGAAGCAGGTAAGAATACTTACTGAGAGTCTTTTCCACCAAAGTCAAGAGGACTTTCAGAGAGAGGAGGTTTCTGCCACCCCATCTCTGTGTGGGAACTGCGAAGCAAGCAGAGGCTGGTGTAGGCTGTCAAACAGCAGGGTAGTAATATCCTCATTATTACCTCAGAGATGCCAGGGCTGCCGACGCAGCAGCCCTTCTGCTGACCACACTCGGCTGCTTGACAGTTTGCAATGCCCGTAATTGCAAGAGAGGCTCCTGCTTCACACCTTGCCTCTCATTAGCTCCCTGCTGCTCTGCCACATGGGCAGATGAGGAGGAGGAGGGCTTGTTGAGCCCCTGCCCCCACCCCACTTCCCTCCCCACACGCAAAGTGCTGAGAACTGGTCCAAGACAAGCAAGACGGTGAACCTCCATGCAATGCCCAGATTGGTAGCCATGCTAGTTCCTAGCAGTAAAAATAACAAAGGATCTTGCGGCACCTGGAAGGCTTATTTATAATGTAATTTTTATGATTTACCAGTTGCTGCAAATGGCAGGAGGGTCTGCTTAGGTCTTGGTTGTGGGCTTCTCATGGACATCATGTGAGAACAGGATGATGGACCATAGTGGACTTATGTTCATAAGTTCTTATCTGTCAGCCTTTAAGGTGCCACAAGGCTTTTTGCTCAGTTTAATGTGTATCTTCTGTGTTTGTCTCTAAAGCCTGGTGCCATTACAAGCAAAAGCACCTCTCAGTTTATTATATATTACCTTGGCTTAGAACAGGGGTCAGCAAACTTTTCCAGCAGGGGGCCGGTCCACTGTCCCTCAGACCTTGTGGGGGGCCGGACTATATTTTTTGGGGGGGAAATATGAATGAATTCCTATGCCGCACAAATAACCCAGAGATGCGTTTTCAATAATAGCACACATTCTACTCATGTAAAAACACCAGGCAGGCCCTACGAATAACCCAGAGATGCATTTTTAATAAAAGGACACATTCAACTCATGTAAAAACATGTTGATTCCTGGACTGTCAATGGGCCGGATTTAGAAGGCGATTGGGTCGGATCCAGCCCCCGGGTCTCAGTTTGACTACCCATGCGCGTGGAGGTTGCCCTGATACTGTCCTACCTATTTTGCACCATTGATGCAGTGAGCCAAGCAGCACAACATTCACACAAGTGTGAAAGAAAACGTGTACTTTCACATTTTGACTCAAAAATTATGGCCGATTAGTGTGGCAAAAACAGTAGCGCTCCTTGTTGGAACTGTATAATAATTGCTATCTTTATGATGTCTCTTTAATGATGAAAAAGTGATAGTATTCGTTTTACAAAACCCAGTAATAATTATAACTATAATTATATGCACAAGTATCTGATGGAATAGCAGCCCCTCATTTTACAGCACAGCATGTTCTGTTTCCAGAGTAGATAAAAAAAGTTTTCTCTATTTTATATACTTATTAAGGACAGAGCTCCTGATATATTGCCCATGAAAATTATGGGAATGTAGCAACAAGCCGTGTTTGACTCAGGGCATAGTCCTACTTTGTTCACCCCATGTGGCTGAATCTTAAAAAAATGACCAAGCCACCACTTAGGGTGGAATGTGTTAATATGGCTGGCTGTTAACCAGAAAGTTGGTGATTCAAGCCCACTCAGGAACAGCTGTGGGCAGGATTCTTCTGTTGCAGGGGGTTGGTCTAGATTACCCGCAGGGTCCCTTCCAACTCTATGATTCTATGATTCTACAATTGGTAGCTGAAATATACTCAGAGTAGAGAGTGGATTTCATGCTCTTTATTCAACTCATAGTGGTGAGGAGGAATGACTGTCCCCTCAAAGTATCGGCTTTATATACATTATTTACACAATGGGCTGCACGTGATTGGCTAATTCTGGGATTCTCCTGTAGGCCAATCAGGTTGTGGATTCACTTCCATCTGGAGCCAGATTGGGTGGCTCTTGCAGACCAATCATACTGCTGCATTCTGAATCCTATTGTTCTAGGGCCAATCAGACTGCTGCATTTTGGATCCTATTCAGCTCAGTACATAACAGTAGCCATGTGAAAAATTTTCATTTCGTGTTTTGAAGGCAAAACAGGAATTCCCTCTATTGCACCTGGCCTGAAGTAGTTTCTCTGGGAGAAAAAATTGCTCCCTCTCCTGGACAAAGATATGCACTGTTTGAGCCAGGACCACAGGCACTTGGGAAACGGTGGAAAGGGAATTGTTACTGCGCTGAAGACGTATTTACAACACAAATTTAGAACTGATTCAAATACCCTGCTTATCGAGCATGCGTTCTGATTTGTTTGCACATAGCTTGTGCAGCGGTTAGGCTACGTCTTTATGAAGCAATGGTTCCAATACGTTTGTGGGGAGGTTATTCAATAACGAGCATTAATCCTGATTCATTTGCATGTGTTTATACACATTCCCATTAATTATGCTTTCATCCTGCACTTTACATGCATTTCCCTCACTTTCCTAACAGCAAAAGCCTCCTGTTGTTGTTGTTGTTGTGGTGGTGGTTGTTGTTTTAAGGCAGATTTGTAGGCAGGGTAACAGTGCCCCCAATTTAACTGCACAAACTTAAATTTCCAGTTTGTGCTTGAACCCTTCCTGGGAGCCAGTGTTGTGTAGCATCAGACTAGGATCTGGAAGACCAGGGTTCGAATGTCCACTTGACCGCTAAGCCTTCACCAGGTGACCTTGGCCCAGTCACTGCTTCTCAACTTAACCTACCTCAGAGCATTGTTTGGGCACATAGCTGTCACCTTACAGATTTGAAAATAAGGGACCAGCAGCCAAAATAAGGGACCTGCAGCCTCACCTGTTCCAGGCACTCCAGTCTTCCTGTCCTCCTGGAGTCTGGTCAAACTCATGCTGGTAGCTTCGAGAACACTGTCCAATCAACTTTGTAACCAGAGGTTCAACTGAATAGAATCTGAATCACAGGCTTTCTACCCGGCAGACAAATAAGAAATAATATAAGAAGCATAGTGAACGTTATTGAATATCTATCTGATAGATGTGATAAACCAGCAAGCCTAATATTCGTAGATGCGGAGAAAGCCTTCGATAATGTGGTTTGGGAATTTATGTTGAAGAACTTGGAGCTTATGGAGGTGGGTCAAGACTTTTTTAACGGCATTGAAGCAATATATACGGACCAGAAAGCAAGATTGATAGTAAACAACTCTATCACAGAAGAAATAAAGATATGTAAAGGTACAAGGCAGGGCTGCCCACTTTCGCCTCTACTATTCATTGTAGTTTTGGAAGTCCTTCTAAATGCAATTAGACAAAATAGCCAAATTAAAGGGGTGACATTAGGAGTAAATGAATACAAAATCAAGGCCTTCGCGGATGACGTGGTTTTGACGGTGGAAGAACCCATAGAAAGTATAAAAGAGATATTAGAGGAGATGGAACAATTCGGAAAAATGGCAGGATTTAGGCTGAATAAGAAAAAGACTAAAATGATAGTAAAAAATATGGATGGCGATAAGATCAAATTATTACAACAAAGAACGGAAATTGAGGTTGTGAAAAAGATTAAATACTTAGGAATATGGCTTTCCGATAGGAACATAGATTTATATCAACTTAACTATATCCCAGTATGGAAAGGCATAAAAAGAGATTTAGAGAGTTGGACCAGAATGAAATTATCATTCTGGGGAAGAATATCGATGGTAAAAATGATGGTTCTTCCTAAGTTGCTATTCCTATTCCAAACTATACCCATAATTAAAGACACAAAAATATTTAAAGAGTGGCAGAAGGCGATCTCAAGATATGTATGGGAAGGGAAGAAGCCCAGGATTAAATTTAAATTAATAACAGACACAAAAGAAAGAGGTGGCTTCGCCCTACCAGACATGAAACTTTATTATGAGGCAGCATGTCTGTGCTGGATTAAAGAATGGGTAAAGTTGGAGAATAAGGAATTATTAGATCTTGAAGGGTTCAACAACAAAGCCGGGTGGCATATGTATTTGTGGAGTGACAAAAAGAAGGCAGATAAAGGATTTACGAATCATATTTTTAGAGGTGCTCTAATAGAGGTATGGAATAGATACAAAAACATATTGGAACCAAAAATCCCGCACTGGTTATCCCCGTTAGAAATGATGTCTGTAAAAAAAGTTAATATGAGAGGGAAATGGGGAAACTATGGGGAAATGGTTACCAAGGAAGGAGGGAAGTGGAAATTAAAACCCTACGATCAAGTTAAGGAGTTAACACACGATTGGCTGCATTACTTTCAGATAAACGAAATGTTTAAAAAGGAGTTGAAGGAAAGAAATTACGTAGAAAAAGAGTCAACTTACCAAAAAGAGATAATAGATAACGAACATAAAATCCTGTCAAAAATGTATAAAATACTACTGGAGTGGCATATGAAGGATGAGGAAGTGAAAGTGGTGATGGTACAATGGGCAAGGGACCTAGGCTATAACATTCAACTAGAGGATTGGGAAAGGTTGTGGAAAGAGAACATTAAATTTACGGCTTGCATTTCACTGAGGGAAAACATGATGAAAATGCTCTACAGATGGTACCTGTCACCTGCCAAATTGGCAAAGATCTATAAGGTGGACAACAAGTGCTGGAAATGTAGATATAAAGAAGGGACTTTCTTCCATCAGTGGTGGGAGTGTAAGAAAGTTAAAAGCTTTTGGGAAGAGATATATAACGAGATGAAAAAGATGCTAAAATATACTTTCGTGAAAAAACCAGAAGCATTTCTATTAGGTATCGTAGGGAAGGATGTCAAAAGAAAGGACTGTAGACTTTTCCAGTACGCGGTGACAGCTGCCAGAATTGTGTTAGCCCAGAAGTGGAAGCAGGAAGGAGTTCCAACGGTGGAAGAGTGGAGAACAAAACTGATAGAATATGCTGAATTGGATAAATTGACAGGGAAAATCAGATATACTAAGGACCAGAAATTTATAAAGGACTGGGAGAAATTTGTGTGTTATTTGGAAAATAATTATGGGGCAAAAATAACGCTAGTGGGATTTAAAGAGGCTTTGTAAAATATCAATAAATATTGTTTAGTAGAGATTATGAGGAAGGATGGAATAACTGGCAATAGAAACAAAAAAGATGGAATGTGTATTAAAAGGTTAACTATGAATGATGTCAGCAACGCTGATGGAAGTCCAAAAGGAAAATGATTGGTTGTACATATGGTTTTACTTTTATTGTTATTTTCTCTTTTTTTTTCTGTATATGATATTTTCTTTTTTTGAAACTTTAATAAAAATTATATATATATAAAAAAAAGAATCTGAATCACATGCACCACAAGGCCTATGCAGCCTCAACGTAAGATGGCTTCCCGGCCTGGCTTTGCACTGCAAAGTTTGCAGCAGCACGTACAACAAAATGATGTCCAGCATTCAAAAAACCCCTCAGCTTGCATTAACTAGCCACACACAAGGCATGCAAGCTCCACCCCCCAGTCGTTCTTAGACTTCTTATTGGGTGAGCAACACAGCCAAGCAACACAGTTGGAGCCTCCCTCCTCCCTGGCCGGCAGGGAGGGAGGGAGAGGAGCTGCTTCCTTTGAAATTTAAGGGACATCATTTAAGGGACATTTAAGGGACACCCATCAATAAGGGACAGCAGCGGGACATGGCACTGGAATAAGGGACTATCCCTTCAAATAAGGGACATTTGACAGCTATGTTTGGGCGATTAAAGGAGAACAATATACGCAACCTTGAGCTCCTTGGAGGGGAAAGGTGAGAAGAAAATAAAATAAAATACATTCTGAAGCGACCTTAAATGTCAAGGCTTTCCTCAAAGAATCCTTGTAATTGCAGTCCAGTTAGACTATAAAGGCTACTTAGATGTTTCTAGACCTCTGTGGAACGGCTGTTCTCATAGTTCCTAAGCCAGAAGCCATGGCAGTTAAGCATGGCTTACATTTCTAAAATGGATAGAAATGAACAAAATCTCTCCAGTTCATGTGAGTTTGGCTCAGAAATAAGCAGCACTATTTCCAGTGCGTTGACTTCCTGTAGCCAATAGATTGGCTGGTTTCGGAGCCCTGAGTTTCTGAGCATAGTTTAACTACATGCTATGTGCTTCTATGGGGGACGCGGGTGGCGCTGTGGGCTAAAGCCTCAACGCCTAGGGCTTGCCGATCGAAAGGTCGGCGGTTCGAATCCCCGCGGCGGGGTGCGCTCCCGCTGCTCGGTCCCAGCGCCTGCCCACCTAGCAGTTCGAAAGCACCTCCGGGTGCAAGTAGATAAATAGGTACCGCTTACCAGCGGGAAGGTAAACGGCGTTCCGTGTGCGGCTCTGGCTCGCCAGAGCAGCGATGTCACGCTGGCCACGTGACCCGGAAGTGTCCCCGGACAGCGCTGGCCCCCGGCCAATAAATGTGAGATGGGCGCACAAACCCCACAGTCTGTCAAGACTGGCCCGTTCGGGCAGGGGTACCTTTACCTTTACCTATGTGCTTCTATATGGGACGTGGGTGGCACTGTGGGTTAAACCACAGTGGCTCTGTGGTTTAACCCACAGCGCCACCCACATCCCTCTCCCATAATTTAACATGGTTTAATATGCTTGTGGAAACACCCAAAAGTCCTGTAACAACTATGGCATTTGTTTCCTGTTTATGTCACAGCCTCCAGAGGAGGAGAAGTCAGCAGATGATGAGCTTTGAGAGGTAGCGTGTAAGAGACAGAGCTTTACTTTAAAAATAATTCCCTGCTAGAGGCTTTGCACGTGACAAAGAGGAATGGATTTCTTTATATAAAATGTTGCAACAACATGAGAACATATATCCCATGTTTTCAGGAATGTATGCCTATGCGCTCTGGGAATTTTTTTAACGTTTTAACACTCTTCAGCATGGGAGCATATAGCATAGCGTGCATATGTATAGCCTCAGTAATTAAAATTGTTCACTCAGATATTAGTTGTCACATTGTGTTAAAGGAATCCTCAGCATATTCCCTTGAAAGGGTTGGGCTGCCCGCAGTCCTGTCATCTGTTCATGTGCCTTGAATATACCCAGCCAGAATGCCTCATTGGCAGGTTCTGTGGAGATTCAACCTAACCCCCCCCCCCCAGAACCTTCCCTTGATGAGGAAAACGAGTGGTGGTTGGGGTGGGGAGATGGAAGCCAACTACAGTGGTACCTCGGATTAAGAACTTAATTCGTTCTGGAGGTCTGTTCTTAACCTGAAACTCTTCTTAACCTGAAGCACCACTTTAGCTAATGGGACCTCCAGCTGCCGCCGGAGCACAATTTCTGTTCTCATCCTGAAGCTGTTCTCATCCTGAAGTTCTTAACCCGAGATAATATTTCTGGGTTAGTGGAGACTGTAACCTGAAGCGTATGTAACCCGAGGTACCACTGTATGGGACATAGGTAAAGGTAAAGGTACCCCTGACCATTAGGTCCAGTCGTGACCAATTCTGGGGTTGTGGTACTCATCTCGCTCTATGGGCCGAGGGAGCCGGCGTTTGTCCACAGACAAAGCCACTTCTGGTGAACGAGAGCAGCGCACAGAAATGCTGTTTACCTTCCCGCCGGAGTGGTACCTATTTATCTACTTGCACTTGGACGTGCTTTCGAACTGCTAGGTTGGCAGGAGCAGGGACTGAGCAATGGGAGCTCACCCCATCGCGGGGATCTGAACCGCCAACCTTCTGATCAGCAAGTCCTAGGCTATGTGGTTTAACCCACAGTGCCACCCACGTATGGGACATAGTCCAGTATATTTTCCAGGGTGGTCAGAGGGAGCCATTCAAAACTGGTTTGGGTGTGGTTTGCTGAGTGAAAAAAAGAAAAAGAAAGAATTGAACTGAACTCAACAACAAAAACAAGGTCAAGGACACCAATTGTAAGAACAGCAGAAGATGCCCTCCTGGTGATTCCTCTTCACATGGTTTAGGGCCCCAGGAAAGAATTTTCCCATGGTATTCCCTCACATGTTGAATTCCCTCCCTACTGAGGTATGTCCGGCCTTATCCCGTAATATTTTTCTACAGGTGTCTGAGGGAGTGGGGACCTGACTACTGCTACTATTAGTAACTGGGTGGGTTATTTTTGTTTCCTTTTATGCAATTTGTTATGTGTTTTTAGGTAAAGGTAAAGGGACCCCTGACCATTAGGTCCAGTTGTGACCGACTCTGGGGTTGCGGCGCTGATCTTGCTTTATTGGCCGAGGGAGCCAGTGTACAGCTTCCGGGTCATCAACATGACTAAGCTGTTTCTGGCGAACCAGAGCAGCACACGGAAACGCTGTTTACCTTCCCGCTGGAGTGGTACTTATTTATCTACTTGCATTTTGATGTGCTTTCGAACCGCTAGGTTGGCAGGAGCAGGGACCAAGCAACAGGAGCTCACCCCATCGCGGGGATCTGAACCGCCAACCTTCTGATTGGCAAGCCCTAGGCTCTGTGGTTTAACCCACAGCGCCACCCACGTCCCATGTGTTTTTAAGGATTGTGTTATTTTATGGATTTTTTTAATCTATATGCCTGTTCTGCACTCCCCTGTGGTTTGTGCAAAAGGCAATATGTATTAATTATCTTAATAAATAGTTCCTTTAAGTTGTCTCTTTGAAACTACTTAATGCACAAGCGAACAAGTCCCTTTGAGTCTCCTTTCTTTGGGAATCCCATATCCCATGTGTAGGCAAACTAAGGCCCGGGGGCTGGATCTGGCCCAATCGCCTTCTAAATCCAGCCCCCGGACAGTCCGGGAATCAGCGTGTTTTTACATGAGTGGAATGTGTCCTTTTATTTAAAATGCATCTCTGGGAAAATCTGGCCCCCCACAAGGTCTGAGGGACGGTGGACCGGCCCCCTGCTGAAAAAGTTTGCTAACCCCTGCCATATCTGGTCAATATAAGTGCTGCTGCTATTTAGCTTACAGAGCTGCAGACTCATTTCCACAGTGCAAACAGGCACAAAAACATGGTTACAAAGCACGGATCCACATGGATCCTCAAGGGTTTTTGCATTGGCTCACCCCAAATTCACCATCAGATCACACAGCATGTCCATGGCTATAGCCTGACCCAAAAAAATCACATATCCACTGTTTCGTGGGGCCACAATGGTGCAAAACGTGGTTACGGATCCACATGGATCCTCAGGGTTTTTGCATTGGGCTACCCCAAACTCACCGTCAAATCACACATCATGTCTGTGGCCACAGCATGAACCCCAAAAATCATACATCCACTGTTTCTTTCAGAATATTTTTTTCCCCTTGTTTTCCTCCTCTAAAAACTAGGTGCGTCTTATGGAGTGAAAAATACAGTACTCCTCATTTTTTGCGGGATATCCAAATCTGTGATCCCCACTATTTTATTCAAATTGGCACCCCTGGGTGCAAAAATCGTGCCTCTGTTGTCTCTATTTTCACATGGGAAACAGTGGAGGGCAGGGCATATGTCATCTCCTTCCTATAGCAGAGGGGTTGTAAGCTTCCTATTCATTTCGGAAAAGTGGCTTTATCTGTCTTACTTATTGTATTTTTATTTTGTACCCGGCTAGGATATTTGATAACATTTAGTAGTGTATACAATTCTCGAATAAATATATAACTGTCAATGCAGCTTATGCAGAAGAATCTTATGGTAAAGCAAGGCAGCACACACACACACACACACACACACTGATATTGGTGTGCATTAAATTCCTCGCGCAGACAAGGCCCCTCTCTGTTTTGTGATTCTTGCAAATCCCTCTCTCTATCCAGAGATATCTGTTCCTTTCAGTGTGTGCCCAGCTCTCTTCCCTCATGCGCTGCAGAAAAATGCGAGGCATGAGTTGGCCAGAGCTTTCAGTGGGCAGGAGTCCATAGCAAAGCACTTGGACTATGCATGGTATTTTCAAACCTGTGCCAAGGCAAGAGATTCACCTGCGTGGGGCAGACAGTGAGGAATTGTTCAAAGCAAAACACTGTGCAATCAAGTAGAGATAGTGGAGGCAATGGGGTCAGGCAGGCTGCCCAGGACGTCTTTCATCTCGGACTTATATTGGTGGCATGCAAAGGGTGTTCTCGATGGCCTGGTGCGCAGGTGAAAGGCAGGCTTGTTTCTGCTGTCTATCTGCCATCTCACTGAGGTCACAGGTTTCGTTCAGGTAGCTCACTTCAAAGACACTTTGGTGGGGCTTGATTTTTTTTTAAGTTGGAGGATAATAGCAAAGCTTTTCAGAAGCATTTTGCTGCGCAATAAAATCAAATATGTTTAAATGCAGCAGGGAGGGATGACCCTGTTCCAGCAAAGCAGATTTACAAGGGAAGCCAGGAGGGAGATTTGGAGGCAAATCTGCAGGGGAGCCATGGGGTACAAACTTCTCTCTGTGTAGCACTCATTAGGCTGCAAGATTATGACCAGGGAGGGAGGAGAAATTTGATTTAAAGGTGCACTTTCTGAAACAAAAGAGGACTAAGACACACCCATCCTTTGAAATCTGCACTTATCTGAATTTTGTGGCGCAATTCTCCAACCACGACACATTTAAAAAAATGCATGTATTACTTAAAATAGCATGCAAAAATATTCTTCCACCACATCTTATTGCTGATTCTTGTTTAGCTTCTGGTGTAGATACTTTTCTACATGTATTACTGTCAAGTCAGGTGTCCCCCATACTTTATGGGCCTAAATGCAGAGCTCTATGTCTGCTGAAATTTATTTTGTTAGTGTTGGCCAAGCACTCCTCCCTGTCTAGGTCATATTGAATCCTGTTTCTGTCTTCTAAGGTATTAGCTACCCCACCCAATTTGGAATCATCTGCATAGTTGATGGGCATCCTTCATCAAAGTCATGTATAAATATGTCAAACAATGGCAGCCCCAGGACACTATGCCCAGGACATTCTTCTCCAGACTGAGAACCAGGCAGAGGGCCTTCTCGGTAGTGGCACCCGCCCTGTGGAACACCCTTCCATCAGATGTTAAGGAAATAAACAACTACAGTGGTACCTCGGGTTAAGTACTTAATTCATTCTGGAGGTCCGTTCTTAACCTGAAACTGTTCTTAACCTGAAGCACCACTTTAGCTAATGGGACCTCCTGCTGCTGCTGCGCTACCGCTGCACAATTTCTGTTCTCATCCTGAAGCAAAGTTCTTAACCCGAGGTAATATTTCTGGGTTAGTGGAGTCTGTAACATGAAGCATATGTAACCCAAGGTACCACTGTATCTGACTTTGAGAAGACATCTGAAGGCAGCCCTGTTTAGGGAAGTTTTTAATGACTGATGTTTTATCGTGTTTTTAATATTCTGTTGGGAGCCACCCAGAGTGGCTGGGGAAACGCAACCAGATGGGTGGGGTATAAATAATTATGTTGTTGTTGTTGTTGTTGTTGTTGTTGTTGTTGTTGTTGTTGTTGTTACTCTTCAGTTGAATGGACCATCAACTAGCTACACATTCACCAAACAGAAGCATCAGCTAGACCACATTTTACTAGCTTGCTAACAAGAATATCACATGGGAAATTGTCAAAAACCTTGCTGATATCACGATATTCTATGTCCACAGCATTCCTCCGATCTGCATTGATCTGGTTCTTTAAAAGTGTTTTCCCCAAAAGAAAGCAGATACCAGAATTCTTAATTTCCATGTCTGCATACATTTCACACGAGCATTTGTGGCACAAACACACATTTGATTCAGGTGCATTTGAAACACTGGTCCAAGCTTTATAAAAGTGCATCTGTCTGCCTGCCTGTCAGTCTTTTCCAACAGGTGGACCAGAGTTTAAAGGGGAACCAACTCAGTGCACCTGTGCTCACTTGAGCAGAGGTAAAAATGCGTTTTCCAGTAGGAGTCCACTAGTGATGAAAGAGGTTGAGGCGATACGGCTTTGATGCAGAATTTTTTCCTTATCCTTCTGTACACTAATTTGAGTTTTGCTAGCTAGTTCCCATAGAAATTTGTCGTCCACAGGCCTCTGTAATCTAAACACATCCACTACAACCAGTTAGATGAATTTTCTATTTAAAAAACAGCACACCATGGGCTGCATTAAGCATGAATTCCTCCTATTTGTACCTAGACGAACAACACTAACAAGAATGTCTTCATTTGAACTTGCTGCATCCCAGCTTGTAACTTGAAGCCTTGGTTTGAGTCTACCCTCCACAGCAGGAGAAAACAATCTTGCTCCATCTTCCTTGTGACAGCCCTTGAGATATTTGAAGGTGACTATCATATCATATGGTCTGGAGCTCAACATCAAAAAAACGAAGATCATGGCCACTGGTCCCATCACCTCCTGCAAATAGAAGGGGAAGAAATGAAGGCAGTGAGAGATTTTACTTTCTTGGGCTCCATGATCACTGCAGATGGTGACAACAGCCACGAAATTAAAAGACGCCTGCTCCTTGGGAGAAAGGCGATGGCAAACCTGGACAGCACCTTAAAAAGCAGAGACATCACCTTGCTGACAAAGGTCTGTATAGTTAAAGCTATGGTTTTCCCAGTAGTGATGTATGGAAGTGAGAGCTGGACCATAAAGAAGGCTGATCGCCGAAGAATTGATGCTTTTGAATTATGGTGCTGGAGGAGACTCTTGAGAGTCCCATGGACTGCAAGAGGATCAAACCTATCCATTCTGAAGGAAATCAGCCCTAAGTGCTCACTGGAAGGACAGGTCCTGAAGCTGAGGCTCCAATACTTTGGCCACCTCATGAGAAGAGAAGACTTCCTGGAAAAGACCCTGGTGTTGGGAAAGATGGAGGGCACAAGGAGAAGGGGACGACAGAGGACGAGATGGTTGGGCAGTGTTCTGGAAGCTACCAGCATGAGTTTGATGAAACTGCGGGAGGCAGTGGAAGACAGGAGTGCCTGGCGTGCTCTGGTCCATGGGGTCACGAAGAGTCGGACACGACTAAACGACTAAACAACAACATCACATCTCCTCTCACTTCCCTCTCTTCCAGGTTAAACATACCCACCTCCTTCAACCATTCCTCCTAAGGCTTGGTTTCCAGACCCTTTATCATCTTGGCTGCAAACGTTCCAGCTCATCAATATCCTGCTTGAATTGTGTCACCCAGAATGGGACACAGTATTCCAGGTGTGATTGCAGAATAGAGTGGTACTATTACTTCCCTTAATATGGACACTATACTTCAAGTGATGCAGCCTAGAATAGCATTAGCTTTTTTTTGCAGCTGCATCACACTGTTAACTCATGTGAAGTTTGTGGTCTACTGAGACCCCTAGATCCTTTTCACATGTACTACTGGCAAGCCAGGTGTTCCCCATCTTATATTTATGCAGTTGTTTCTTCCTGTGTAGAACCTTACATATCTCCCTATTGGAATTTATTTCACTAGTTTTGGCCAGTTCTCCAATCTGTTACGGTCATCTTGAATCCCGATTCTGTCTTACTGTCAGAAAGTTATTCCTGATGTTCAGTTGGAATCTCCTTTCTTGTAACTTGAAGCCATTGGTTCGAGTCCTACTCTCCAGGTGCTCCCCCAAAAAATCTGCTCCCTGGAATCTTATATTTGTGCAGCTGGTTCTTCCAGTTGAAGTGCAGGACCTCACATTTGTCCCTACTGAAATTTATTTTGCTAATTTGGGCCAGTTCTCCAATCTGTTAAGGTCATCTTGAATCCTGATTCTGTCTTCTGCGGTAAATGCTACTATTCCCAGTGTGGTGTCATCTGCAAATTTGACGAGTATCTCCTCAATTCCTTCATCCAAGTCATTTATAAAGACGTTGAACAACAACGGGCCCAGGACAGAACCCTGTCACCTTTTTCCAGGATGTTGAGGAACCATTAATGAGCACTCTTTGAGTTGGGTCAGTCAACAAAACCATGTAACAGTTGCTCATGCAGCCCACATTTTATCAGCTTCCTCACAACAATATCATGGGGGACTTTGTCAAAAGCCTTACTGAAAGGGGAAAAAATACCATAAAAAAATGAGATTTTCCTGACACGACTTGTTTTTGAGAAACCCTTGTTGGGTCTTCTTTAAGGATTGTTAAATTATTTAAGGATTGTTGAATTATATGTTCTAGAACCTTTCTAGGTATTGGTGCCAAGCTCATTGGTCGTTAGTTACCTGATTCTTCTTCTTTCCCCCCCTTTTGAAGATGGGGACAACATTTGCCCACCTCCAGTCTGAAGGGACCTCACATGTTCCCCAAGAATTTTCAAAGATCATAGACAAAGCCTCTGAGATTCCATCCAGAAGCCCCTTGGGTGCATCTCATCAGGCCCTGGAGATTTGAACTCATTTAAAGTACCCAGATGTTCCCTTATGACCTCTTTGCCTATCTTGGGCTGTTGCTCTCTCCTTACATCATTTATTTTGTTATCACCAGGTTGGGCATCACTTTCCTTTTGGGTGAAGATAGAGGCATACTAAGTGTTAAGTAGTTCTACCATCTCTATGTCACCCAAGAGCATTTCTCGGTTTTCTCCACGTAGAGGACCTACCACTTGCTTGTTCTTCCTCTTGCTTCAAACATAACCAAACAAACATTTTAGTAGTATTATTATTTTTAACCTCTCTTGCAAGCCTGAGCTCGTTCTGAGCTTTAGCCAGCCTGACTTTCACCCTGCAACTGCTGGCTACTCATGTATACTCCTCTTTTGTGATTTCCCTTTTCTTCCATTTCTTATACATGCCCTTTTTAAAAATCTCAGCTCATCTGCAAGCTCCTTATGCAGCCATACCAGTTTCCTTAGATGCCTGTTCTTTCCTGTTGGAGTTTTTTGCATTTGGGCCTTCAATATTTCTCCTTTAAGAAACTCTCATCCATCTTGGACTCCCTTTTCTTCGTGTGTCTCATTGAGAGTGCTTTATGTATCAAATTGACTATATTCAATTTTGATGAATTTACTGAATCTCAGCAGTTAGTATATATATGCATATATAGTATATATATATAGAGAGAGTATATATATGGACTACTGCAATGCGCTCTACATGGGGCTATTTTGAAGGTGACCTGGAAACTGCAATTAATCCAGAATGCAGCAGCTAGACTGGTGACTGGGAGTGGCCACCGAGACCATATAACACCGGTCCTGAAAGATCTTCATTGGCTCCCAGTACGTTGGTGCTGACCTTTAAAGTCCTAAATGGCCTCGATCCTGTATACCTGAAGGAGCATCTCCACCCCCATCATCCAGCCCGGACACTGAGGTCCAGCGCCGAGGGCCTTCTGGCGATTCCCTCACTGTGAGAAGTGAGCTTACAGGGAACCAGGCAGAGGGCATTCTCGGTAGTGGCACCCGCCCTGTGGAACGCCCTCCCATCAGATGTCAAGGCAATAAACAACTATTTTACTTTTAAAAGACAACTGAAGGCAGCCCTGTTTAGGAATGTTTTTAATGTCTGACGCTGTATTGTTTTTAATATTCAGTTGGAAGCCACCCAGAACAACCAGCCAGATGGGGGGAGTATAAATAATAAATTATTAGTAGTAGTAGTATGTAAAATATTGTTTCATTTTTTTCTCTCTTACAAATCCCTCACTTTACGTATTTGTTATTATTTTGATTTGAAATGTGGAGGGTGGCAGCAAAATGAGAGTGGGACTTTTCGGCAATGACTCCTTGTTTGTGGAATGCTCTCCCCAGAGAGGCTAACCTGGTACCTTCGTTACATAACTCTAGGCAGCAGGCAAAACCATTCCTCTTCTCCCAGGCCTTTGGCCAATTAAACAAACTATGGTCTTTTAAATGGTGTGCGGGGAGGTTATCGGTTTTTGCTTGTTACTATGCTGTGTGTTTTTGTGTCTTTATATTGCAAACCACCCTGTGATCCGTGGATGAAGGGCAGTTTAGAAATTTAATAAATAAAAACAAATATTAAATACATAAATAAATAAAAATCCAGATGTAATGGATTTAGGGGTTGCTCGGGCGTAAGTTGCTGCCACTGCTGGCGAGGTTACCTGGTTAAACCCTTTCTGACTGAACAGCCTCCAGCATCGTGACTGTCTCAGTCGCTGGCAGAATCCGTCAGTGGGCGTTTCTTGAACCTTTTCCAGCATAAAAGTTGTTTGACGCCAAGTCTCCTCCTACTCTCCCTGCACGGAAGTCTTCTGCGCAGGGAGGGTGTGGGCAGCGGAGTACCCGTACTCTCTCTGCTGGTCTCCGGCGAAGAGTCTTGTAGCCTCCTCTCCGATCCCCCCATCTTCCCCCCTTCTCCACTGGTGTTACGCTGATTTACTTCCCCAGCAGATGGGCTGCCTCTCTCCCTACTGGGACCCTCTCCGGCATCCCTCTGGAGCCTTCCCTCACCTTCTAGCTCCGATGGCAGTTCCCTGACACCAGAGAAGTGCGAAAACGGAAGGATAATTATAGAATCATAGAATCATAGAATCATAGAATCATAGAATCATAGAGTTGGAAGAGACCACAAGGGCCATCGAGTCCAACCCCCTGCCAAGCAGGAAACACCATCAGAGCACTCCTGACATATGGTTGTCAAGCCTCTGCTTAAAGACCTCTAAAGTAGGAGACTCCACCACACTCCTTGGCAGCAAATTCCACTGTCGAACAGCTCTTACTGTCAGGAAGTTCTTCCTAATGTTTAGGTGGAATCTTCTTTCTTGTAGTTTGGATCCATTGCTCCGTGTCCGCTTCTCTGGAGCAGCAGAAAACAACCTTTCTCCCTCCTCTATGTGACATCCTTTTATATATTTGAACATGGCTATCATATCACCCCTTAACCTCCTCTTCTGCAGGCTAAACATGCCCAGCTCCCTTAGCCGTTCCTCATAAGGCATCGTTTCCAGGCCTTTGACCATTTTGGTTGCCCTCCTCTGGACACGTTCCAGTTTGTCAGTGTCCCTCTTGAATTGTGGTGCCCAGAACTGGACACAGTACTCCAGGTGTGGTCTGACCAGAGCAGAATACAGTGGCACTATTACTTCCCTTGATCTAGATGCTATACTCCTATTGATGCAGCCCAGAATTGCATTGGCTTTTTTAGCTGCCGCGTCACACTGTTGGCTCATGTCAAGTTTGTGGTCAACCAAGACTCCTAGATCCTTTTCACATGTACTGCTCTCAAGCCAGGTGTCACCCATCTTGTATTTGTGCCTCTCATTTTTTTTGCCCAAGTGCAATACTTTACATTTCTCCCTGTTAAAATTCATCTTGTTTGTTTTTGCCCAGTTCTCTAATCTGTCAAGGTCGTTTTGAAGTGTGATCCTGTCCTCTGGGGTGTTAGCCACCCCTCCCAGTTTGGTGTCATCTGCAAATTTGATCAGGATGCCCTTGAGTCCATCATCCAAGTCGTTGATAAAGATGTTGAATAAGACCGGGCCCAAGACAGAACCCTGTGGCACCCCACTAGTCACTCTTCTCCAGGATGAAGAGGAACCATTGATGAGTACCCTTTGGGTTCGGTCAGTCAGCCAGTTACAAATCCACTGAGTGGTAGCATAGTCAAGACCGCATTTTACCAGCTTCTTTACAAGAATATCATGGGGCACCTTGTCAAATGCCTTGCTGAAATCAAGGTAGGCTACATCCACTGCGTTCCCTTCATCTACCAGGCTTGTAATTCTGTCAAAAAACGAGATCAGGTTAGTCTGACATGACTTATTTTTCAGAAATCCATGCTGACTATTGGTGATCACAGCATTCCTTTCTAGGTGCTCACAGACTGTTTGCTTAATGATCTGCTCCAGAATCTTCCCTGGTATTGATGTCAGACTGACTGGGCGGTAATTATTTGGGTCCTCTCTTTTCCCCTTTTTGAAAATAGGGACAACATTTGCCCTCCTCCAGTCTGCCGGGACTTCACCTGTTCTCCAGGAATTCTCAAAGATGACTGCCAGTGGTTCTGAGATCACATCTGCCAGTTCTTTTAATACTCTTGGATGCAGTTCATCTGGCCCTGGAGACTTGAATACATCTAAACTAGCCAAATATTCTTGTACTATCTCCTTAGTTATTCTGGGCTGTGTTTCCTTTGCTGAATCATTTGCTCCAAATTCTTCAGGTCGGGCATTGTTTTCTTTATCGGAGAAGACTGAGGCAAAGAAGGCATTGAGTAGTTCAGCCCTTTCTGTGTCCCCTGTTTGCATTTCACCATCTTCTCCTCTGAGTGACCCCACAGTTTCTTTGTTCTTCCTTTTGCTACGAACATACCCATAAAAGCCTTTTTTGTTGCTTTTAACCTCTCTAGCAAGCCTGAGTTCATTCTGTGCTTTAGCTTTTCTGACTTTGTGTCTACACGTGCTGGCTATTTGTTTGAATTCCTCTTTGGTGGTTTCCCCCCTTTTCCATTTTTTGTACACATCCTTTTTTAATCTTAATTCAGTTAAAAGTTCTTTAGATAGCCACCCTGGCTTCTTTAGGCACCTTCCATGTTTCCGTCTCATTGGTATTGCCTGTCGTTGTGCTTTTACTATCTCCCTCTTAACAAACTCCCAGCCATCATGAACTCCCTTTCCTTTAAGTATTGCTGTCCATGGGATCTCACCCAGCACTTCCCTAAGTTTTATGAAGTCGGCTTTCTTAAAGTCAAGAAATTGAGTCCTAGTATGCTTGGCTGCTCCTTTCCGCTGTATAGTAAACTTCAGAAGAGCATGATCACTCGCGCCTAATGATCCTTCCACATCTACCCCACTAACCAGGTCATCAACATTGGTTAGGACCAGATCTAAAATGGCTGTTCCTCTTGTTGCTTCTCCCACTTTCTGGACAATGAAGTTGTCTGCAAGGCCAGTGAGGAATCTGTTTGACCTTATGCTCTTGGCTGAGTTTGACGTCCAACAAATATCCGGGTAATTGAAGTCCCCCATTACTACTATCTCCCTTCCTTTTGCATGCTTGGCCATCTGTTCCAGGAAGGCATCATCTATGTCCTCCGTTTGGCTTGGGGATCTATAGTAAACTCCCACAATGAGGTCTCTGTTATTCTTCTCTCCCTTAATTTGGCCCAAATGCTCTCACTTTGGCTTTGAGGTTCTAAATCTTGGATCTCTTCACAGGTATACACATCCCTGACATATAACGCCACTCCTCCTCCTTTCTTGTCTGGTCTGTTTCTCTGAAATAGATTGTATCCCCCCATTATTACATTCCAATCGTGGGACTTATCCCACCAGGTTTCAGTGATGCCTATTATGTCATATTTAGTTTGCTGTACCAAGAGCTCAAGCTCATCTTGTTTATTTCCCATGCTTTGCGCATTAGTGTACAGACATTGAAGTCCATTAATCATTCCCCCGTGTCTCTTATTTAAGGATTTTTTCCTCCCACCACTAGGTCCGCGTGCTGTTTGCTCCATTTGGTCTATGACATTTGGATGATCATCTTCATTAATTGATAGACTCCTACCTTCAGGAGCATTGTCTCCCTCCCCCACATTAGTCAGTTTAAAGCCCTCCTGATGAGGTTTCTGAGATTTTTGGCAAAAACATTTCTCCCAACCGTTGTGAGGTGCAGCCCATCGCTTGCCAGAAGTCCATCTTCAAGAAACTGCAGTCCGTGATCTAAGAATCCAAACCGTTCCTGTTTACACCATTTGCGAAGCCAGCTGTTCACTTCCACTATTTTCCCCTCTCTCCCTGGGCCACGTCGTTCAACTGGGAGGACAGACGAGATGACAATTTGTGCATTTAGTTGCTTCAATTTCCTGCCGAGAGCCTCGTAGTCTCTTTTGATCTTCTGGAGGCTATTGCTTGCAGTGTCATTGGTTCCCACATGAACCAAGAGGAAGGGGTATTCGTCAGTGGGTTTTATGATTCCTTGCAGTCGTTCAGTTACATCTTGGATCTTAGCCCCGGGGAGACAGCACACTTCCCGAGACATCTTGTCAGGCCCACAGATCACTGCTTCTGTTCCCCTCAGTAGGGAATCCCCTATCACCACTACACGCCTCCTCTTGGGTTTGGTCGGGGTTCTTCCGTGAGCTGTCCGTTCCAAGGTCACCTGCACATTCCCTGAGGACTGACTTTGCTGCTCGTCTTCATATACCTGATCGACTGTAATGGGGGAGAGATCCTCAAATGGAGTCTGCTCTTCGTCTTCCATGCTAGGGGAGAGGACCTCAAAGCGATTGTGTATTTCTAGACAATCAGAGTGGACCCTGGGCCTCCTACTTCTTTGAGTCACGTTTCTCCATATATCTGGCTCCTGTGTTGGTGAACAAGCCTCCTTCTCAGGGGAGTCCCCTGTCTCCTCCTTGGTGGGGACGGTGTGCTCTGTTGCTTCCAAGAAGAGCTCCAGCTCTCTAATTCTTTGGAGCGTAGCTACACGTTCCTCCAGTTGCTGGACTTTGTCTTTTAATAGGGCAATCAACATGCAATTGCTGCAGGTAAAGCTGCCTGCAACCTTTGGCAAGATGGCAAACATTGCGCAGGAATCGCAGGCGACTGCAGCTGTTCCCTCCCCTTCCATCATGAGATCGTGTTGTTGGGGGTGGCTACAGAGGTCCTCCATCATAAAAAGCTTGAAGACAGGACAAATAACTTCCCCCACAAAAAAACCCTAGGTCTCCCCCAACAAACGTTTGAGACTAGCTCCCCTAAATCTAAAAGATGGGTACAACTGCGCGCGCCGCTAGGCGCGCGCCGCTGCCCTACAAACTCTGATAAGCTCCTCCCACAGCTAATCCCCTGCCTCAACAGAAACCCTGCCCCCTCTGACCTTTACACAGGGAAAACAGCTAATCAGCCACCAAGAAACACACACACACAAGAAAACCCTTTTTGCTCCTTCTTCAACTGCTGCCCTACAAACTCTGATAAGCTCCTCCCACAGCTAATCCCCTGCCTCAACAGAAACCCTGCCCCCTCTGACCTTTACACAGGGAAAACAGCTAATCAGCCACCAAGAAACACACACACACAAGAAAACCCTTTTTGCTCCTTCTTCAACTGCTGCCCTACAAACTCTGATAAGCTCCTCCCACAGCTAATCCCCTGCCTCAACAGAAACAGAAATTATATTCTGGTCAATTTGGGAGGCACAGAGCAGGTCTGTTTGCACTGGAATTCAGAGGTGACTGGGGAGCTCCTGGTTCTGCCCTCAATGTTAGACAAGCTCATGTGTCTAAGTGTGGTGGTTTTCTGCAAGGAAGCAACCTATGTGATTGGTTTGGTGCAGCTGCATGTGCAGGGACACGGGTGGTGCTGTGATCTAAACCACTGAGTCTCTTGGGATTGCCAGTCAGAATCCCAGTGACAGGGTGAGCTCCCATTGCTCTGTCCCAGTTCCTGCCAGCCTAGCAGTTCGAAAGCATGCCAGTGCAAGTAGATAAATAGGTATCTTTGTAGCGGGAAGGTAAACAGCATTTCCGTGCGCTCTGGCTTCCATCATGGTGTCCCGTTGCACCAGAAGCGGTTTAGTCCTGCTGACCACATGACCCGGAAAGCTGTCTGTGGACAAACACTGGCTCCCTCGGCCTGAAAGCAAGATGAGCGCAGCACCCCATAGTCGCCTTTGACTGGACTTTTAACTATCCAGGGGTCCTTTACCTTTTTACCTATGTGCCAGCTGTAAGGAGTAGCATTTTATTCCACACTCAATGTTGTGCCCAAGTTGGAACAGATTTAACTGATTTTATCTGGGAAAGGTTTAGCACAGGGGTAGGCAAACTAAGGCCCGGGGGCCGGATGTGGCCCAATCGCCTTCTCAATCCGGCCCACGGACGGTCCAGGAATCACCATGTTTTTACATGAGTAGAATGTGTGCTTTTATTTAAAACTCATCTCTGGGTTATTTGTGGGGCATAGGAATTCGTTCATTTCCCCCCAAAAAAATATAGTCCGGCCCCCCACATGGTCTGAGGAACAGTGGCTGAAAAAGGTTGCTGACCCCTGGTTTAGCAAATTGGTTGCAGTATGACTCCGAGGGCTAAATTGAATTGATTAGTTAGAAGCAGATACAACCCTCTGTTAATAACCCCAATAAATATAAAATCCTATCACCTGGTGGTGCAGTGAAATTAAAGGTCGTCGCTGAAAAAATAGTAAAGAGCGTTTGCCTGTTGATTCTATTGCATCTTAAATTAATTTTATAAAATTGTTGTCAGACCATTTGTAATCCGCAGAACAAATCCTCCAGTTTGGTTGGACTCTACTTGGGCTGAAGTTGACCCCTGTGGCCAGGGACTGAGAGAGTACACTTAAGAGAAAGGAACAAAGTTCCACGCCCGGTGTGTCAACCTTCTGCGGACAGAAGCCTTGAACCACCCAGGAGAGATACTTTGAAATCAATTGGGCACTAGGACACTGGCTAAGGACTGGGCACGATGGCTAGGAATCACCTTAAGGACAAGTGACGAAAGAGGCATCTAAGATTTCGAGTCCATTCTTATTTAATGCGTTCTTTACTTACCCCTTGCTTTGTTCTTGCCATTTTGCACTCTGCCTCCGCTGACATTTTCCCAAGAAACAGGATCCTTGCAGACATACAATGCTTCTTCTGTACCGGGGACGATGTTATCGGAGCGAGCTTGGCCTGGAGCACACAGTCAGACAGCCGCTAAGCTGGGGTGGCCAAGGCTGACAGACTGAAACAAGACTCCTGATCCCCCATCTAATACACGCTGGGCTTTGTGAGCTTTTTTGGGAGCCAAACACATTTCTGCTTGTGTGTTGTTGGTATTTAGGGTCACCAGCTCACCCGAGAGAGTGAAATATTTTTTTGTTGTGTGTGTGTGTGTGTGCACGCACATGTATACATATGTGTGTGATAACCATAGCTGTCAACCTTCCCTTTTTTTTTTTTTGCGGGAAATTCCCTTATTCCAGCGCCGTTTCCCACTGCTGTCCCAGATTGTTAGATATCCCGTAGATTGTCCCCGGGACAGGTGAGGCTGCTGATCCCTTATTTTCAAATCGGAAAGTTGACAGCTATGGTGATAACCAATGGCTGCACTGCACATGTTGATCCATTTAAGCCTTTGCACATGGAACAGCGCCACTGCCCCCAAATCAAAGTACTCCACACACTCCACTGGAAAAAAAACCATTAGCGAGATTAATATAACGTTAGTCAATTTCGTTTAGTCTGACAGAGGCCTGCCTTTAAAGCTCTTTTGTTCTAGACTCCCCCCCCCATCTGTTTGTGTTACAAGTACTGCATTTTATCACCCATTGCCAGAGAAACGTTCAATCTGTCTTTTTGCTCTCCTACTACACATGCTTGATAAATGCAATTACTTCTGCTTACACCATCTCAATCCTCTCTGTGTTTTCTGTTTCTCGTTGCCCTGGCTCAGATATAAAGGGAAGCCAAGGCTTCTCATTCCCCTCTTTTGTACATGAGAAGTAAGGATAAGAGCTGTTAGGACTGTGGAATATTTGGTGCTCCCCCCCCCACCCCGTTTCTAGACAAAGGTTTCCCATAGTGCTCAATATTGACCCCCTGAGGTCTATGGGACTGTGCAGGGAGTGAATAAAGACCTAGGGACTGAAAGCGCTCATCTCGCTTTACTGGCCGAGGGAGCCAGCGTACAGCTTCCGGGTCATGTGGCCAGCATGGCTAAGCTGCTTCTGGTGAACCAGAGCAGCGCATGGAAACGGCGTTTACCTTCCCGCTGGAGCAGTACCTATTTATCTACTTGCACTTTGAGGTGCTTTCGAACTGCTAGGTTGGCAGGAGCAGGGACGGAGCAACAGGAGCTCACCCCGTCGCGGGGATTTGAACCGCCGACCTTCTGATCGGCAAGTCCTAGGCTCTGTGGTTTAACCCACAGTGCCACCCGCGTCCCTACATGGGATGTTACCTCCCCAAACATGTTGGGCACAGCTCGGTGTGCCTGGTAGACATGTAACCCCCCCCCCGGTCCCCCTATGTACAACCTTTCCCTTCAACCACCCATCCCACATCAATCAGGCATCAAAATAAGCATTTTCCAGCTCCTTGCAAGTACTGGCCTGAGGTGAGTGGGGCTGTATGAGAGCTGGTACTCAAGAGAAACAGATGTGAAACTGCAGGAGCAATTAATTAAGTGATAGCCCCATCTTCTTTAATAGGCCTGTTTGCGTTTAAAAGCATTCTGGAATAAGCGATAATTACTTGATTGATGGTAATTTCTCCTGCTAAGGGATGCTAGGATATGGTACCCTGAAGAATATCAGCTAAGTAAATGGTTGCCAGCCTGAGCTATGGCTATCATGCACATTATGTTATTTATCTGGGCTTATTAGCTGTCGTTAAATTTTTTTTAAAAAAATGTCCAAAGTAGCTACAAAAGCACTGATGGAAAAGAGTGCCATAGAACACTGGCACAGGAATAGAAGAGAAAGATGCTTTGATGTAATAGGATGCTACACATGACCTCATATGATCTTCAAGAGGCCAGACACCGGGTAAGAAATCAAATCAATCAATCAATAGTATGTGTGAAAGATTCTATTTGAGAAAGCATTTTGTTGTTGTTGTTGTTTAGTCGTGTCCGATTCTTCGTAACCCCATGGACCAGAGCATGTTCCATCATGGCTAATGCCTAACAACAATAAAATGAGCTGAAGTTTGAAATTCTCATAATGTTATTGTAATGGTTTCTAAGGGGTTGCTCGTTCGCAAGCAGGCAACTATCTCCCTGGCTGGGTGCAAACTGAAGCTCTTTGACGCCTAGTCTCCTCCTACCCTCTCTGCGCGAAAGCCTTCTGCGCAAGGAGGGTGTGGGCAACGGAGGACCCCTACTCTCCCCGCTGGTCCCCGGCAAGGAGTCATGGGACCGCCTCGCCGCTTCCCCCATCTGCCCCCCTTCTCCACTGGTGCTACGCTGGTTCTCTTCCCCAGAAGATGGGCTGCTTCTCCCGATCCCTGGACACTCTCTGGAACCCCTCTGGCTTTTGCTCTCTCCCTCCGGCACTGATGGCAGTTCCTTGACAGTTATGTAATGATATATAATGCAAACAATATGTATCCTCACCTGTCTTTGTGGTGAATGCAAGTGAAGTGATTTGCCTGATTCTGTATTTATGTGTTCTCGTCCATTTTAACTGGTGCAACAACCCTGTGTATTTGTGTGGGCATGCATGCCCTTTACCTGATTAAACAAACAAACTTAAAAGTGAAAAATCACTATTAGAGTTGGAAACTAAAAGCTAATGGTGAAGAGACCCTTTCTTACGGTCTTCAAATAAAAACATCTTGAAGGTCCCAAGCCACAGAGAGGTTAGGCTGGCCTCAACTAGAGCCAGGGCTTTTTCGGCTGTGGCTCCGATCTGGTGGAACACTCTGTCACAAGAGACTAGGGCCCTGCGGGACTTGACATCCTTCCACAGGGCCTGCAAGACAGAGCTGTTCCACCAGGCCTTTGGCCAGGGCACAGCCTGACTCCCTCCCTCGGCAATCTTCGCGGAGCTCTGGCCCAATGGTTGCCAGTGGCTTGATTTGAATTAATTTTATAATGAATGATTTTAGAGTGTTGTGTTGTGTTGTACTTTTGTACTGTTCTATTGTTGTTAGCCGCCCTGAATCCGGCTTCGGCTGGGGAGGGCAGGATATAAATAAATTTTATTATTATTATTATTATTATTATTATTATTATTATTATTATTATTATTAATTCTAGGAGGTGGAGCTCTGCTATAGTAAAAAGATGCAAACTTTATTCATAAATACCTGTAAGGAAGAGGCACATTTATCCCTGACCCCAAGGTCACACGACAGTTTGAGACCCTCTTGTGATGAGTTTGAACTTCTGTAGCAAGGAGCCTTCTGAATCCATGGCAGCTCCCTGTGTGACTAGGTACCCTAGAAGACAAGGTTTAAAGATCAAGACCCCCACCTTAAATTGTCCCCAGTAACTAGTGAGGTGATGTTGCTGCGAAACTGGAACTTCCAGGTGAGTCCTGGACCAGCTGTAGTTTCTGAGCATGTTTTAAATACAGCCGTGCTTAAGGCATGTTGCAGTAACCTAAGGCATGTGTTCATACGTTACCAATACATGAGTAAACATAGAGAGACTAATGCCATTCGCGTGTTCCAGGTTACAGAATGATGAACTGCCGAGAAGTTGGAGAGACAGTGAAGCAGAGAGCCCAGCTCAAAAGAAGATGTGCGCATACAGTCGAATCTTATGTCAATACCAGCAACGTGATAGTGTCGCCTAGCACACCTGAGAGGAGCAGAGTAATGATGGGGATTCATGACAGGGTTATGGCACCCAGAGCTTTGATCTCCATCAGAGGTGAATGGCCACAGGACTTGTGGGAAGAAGAAGAAGAAGAGTTTGGATTTGATATCCCGCTTTATCACTACCCGAAGGAGTCTCAAAGCGGCTAACATTCTCCATTCCCTTCCTCCCCCACAACAAACACTCCGTGAGGTGAGCGAGGCTGAGAGACTTCAAAGAAGTGTGACTGGCCCAAGGTCACCCAGCAGCCGCATGTGGAGGAGCGGAGACGCGAACCCAGTTCACCAGATTACGAGTCTACCACTCTTAACCACTACACCACACTGGCACTGGTGGGGGGAGGAAAATGGCTGGAAGTGGGCTGCTGCCATTGCTGCCCCCAGGATCTGGCACCTGGGGTGTTTGCTTCACTCTCTCTAATGGCAGGACTTCCCCAGTGTTGACACATGTTCAGGTAAGGGCAGCCAGGTGTTTCAAATCAAGCAGTTTCTGCACTTCAAGGAGTCCCAAAGCAGGGAACTGACCCAGGGGGCAGGTAGCTTAGCTCTTGGCCTTGTTTTGCCTTTGCTACATACTTGGGCAAAAGTATTTAGATAGGCTAGGATGGGCAATGACAATGCAGCTATGGTTTGCAAGGAATCTGCAGGTGTCCTGGCAAAGGTGAGGCACCTTATAAGGTCCGGTGCTCCTTTTCTGAGGTTTCAAACCTCCAAATAGAGGCTTAAAATGCAAAGCTTTGGCCTAAAATTACTTGAACATACATATATAGTTTTACACATTTTTTTTCAGAGTTTTGGCACATCCACATACTAGTGTAGTATGTTAAGTGTATTGGGAATTGTAGCTCCATGAGAGGTAAACTACAGTTCCCATGATTCTTTGGGCGATGCCATTATCTGAGTCCAACTTCGGCTGGGGAGGGCAGGATATAAATAAATTATTATTATTATTATCCTTTAAATATACAGTGAAGGGGCTGATTTTACAAGATCTCTGCCAAACCCAGTTCAAGGACTCCAGATAAGCAGGAAGGTCTCTGGTTTAGCTCTGCCTAGCTTAATTTGATTTATAATCTTCCCAGCAATGATATATTTATTTTTTAAAGGGGGTTGGGAAGCCTTTCTTCCGACCATTCCTCTCTTTCCATAAGTCTTTTCATCATTAACTATCTTAATGTCAGCCCATGTCAGTGGTTGACTTTGGCCCAGTCTCGATTTCCAGGTTCTTTCTCTTCTCCCTCTTGCCAAGATGTGGCATAATCTCTTTTGCTGGAAGCAACTTAAAATTAACATAATATTAGTTAGAGCAAGCTTGTTCCTCCCTATCAATAGCATCTAATCAGCATCCTTACCTGAAAGGTAATCTCTGCTGATCTCCCGTTGGCCATCACACAGCTTCCAGGAATAATGGACGCTTTGTTTATTCAATGTTACAGCTGATACAGGAAGGTCAGATCCCTCAGCCCCCCCCCTTCCTTGTCCTTGGCTGCAGCAGCAAAGCAAGCAATGTCCAGGTATCTGCAAAGATACGGCCCATGCCCCCCCCCCAGTTCCCAGTACGGACCCATGGACGATACCCTTGCAGGGAATGTGGGAGCTGATGATGTACATCACAGAAGAAAGCACCAGTTTCCAAAATAGTGTCACTCCTGTTACTGAGGCATCTGTTGCAGAGCCCATTTTTCCAGCGTCTTGTGGAACAGGAGAGGGGCATGAGCTTTCCTGAATCTATTATTTGTTTTCCTTTGGGCCCTGCTGCTCAGAGCCTGGTAAACGGCTCCCTGAGCTCTATTAAAGGTAAAGGGACCCCTGACCATTAGATCCAGTCACGGATGACTCTGGGGTTGTGGCGCTCATCTCGCTTTATTGGCTGAGGGAGCCGGCGTACAGCTTCCGGGTCATGTGGCCAGCATGACTAAGCTGCTTCTGGTGAACTAGAGCAGCACATGGAAACGCCGTTTACCTTCCCACCGGAGCAGTACCTATTAATCTACTTGCACTTAGACGTGCTTTCGAACTGTCCTGATGAGGAGATAAGGCTACATAGACCAGATGAACAGAAAGTGTTGGTACTGGCAGCCTAGTTTCCTGGAAGTTTTGTCCCCCGAGAGATACTGTATTTTCCATGTATAAGACGCCCCCAGGTATAAGACGCCCCCTATGTTTTAAAGACAACCCCTATGGGACGTGGGTGGCATTGTGGGTTAAACCACAGAGCCTAGGACTTGCCAATCAGAAGGTCGGCGGTTCGAATCCCCACAACAGGGTGAACTCCCGTTGCTCGGTCCCAGCACCTGCCAACCTAGTAGTTCAAAAGCACATCAAAGTGCAAGTAGATAAATAGGTACTTCTCTGGCGGGAAGGTAAACGGCGTTTCCGTGTGCTGCTCTAGTTCACCAGAAGCGGCTTAGTCATGCTGGCCACATGACCCGGAAGCTGTACGCCAGCTCCCTCAGCCAATAAAGCGAGATGAGCGCCGCAACCCCAGAGTCAGTCATGACTGGACCTAACGGTCAGGGGTCCCTTTACCTTTACATTTAGGTATGTTTTATGTTATGAAAATAAGGTAGTGTGATGTGTATGTGCATTGTATAAATGTAAATGTATGTGTTTTATATGTTAATAAAAAAAATCAAAAATCAAATAAAATTGAAAAGGCACTCTGTCCCATTGAAGTTTGAGCGATTGAGAGCAAAGCTACAACACTCCTGGGGTGTGGTCAGTATCCCCCGGTTTGTGGATTATCCTTTAGCAACAAGTAGCAACAAGAGATTCTCCAGAAACTGTTTTCAGCAGCACAAATATTCATGTTTCCTATGTAATATCAGCATTCACTGAGACTTCCCCCTCAGAGCTGCAGGCTTGCTAGAGAGACGTGCAGGTCTGGCCATGTGCAAAATGCCTTTGTTTCACCACTGAGTACTGAGTAGCCATTTTTGTGTAAAACTATAGTTACATTAGATGCTGTAACACAGCTGATGTGATGTACAAACTGACACACAAACCACCTAGATAATTCATTCCGAAGTGAACTTTGAACCGGGGACTTCTGGGCTCAGAGTCTTAGCTACTATTCTACATCAGCTATTCTACAAACTTTCACGAGAGATCAGTCTTTTTTCATATTGTTTATTCTCAAACCCCTCATTTATTCTCATAATCTTACTTCCATTGATGCAGCAGTTCCAACAACTTGTCACATTCTGTTACATTCAGTGTATAATCTTTAGCATGGCCAAAACCTATAGCATCACAACTACTTTTCATTCAGTTTCTTTTCTTTACATAATTTATTAATGAACAGCATAATACTTTTATACAACACAAACTATGATAGGGACAACAAGGCTGTGTGTGCAACTAACCTCGGCAAAGGCTTTAAGGAACATGACTCATGAGTTCCATAAGAAATTTCTGTTTTAAGAGAAGACAATTTCCATGTATGTATGGCTTTGTGTGAACAAATGTTTACAAGTTCATTCTGTGTGGTTCCAAAAAATTACCACTACTGAGCAATAATAGATTTTTCATGTGTGCTTTCACAGTGTTCACAGTAATTTCCCTAAGTTAGTGTCAGGGACTGGGCAGAGGAGGAATAGTGGAGACCGCCTCCCCATCCCGACCCTTCCAGGGAAGAGGAAGACAGTATAGATTTACAACAGGGGTTTGAGGGAGGTAGCAGCTCAGAGTCAGATGAGGGGGAAAGCTGGGAAATAATGGGAGAGGAGGAGGCAGAACCAGGTTAGCAGCTGGCTGACACGGTGTCATTAGAAAGCATCCCAGACCCTCCATCTCCCAGAACCTGGCATGCCTTGAAAGTAGGAGAGCAAAGAACTCAAAGACAGAGGGCACGTAGCAGGACCTATAGGACAGGATGAGAATGATGAACAAGGAAGTGGGAGAGACGGGGGTGGAGATTCACTTGGGACAACACCATTATCCAAGAGGCTGGGTTCTATAGCCTCTGTCTATGAAGACTGAAATAAAAAAATGATGGTAAGAAACTATTCATTGTCTTTATACTTTCCTGGGCAACGAGCTGGAAGCTGCTGGAAGCATCCTGACAATTAAGGCTGCAACCCTGTTGTCCCTACATGGGTAGAAAAGTAGAGAGACACCCCACACCAAAGTAGTAGAGTCCTTTGGTCTCCTACCAGGCCAACCCCATGCAGCTGGGCATAGCAGTGAACCAGTGCATTCATCGTTCAGTGGCTCATTGTTCCTCAGATGCTGTGTCCAACTCCTCTCCTGCTTCCACCATGAGACACATCTTTGTACTAGGGCTCCGAGGAAGAAAAAGCTGCCGGATACAAGACCTCACCTTGGAGAGCACAGGGAGGTTGCAATACTGCATGCCTAACAGCGCAACGGCCAGCAGAGAAGTAATCTGGTGAGGAAGGGAGAGCGATACTGTTTTTATGGGGTGCCTTAGCATCTTCCAAGATAGCCCGCCTTGTCATTCTGAAAATGGACTTACCATGTGAGCGCTGCAATCATTACTTGGAAAACATGATGATGAGAACCCATGCTAGGTCTTATTATCCCAAAGTCTCAAAGTTGAGAGTTGCTAACTCAACTATCCATATACCTCTATGCCATTCTTGGTCATTCCAGTGGACCACCAGTGGCCTCAGGATCACAGTGGAGATATCATTTCCTGGAGCTGGAACTTGGCACCTGGTAGTCATTGACAGACCTGTCTCCTCCACATGTTCACCCAATCTGTTGGGGGTGGGGTAACCTTTATACTCATTTGCATCATAGCATCTTATGGTAGATTGCTTGTGAAGTACTACGTCTCTGTCACAAGAGACTAGGGCCCTGCGGGACCTGACATCTTTCCGCAGGGCCTGCAAGACGGAGTTGTTCCACCAGGCCTTTGGTCAGGGCGCAGCCTGACTCCCTCCTCTGGCAACCTGTGCAGAATTTTGCTTAATGGTTGCCATTAATTTGATTTTAATTAATTTGTATAATGAAATGTTTTTAGAATGTTGGATTATTTGATTGTTTGATTGTTGTTAGCCGCCCTGAGCCCAGCTTCGGCTGGGGAGGGCGGGATATAAATAAAATTTATTATTATTATTATTATTATTATTATTATTATTATTATTATTATGTTCTTTTAGATTGGAGATAGACCGTTATTTTCGAGAGCTGAAAGTGATCTGAGAGAAGCTTCATTTCTTCTAGTATTACTTTTGTTCTATTGTTGACATGGATCAAGCAGGTTTTTGAAGCAATACCTAAACTTGCAAGGCATGTTTCAGTAGAGAAAAAAGAAGGGTCAGGGCACACATTATGGGCAGTGCTCCCTCTTATCATGATCAGCTCTGAAATATTGTCTGTCTCCAGTTTTAGACAAACTGAATATTACTGATCACCATGTTTTAGGGAAGCTGGGGGGGGAATGTTACGTCCTTCCTCCTACTACACAGAGGAGCATGGTCAAGTCAGCACCATCAGCACAGAAGGAAGTCAGGCCCACCAACAGAGACAGGGAAGAAGACCAGGGAGCTGGATTCCTACAGCTCCATGTCAGAGGAACTTGAATCTGCCTGGGTCCTCTCCAGTTCCTTCTCAGTCAGCCCATTATGAGTCTTCTCTAAATAAGAGGTGGAACTCAGCATGTTAAAGACATATATGTAGCGATCCTTCACTCCGGCCAGTTCAACAGAAGATTTCTCGGTTACATTGGAAGACTCCATTATTTAAGTGGCAGAAGAATGAGCTAGTCTAACTCATCTGGAAGGCACATGAAGACCAATGTCCATTGCCTATCGAGTTCCCCGGAAGTCCTTTCTATTGCAACAAAGGACTTTAGAATGGATACCCATGACAATTGTCGATGTTATTTTGTCAAATTCTTTGCAGTGTTTTGTAGATCCATCTATTCTATTCTTCACCAACAGCAGTGGAGGTTCTGGTTTCTGAAAGGAGTCAACCATTTAGTTTCTTAAGTGTTCCTACATCATCCCCTTGCGAATCTTGACAGTGGGATTCTTAAACTCTCCACAGCCCATGAATGTACTCTGGAATTGTTAGAAAATCCAGAGGCAGCTTTTCCATTGCTTTGAAAGATGCCTTCATTTAGAATAAGGGCTTCCTCTACGTGTATGTACAAGGCTAACCTCTGTGCTGCTGATGGGACACGAAGCATGATGTGTCTCTTTCTTGGGATGACAATTCTCTTGTATAGAACTAATGTTGGTTGCAACCCGAATTGCACTGAAGTCAACAGCAGAGTTTTCCTTTATTCTAATGGAACTAGATTGCATGCATAAGGGAGGATGGGTAACCCTGATATTTTCAGACGTGGATTTTCATTTGAAAACCAATGAAGAAATGGAAAGAAGCATCAAATTGCCTCCAGCTGAGACTGCTACTCTAACTCTGCTTTTCCGTCTTTGCAAACCAAATGTGATATTTTAGAAAACCCGGTTCTTTCGTTTCATAACTTAAGTGCATTGAGCAATTTCTTAAATATAGCTCACTCAGAAAATAAAGTTATTTTTTGCTGTGCAGAACATTTCTATCATTAGGGATAAACCTGATGCAATATTAGGTGCGCTTGTATCTTGCATATAAATGCACACGCCCTTACATGAACACACTCAAACACCTTGACACACATGCTTGCCAGGCACCAAATTGATAGCTATATGAACAAACCATGAGCCTTCCCACCCCTCCCTACATTTTTGGCAGTGTCAAAAATGCCTCCCATGTCAATTATTTTCTGTCACTCATTGCAAAATAATAATAATAATGTTCATTTATTAGTTTAAATTGCTCTCACTCTCACATGCCCAGATCTAACTGACATCATTCTGATATCATCCTGTTCACTGTGTGATTCTGATAAGGTGGGTTCACTTACGTGATTAATCCAGGAAGGAGAAAGAAAGAGCAACCAAGGAAGAAATGATAGCAATGCAGAAATCGCAGAAGCCACCAGGATTGCCAAAAAGGATTGCAAAATGCACAAATTATTGAAAATTATCTAAGTTCCCCCCCCAAAGGGTAGTCCACCCAAATGAGGAACTTTTGTTTCAGCCCCAAAGTGGGAAATATTGCTTGCCTATCTAGTCTAAGCCTAAAGTACTGCTTTTTGCAACTTGCCTTCAAGACAGCCTTAAATAAAACACAGGGGGGGATAAGTTTTTGTCTTCTTTCATGCATTCCTTGACACTTCAAAATTTAAAACTCAGTTTCAAAAAGTCGTTCCATAAATGGGTTCGCGAAAGGAGAACAGAGTTTTGAATTCTTCCTTCACAAATGTTCCTGATTTCTGCTGAATTTTTCAAATGGTTAACGAAGCTAGCCATTTCAAAATCCTTTCCTCTCCTTCTCTCCAGGCGGCACCTGCAGTGAGCCCAGCCCTGGTCTGTTCAGAGCCTCAAATGCCTCAAGATGTGAAGTAGGAGCTCTGCATGGAGTACAGGTGGTCAATGGGGTTCCCCACTCTGGACTGCAAGGGCCCAGGTTCCACAGTTGTTAAGAAACAGTCGCCCAGGTTGCTGAGGGAGGTGTCGTCACTGTCCATCTCACACAAAAGGTGCTCAGAACCTTCAGAACAGAGAGAAAGATTTGTTCCACTCAGGCACAATCCACTCACACAACACTGAAATGAACAGGAGCTGCTCGGGTGCAGAGTCGGGCGAGAACTTCTTTCAGAAGTGCCATCAGAATTTTGACTAAGCCACTATAATAATAATAATAATAACAACAATAATAATAATAATAATAATAATAATAATAATAATAATAATAATATCTCTCATGTGTTTGAGGTAGCTAAACAGACATGCAATCTGAATCAAGGATCTAGACCAGGCATAGGCAAACTCCAGCCCTCCAGATGTTTGGTACTACAATTTCCATCATCCCTAGCTAACAGGACCAGTGGTTAGGGAATTGTAGTCCCAAACATCTGGAGTTTGTCTATGCCTGATCTAGATGGAAACCAGACACGTTTAAAATCTCAAGCTACACTAGCTTAAGCCTGGAAGCGCGGATATTGTCTTAGAGGGCTATGGACTCATGACATCCTAAATTCACGTTGCTAAGGGGTTCCGCTTAGTCTGTCTGAGACGTTGCAATGGGACATACAGAAAGAAGCCGTTTCAAACTCTGACTCAATTTACAGCTCCCTCAAAATGTGCAATATGCAGGGTTTCCGTTCTTACCATAAGGGTGCATGTGGTCTCCTGGCATTTGTGGCGGAGTGAGCCCTTGCCGGAAGGGGTCTGAACTGTAAACACTTTGATCAATGACCAATACTTGTTGTGGAGGTGGTTGCAAGGTGGTATAAGAGTTCATGATTCCTTCGAGGCCTGTGTTGTTGCCACTGTTTGTCTGAGCTGGAAGACAATGGCAAATAAAATGCATGCGTTCATAAGATCAGTCTCCCAGTACCTTATTATTTCACTTATGTCAGCAAGACCTGGCTCTTATCTGTCTTCTATACTGGTGCCTTTTTTCTTAAAGAACTTTTTTCTTGAATTTCCAGTCCCAGGAGGTGTGAACTCTTTCCCAGCTCCCCTATTTTCAAAGCCATACCCAACCAACCCATATACAACTTCTCATAAATGAATTAAACCATCAGTCAACTCAAATATATGAGCTGCTTAAAGAGTCACAGCCAGCCAGACCTACATTTTCTCAAGTTCATGAAAAATATAACTATAAGCTCCTTTGGAACTGGGATGCCAAGTTCACTGTACGACAGGACTCCTGTGATGATGATGATGATATTTATACCCTGCTCATCTGGCTGGGTTTCCCCAGCCACTCTGGGCAGCTTACAGCACATAAAAAATTGTAAACGATTAGATATTGAAAACTTCCCTAAACAGGACTGCCTTCAGATGTCTTCTAAAAGTTAGATAGCTGTTTATTTCCTTGACATCTGATGGGAGGGCATTCCACAGGGCAGGTGCCACTACTGAGAAGGCCCTCTGTTGCACAGAATGGAAATCCCCCCCATGTTTCAACCCCCTTCTCTCTCCCCCCCTCTCTCTTTCTTTCATTCTTTGACATGCAAAAGAACCCTCAACATGTTCAGTCTTAGAGTCAATTCAGAAAAGATGCTGAAAGATCAATGTCTGGATCTCAGACTTGTTTTTCTTTTTAGTTCAATACATCTGAGAGGGTTGGGGAACATTGGATCAGGAAACTCCTCTGCTTTTTGTCTCACAGAGGGAAGTGTACACACTTTAAAGGGGGTGACTGAGATCAGGAAAAGAACACAGGAAGGGTTTCCCACCACTGCTTTCCCAATTCATGTCCCCTCACTGAACTAAGAGAGAGAGAGAGAGAGAGAGAGAGAGAGAGAGAGAATATTCAGAAGACCCAGCCATGGATCTCCCAGTGCCTTGTTTTCATTGGCCCTTAATTCCTCTTATCATTAAACTAGATGTGTTCACTGTTCAGGGTGGGAGTTGAGTAGCATCATGCAAAAGAGGGGCCGTTGTGCTAGAAGAGTGACCCAAGCGTGGAAAGAAGAGTTGAGATGGGAAGCATGTTCAGCCTTGCATAGTAAGGGGAAATCGGGAAGCAAAGCTAAGGACTGAAAAAGCTATGGAGATTACAGTGGAAAACACACAACAATCTGCGGAGAGTTCCCAGGTAGGACATGGCAGCTGAGATGTCCTAGGAGCCAAGTGAATCATAACTTCTCCGTATCAATAAATTCCAGTTTTTCAAGGTAACACCCAAGAACTGAGTGTTGACAAAGCCATGGGATAAGTCAAATCAATATTGTGGGGAGGACCATAGCTGTTCATGGCATGCTATTAAAGTCTCTGAGGAAATGAAATCTTGCCCATTGCAGAGGACTGGTTCACTGGCCGCCATATATTGTTGATGCCCTCCCTCATTCAGCGTGGCATATTCTGCCTTCTGGCTCAAGTAGGAAGCACCTGCATTTGAAAGGAGAGGAGCTAGGAAAGTATTTGGTCCAGCAACTCCTGGTGCTTCCATGGAAAGAGAATCTACTTTCCATTTTCAGAATCCTGGCTGTAGGTGGTGGAGTTTCAAGGAAGAGGGAACAGGCAGCTCCCATGACAGAAGGGGGTTAGGAGACAGGCTTACCAGAAGTGAGCCTCTGTGTTGTTTGCTGATCTTGCTGTTGCTGCTGCTGTCGTCTTGCTAATTTCTTCATCTGTTACAGAAAGGGAGGAAAGGTTAGAACAAGCCAATATCCCCTCCTTTTCTTTTCTTAAATGGTGGGAAAGCATCCACAAGGTTAGCAGAAGCATGATGCTGCCGTTACACTTTGATAGTTCTTAAGATGGGCATCTTAAAATGGGCTGAGAGAGAGAGCCCTGTCTAAGGAGGAGGTGGGGTTGCGGGCTTCACGGCCCCTCCACACGTGCGATGGGCGGAGGCCAGCCCCCGCGCGATTGGGGGGATTCCCGGCTGCGTCACCCCCCAGCCAGCCAATCGGCCAGTTCAGGGGGTGTGGCCTGCCCTATTTAAACCAGGACGTGGCCGGGGATCTCCCTCTTTGCCGCTCGCCAGCTGTTCCTGCTTTTCCCACCCTCCCGCCCTATAAGGTTGTCATTCTTTGACCTTGCTATAGACCTTGGTTGGTCGCCATTGAGGGGCCTGGTAGGAATTTTTCCACTTGGCAAATTGGCACCAGCCACTTGGTTTTCACCTACCTTGTAGCAAATCATCACAACTTTTCAGGTATTGGCAGTTAGGCATTGGTATAGTTCTGTAGATGGAAGAGGGGAGATAGCGCCATCACCTGCCCCATATATTGAAGGGTAGTCTGATAAAGGATTCCGGGGGGTGTGGCCCTGCCAAAGCCTAGGGAGGTGAGGGCCTAAGGCACGCCACCTAGCGGTGACCCTGGGGGGAGTTCCTAGTTGATGTGCATCAGCAGGACTCCCCCTATTGGTGGTTAACCCTTCCCAGATGTCGAGCGGACGGGCTGAAGTCAGATATAGTCAGTTAGGACCAATGCCTAAGCCAATACTGCTCATCACCTGTAACCAATAAAGTTGTGGCCTTTTTTAGCCCATTAACCTTAATAATTGTGTCATGTGTCATTATTTCCACCGGGACTCAACCATACAACTTCTGCCAGCCTATGCAGCTCAGTGCAACTATGCTAGATGGTTTGTAAGATAGCTTCCCAAATCCAAAAATGCAATCTGCAAATTGCCTATTCCTACTCCAAACTAGGACTACATTTTAAGTTTAGATAGATAGCCCTCCTATCTAAAAATGGATGAAAGGCCCCAGCGTCATTATGTAGTAAGTGATTCAAGGAGAAATGTTGTTACCTTAGCTCTTTGATTCTGGAACCAGACCTGAACAACTCGGACACTCAGCCCCGTCTCGGCTGCTAACGTTTCCCTTACCTTCATGAAATGTCAGAACAGCAGACATGATTATTCGTTTAAAACAGAGGCAAAAGGATCAGCAAAATACTAAATGTGTAGGACTCTCAACACAAATTTCAACATTTTCATAAAAGGGTTTTTTCATTGTGGCACAAAATCTCAACGTTTGCAGTTGCTCCCTAGATTTCTCACCAAAATCCAAAACCTTAAGAACTGGAAGTTTTTGGAGTTCGGCAGTCAGATTTCAAGCATGTGTCTCCAAACAGGGGAGCTGTGAAAACACGCAGAACACTGTTCAGTGCGCATCAAAAGTGATCATGGGGATGAAGCAACTCCCCTGGGGGGGGGGGAGTTGCAGCATTTGAGACTTTTTGGTTTAGAGCAAAGGCTAGTAGCAGGTGACAGGATAGAAGTTTTAAAAATTATGCATGGCATGAAGAAAGGTTTTCCTTACTGTCTCATAACACTGAATGTTGGAAGATGCAGAACAGACAAAGGAAAGCGCTTCTCCGCTCAGTGCATAAACTATGGAATTTTATCCCACAAGAGGTAGCAATGGACACCAATTGGATGGGTTTAGAGAAATGGCTATTAGCTACAATGACTATGTCCTATCCAGGGGCAATATGCCTCTGAAGAGTAGCGGCTGGGGAACAGAAGTGGGCGAGGGCTTTCCACAGGCTCCTCACTGGCCATTGTGAGAAAAAGATGCAGGAATGGCTGGACCTTTGGTTTGATCCAGCAGGGATCTTATGGTTTAATGTGGGATTATTATTTTTCTAAAGAACCCACAACTCTTTAGTTTTTCCCTGTAAAGGTAAAAAAGGTAAAGGACCCCTGGACAGTTAAGTCCAGTCAAAGGCGACTAGGGGGTTGCAGTGCTCATCTTGCTTTCAGGCCGAGGGAGCCAGCGTTTGCCAGCTTTCCAGGTCATGTAGCTAGCATGACTAAACCGCTTCTGGCGCAACGGGACACCGTGACAGAAACCAGAGCACACAGAAATGCCGTTTACCTTCCCGCCACAGCAGCACCTATTTATCTACTTGCACTGGTGTGCTTTTGAACTGCTAGGTTGGCAGGAGCAGGGACAGAGCAACAGGAGCTCACCCTGTCATGCGGTTTCGACTGGTAAGCCCAAGAGGCTCAGTGGTTTAGACCACAGTGCCACCCACATCCTCTGAACAGTAGCTGCTGGGGAAATGAAGTGGGGGAGTGTGCTGTGCTGCTCAAATCCTGTTTGGGGCTTTCCACGGGCATGTGGGGTGTGAAACACAGTGCAGTCAAATACATCATTCCTAGAGTGGACATGTTTACACATGAAGAGGAATGTTTGTCCAGACAGTAGATAAACTTCCTGTTTTCTCCTGTGCTGGGACAAACTTCCTCTACATGTGACCAGAGTTGGGTATGACCTTACCTGTGCAGGTAACAAAATAGCACAGGGCAGGCAGCCATCTCTCTCTCTGACTCCATTCCTTGAAGAAGCAACAGCTCCTTAACCTGAGATGCTCTCTTGGCTGGAAGCCAAGAGAGGACAAAAGAACTATCTCCTTATGGGATAGATTCCAGGTGTATATATTTTGTAACTTAAGTCTGCCTTCTGGGATCCATTTGTGAACAGAATGTGTGAGTAAACTCTTTTTATACTTTTATACAAGACTGTGTCGTGTCTATTCTTTTTAGGAGGGAATAAAAGGGGAATTACCAGGAAACTTATTTTAGAGGTTTATGCAAGCTTGGCAAACCTATCAGCTGTGCAAGTTTAAAAGGGGAATGTTACTCTGCTAAATCATAGAACTGGTTAGGAAGGATATTGTTAAACAATATATCCTCTCCTGCCTTCCTGAACATTCCCACAGGGCACCTCACTGGTCATCGTGAGAACAGAATGCGGGAATAGCTGGCCCTTTGGTTTGATCCAGCAGGGAATCTTTTTTCCAAACTAAACAACCCACAATTTTTGAGTTTTCCCAGCAGGTAAGGGGCTCTCAGGCTTAAGTAGGCTTAAGCAGGGCTACACAACTTGCAGTCCATCAGCATGTCATCTACATACAGTGGCTCACGCCTGGGTCATTAAATCTCTCTTGTCCTTTTGCTGACTGCTCAGGAGTGATGGTCAAGTGCCTGGGAAATCACAACACTTGCCTGTTGGGCTGCATTCTGTTTAGTGGACCACACGCCTGAATCTGACTGCCACCGACAGAGCACAATGTCTAGGAATTATTAAGACAGGAGTCACTCTACGGCCATGGAATTCAACAACATCTGAGGCAGTGTAAACTGGCTACCTCTGGTGATTCCAGTGTTCATGGTGCCAGTTTCTCCTTATGATCAAACTGTACCTTCCTGCATGGTTTAGAAGACACTTCAAACGATGCCTTGAATGCCCGGCGCTGCTGGGTCGTCAAGATGGTCCGGGGTCGTTTCGGCCGCTTGTGATCCTTGCTCTCCTCGGCTGTTTTCCCAGTGCCATCTCCCATTTTGCACAGGCTCCCTTCATCATCACTTTTACCTTGAAAGATTGGGGAAAGGGATAAAATCCCGCACAGTGTGATTCACGAGCCAGCCTTTGCTTAAAACGAAATCACCCCAAATTGAGAAGCCGCATGGAAAAGCTCCATACTAACAGGAAGATGCTCAAAAACCCTTTCAGAATTTGCACAAGTAGGGCTACAAAGCACTCGGAAGCATTTGGTAAGGAAAGGAAAGACAGTGGAGAGAAACCAGGAGTCCTGTGTTGCAACCTTTACAGGGATGTGGCTGGGGTGATTGTAAGGAAATAACAAAGCAGTCAGGTGGAATATTGCTGAATAAGATTTTGTAAATGGGAACACAGAAAAGGGAGATGTGAGGGAGTCAAGAAAGAGGGTTATGGAAATAACATTTAAGAAAGTGAACCTTTTTTCTTATGCCTTTTTTCATGTCTTCTTTCTCTTTTTTCTGATATGTTTAATGTCTGTATTTCTGTATTGTATTTTTTTGTGATTTTGTATTTACTTTGTTTTTTTATTTGTGGAAACTTAATAAAACATTTATTTAAAAAAAGGAAATAACAAAGCAGTCAAAAGAGGATTATAAACTCAACTCAAATCTGGTTACACAGCAAGTCAGCAGCCATCTCCCAGTGGCCTAAATGCCTTCCTAAAGAAGGATATTTAAACATCCTTCTGCAAACTAGAAACAAGATGGCCAGACAGGCTTCTCTGGGCAAAGGTTTCAAAGTGGGAATTAGCCTTGCTCCAGTTGCCACTAATGGAACCTCAGACAGCCTAACCCTAACCCTAGATTCAGACCATTTCAAATTTTTAAAGTCAACAGTAACATTTGGAATTAAGCCCAGAGATTGTTACCAAGTGCAGTTCTGTATGTACAGGTATCATATGGTGTTTTTAGCTAAGACCCAACCTATAGCTCAGCCCCAAATGCTCTTTAAGAATGTCCCCATTGCGCACTGGAGAAATCTCACCTCAAGGCTCTCGAAGCATGCATCACGGCAGCCAGAACTCCACTGAAGAGTAATTAAGCAGGCTTTTCAATTAGCATGTGTGTGAAACGCCGGGACACTTTACCTGGGAGGTGTAGAAGCTCTTAAGCCATCGGCCTCCATTACTCTAAGTAAATGTCTGGAATAAGGTAGTCCTAATTGGCAAGGTTAGCATTCCAGTAAAATGTTTGGCACTAGAGTGTGCGCCTTCAATACTATGCCGCTTCAGGTTGCACATGGAGGGGCGCACGCCATTTTAAAAAAATGTTTCCTCATATTAACAGTTCCTTGCAAACAGAAAATGAGCACAGCAACGGAGAATGGTTCTGGCCCTAAACCAAGACCCGGCTGTGATAATTTTCAACTTGCACGGTGCATTTAAAAACGACAGCAAATCTATGGAGTGGTAAAAGCTTTCTGGGAAATGATATATAATGAGTTAAAGAAACTGTTTAAGAAAACTTTTGTTAAAAAACCAGAAGGTTTTCTGTTAGGTATACAGTGGTACCTCAAGTTATGAACTTAACTCCCCTTACATTTCCCCTTACTTTTTAGAAGGAAAAATGTGCGTCTTATGGAGCAAAAAATACGGTAGTTCAGTGTCTACAATGCTGCCAGATTCTTAACTAGATCAAAACACCTCTCTGGTGCTGCGTTTGCCCCTCAGCGCATTATTGCTAGGAGGCGTTCCTGTTTCTCTTTTGCAGGATGACTAGAGAAACGGGCTGATCAGAAGGAACATTTTATCATATGTGGTGGGAATGTAAGAAAGTAAAAAACTTCTGGGAAATGATATATAATGAGATGAAAAAGATGTTGAAATATACATTTCTTTAAAAAATCAGAAGCATTTTTACTTGGCACTATAGGTGAGGATATTAATAGAAAGGATGTAAAATTGTTTTTATATCCAACAACAGCGGCAAAAGTATTGGTGGCTCAGAAATGGAAACAAGAAGAAATACCGACGAAAGAAGAATGGCAGACAAAATTCATGGACTACGCAGAATTGGATAAAATGACAGGAAGGATTTGAAACCTGTGGGACCAGAGATTTACAGAAGATTGGAAGAAATATACAAACTATTTGAAGAGCAACTGTAATAAGCAAATTACGCTACAAGAAGTTCTGTAAGGAGAAATATATGAAATATTGCAAAGAAGAGAAAGAAGAGAGATATTAGTTATGAGATTTAAATGTAATAGTGGAAATAAGAAATGTAAATCAAATAAATAGATTGGAAAATTTTCATATGTGATTGTTGGAAGTCAAAACAATTGTATAAGATGTTAAAGTACGTTTAATTATTGTTGAAAATGATATGTTGAAAATTAATTTTAAAAATTATATACGGAGGGAAAAGAGAGAAACGGGCTGATCAAATATTTCCCACATCTGTCCCTATAGGAGAATGAAATAGGGAAATGCTGTGAAATGGATGGGGAAGGGGGGAGGGAAACAGTGCGGAGAGAAGTCTGGGGGAATCCCATCCCATGAAAGAAGAGTGACCGTGTCCCCCCGCCACCCCAGACACCTGCTCGCCAAATCCCTCCAAATGATGGAAAGTTGATTCTGCTTTAGCGTGGCAATGCTTTTAATTAACTCTGCCTTTCAAGCCTTCCTCGAACAGGGTAGGAATTAATTAATCTTTAAGACTCCTCCTGGTGTCACATGGGAAAGGACTACAGGCGGTTTATATTGTCTGCCGTGACCTCTGCGCAACCCCAAGGCTCACTGGGGGAATGATGAAGAACCGGCTTCGTGTATGAAGATGAAGAAATTCTTTGGTTAGGGGGAATTAGGAAAAGGAGGGATGTTAGTACACTTTTAATTGGAAAGGGGGCTCCTCTTTCACAGGCGCCTGTTTACTTAGGCTTGGACACTGGGGCTCAAGGGAAGGAGTCATTGAACTGAGGGCTTTGCAGATTATGGGCAGCATATGGCTTCCAGCGCTTTGCTCTTTATTTTTATTTTCTCATAAAGTGGTCCTAAGTTTGCATTGTGCTCCTTGTTCCCTTATGTTTCTGACTGGGTCTTTAAAGATACATATATGCTGACTGGTCAAGTAGATGCCATAATCTCATAGCCTCACAATTAAATGTCACGGGGGAAAGTCTGTCCTTCCTCTTAGACAGAGAATGATAGAATCATAGAATTGTAGAGTTGGAAGGGACCACGAGGGTCATCTAGTCCAACCCCCTGCAATACAGGAATCTTTTGCCCAACGTGGGGCTCGAACTGACTGAGCTATGGAGCGCTCCACATTTATTTTGCTTTTTAGAAAACTTATATTCTGCCAGTCAACCAAACAGGTTCTCAGGCCAGCTTGTAGCAAATCAGGGCAGCCCTTTGAGAAGTTAAGCTGAGAGGGTTAGACTGCAATATAGAAAATATACTGGTGCTTTTAGTTTACATGTGAGAGCTTTACATGTGAGAGCCTAATGGCCCAATCCTACTTATGACTAGATTGTACTGAAGATAGTGAGACTTATTTTTGAGTCAGTGTGGTTTAGGGTTGGATTACACAACTTTGCTGTTTATCATCAGCATCTACGTAAAAAACAACAACGCCAATCAGGCCCAAATAAACAGAACTGGACTCCTTGATTAATTGTAATTCAGCAGCTTCACACCAGAGAACCCTTTAAAATGTCTTTGTTCAAGTATGACTACCTTAAGAGTGTGGGGTGTGAAACACAGGGCAGTCAAATACAACATTCCTAGAGTGGACATGTTTAGACATGAAGAGGGATGTTTGTCCAGACAGTAGATAAACTTCCTGTTTCCTCCTGTGCTGGGACAAACTTCCTCTGCATGTGACCAGAGGTGGGCGTGACTTTACCTGTGCAGGTAACAAAAGCACAGGACTGACCACCACATCTCTGTTTCCTCCATTTTGCTTTCATCGAAGAAGCATCAGCCTGAGAAACTCTCTTGGCTTCCAGCCAAGGAACAAAGGAGCAAAGGACAAAGGAACTATCTCCCTATGGGATAGATTCCAGGTGTATATATTTTGTAACTTATGTCTGCCTTCTGGGATCCATCTGTGAACAGAATGAGTGAGTAAACTATTTTATACTTTTATACAAGACTGTGTCGTGTCTATTCTTTTTAAAGAGGGTATAAAAGGGGAACTACCAGGAAACTTATTTTAGAGGCTTAAGCAAGCCTGGCAAACCTATCCGCTGTGTAAGTTTAAAAGGGGACTGTTACTCTGCTAAATTGTAGTACTTGTTAACACAAGTTGGGAAGGATATAATTAAACAATATATCCTCTCCTGCCTCCTTGAGCATTCCCACAAAAAGTGCTCTGGTTTCTGGATGCTGTCATTTCTCATGTCAGATTTGGGTTTGTTTATTCCAGAGGTAGTGAACCTTTCTGTTCCAATGGGAACTACTGCAAGCCAGCTTTGACAGGCAGACAGGGCCACCCAGCTCTCAACCAACTGAAGTCATAAGGGTGTCAGGTGATTCACAGGTAGGTCACTCACCTGCCAAAAGTAGTCCATGGGGCTGGGGGGGGAGTGGTTTTAAAGCACCGTACAAGGCTTGCAAAGAGCACTGTGCAGTGCTTTTAAGCGCCAATGATCAGCAGGCTTGAATTGCCTACTCATCAGCAAATGGGCAGGAAGCTCAAGTCTGCAGGGATCGGCTGTGTGCAAGTTGCGCATCAAGAACTCAGTTGCACAGCCAAACCAAGCATTCCTTGAACTGATGGGTGGGAGGTCCAAGCCTGTTTCCTGCACAGATCAGCTGCACAGAACTTGCTCTTGCAGCCAAATTATCCACGCCTCTCCCTGGCCAATTTTGCTCCATTGGTCTATTGCGTAAAGACAGGTTTGTTTCTCCATTCCTGGCAGGAGATAGCACATATGACAGCAGAAGATGAGCAAGTGAAGCAATCTGTGATGCTGTGGCTGACACTGTTAGGTCCTGTAATAGTGTTGCCCGAGTAGATATGGGAGCAAACATGGCATCTTGGTTTGTGGTGGGGTTTGGTCTCTGTGTTTGTGCCTTTGTGACGTGGTCTGTATGTGGTCCAACTACCAATGGAAAGAGTCTGAGGCTCAAGGGAGACTAGCTGTCTGCAACCAAGTACAGGTCGACTATCCAAGACCTGCAAGAGGGAAGTGTCATTGGCTATAGACCACTGGAAGTATGTTGGAGCAGCTTTGGCTTTGAGCCGTAGATGACATCAAGTGGTGCTTCATTATCTTCTCTTCGAGGTCTGTAGTGTAGTAGAGATCTAGGTTTGTGCAAGGAAAGTGGATTAAAGCACATTTTCTTTCTTTAGGGGGTCAGATTGTCCTTAGGAAAGGGACACGGAAGGGATAGATATAAGATATATGTTCAAAAATACAGTAAAGGTTTGCTATCTATGCTAGCATTTGACTGATGTTAAAGAGAGACTGAGTTGAGAAATAAGACCAAGGGTACATAGTGATAGAGGAATGTATTAGATATAATGTAAAGAAATATACAATAATAAGAGTACATTCATTTGTAAAAAAGGAATATACAATGGGATAGACAGGAAGTCCAACGTGTTGGTATATATATGATTTTGGAATAGTTTTTTGTCCTTATGTTTTGTTTTGTTTTGTTTTCCTTTAAGTATATAAACTTTGTATACATGCTGAAAATTACAGTATAATAAGCCTTGTGATGTAATATGGTAATGTTTACAGATGTAACATAAGAACTTTAATAAATAAATAAAACTGCAAGCAAAAACAAAAGGAAAGGGACACGGACAAAAAAATGTGCGACAATGACACCACCAGGTAGATAAATCAAAATAAATGCTCGTTGTCACATGATCTCCTCACTAACAAATCAGAAGCAATGCTCAGTAAAAGGCAGGCAGCACATAACCTCCACATGAAGCTTTGTGCAAGCAAATCAGGACAAATGCTCCCTGAACAGATCATCTGGAGAAGCACTTAATATCTATTGTTTTTGCATTTCATTTCCATTTGGCCTCCCTCCTTTACTTTTCAACCACCATCTCTTTCCAATTTAGAATTACAAGACATGCACCTGATGAAATGGACTGTGGCCCTCAAAGGTTTCTGCCATAATCCATTTCTGCCACAAAGAATCTTTATTGCTTTTGCCTCATTCTACTCAGTGCTCGGCGTGATGGGGCGTTGTGTTCAATTTCAGGAAATATTCCTGGAAGAAACCTGTGAATGGTACCTCTAAGGGGCAATCAGAGACGCATGACAACCTGGCAGCTAGCCGTGGAATGGGCCTGAGGCTCAATAGGCCAAGTCTGGCAGTCTCGGTCTTCTGCTCCACTGAGCCCAATCTCCTTCGCAAAGAACACGATGCAACTGCTCTCACTTCTGAGAACTATCTGGGCAGAGCAATTGAGTCTTTTCAATCAAACCTGGCTCTTTCTCATTGCGTATCTAGTTACTTCACTCCATTTACCACCCATCTGCCAGAAGATGGCAGCATTTTGCTGGTTTTGTTCTACGTGGCAGCTGCATTTTCTAGAGTCACCTCTCTGTCAAAACGGTCATTATCAAAGCCATCACGGTGCTGTTTGTGATGTGGGCGAGTGTGTGAGAGAGTCCGGTCCGTCCTACAATCCTAACCTTTCTCTGAAAAAGGTCTCATCCCCACTCTTGGATTTACAGCTGGCAAAAGAAGAAAACGTTCCCTATGTAATTCTTACTCATTCCTGCTTTCTGCCTCTTATCTCTCTCGTTGCGCCAACCAGAGCCAAGACTCTGACATGGAGGGAGAGGAATGCCAGGAGGGCTAGTGGCAGAGACTGTGTTAAACCCCCAGCACCCAAGCAAAGAGTCTTTCAAGCCAGAGACTGGTACCTCTGAAGGCAGCACCCACTGAATTCAGATTCTCCCAAGGGACTGGCACCCTCAGAACCACAGGGGGTATGGAAAGCTAAGGAGGTGCCAAGAACCTGCTGAAATTGTCTGTTCCTTGTGATCTGTCCAGGGTACTGAAGGACCAGTTGCTAACTTTGTTTCAACGTTTCTTGGTTTCTGATTGGACGTGCTGTCCCTGCCCACTGCTCAGCACTGCCTGCCCCTGACCCCGACCAAAGATTTGGAAGGTGATCTTGAGATGGAGGAAGAAATCAAGGAGACGACTAAAGGATAAAGTGTTGCAACAACGAATCTCACACTGAACGGATAGATGCATGCTTGAGTCATGACAAAGAAACAAAGGAAATCGTAAGAGGCAAGAAGGCTTCCTTCGGAAAATGCGAGTCTTGACCAAATGAGAACAAAAAAGGGTACAAACTCAGGGAAAAAATATAACAGCTGAAAATAAGGCAAGCAAATAAGAAAAAAATAGGAGGATATTGATAAAAACACTAAGACCAATATTAAAAAAAATTAAATACATGAGAGGTCAGGAAGACCATTGGGACATTAGATAACAAGGGACTGGCTTTGTTGATTGTGCCGCAATTTGTGGAACATCATCTGGTCACCGTATAAAAGTGAGTGTTCTCTATAGTTGTGCCTGTCCTCTGAGATACCTTCCATCCTTGGACTCAGGAGGCATCAACCTTTGGGTGCTTCTGGCATTTATTAAAAGCTCGTTTGTTTGTTCAGACTTCCCCTGATTTGTAGCACTCATCCTACTGCCTTGAATGGTATAAGATACCTGTACTATTTTTGAAACTGAAATGGCTTTGAATGCATTTTTATTTACTTCTTTATAAACTGTTTCAAGATTTATTCGCAATGATAAGTGGAGGGGGGTAATTGGGCAGTTCAAGACAATGCATGAGACTTGACAGAGTCTGAGACCTAGTTTTAACTGAGTTTACAAAACTACCTTTGGGCTGAGGCTGGGCTGCTTCAGTTTGTGGCTGTTGGGCCACAATATTTATCGCTCCTCCTTGCAAAACAATTCCCTGTGCACAGAACACTAATATGTTGGGGAGAAGGCTAAGTCAGAACTCAGACACAAGCCAGAAACAGGTTAACTGCTTGTGAGGGAACATTCTCCACAGAGTTTTTTTGATGGATTAAGCAGATATGGAGTTATTTTAATCAGATACAGGTTTGTTTGTTTCCTTGTTTCCTTGCTTGTTTCCTTGCTTGCTTGCTTTAAAGTTAGGTGTGTTTTATTCTATTGCTTTTAAATATTGCTCCCTTGAGCTTCAGCTGAAGCTCAACATCAAAAAAACGAAGATCATGGCCACTGGTCCCATCACCTCCTGGCAAATAGAAGGGGAAGAAATGGAGGCAGTGAGAGATTTTACTTTCTTGGGCTCCCTGATCACTGCAGATGGTGACAGCAGCCACGAAATTAAAAGACACCTGCTTCTTGGGAGAAAAGCAATGACAAACCTAGACAGCATCTTAAAAAGCAATCACCTTGCCAACAAAGGTCCGTATAGTTAAAGCCATGGTTTTCCCAGTAGTGATGTATGGAAGTGAGAGCTGGTTTGCTGCCGAAGAATTGATGCTTTTGAATTATGGTGCTGGAGGAGACTCTTGAGAGTCCCATGGACTGCAAGAAGATCAAACCTATCCATTCTGAAGGAAATCAGCCCTGAGTGCTCACTGGAAGGACAGATCCTGAAGCTGAGGCTCCAAGACTTTGGCCACCTAACGAGAAGCGAAGACTCCCTGGAAAAGACCCTGATGTTGGGAAAGACTGAGGGCACAAGGAGAAGGGGACGACAGAGGACGAGATGGTGGGACAGTGTTCTCGAAGCTACCAACATGAGTTTGACCAAACTGTGGAAGGCAGTGGAAGACAGGAGTGCCTGGCGTGCTCTGGTCCATGGGGTCACAAAGAGTCGGACACGACTAAACGACTAAACAACAACAACAACATTGCTCCCTTCCCCTGGGGTTGGTGTGAATCAGAAATAAATAACAGATATTTTGCAGCCCAGAGGATTGCGAATTATAAAACTAAGAGCAGATTGGGGAATGTCACCGGGGAACATTTCATACCCTGACCCCCAAATATCACAACAAGAGCCCTTCTGCAGCAGACCGTAACCAGCAGCACCCTTAAGACCCCCTTACCAGAATCAGACGCAGTTGGGCTCACTAGGCTGAGGAGATCACGCTCCTTCTCATAGTCGCTCTTGCAAAGCAGCTGGTCCTCCTTCAGGACAAATTCGTCCCCCTTCTGAAGCTGCTTCTCACAGACACAACAGCAGAAGCAGCCCACGTGGTAGACACTTTTTTGGGCTCGCATGACGAACTCGCTGGGGGCAATGGCTCCAAAGCAGCTGCTGCACTTCACTGCAAAGAGTCTGCCATGCAAAAGGCCCAAAGCAGAGTGTTAGGTTTAGGCCTCGATTGGGGTGGTCAGCTTAGCAGTCGGTTTTGGAACAGACCCCATTACTCCCTTACGTTGCCCCCCAAAAATTAAGGCTATCTTGTGCTGGCAATGGAAGGCAGAAATTGCTTGTTTTTCTTTCTCTGCGTTGACATTGCCCCAAACTTGTGCTTTAATCTTGCTTTTACTGACAATTTTTTGTGTCAGTGAATTTCAGTTCAGGGCCATAGCTGTCAAGCGTCCCTTATTTGGTGGGACAGTCCCTTATCCCAGCGCCATGTCCCGCTGCTGCCCCTTATTGATGATGTCCCTTAAATAAGCTACTGAAAGTAATGGGGCCCTTTCTATGTCCAGCTGTGCTTTGTCAACAACAAATTGTTGCTGTTTTTTGTGTTGAATATATGCTATATGGTAATTTATGGACCTAATAGGTATCTAAAGCCACTTGCACGCAACAAAATATGTATTTTATCAAAGTAATTGTTGATCCCTTATTTTGGCTGCTGATCCCTTATTTTCGAGGCTGCTGGTCCCTTATTTTCAAATCTGTAAGTTGACAGCTATGTTCACCTAGGGTGCCCTCTGACTTTTTGAGGAAAATCTCACTCTAGAACACAACTTATGTTCTAGCCAAACACCCACCAATCTGTAATGCCTGGAGGGAATATCAACCTTTGAGCTTCTTGGACCTTGTAATAGCCATGGAAACTGCAAGGTGGCACAGCCCTGAACTAGTCTGAACTAAGAACTGTGTGCTGCTCCAGATTGTGGCGGGGGCAGAAGGGGTGGGGAGTGACCCAAAGTTTCTCCACTTTAAACGGCACACTGCTTTCTCATAAAAGGCAAGCAGGCCACAGAGAAGAGCAGGGCTCGTCTTGCAGAGACAGGGTTGCCATTGCAAACTTTTGATTCCGAACATTCTGGCAAGTGGCCTGCACCTGTGGCAGGTTGAGGGTTGAGGCAAAATGGAGAAACAGGTGTGAGAGTAATCCCTGTGATCTACTGCTGCCCCATCACCATATAGCTTTGCCCTCCCAGCGCAACAAACACATACAGTGCATGTATTTGGCAGCTCACGAGAGCCAATGGGGGGGAATCACAAACCTGCAGACTTCAGTCTCACATGCAACAATGTGTGAAAGTGTCACAGTGGCTGAGCTCAGAAACCTGAAGGGGTTGTAACATGTCTACCCAGAAGCAAAAGGTTGCAGCAAAGAATGGAGTTCATGATTGGCTGTTGGACCTGTACTAACATTTCAGAAATTATTATGAAGTATAAATAAAGAACACAACAAACGTTCTTAGAATACACTGCTTGCCTTCCAGTTAGATCTTGAATTTATCCAGACCTGGGCACCTAAACACTGGTTGCCATAAATCTCTGCTGACTTAAAACACTTCCCTGCCGCCTGAAATATCGCACATGATCTTGTACTGGATTGCCAGCCTAAGATCAACTGATGAAAGACCTGCAACTAGTTTAAGACTCAAGAAACTTGAATTCTTGACATGGTTTAAGGTTGCCATGGCGAGAGAGCAGAGCTCTTGTTTCTTTAACAGCTGTGTGACTAGCAGAAATTCAATTGGTTGGCCCTTATTTAGATTTTGTTTATGGGTTTGCCTGTAGACATGCTGTGCCTATCAATCATATTGCTCATGTTCAGCTCCTGGTTGATCCACTCCAGCCTATCAGTCAACGACCCTTTATGGGGACCCTTCATGGGGTGAGCAGTGGGGACGGCTTCCAATCCCTGCCTTATGCTTACTGAAACCAAGAAGGTCCAAATAGGGATTAGAGGGGATCTCACCTGGTTACAGGATGCGGGTGGCCCTGTGGGTTAAACCACAGAGCTTAGGACTTGATCAGAAGGTCGGCGGTTCAAATCCCCATGACGGGGTGAGCTCCCATTGCTCGGTCCCTGCTTCTGCCCACCTAGCAGTTCGAAAATACGTCAAAGTGCAAGTAGATAAATAGATACCGCTCTGGTGGGAAGGTAAACGGCATTTCCACGTGCTGCTCTGGTTTGCCAGAAGTAGCTTAGTCATGCTGGCCGCATGACCCGGAAGCTGTACGCTGGCTCCCTCAGCCAATAAAGTGAGATGAGCGCCGCAACCCCAGTGTCAGTCATGACTGGACCTAATGGTCAGGGGTCCCTTTACCCTTTACATTTTACACCTGGTTATGGCCTCCTCCACTATGGTGAGGTGTATATTTTTATTTTAATAAATGACTTCTAATTTTGCATCTATTAACACTGTATAAATAAGCATATTTTCATGCAAATTGTGCCCTCTTTTGTGGATCCAATCCACATACAGTGAACATGCACAGAAAAAAGTAAAAGGTAAAGGACCCCTGGACGGTTAAGTCCAGTCAAAGGCGACTATGGGGTTGCGGCGTTCATCTTGCTTTCAGGCTGAGGGAGCTGGCGTTTGTCCACAGACAGTTTTCTGGGTCATGTGGACAGCATGACTAAACCGCTTCTGGCACAATGGGACACTGTGACAGAAACCAGAGCATGAAAATGCCATTTACCTTCCCACCACAGTGGTACCTGTTTATCTACTTTCACTGGCGTGCTTTTGAACTACTAGGTTGGCAGAAGCTGGGACAGAGCAACGGGAGCTCACCCCGTCATGGGGGTTCAAACCGCCAACCTTCCAATCGGCAAGCCCAAGAGGCTCAGTGGTTTACACCACAGCGCCACCCGCGTCCCATCTTGCTGGCATCCCTGTTGTCCAGGGAGGAAGTTTACTACCTCATCTGCTGTTTGAATGAACTAGGCCTAGCCCTAAGGTTTTTGCTCCAGAACGCAGAAGCTGCTGTGACAAATCTTCACACTGGGAGCCAGTGTAGTGTAGTGGTTAAGAGCAGTAGACTCATAATCTGGTGGACCGGATTCACTTCCCCACTCCTCTACATGCAGCTGCTGGGTTACATTGGGCCAGTCACACTTCTCTGAAGTCTCTCAGCCCCACTCACCTCACAGAGTGTTTGTTGTGGGGGAGGAAGGGAAAGGAGAATGTTAGCCGCTTTGAGACTCCTTCGGGTAGTGATAAAGCGGGATATCAAATCTAAACTCCTCCTCCTCCTCTTCTTCTTCTTCTTCTTCTTCTTCTTCTTCTTCTATGCACCCAAGATGCCCATTTTAAAGGTCAATTTATGTCTCTTTATCTCAATCATTTGGATCTCTTTTGAGATTTCCTAAGCAATCCTATTAGTGGCCATTACAGCAAAACTCTGCAAGAGCTAGGCTTGTTTAGCTAGAGATATGACAACTTTACTGTAGACCAGGGGTTGCCAACTTCCAAGAGACTGTGATCTACCCACAGAGTTAAAAACTGGCAGTGATCTACCCCCTTTTGGGGGTTCAGGTCACAGTTGTTAAGCTTTTTTTAGGAAGGAAAACCCTGTTTTGGGTGGTTCGGGTCAAGGTTGTTGAGCTTTTTATACCACAGACGTCCAGTGATCTACCAGTAGATCACAATCTACCTGTTGGACATGCCTGCTCTATTGCTGGACATGAGATGCCCAGTCAAACTAAAGCTGCTTCCAAGTGCTCAGCTTTTGTGATAGTAAATGTGAGCTTTGCTGAACCTTAATGACAAAGGTACCTCAGTTCCAAGGTCTCATGGCTCCAATCGTGGTATCTCTGTCTCCAAATACCAAACAGTGTCAGGTTCCCAGATGGGTTGTTAAGCTAAGGTTACCAGATTTTTTTTTCAATAAATCTGGGGACGTTTCCAATAAATAAATAAATAAATAAATAAATAAATAAATAAATACTACACATTTGGGATGTTGACGCTGCAGCGATGGCAGTGGCAGAGGGGCGGCCACCGCCTTGACCTCAACCACCACGTTTCCCCTTCCTCCAAGGCTTCTATCTCCTTTCTCCATGAGCCTGGACAGCCCCATAGTTGTTGGTTCTTCGGTGGTGGTGGTGGGGAAGCAGTGCGCGGTGGGTCAGGCATGGAAGGCGGAGAAGGAGGGCCGAGAGCGGTCATGGTGGCGAGGCTCAGGCAGCGAGATGCCTCCCTTCCCATCGGAGCAGCCCCAATACCATTCCTACTTACATGCAAACAGAAGGGGGCGGAGAGCCCTCAGCTGGGAAGGGAGGCTTCCTGTTGCCTAACTGAGAGATCCCCGCCCCCTCCTGCTTGCACACAAGCTCAGATAGGCAGCGTGAAGCCTCCCTTCACAGCTGAGTTCCTGGGGTCAGGGAAGTTGGGGGCAGCCCGGAAGCTGCATCTTAGAGACTCTGCACCACCATCATATGGGGACTTCCGAGCAGCTCCTGAAGCCAGCCAGAGCCAACTGCTCTGGGCTGCTGAGACTGCCGCTGCTGCGTTTCCCAGGGACATTAGATGAAATCCGGGGACATTCCGGGGATGGAATTTGTCCAGGGACTTATTCGCAAATCCGGGGACTGTCCCCGGGAAACGGGGACGTCTGGTAACCCTATGTTAAGCTACACCACAGGGGCTACATTATATGAAAGGCAGGGATCCAACATGGAATGCCATACATAAATCTAATTGCAGGTCATCACAACAATTGTGATGGCCTTCTTTGCTCAGTGGTACACAAAAACTTACAACCACCCTTGCCGTTCCTGGTCTTGCTTATCTTTCTATTTATCTGACTGAAGATGAAAGACCAGATATGTAATAATTCTGCAGATGTCCAAAACTGTTGTAACGGGAGCATAATTTATTGTAATTATTGTAAGCACACACAATCTTTTCTGGAGCCATTTCCAGCAACTTGGGCGGGGGCTTAGCAAATGCTTATACTTGTCTATTACGTGGGGGCCTTACCATGATTGAGGCAGCAGAAGCCCGCCCCGCCCCCCAGTAAAAATGCTTTCCTGCTCCTTCACACTGTGGCAGAGCAGCACAGCAGACTGCCCTTCGTTTTGATGGCAATGTCCAATGGGTAGAAGAGCAGACCTTAGATGGTAATGTTTTCATTGTGGAAAAGCAAATCGAAAACCATGGCAGCCTTGTCAATAATGCCCCCCGCCCCTGAAAAGTATGCAAATTCACCAAGCTCTCCTAAATCATTCCAGTCTCAGGGTGCATTTTCAGCTTACCCACCAAAACAGCCTAAGCCAAATACTCCAGCCTTACCCCAAGGTATGTATAGTGGCACCTTGGTTTATGAACTTAATCCGTTCCGGATGTCTGTTCTTAAACCAAAGCATTCTTAAACCAAGGCGTGCTTTCCCCATAGCAGTGGGGGACTCAATTTACAAATGGAACACACTCAACAGGAAGCGAAACATGTTCTTATTCCAAGGCAAAGTTCACAAACCAAAACACCTACTTCCGGGTTTGCAGCGTTCTTAATCCAAGTTGTTCATAAACAAAGCTGTTCTCAAAACAAGGTACTACTGTATCTGCTTTTTCATTTTTAAAGTGCGCCCCCCCAGACCTTCATTTCGTCTATTATTTATTGTTCCCAATAATGAAATATCGAAATATATTACTGATTGAAACAGCAACAAGAAGCCGGGCTGATTAAGAAAGGGGGCTTCTTCTCCCTGCAAAATGGACCACCAGTGGTTGTTGCTGGAAGAAAAGAACAATGAAAATGCAGACAGACAGCCGCAAGGCGCTGCACCACATCATATCTCAAATTCAGCCCAGGGAGGAAGAAAAGATAATCTTCCAGTCCTGGCCAGGGATAGCAGCAGGAGGAGGTACGATCCTGTGGTAGACGCAGCACTGAACTGCCTGGTAACAGGAGACATGAGAATGAGCTTGACCCACTGACGGATGGGAGATTCCTTCGCTGACTTTCTGAAGCACCACTTAACTCTGACAAGCCTGTGGTTTTTGTAAGATGAGCTAACACCACACTGGATATTGTGCTATGCCAGATATTTGGCTCTTATTCTGCCGAGAAGATGCAGAAAACAAAACCTACCATATGGGGAAGCTAATTGCAAACACTTGCTGCTCTTACTGAGGGTCCTATTTTTCAAAGGTCTGCTGAGATCCGGCAACAGCAGCAGTGAGAGCATCCAGCAAACATGCGTGCTCATGCAGCCAGGGCCCTGCCACACTGGAGACAAAAGATCAGCACTCCGAATGGTTTCGCTAGGACAAAATCTATCTCCTCTCCCTCCCTGACCCTCTCAAACCCTAGATGGACGAGTGCTGCTACAGAATCCCCACTAACAGTGACTTCACAGATTACATGAGGGTGAGATGAGAAGTCAACTAGCCTATTCCTCTCTGCCCCCCCAGGCCTCATTTTCATTTCATTATTTCATTACTTGATAGGATAGAGGCCACAGGCTATCACCAAATCTAACACCTGATATAAAACTATCCAGAGCAACTGAAGGAGTTGCAATCAGGCGCGGCTGATGATACATTTGCCTTCTTTAACTGACTTTCCTTGGCACAGAGCGTTAATTGTGAGGCTATCACAGATGGAAGGGGGTGTGTGGAAATAGATGGGATTTGCAGGGCTGCCCCTCCCAACGAACAACATTTTTCTGACATGACAGAACAGAAAAGAACGTGATTGACAGGGGCTTCTAGATTGCTGTTTGTTACTATGATAGTTGCATGTGACGCATTTGAACAATGACCTTCAAATCCCTCCAGAACAGGCCGTGGAGAGTCAGGGATTCCAGGATAAATACTGGACGGACACAATTCAAGAACTTCCTCCATCTCCTTATCCCACAGCTTTAGCTGCCATTAATGTGCATAATGCGTTTTCCCCATTTAAAAGGAAATGGAAACGGGGGGGGAGAGGAGAAACAAACTGCTCCCCCCAAATCAGGTTGCTTGGAGGGTGGTCCCTCTGCCCCCCCCCACCAGTGCAGTGCTTAGAAAAACATAGAAGCCCAGGCTGAGAAAGAGGCAGTTGGTGGGTGATCCTATGCTGTGGGCAGCTGATAGCAAGTGCATCAGAATCCATTCCTGTCTCCAAAGGACTCACCGTTTATTAAGTTTGAAGGCTTAAGGAAACAAAGACGGGCAAAGAGAAAACAATAAATTCCATCCACACCCTATTCCTTCCTTGCAGCACTTATTCTCTTAAGTTTCTTTCAAAACACAAAATTTCTTCTACAGTAGTTTCACTTCCCCATCTACCGTATTTTTCGCACCATAGGGCGCACCGGACCATAGGGCGCACCTAGTTTTGGGAGGCGGAAAACAAGAAAAAATTATTCTGAACCCCAGAAGCCAGAACAGCAAGAGGGATCTGGCTTCTGGGATACCGTGTGGCTGTTCTGGCTTCTGGGGTAACCGCACCAAGCCTCCTCAGGGCAGCGGGATGAAGGCTCCCCCTGCCGAAAGAGGCTGCGCAGGGCTAAAGCAGAAGGCAGAAGCCAGGACAGACACGTCGCTGAAGGGGCACTGCACCTTCTCTCTCTCTGTGCAGCGCCCCTCCTTCACAGGAGAGGCGCTGCGCAGAGAGGGAGAAGGCGCAGCGTCCTTCAGCGAAGCTGGAGAAGGAACAGAAGGAGACCCTTCTGTTCCTCCTCCGGCTTTGCATGACAGGCGCATTGCTCAAGGGGCGCTGCGCCTTCTCTCTCTCTGTGCAGCGCCTCTCCTTCACAGGAAAGGTGCTGCACAGAGAGGGAGAAGGCGCAGTGCCCTTCAGCGAAGCTGGAGAAGGAACAGAAGGAGACCCTTCTGTTCCTCCTCCGGATTCCAGGAAAGCCGCGTCGCCTCGAAGCCAAGGAGCCTGCTTCCTCAACCTCTGGCCTCCAGTTGTTTTTGGCCTACAACTCCCATGATCCCTAGCTAGCAGGACCAGTGGTCAGTGATGATGGGAATTGTAGTCTCAAAACATGTAGAGGGCTGAGGTTGAGGAAGCCTGCATTAGACTGTGTGTACAGACCCTGCAAGGATACTAACTGTATGTGTTTAGGTTCTGTGTGCATGGTTGAGCACTCACTGAATGCTTTTTGCTTTTACAGAGGTCTTGGCCGTGAGTACAGTGGATGCTCGGGTTGCGAACGTGATCCATGCGGGTTGCGATTCGGCGCTTCTGTGCATGCGCAAAGCGCGATTTAGCACTTCTACACATGCGCAACCGCCGAAACCCAGAAATAACCCGTTCCACTCCTTCCGGGTTTCGGCGGGTGCGTAACCTGAAAAAACACAACCTGAAGTGGCTGTAACCTGGGGTATGACTGTACAGAGTTTATATATGTCCCACTTGTATGTGCTGTGGATTTGTGCAGACAGTACGTCAGACGGGGCGATGCCTGCCATCACAATCCTGCTCCCTCCCGCTTACTCGCATGTGTTCACACCAGTGCTATTTTTCTATAATAATAAAAGAGGTGGCAGAACTCACCATGAACGCCTCCCTTGTTCTCTTATAATGGCAATGGTGCCCACCTGAGAGGTGCCGGAACTGAGTTCTGGCTGGGGGAAAAGCCCTGGTTCACAACTACACATTTGAAAAAGCCGTTCTAATTTAAGAAGAGTGGACCCAAGCTAGACAGAGAGGCTCTGCCATTGCTGCTGAGGTCTCCCTGTTTTGTTTTCTTCTTCTTTTTTACAAAACGAAAGTACAGCAAAATTAAAAGGTTCCTCTTTAACCTCTCCAACCATGGTCATGAGGCAAATAGTCTCAGTCTTGAACCATCAATGGAACATTTCAAGATTTAGATATCCGAGGCTTGCCATAGTCATTCCTTTAAACCTTTGCAGTGTGCTCTTTCTGCAAATAAAATATCGCCATTGTCAAGTAAACAGATTGAAGAGGGACAATTTCTGAGGTTGTTAGCACAACCCTTATCTCCCTTTGCCTCTCCTACCCACCCCCACCCCCCGGTGGTGGACAAACGTCCATTTTACTGCCTGGCAACGGGTTAGGGGCTAAGCCTGCAAAAATATGAGTGTTTTTTGGCTGGAGTACCGGAGGGCTTGCAGCCCTACCGAGAGAGAAAAATTAAACACCCCATGCCATGGCTCCAGAAAGGGGAAGAATTAGGTTTCATACCGTGAAGGCTGGACCATGGCATTCTTTAGCTAATGCTTAACAAACCCTTCAACAAAAGGAGCCAACTTAGCTGCATGTTTGTAAAATGTATTCTCAGCAGAATCAGGTTTATTGGAGAATTTTGTGGTCCACCCACCCCTTTCTCTGCATCCCTTCCTTGACTAAATTCATGCCCATTCATGCCAACAGAGCAACATTTAAGGCTCTGAGAGGTTTAGCTACCAGGGCAAAAATTAGGTATATCGGAAAAACTCCATTAATTTCAGCTATAGTACAAATGCCCACTGCAAGGAAGACAAGAAATAACGCCCATATAAAAACCACTTTATGTTTCCCTACTTGTAGCTGGAAATGATGCATGAAGAAATATTAGAAAACAAATAGCACTATTGCCGCTATTAGGCCATGTTACGCTGGGAAGAACTCCTGCACTCACCACACTGGAAAATAAAGAGAATATATGCGTGAGGTGTTTGTGGAAGGGCAGCTATTGAAGCCTCCCATCCCCAAATCAAAGACATAAAATGCACACCAGCTGAAGACAGACAATAGATATTAAGGGAGAGGACAATGTTACAATAAAGCCGCCATTGTCTGGGTTATACCTACACATTTGGGTAGGGTATTTATGTGTGTATGCCCATGTCCTATGAGCCTCTCTAGTAAAACAAGTCATGCAGGTTTGTACAATAATAGGGAAACCTAAAGAAGCTATTGAAACCATAGTAAGGCAAAATAAACATTCAGGACAACTTCCTAGAAAGATTATAGTTCTTCATTTGCATGAAATGCGCTAAAGCTGTTTAGTTCAGACTGAAGTCCTGCCCTGCCCCTAAATACAGTGGTACCTCGGGTTAAGAATGTAATTTGTTCTGGAGGTCCGTTCTTAACCTGAAACTGTTCTTAACCTGAAGCACCACTTTAGCTAATGGGGCCTCCCGCTGCTGCCACACCACCGGAGCACGATATCTGTTCTCACCCTGAAGCAAAGTTCTTAACCCGAGCAACTATTTCTGGGTTAGCGGAGTCTGTAACCTGAAGCATCTGTAACCTGAAGCGTATGTAATCCAAGGTACCACTGTAGTATCCAAACTTCCCCCCACCCCCACAATCCCTGCTACAGTTAGCAGGAGGTAAGTTTCGTGCCCCCTTAATTTAATGGGGGGGGGCAATCTGTCGCCAAGAAAACAAAGATAACTGGAAAATATAACACTGCTAGTCAAATTTATTATCAGAAAACAGGGAGGAAGCTAGTGGTCAGAATTAATTACTCCCAGGCAATTTGCAGCATAGCACAGCATAAACATGCCCCTCCAGGGTGGCGTGGGGGTCCAACAGGCCTTGCTAATTATTAAGTCCTAGTTTAAACGTATTCCCAGAAGCTTTTGAATGCTCTTCTCAGAGCTTCTCCTTCTGCTGAGATTTATGATTAGGCAGAAGATATAATCACAGTGGCCCATTTAGGAGGCTGAGTGCCCCTTCATTCGGATCATAGAATCACAGAACGGTAGACTTTGAGGAGACCCTACGAGTCCTTTGGTCCAACCCCCTGCGATGAAGGAATCTCAACTAAAGCATCCATGACAGATGGTCACCCAACCTCTGCTTAAAAATCTCCAAGGAAGGAGAATCCCATAACCTCCAAAGGGGGGGGGAGTTGCTTTGGGGGGACGAAGAAGGCACACAGGAATTACACACAGAACTGTGTTTAGAGCAGCCTTGACATTCCAGCCTTTAACAGATTACAAAAAAACTGGAATAAATAACCTTTGTGAGGAATTTGAGTGAAAGTGTTTTGATAGCAATTTTTTAATAAATATATACGGTCATACCTCGGGTTGAATGTGCTTCAGGTTGAGCGCTTATGGGTTGCACTCCGCGGCAACCTGGAAGTAACAGAGCACATTACTTTCAGGTATTGCCACTCGCGCATGCGTAGGCGCTCAAAATGGCGTCCCACACATGCGCGGAAGCAGCAAAACGCAACCCACGCACGTGCAGACGCACTGTCGCGTCTAATGTTCTGTTCAGGATGCGAACGGGGCTCCGGAACTGATCCTGTTCGCATCCTGAGGTACCACTGTATATATATGAGACCGAGCAAAATCTCATCAAAATCACTTTGTGTAGTACATGATTTGAGTCAGTAGACCTGGATCCTAGTGGAAAATTTGGTGATTTGCAGTAGTTCAGTCAGGATTTTTGACAATAGCAGCAGCAGAACAGCTAAAGGTAAAGGTAAAGGTACCCCTGCCCGTACGGGCCAGTCTTGCCAGACTCTAGGGTTGTGCGCCCATCTCACTCAAGAGGCCGTGGGCCAGCGCTGTCCGAAGACACTTCCGGGTCACGTGGCCAGCGTGACATCGCTGCTCTGGCGAACCAGAGCCGCACACGGAAACGCCGTTTACCTTCCCGCTGGTAAGCGGTCCCTATTTATCTACTTGCACCCGGAGGTGCTTTCGAACTGCTAGGTTGGCAGGTGCTGGGACCGAGCAGCGGGAGCGCACCCCGCCGCGGGGATTCGAACCGCCGACCTTTCGATCGGCAAGCCCTAGGCGCTGAGGCTTTTACCCACAGCGCCACCTGCGTCCCTAGCAGAACAGCTACCTCCCGACTAAATTATAGTGCTAAAATGAAGAAAGCTTGGGATAACCACAAGTAGATTCACCTATGGAAGGGCTGGCAGTTCAGTTCTGGTACACAAAGGAAATTGCTGAGCTCAGAATTCTTTAGAGATACGCTTTGGTAGATGTGTGTTTTTATTTCATTCCTTTGGGATGTTAATCCTGAACATAGTGCAGGGTGCAAAACTACAGTGGCACCTCAGGTTACATACGCTTCAGGTTACATACACTTCAGGTTACAGACTCCGCTAACCCAGAAATAGTGCTTCAGGTTAAGAACTTTGCTTCAGGATGGGAACAGAAATCGTGCTCCGGCGGTGCGGCGGCAGCAGGAGGCCCCATTATCTAAAGTGGTGCTTCAGGTTAAGAACAGTTTCAGGTTAAGTACGGACCTCTGGAACAAATTAAGTACTTAACCCGAGGTACCACTGTACACCAGTACCACCTTCCATTACCACTATTAATACTATTCCAGTACCACTAGAAGAGAGCCAGCTTTTTAAATTTCTATTTCTGTATCAAAATATGCACATTTGATAAGGGAGGAACATTCATTTACCAGCTGAACAAGACAAATTTAATAAAAACATTAACAGCTGGATGGCACGCAGAAATATATGAGGTAGTGCAAGGTTGGGGAAAGGGTATGCTGCCGTGGGGGTTTACACATGCCAAATTTTCTTCTTTTACTTAGTTATTAAATGAACAGGAGCTCAGCCTTCCTTAAGATCTAAAGCAGGGGTCAGCAAACTTTTTCAGTAGGGGGCCGGTCCACTGTCCCTCAGACCATGTGGTGGGCCGGACTATATTTGGGGGGGGGATGAACAAATTCCTATGCCCCACAAATAACCCAGAGATGCATTTTAAATAAAAGGACATCAGGGAAGTAACCGGGGTGGGAGGGGTTGACACCGTTTGCGCATGTGCTGAAGCGGGAAATCGCCACCCGCGCCTGCACACAACGACACCTCTCCCAGCGACCTATTTCGGCATTCCAGACGGGCCTCCGGAACGGATTGTGGTCGTGAGTAGAGGTTCCACTGTACAGTGGTACCTCGGGTTAAGTACTTAATTCGTTCTGGAGGTCTGTTCTTAACCTAGAACTGTTCTTAACCTGAGGTACCACTTTAGCTAATGGGGCCTCCCGCTGCCGCCGTGCTGCTGGAGCACGATTTCTGTTCTCATCCTGAAGCAAAGTTCTTAACCCGAGGTACTATATCTGGGTTAGCGGAGTCTGTAACCTGAAGCGTATGTAGCCTGAAGCATATGTAACCCGAGGTACCACTGTACTGAAATTCTGATACAGAAGTCTTGCACGGGACCTTTGCATTATAATTTTTTTAAAATCCAGTTGTGACTGACTCTGGGGTTGCGGCGCTCATCTCGCTTTATTGGCCGAGGGAGCCAGCATACACCTTCCAGGTCATGTGGCCAGCATGACTAAGCCGCTTCTGGCCAACCAGAGCAGCACACGGAGACGCCATTTACATTCCCACTGGAGCGGTACCTATTTATTTACTTGCACTTTGACGTGCTTTTGAACTGCTAGGTTGGCAGGAGCTGGGACTGAGCAATGGGAGCTCACCATGTCACGGGGATTCGAACCACCGACCTTCTGACCGGCAAGTCCTAGGCTCTGTGGTTTAACCCACAGCGCTACCCGCGTCCCTTATCTCCGAGGTAACCCTCCACAAATGTGAACATCTTGAAAGAATAGCTTCACTGGGTTCAAACATACCTCCAGCATGCAGCCAGCGGAAATTGGCACACTCACGTTGTTTGGGCTGCCACAAAGCACCGAGGTTGTGCTCCAGTGAGGAGCAAAGGGAATCAAGGGTGTGGAAATAGGGACTACCCACTAGAATCACCACCACACACGGCAAAAAGAAAAATGTTCTAATGATCTGCCACACCAGTGGTGACTGAAGATGTATAACTGACTGTTTTTTCTTAGCAGCTTTTCTGAGTTAAGAGGAAATCTGAATTAAGTGTTGTTGTTCTTTTAATTATTAAAGATTTTCCTGAATTACAAAAGAGCGTACAGTGGTACCTCGGGTTACATATGTTTCAGGTTACATATGCTTCAGGTTACAGACTCCGCTAACCCAGAAATATTACCTCGGGTGAAGAACTTTGCTTCAGGATGAGAACAGAAATTGCGCCGTGGCAGCGGGAGGCCCCATTAGCTAAAGTGGTGCTTCAGGTTAAGAACAGTTTCAGGTTAAGTACGGACCTCCGGAATGAATTAAGTACTTAACCTGAGGTACCACTGTACAATGTCTCTTTCTGTTGTTGTTCAGATTATAAAGTCTTTTGGTTACGTTCGACGTAAGACGATGCGGTTGAATTAAATGTTTTTAAAAAGCGGCCTGACATTTTGGTGACAACGATGTCATGTGAGCAGCACTGATTCTGCAAGAAAACCCCATCTGGAAGCCCCCACAGAGGTGGCAGATGGCTGTATCATTTTTTGATTAAGCAACGCAAACTGTATTATTTGCTGGGTATATTGTTCGAGGGATTAGGCGGAGATAACTTGAGTGAGTGGCTAGTAGGAAGCAGATATATTGGAGCAGATCAGTCCTCCAACTGGGGTCTAAGCGGTTCTTTGTCTCCTCAGCTGCAGTCAAGGACTCCATTTCCCTTCCTTATGACAGGAAGCCAGTTGGGGAGAGCTGGAAAAGGACATAGCACTTTACAGATGCTCAGTCTGTGTACAGGTGTGCCAGTAAAGAAGCTGTCAGGTTCATTCAAGGTGCAGGTTGCTTGTCAATCCTAGTCGCCCATCACTGATAATTCCAAGTAGCTCAAAAGCAATATCCTTTTAGGACGAGGCATGGTTTGTTATATTTCCGTAGGAATTAGCTGCCATAAAATCAGTGGGCAATATAACACTGAATCAGAGTAAACTATAGTCGATGAACAAACAGAGTTGCGGAGGGGAAGCCTGAAGTTGTAAAATGGAGTTATCCATTTCCAGTTAGACTCTGACTTCATGATCTAATCTTTCATCTTTTCATTTATCAGCTCATTCCCCTGTGGCAGGTGGGAAATTATTTTTGTTGATCCTCCTCCTCCTTTTTTTTACAAGCTCTATAGCCGAAACGTGCAATCCACTGGTTTTCAAAATTTAATTTATAAAATGGAAAACAGCTGTTGTGGTATCAGTTACAAGCCAGATGAGAATCTCCCAAACCTCAACTGGACAGTGGATCTAAGTGTCTCAAAAGAGGCATTCCTCATTCATACAACCCTTTGCTCCCTCATCTATATGCATGCGCTTTCTCAATCCTGCTCAGGATTTGCTGAAGAAATGTATCTTGAACGAACAGGAAATGCTAAGCCAAAAGGAAACAGGCTTTGTATTTTTACTCAGGAGTAAGCCCCACTGAACTGAGTGAGCCCCACGCTTAGTTATGGAGTGTAAAGATTTCCACATAATATTACTATTGTTGTCTACCTATGCTACTTGGCTGTATTCTTTGGTACAGACAGATTTTCGTTCAAACACAGTCAGTCTCACGGTAAGCTTGCCGTCACATGTGTAACTGTACTTCGTGGGATGAATGATGCAAGAGTTGCTAGTGGTACATGCTGCACAAAACTCAAAGGTGACCAAATAATGTAATGGTGTCACATTACGCAGAGCAGTTGTTGGTTATGACTCAGATGTGCTGCTGTTGCCTCGTGCCCATAACGAAGACTAGAGATGCAAGAAGTGTCATCAAAAGAGGTTATATTTCTTAAATTATAACAGCTTAGGATCTGTTTTTTTAAAAAAGTTTTTTAAAAAAACAGTTAGCCAAATTAGTCAAATCAAAATAGTCCAGGAAGCAGAGTTACCTAGGAAAGTGTGTTCTGTGTTGAGGGGCAGGGGGAGACACCAATAATATAATTTCTTTTTCCCTGTTTTCTTTATAAACATTTTGTCCTGCTTCAATCCACATGTAACAGAACTGAACAGGGCATAGTGTACTGTATAGCATGGTAGGCAAACTAAGACCCGGGGGCCAGATCCAGCCAAATTGCCTTCTCAATCCGGCCAGTGGGCGGTCCGGGAATCAGTGTGCTTTTATTTAAAATGTATCTCTGGGTTATTTGTGGGGCATAGGAATTCGTTCATTTATTTATTTTTTTCAAAATATAGTCCGGCCCCCCACAAGGTCTGAGGGACAGTGGACCGGCCCCCTGCTGAAAAAGTTTGCTGACCCCTGGTGTACAGTTTACATGGTTTTGTTGTGGGGGACAGGTGATTGCTGCTGCTGCTAATTTTTTGTACCTTTATTTTGGATCTTATGATTTATGTAGAAATTGTTCCAGTTGGTTGTGCCCTCTTTGATGTTTGCTATGCTCATATTTCCTTAATATGCTGTAAGCCACCTTGAATACGGTTTTAACTCTGGAAAGGCTGCATGCAAATAAAATGACTGATCGCCTGATCATGATGTCATGTAATTCAAAGGGAGGATTCAATAGGAAATCACTGAATTCATTTCTATCATCTGTAGCTTGAATCAGAAAAAGATGAGTTTTTTAATTCAACCACACTCTATGTGTGTAAATTAGCTAACCAACGCCTGGATGTCATTGAAAACTGTTCTGTGAATGACTGCTAATAATATAATTATTCCGGTATGTACTTTTTGTATTTCATTTCCCCCAACCTTGCTGTTTATAATTCCCACCAATCATGGGTTATGCTGAAATTCAGAATAACACTTCATGTATCTCATGAAATGGAGTGTAATCCATGGAAGTTTATCACAGAATAGATCTCTTAATCTTTGAAGTAGCACAACTCTTCACTATTTTTTATTGAAAATTTGGGATCTGTGATTGTGTGTACAGAATATGGACAGCCCTATTTTATAGCTGTTCAAAGCCAGAGGAGAGCAACTGGCACCAGTGATGAGCAGTGTGAGTTTGTCTATGCCAGCAGGATGAAGAATCTGGTCCTTTTATTGTTGCGTGAGATGTAAAGACTGTTCATACAAGCAACTCAGAGAGAGGATATTACCTTTAAACCTATTCGTTTTATTGCTTCTGCTCTGCAAATATTTGCTCAGCCAAGGAAAGGTTTCTTTCCATGGTATCTGTGTCAAAACAGGCCCCGTTAATTTCTGATTCTCCTAAATCTTTCTTTCCCATAATTTCAGCTTACAAGGCAAATATTGATCATACCAATTAACTGCTAGCTAAATAATGTAAAGTTGCATAATGTTTTCCATTCTGCATGGATGGCAACATGAACGTTGAGCACGACACCAACAACTAGCCTCACAAACACACCTTCCTTGTTCACTTCAGGAAAAGATGCCCTTAGAAGATGCCTAGCAACCATTTCCTGCCCAACACCAGGAAGAGTTTATCTTGCAATCTCTGACAAAGGCAAACGTCTTCTTCCATTCTTTCACTCGTGTAACTGCATGCAGGGAAAAACTGGGTCTACTATACTTCAGTTGAGCACAGCTTCTCAAAGAGCTAGAGCAACTTCTGGTTTCTCAAAAGCCGCAATATTTTCTAGGTAGGAAACCCCGGCCTGTGAGGCTCACACATCAACCACCTCATGCAAGGTCAAGACTCTGTTAAGAAACTGATGCCGTCTAGCATTTTATAATTGTGAACCACACAAGTGCAGGCATGTTATTTACAAATAACCTCCTTCCCTGGCTTTGAACTTGAAGCCATTGGCTTGGTAAAGGTAAGGGGACCCCTGACCATTAGGTCCAGTCGTGGCCGACTCTGGGGTTGCGGTGCTCATCTTGCTTTATTGGCTGAGGGAGCCAGCGTACAACTTCCGGGTCATGTGGCCAGCATGACCAGAGCAGCGCACGGAAACGCCGTATGCCTTCCCGCCGGAGCGGTACCTATTTATCAACTTGCACTTTGACGTGCTTTCGAACTGCTAGGTTGGCAGGAGCAGGGACCGAGCAATGGGAGCTCACCCCATCACGGGGATTCGAACCGCCAACCTTCTGATCGGCAAGCCCTAGGCTCTGTGGTTTAACCCACAGAGCCACCTGCGTCCCCCATTGGTTTGAGTCCTACCCAATTCCTCCTTGAATTGTGGAGGTGGAGTACAGGATCAGGTTTAAGGTGCTGGTTTTAACCTTTAAAGCCCTATATGGCCTAGGACCCTCGTACCTACGGGACCGCCTCTCCTGGTATGTCCCGCGAAGGAACTTACGGTCTTCAAACAAAAACATCCTGAAGGTCCCAGGCCACAGAGAGGTTAGGCTGGCCTCAACTAGAGCCAGGGCTTTTTCAGCTGTGGCTCCAATCTGGTGGAACGCTCTGTCACAAGAGACTAGGGCCCTGCGGGACTTGACATCTTTCCGCAGGGCCTGTAAGACAGAGCTGTTCCACCAGGCCTTTGGTCAGGGCACAGCCTGACTCCCTCCTTTGGCAATCTCCACAGAATTTTAGCTTAACGGTTGCCAACAATTTGATTTTAATTAATTTTTATAGTGAAATGTTTTTAGAATCCTGTACTATTTTATTGTTAAAATAAAAAAATTCCTTCCAGTAGCACCTTAAAGACCAACTAAGTTAGTTCTTGGTATGAGCTTTCGTGTGCATGCACACTTCTTCAGATACACTGAAACAGAAGTTGCCAGATCCTTCTATATAGTGAGAAGGTGGGGAGGGGTATTACTCAGAAGGGTGGTGCGAATAGGAGATTGGCAGATTTTATTTTATTTTATTTTATTTTATTTTATTGTTGTTAGCCGCCCTGAGCCCAGCTTCGGCTGGGGAGGGTGGGATATAAATAATATTTATTATTATTATTTCCAGGATCTTGAGCACTTTGGTTGCCCTCCTCTGCTCATGTTCCAGCTGGTCAACATCCTTCTTAAATTGTGGTGCCCAGAATTGGACACAGTATTCCCAGTGGGGTCTGATCAAGGCAGAATAGAGTGGAACCATTACTTCCCTTGAACTGGACACTATACTTCTATTGATAGGGACGCTGGTGGTGCTGTGGTCTAAACCACTGAACCTCTTGGGCTTGCTGATCAGAAGGTTGGCAATTCAAATCCACGTGACGGGGTGAGCTCCTGTTGCTCTGTCCCAGCTCCTGCCAACCTAACAGTTCGAACGCACTCCAGTGCAAGTAGATAAATAGGTACCACTGTGGCGGGAACGTAAACAGTGTTTTCGTGCACTCTAGTTTCCATCACGGTGTCCCGTTGCTCCAGATGCGGTTTAGCCATGCTGGCCACATGACCTGGAAAACTGTCTGTGGACAAACGCTGGCTCCCTCGGCCTGAAAGCGAGATGCGCGCCGCAACCCCATAGTCACCTTTGACTGGACTTAACCATCCAGGGGTCCTTTAGCTTTACCTTTTACTTTTGTTGATTCATCTAGAATAGCATTAGCCTTTTTTGATGCGGCATCACACTATTGACTCATGTGAAGTTTGTTGTCCACCAAGACCTGTAGATCCTTTTCACGTGTACTGCCTAAGCCAGGTGTTCCCCATCTTATTTTTGTGTTGCTCGTTATTCCTGCCTAAGTGTATAACGTTGCTTATAATCTATTTCATCCACACTCACATTTTCCTCTGTGCTTCCTAGGCACAGGTCCATGCTTTAAAGTGCTGTGTCTAAACACTGTTGGATTTTTGTTTTGTTTTGTTTTTGCCACAGAACTTTCCCCCTGCTCTTTAATGCCAAATTGGAACAAAGAGCAATTTGTGTTTTCCTCATATTTGCTCCCATTTGCCATTAGGTCTAGTTGAGTTGTGAAGAGTGGGTTTTCATAGGGAAAGCGTTGCGGGGGGAGGACATGGCCCTATAAAGCACAGGCCTGTGCCTAAAAATGCATCACAAATAGCAATCTGCATGGACCATATAACAGTGAGCTCACTGTTGGGTGTAAGCAACCTTGCATGTTTCCATTTAGTAGAGGGCAGGGTTGAGACTAACAGATAACCCCCAAGCTTACTCCCCCTCTCTCCCTCTTGCATGAGGCACCTACGATACCAGCTTCTACCATGTAGGCTTAGAATCCAAAGCCATCCTTGTAAATATTAAGAAACTGCAAGTATAGAACCTTTCTCTTTTTTTAAACAGGACCTATATTTACCTTTTCAAGCAAGCAGTTGTGAGCCTGGTCCAGGTTCCAGGCTTTTTAATGCTGCTATTTAAACGATAAAACCAACCAATTTTATTTCTAAAAACACAAGAATCACAAGGGAAAGAGCCAAGATAGAATAAGGCGTGCATTTAGGATTTTGCATTTGGAAGTCAAACCTACTTGTTGCTACTGTATTTTAATATTTTGTTGGAAGCCGCCCAGAGTGGCTGGGGAAGCCCAGCCAGATGGGCGGGGTATAAATAATATATGATGATGATGATGATGATTACGATTACTGTTCTGCTCAAATAGAACTACCAATATGAAATGGTGCTCCATCTACTAAAGGGGTGCTTTGAGACATAAAATATGCCATTTTATCTAGGTGGAATTTAGAAGAAGAAAAATGAAACAAAGAATAGGAATACACTGCTAAATATGTACAACTGGTGTCAAAACTCACAGCATAATTCAAAGGTGTCCTTGGAAGGTTTTAAAAAACCTCCACTAAATTTATCTCCAGAAGCAGAGGATGTGAAGAGCAAAATGTTAAACACTATAATACTTGTTACAAGATCACTACAGAGTATTTCTCCCTCTTCCAGACTCAGTCACAAAATGATAACTTAATGATGTCGACTCCCAGTGAAAAGTAAGGAGTCTGCCCACCCACAATGCCCATAAACAGCCAGCTTGGGCAGATATCCTATGTGGGTTGACCATGTAAGAACAACAGCTGATTACAAGAGTTGAAGCCAAAATATATCCATTGTGACTTCATTCAGACAACACATTTCTAGCCCTCCAATCCAAACCATGGTTTGCAGGATCAGAAACAAGACCTGAGTTTTCCTAGCTTTCTCACCCTCGCCTCTTCCCTTGTGCCCTCACATATTTATCCACTTATTATTTTATTTATTTGCAGTGTTGATAGCCCACTCTTCATGGAATGTTTTCAGTCCCGGAATGCAGAACAAAGTAATAAAATTAAAGACAGAAAGACAATACTGTATACAAAAATTACAAAATCATGTAAACAGGTCTAATAAACATCTTAACAATTCTATCATAAGGTAAACAAACAACAAAAATATTTTTTCAATTTCACCAGCTTATCATAATCGGTTTTATTTTAGCTTCATGGAACACTTCCAGTTTGCTCAAACCACAGTTTACTCTTGCATTGGAGCTTGCAAACTGCAGTTTGAGCGAGTTGTCCAAACTGAGATTTGCAATCCTAGTTCAGAGGATTTCCTTGGACATGATAGCAAACTTTGGTAAGATCAAATGGGGAAGAATTTATGTAAGCAACGCAAGTGGGGGGAGCAGGAAAGGGATTTGGAAGGAGGGAAGTAACAAACAGGGGTCTCATTCCTGATCCTGGTTTGGGGGTTCAAAAATATGAAACAGAAATGCAACCAGTAGATGGCCTAGTCTCCATGTATGCCTGTCTCATGGGGTGTACATCTGCAACGCATCTCGATGCCCATTGCAATATGCAATATGTAGACCCTCAACGCATAGCACACCCACGATAAATGAGTGATGTTTCAGTCTAAAACAAACCAGAATGTGATTCTATTTTTTGTATTATTTTTTCCAAAGTTTAGCTAGATTCTGTATTAATCCTAAAGTGATTTTTTAAAATAAAAAAAGGAAGTAAAAGGGAAGAAATACCAAGGATACTTTAGGCTGCTGTTGGTCCTGTCTGGCAATCTCCTTTTAATCTGTAACTTGATTAGGTAAGGTTGTTATATTATACGTGACATTAACTGATGCTCCCCAATATCCTGTACTCTATTCCCAAATCCGGCTTGGAACTGTAAATTCTCTTTAACTACTGAGCAGCCCGGCCAAATATAGCACTTGCTCAGATTTCTAGGAGCAGCGGAACCATTTGGAAATGATTAGTGCTACACTATAACTAAAGACTGATGGGGAAATATTAATCTGGATAATGACGAGTGATCACAAGACTCAACATATACCCACACAGCCCATGCCGTTCTGTTTGCATTTTTCCTATTGTATTCAGCAATGGCACACATATGGGGAATCTGGCTAAGTTTTTGGATTTATAATACTGCATCCATTCAGTAGTTATCTCTGACCATGTGCAGTTGCAAGGTTTTTCCTGGGTGTTTATGTTGTCTGACTCAAATAGTTGCTCAGCAGGATGAAGGCAAAGCAAGAAACTGGAGAGAAAGGATAGAAAAGAAATAAAAATGAAGTAAGTTATGAGAAAGAGGGGAAACAGGAAAGTGGTGTTATCCAGCTTGTAGGAGTGGGTTAAAAAAATAATAATCAAGGTCAAAATCAGAGTCAAGATACAGAAGTTTGTAAGACCAAGCTCTTTCGTGTTGTAAACCAGCCATTTTTAAATGTTCTACCTTGAGGAAGAAGCTTCCAAGTTACCATATTTTTCGTTCCATAAGACGCACCTGAGAATAAGACGCACCTAGTTTTTAGAGGGTGATGCAAGAAAAAGAAATTCTTTAAAGGGAGCGCTGAGCAGATCCTGTATGCACCCCAGGCTCTGCGCAGAGCTCCTTTTCACGAGCCGCGAGGAGCATGTGTGCAGCGCTTGCAGGCTTTTCCCCAAGGAGGGAGAAGGACAGCCCCTCACTGACAGGCTGCCTTTCTCCCTCCTCGGGGAAAAGCCCCCAAGAGCAGCACACACGCTCCGCACGGCTCTTTAAAGGGAGCACGGCTCTTGGGGGCTTTTCTGGGAAGTGGGGGAAGGGACAGAGTTGCGAGCTCTGTCCCTTTCCCCACCTCCCGCAAAAGCCAAGGATAGCTGCGTGAAGCCTCCGCAGGGCAGCGGGATGAAGGCTGCTGTGCCCTGCGGAGGCTTTGCGCAGCTAAGCCAGAAGCTAGAACAACTAGAGGGAGCACTGCACAGTGCTCCTTCTAGCTGTTCTGGCTTCTGGGATAGCCTGCAAAGCCTCCTCAAAGCAGCAGGATGAAGGCTCCCTGTGTCCTGAGGAGGCTTCATGCGAAGCTAGAACAGCTAGAGGGAGCGTTGCGCAGTGCTCCCTCTAGCTGTTCTGGCTTCTGGGATAGCCATGCAGCCTGCATTCGCTCCATAAGATGCACACATACTTCCCTTACTTTTTAGGAGGGGAAAGGTGCGTCTTATAGAGCGAAAAATACGGTAACCCAATCGCTTAAATACCCCTGTGGGCAAACCAGGAAATCAGCAGATGCATCAGCAGAGTGGAGTGTGGCAGATGGGGGCAGAGAAGCAGAGTGGCAGACGATGATGCCAACTTGGAGCTCCCTGATTTTGCCACCACCTTACCCTGCCCCGTCAAATGCCCTGGGCCAAGAGTATGCCATAGAACACACCCAACACTCTCCTACAGTTCCTTGGAAAGTTCTGCCTGCCATTTGTGAACTTCCCTTTGAAGGACCATCCGATAAGCTTACAAGTTTTTTTGGAACATGGTTGAAAATCGTTGTGGTAGAATGTATGAACTGGCCGATACATATTTTTTTCTTGGAAACTAAACCTCTTGGTCTTCTTTGGAGATACATTTGACAATGTGAAAGAAGCATCTTCCAAGATACTTTTGGGTTTAGTCACTGAATCCTGCATTTGCCCCTGCAAGATGGCCTTCAAACCATCATGAAGCTGGGGTCAGAGTTCCCTTTTTTCTTCCAGGGATGAGTCTGGTACTCCCCAAAATGATACTCCCACTAAAATTTGAAGACTGTGATTTTAAGGCAAGCAGTGTTTGTGTCTCCCCACCAATCATTCCAAGCTGTAGACAAACGGCTGGAAACATACTGTTCTGATCTCTGCCTGGTTTGAAATTCATAGCTACCTGCCAAGTACCTTCCCAAACACCCCAAACCCTTGTTACTCTGCACACCTTCATGTCAATGTTCTCAGCTCCTTGTGATTTGAAAGGCTGCTCCACATTCTCGCCTGCTGCTTCTCCTCCTGTGCGCCTCTGAACATCTTTTACCACATCATCCTCAAACATCCCAGTACAATTGTCCCCCAGTTTCAACTAGCCTGGAAGTGAGGTGGTCAGCTATGATCCGAGGCCTCTTCTCTTCCAGGCCTTGTGCAAATTCATCCAGAGAGGTGGACTTACAGGAGTCAAAGGCCTCATTCTCAGAGGGAGCAAAACCGTTTCAGACTGCGGGACAGAGTGCACATGGCAATGCTCTTCTAAACTCTCCAGTTCACTGCACACTGAAAAGTGGCTGCCAGGGCATCTCCTCCTCCCAGAGGGGAGGAGTTGTGAGCGGGAGCAACTTCCCGCAGTGGCAGTGAGGCGTATTCGGCTCCCTGCTCCTGATTGCCTCTGCTGCTGCGGCCAAGCCTTCCAGGCGGCCAATAGGGCCGGCTGGTGGGCGGGGCTAGCCACATTTAAACAGCCGCGGCAGCGCTCAGTTCCCAGTAGGTTCCTGCTTGCATCAGATCTCCCGCCCTCCCTCCCTCCCTTTTAGGTCAGCTTCCTTTGCATATTGACCTTACTATGGACTTCGGTTGGTTGCCTTGGTTGCCCAAGGGGCCTGGTAAGACTTTTTTATCCATTTGGCAAATTGGCACCAGCCTCTTGGTTTTTCCGCCTACCTCGTAGCAATTCGTCACAGCTTTCTGGTATTGGCGGTTAGGCATTGGAATATGTGTGCTGTGTTGGAGGATTGGGTATGCGCCATCATCTACCCTTCCTCTTTTGGGTATTCCGTTAAAGGAATCTGGCCGTCATGGATCCTGTCTGATGCCCTGCTAGTGGCTAGGGCGATGGCACGACCCCCAGTGACGTCATGGGGTTGCTTCCAGTTGTATTTGCATCAACAAGCTCCTCCCATTGGTTGTTAACACTGATATGACTCCCGGGTGAGCGGGGTGGAGTCTGGTATTGCTGTTTCACCCAATGCCTAAACCAATACTACTCACATGCTTTAACCAATAAAAGTTGCGGCCTAAAATAATGTGTCTTTGCGTCTTATTATAATCCTATGTGGGTGGCGGGTCGTCAACTCACAACTTAGCTGTATCCCTGACATGCAATTCCCATCCACATGCTTCCTGTTCTATAGGACATATAAATAAAACACACAAACGTTCATCTATGGGCACAACATTAAGATCATCAGTGTCGAAGCAATGACAACTTCATTGTTCAGGCGCCTGATTATTGTCTCCCAAAGCAGCTACTCCATTCTGAACTTAAAAATGGAAAGCATAATGCTGGTGGTCAACAAAAGAGGTATAAAGACTCTCCCAAGGCAAATCTAAAAAATGTAGTAGAAACACCGACAACTGGGAAACACTGGCCTGCAAGCGCTCCAATTGAAGAATAGCCTTTTCCAGAGGTGTCATGGGCTTTGAAGACACTCAGACTCAGGACAAAAGGGAGACATGTGCTAAGAGGAAGGCACGCTTGGCAAACACTCACCATGATCAACTCCTGCCCGGAAACCTACATCCCCACTGTGGAAGGACGTGTGGATCCAGAATTGGCCTCCACAGTCATTTACGGACTCACGACTGTGTTCATGGAAGACAATCTTACTCTGCTACGAAGGATCGCCAAAGAAGAAGGACCAAAGGGAGGGGAGTGTTGGAGGTTTTCCTTTTAGGTAGGAATTCTGAAAAGGTTATGGCTACTTCCAGCAGCAACAAGAGGAGCAACATATCAGAAGTGTCTAGATCAGTGATGGCCAAACTTGGCACTCCAGCTGTTTTGGGACAACTATTCCCATCATCCCTGATCACTGGTCCTGTTAGCTAGGGATGATGGGAGTTGTAGTTCAACAACATCTGGGGAACCACAGGTTGAGAAAGGCTGGGAAAGGGCTAGGGCCATGCCACGACCCCATCAGAACCCCGGGGATGCTTGAGTCGATCCACATCGGCGGGGCTCCCCCTACTGGTGGTTTGCCCTTACCAGACTTCCTGCAAGGTGGGCAGGAGTCAGATATAGTCTGTTGATGCCAGTGCCTAAGCCAAGACCGCTCACATTCTGTAACCAATAAAGCTGTGGCCTAAATTTTGCCCATTAACACTTAACCTAAAATTCTGTGTCCTTGTGTCTTTATTCTGCTGGGGGTGGCTTAGGGGCCTTGACACGCAAAGGAGATTTTAACTAAACATCATGGAGAACTTTCTGTCAGTAGGAGGTGTTTGACAGTGGAACGGACTCCCTTGAAAAGGTTGTGGGCTATCTTTCACTGGAGGTTTTTAAGCAGAGGTTGGGTGGCCATCTGTCAGGGATGAATTGCAGGGGGTTCGACTAGATGTCCTTTGGGGTCCCCTCCAACTCTTCAATTCTATGATTTCGCCACACTGCAACGAAAGGCACAGGCGCCCCACTCAAGTTATGCAGGGTCAGGAAATGTTCGCAATTTTAGCTTGTTAAACTACTGCTCATTGTTAGAAGAACTGGCTCCTGTTTGCTTTTCATTGTGGTATTAAATTAACATACCTTGGCTTTAAATAGTACATAGGCCTCAGCTCTATCAAATATAATAATAATAATAATAATAATAATAATAATAATAATAATAATTTATTATTTATACCCCACCCATCTGGCTGGGTTTCCCCAGCCACTCTGGGCAGCTTCCAACAAAATATTAAAATACAGTAATGCATCAAACATTAAATGCTTCCCTAAACAGGGCTGCCTTCCGATGTCTTCTAAAAGTCTGGTAGTTGTTGTTCTCTTTGACATCTGACGGGAGGGCATTCCACAGGGCGGGCGCCACAACCGAGAAGGCCCTCTGCCTGGTTCCCTGTAACCTGGCTTCTCGCAGTGATGGAACCACCAGAAGGCCCTCGGAGCTGGACCTCAGTGTCTGGGTAGAACGATGGGGGTGGAGACACTCCTTCAGGTATACTGGACCGAGGCCATCTATCAATTAAAAATTGTTCCCACCAATCAGTCAAGGTTTAGCTGTTTAATCTATCAGTTGCACTGATGTACATGTTAAGCCCTATGATGGATTCAATTAGGTTACAGTGTTTTTGTGTGTAACCTAATTGAATCCATCATAGGACTTAACATGTACATCTGTTTAGCAGAGAAGCCATGGGAGAACTTCCCCCTGGAAATGTCAAGCTGATAAAAAGGAATCTCTGTCTGTCTCATGCACAGCTGGGAACCATTGTGTTCCATTCTGTTGGACACAGATACACCTCTCTTCTATTGGGTCAGCCATTTTCCTCTCCATTTTTAGGCATGGTAACGGCTTCCTCAACTGCTGTTGCATCACATGTTCGTTGCATTCACTCTGGGAAATGGTAGCCAAAAGTTATTGGGAGCGTGCAGATAGCAGGGGTTTGGTAACTGCTCTTTTGAACCAGAAGGAGAAAGGGGTAGCAGCAAACCATCAGATTTGGTGAGCAAGCGCAAGGGGCTTTCTGCTGGCAGCAAACAGAACCACACGCCAGCACCCACCTGTGAAATAACTCTGTAGCAAGTTGGCGGAGGTAGTGGGTGCCAGAGATAGCAATGACATAAGAGCATATACTTCAGACTTCCTAAAGACTTTTTAGGTAACAGATGAAAGGGCAAAATAGCCATGCTCCAAGTTAACTGAATCACAGGACCCAAAGGCATCAGATGTTAAATTTACTATTTTAAGGCGGGATCTGACTAAAGCCGCTTTTCAGCTGTAAGTTCCTCAAAGTAGCTTACAATAAAATTGTGTTGTAATAGCAGTTATAATATAATACTATTATACAGTCAAAAGGTAAAGGACGCCCAACAGTTAAGTCCAGTCGCGAACAACTCTGGGGTTGTGGCCCTCATCTCACTTTACTAGCCGAGGGAGCTGACGTTTGTCCACAGGCAGTTTTTCCGGGTCATGTGGTCAGCATCGTAGTAGTAATAATAATAATTTATCATTTATACCCCGCCCATCTGGCTGGGTTTCCCCAGCCACTCTGGGTGGCTTCCAACAAAATATTAAAATACAATAGTCTGTTAAACATTAAAAGCTTCCCTAAACAGGGCTGCCTTCAGATGTGTTCTAAAAGTCTGGTAGTTGTTGTTCTCTTTGACATCTGGTGGAAGGGTGTTCCACAGGGCAGGTGCCACTACCGAGAAGTCCCTTTGCCTGGTTCCCAGTAACTTGGCTTTTCGCAGTGAGGGAACCGCCAGAAGGCCCTCAGCACTGGACCTCAGTGTCCGGGCAGAACGATGGGGGTGGAGACACTCCTTCAGGTATACTGGGCTGAGGCATGACTAAGCCGCTTCTGGCAAAACCAGAGCAGTGCACGGAAACGCCGTTTACCTTCCTGCAGGAGCAGTACCTATTTATCTACTTGCACTTTGACGTGCTTTCGAACCGCTAGGTTGGCAGGAGCTGGGACCAAACAACAGGAGCTCATCCCATTGCGGGGATTTGAACCGCCAACCTTCCGATCGGCAAGCCCTAGGCTCATTGGTTTAGACCACAGCGCCACCCGCGTCCCGATTCTACAGTAGCAGTTTTTAAAAGTTGGTTTTAATGGAATAAAAGCATATTTACAGCAGTCTTCAAGATCACAATCAACTGAGCTTGCTGGATATTGCCAGGAACAAAAACCCACAGTATAGATATCAGGAAAGTGAATTCACTACAGCTGAAACAAATAATCGCAAATATTGAAATATGAACTAACACTCCAGTTTCATGGCTTAGATTGTGATTGTGACCATTTCAAAATCACAATCTGAATTCACACCTTGTATGTGAATGTTTGCTTTAAAAATAAATAAATCAAAATGCTGATGTTTTAGAGTTGCTGGCATTCTTGGTTGTTTTTGCAAATATACACTGAACCACCATGGGGCATAGTAGGTAGAATGTTGGACATGGACAGCTTTCAAATTGTTACTCAGCCATGTAGCTCACTCAATGACCTTGGGCCAGACATGCTCACTCAGAGAAACCCACCTCAAACAGCTGTCATGGATAAACTATGTACAGCATCCAAGAAGCTTATTGGAGGGGTGCTGGATTAAAATGAATGAAATCTACCATTTACCAATACGTTCCATTTCAGCTTTCAGATACAATCCGGTACTAAATGTTGTTCCATGCCAGCTACGATATGCTGTGATTCCTGTATTGCAGGGGATCGAACTAGATGATCTTTGGAGTCACCTCCAATTCTAAAATTCTATGATTCAATATTCCATCAAATACTAAAGCACAGCCCTTCAGATGTTGTTGGACCCAACTCCCATCAGTCTAGCATGGCCACAATTCAGAGATGGGGAGAGATGTGGTCGAGAAAAATCGGGACAGGCCAAAGGTTAGTCACCCCAGCTATATGCTTGGAAGGAAGTCTGCTTTCCGGGTCATGTGGCCAGCATGACATAATAATAATAATAATAATAATAATAATAATAATAATAATAAGAAGAAGAAGAAGAAGAAGAAGAAGAAGAAGAAGTTGTTATTTGTACCCCGCCCATCTGGCTGGGTTTCCCCAGCCACTCTGGGCAGCTTCCACAGAGACCAAAAGTACACTAAAATGTCACACATTAAAAACTTCCCTGAACAGGGCTGCCTTAAGATGTCTTCTGAATGTCAGGTAGTTGTTTATCGCTTTGACATCTGATGGGAGGGCGTTCCACAGGGCGGGCGCCACTACCGAGAAGGCCCTCTGCCTGGTTCCCTGTAGCTTTGCTTCTCGCAATGAGGGAACTGCCAGAAGGCCCTCGGCGCTGGACCTCAGCGTCCGGGCAGAATGATGGGGGTGGAGATGCTCCTTCAGGTATACTGGGCTGAGGCCGTTTAGGGCTTTAAAGGCCAACGCCAACACTTTGAATTGTGCTCGGAAACATACTGGGAGCCAATGTAGGTCTTTCAAGACCGGTGTTATGTGGTCTCGGCAGCCGCCCCCAGTCACCAGTCTAGCTGCCGCATTCTGGATTAATTGTAGTTTCCGGATCACCTTCAAAGGTAGCCCCACGTAGAGCGCATTGCAGTAGTCCAAGCGGGAGATAACTAGAGCATGCACCACTCTGGCGAGACAGTCTGTGGGCAGGTAGGGTCTCAGCCTGCGTAAACCGCTTCTGGCACAATGGGACACCATGATGGAAGCCAGACTGCACTGAAACACCATTTACCTTCCCGCCACAGAGGTACCTACCATATTGGCCCAAATATAACCTGCATCTGAATATAAGCCATACCTTTAAAATTCAAGGGGGGGGGGTAGAGAAAAGACAATACCTGAATATAAGCCGCACCCTTAAAATTCTGCAGGCACTCACACCCATTCCGTTTTACCGTATGTCTGTTGCAGCAGCGATATCGTAAAAGTCAATTTTTGTAAGGTCATGAATTTAAGCCACACTTTAACTTTTCACGGTCAGAATTTGGGGAAAAAGTGAGGATTATATTCAGGCCAATGCAGTATTTATCTACTTCCACTGGTGTGCTTTTGAACTGCTAGGTTGGCAGGAGCTGGGACAGAGCAACGGGAGCTCACCCCGTTGCAGGGATTCAAACTGCCAACCTTCTGATCGGCAAGCCCAAGAGGCTCAGTAGTTTAAACCACAGCGCTACCCGCAAGCTAAGCACCAAAACTCACTACATAAATCACTCTTTGGTGAATTCGCTATACCTAAAAGTAATGAAGGAGAGAATTGGGGGTGGGAAGGTGATAAAACTGTTGCAGGATTGGTGTAGCCATCAGTCTGGAAAGCAGAGAAGTACTGCCCATTAAAGATTTTCCATTCCGAAGAAAGGAAAGTGCTTTGAGGTTTATTCTTGTAATGTTTATACAGTGTGCATCTCTTAGTGCATAAAATCCACTGTGAGTTTCTGGTGAACACCACAGGCAAAAAAACACAGTATCACAATGCCACATTTATAGCAGTTGAAAGGTTTTCAGAAAGGAGTTGTGCCCAGAAGGTTTACTGCAAACTATTATCTAATCCACTTTCATGCATCAAATTACTTAAAGATTTACAGTGGGCACCTCTTGCTGAAAAGCTTTCTGGTAAATCTGTTGAGGGAGCTCTGTTGCATCCACAAGGTTCAGGGTCAACAATGCATTAACAACAGCAAAGTATTCAGTGACTGGCTAACTTGTTCCCAAGCAAACTATTTTATTCATGTGTTTTAACTTCAGGAAGCAATTAATCGTTGCCACAAAGGTAGCATGCACCTCTGGAAAGAGAAGAGATGGAGGCAGACAGGAGAGCAATCCATCACTTTGGCCTAGGAGTGAGCAAAAAGAACAGAGAGATTTGGAAAGGGCTTCTTCTAAAAAATTACATTATTCACAGTTTATCCCTATACATCCTTACTCAGAAGAAAGACCAACTGAGTTCAGTGAGACTTACTCTGAAATGAGTGTGCATAGGATTGCAACCAGGATGTGGAAGCAAGATGGCATCTGTTCAAAGATGATGACAATTCTTTACCTCATTAGCCATTACACATCACCCCAGCTCACAGTTTGTGTTTCTCCAATTAAACAAATTAAGAAACTGAGAGGATGCGACTTGTCACCTCATACAAGGTACAGACCCCACTCAGCTACGATTGTGGAAGGAGAACTTGAAAGCAGGCCTTCTTAGGTAAAAAGGTAAAGGACCCCTGGATGGTTAAGTCCAGTCAAAGGCAACTATGGGGTTCCAGCCCTCATCTCACTTCAAGCCGAGGGAGCCAGCATTTGTCCACAGACAGCATAACTAAGCCGCTTCTGGTGCAACGGAACACCATGACGGAAACCAGAGCACACAGAAACACCATTTACATTCCCACCACAGTGATACCTATTTATCTACTTGCACTGGTGTGCTTTCGAACTACTAGGTTGGCAGGAGCTGAGAAAGAGCAACGGGAGCTCACCCTGTCATGGGGATTCGAACTGCCAACCTTTTGATCGGCAAGCCCAAGGGGCTCAGTGGTTTAGACCACAGCTCGACCTGCAACCCTTCTTAAGAGTGCATTCAACACCCTGTGTGCTAGCAATGAGCAACCTGAAGTGTGTATCACACTGGGAATAGATCAACAAGTGGAAAATCACAGCTAATATATTGATGGATGACCTTCATCATAAAATAGCCAGGGTGATTGAAGTAGATTAAGTTAAATAGGCTGAATCTGAATCCAGAATTGACCAATGTCCTGTTCTGGTGTTCAACACCCAAATAACATAAGGGAGAGCAGAAATGTCCTGACAGGCCCTGTCCCTCCCATCTTTTCAGGATTCAGATCCGGCCTGTTCAGACTCATCTATTTGATTGAGGCCTTCACAATTTGGGTTTAGAACTCAGATTTCTCCTAAGGTTGTAGTAAAGGTAAAGGTAAAGGGGGCCCTGACCATTAGGTCCAGTCGTGACCGACTCTGGGGTTGCAGTGCTCATCTCACTTTATTGGCCGAGGGAGCCGGCGTACAGCTTCCAGGTCATGGGGCCAGCATGACTAAGCCGCTTCTGGCGAGCCAGAGCAGCGCACAGAAACGCCATTTACCTTCCCGCCGGAGTGGTACCTATTTATCTACTTGCACTTTGACATGCTTTCGAACTGCTAGGTGGGCAGAAGCAGGGACCGAGCAACGGGAGCTCACCCCATCGCAGGGATTCGAACCGCCGACCTTCCGATCGGCAAGCCAAGAGGCTCTGTGGTTTAACCCACAGTGCCACCCGCGTCCCTCAAGGGTGTAGCAAATGGCATATAAAGCCGAGTGTTTTCAACCGTGAGATGTTAGAGAATACTGTCACTATCACAAGTATTTTTGACAGAAGGGACCACGGCTCACCAAATAACGCCTGCGTGTGTGCATGCAATTACACGCAGAATATCATTGTGCCGTCAGATGTTCCCTGAAGAGATCTTTCTTCATTCTCGAAGTGAACTGCACTTTCTTTAGAGCTCCCTAACTCTGCCAGCCAACCTCTCTCCCATTGCTTCCTCCATCCATCTGTCTCTATGATACAAGCCCTCATCGAGCAACCATTTGTGGCTTCCCTGCAGGTAATGTGTGGGTGTACGATAAAAACTCTTTCCTTTCTTTCTGGTTAACCAGTGTTCTCAGGGCCAGATTCAGAAACAAGCCCGGTCCTAATAGGCCAACGTATAAGCATTTTAAAGCGTCATTAAACTTTTAAGCCGGTCCGTCGAGATCGTCCCGTAAGCTTCTAATTATTATGGATGGAAGCGGGGAAAGAGAGCTTTTACCTGAGCTTGTCTTAAGTAGATATGCCCCCTAATGGTTTTCATACCATTGCACCGTGTCCATGTTGCTGCTTAAAAGGACGTCTCCATTTCATACGCCCGCCCCCCAGCTCTTTAACTGTCAGCGGAGAATTCAAAAGATATAAATAATTAAATATTTTCTCTCTTCCCCCAAGCGGTGAGTATTCTTAGTATTCCTATCAGCTGAACAGCTTTGCACTGCAGAGTAAAATAAAGAAGTTAAGTTGCATCTGCGAGGTGTTGGTAAGACATGCAACTCTGCGAGAAGGTAAGAAAAAAGCCTAGTGTTCTAGGCAGGGTAATCACACGCCCTGCTTTGTAGAAGACAGTCCTCTATTTGACAAAGTCCTGTATCTTTTCCAAGACAGATTTAAACCTAAAGCACCAAAGGATGGCAGCAGGCGAGCAGGTCAGCTGACCACAGCTTTCCCAGCTAAGATGAGATGTATTGCATTTTTAGTTAAATTATGGCAATTGTTTCAACATATGCATTTATTCAGACAAAAAGAATCAGGGAACCCCCACCCACACAAAGAGTCTTCAGAGAGAAAAACGAAAGCAAGTAACACACAAAACTATTGGAGGTGGGTGGAAGGAGTGCAATTTGGATCATGGCATCAGTCCCAGAACAACGGAACCTTTAAACCACACGCGCACACACAAAATCCCCTGGAACAAACCCATACCCCCAAAGCTTCGATCAGTGCTACTTGGGAGGAAAATCAGCTAACCCTTATTGTACTTGCCTACAGTTTGTGCATGGTGAACAGTTAACAGCCCACACCCAAGGCAATCCTATGATCAACCAGCCATAAAAAAGCCGCCCGACGTTCTTCAAAATTATTTGAAATTTGGGAGATAGAAAGTGGCCATACAATCATAGAATTGTAGAGCTGGAAAGAGTCCCAGGGGTCCAGTCCCCTGCAATGCATCTAAACCACTGAGTCTCTTGGGCTTGCCGATCGGAAGGTCGGCGGTTCAAATCCCTGCAACGGAGTGAGCTCCCGTTGCTCTGTCCCAGCTCCTGCCAACCTAGCAGTCTGAAAGCACACCAGTGCAAGTAAATAAATAGGTACCACTGCGGCGGGAAGGTAACTGGTGTTTCCATGCGCTCTGGTTTCCATCATGGTGTTCCGTTGCGCCAGAAGCAGTTTAGTCCTGCTGGCCACATGACCCGGAAAGCTGTCTGTGGACGAACGCTGGCTCCCCCAGCCTGAAAGCAAGATGAGTGCCATAACCCCTTAGTTGCCTTTGACTGGACTTAACCGTTAAGGGGTCCTTTACCTCTTTACCTTCACCAGGCAACAGTGGCTGGTTTTGACCAGAGGGGTCTGTCTACTTTGGAGACAAGTATTGCTCAGCTGGGGGACGCGGGTGGCGGTGTGGTCTAAACCACAGAGCCTAGGGCTTGCCGATCAGAAGGTCAGAAGTTCAAATCCCCACGATGGGGTGAGCTCCCGTTGCTTGGTCCCAGCTCCTGCCCACCTAGCAGTTTGAAAGCACATCAAAGTGCAAGTAGATAAATAGGTACCACTCCAGCGGGAAGGTAAACGGCATTTCTGTGTGCGGCTCTGGTTCGCCAGAAGCGGCTTAGTCATGCTGGCCACATGACCCAGAAGCTGTCTGTGGACAAACGCCGGCTCCCTCGGCCTATAGAGTGAGATGCACACACAACCCCAGAGTCGTCCGCGACTGGACCTAATGGTCAGGGGTACCTTTACCTATTGCTCAGCTGAGAGGATTTGTGGTCCTGCTTCTTCAGTAAATGTGGGTGTAGCACTCTGGAGCGAGCTTCTCCCATGGGAGGAAACAGACAGACAGGCTTGATTTTCATGGCTATCACTGAGGGTGAGGGAGAAGGGTTAGGGACAGTGGGAAGAGGAATGATGGCTCTGTTCAAAGCGATTTGTTCCGCTGTCAACAAGAGAAAGCTCTCCCTAAGAGTAGCATTAGGAGACAGAGCCCACAGGGGGAAGACTGGGACAGACAGTGTATAGTCAACCATGACAGGTCAGCAGCTGGGCAGAATCAATACAGGGCCCTGAAGGACTGCAAGAGTACAATTAGTGTCTTGGGGACAGGCAGCAAACACGATAAGCTCATCTAGGAATTTGTGCCTTAAAAGTTGGACAGTGACAACCGACAGAGGAACCCAGCAAACCCTTCTCAGAAGAGCACGAAGGAGGATCGATTAGCATACTGAACAGTTCAAGCAAACGCTGTTCTTTCCCCATCAAACTAGTAGCAATCTGCTTTTTCAACTCCAGTAACAAAAGAGAAGAAACAGAGAGAGTGGGAGAAGGAACCGTGGCATATATTCAAAGCATCAACTGGCTGTAGAATGATTTTGTAATGCTACCCATATGATATGACTTAATATCACCATATAATATTATAGTAGAAGTTTTCCTGAGCAACTAAAATTCACAAAGTGGTGAGTAAGCTCTCAGTTCACCACATCCCTTCTTCAGGGAGGAGGTTAAACAAACCAAAGAGCAAAAAGGAAGGGAGGAGAGAGAAAAGAAACTCTTTCTTGGCGTGATGAAAGTATTCGTTTTCAGTCTATAACAATCTTAAAATGGGAGGAGGATTTTTGCTGAATTCATAAGGCCGGATCATCTGTGCCTGGTGCAAAAAGATCTCAAGAGTCACCTAGAAACGCATGAGGAATTTGGTCAGTTCGTATTCAGGTATGAATTCACCTGATGTGCCTCTCCTGGAATATAATGTACATCAGAACATCCTTGTCCCTCAGTTCCACACACTGGCGGGTGGGGGGTAGGCCTCTTCCATGGACTGCCTTTTAAAAATTATTTCCCTTCTTGTTTTATAAGTACAGTGGTACCTCGGGTTAAGAACTTAATTCGTTCTGGAGGTCCGTTCTTAACCTGAAACTGTTCTTAACCTGAGGTACCACTTTAGCTAATGGGGCCTCCCGCTGCTGCCTCGCCGCCGCCACCGCGTGATTTCTGTTCTCATCCTGAAGCAAAGTTCTTAACCCAAGGTACTATTTCTGGGTTAGCGGAGTCTGTAACCTGAAGCGTATGTAACCTGAAGCGTCTGTAACCCGAGGTACCACTGTAATAGCTATTCCAGGCAGCTAGAATGCCCAGCTGCCACCACAACTGAGGCATTCATAATGGGGTGCAGATGCTTGTGTGAGTGGCAGTATATCATGGGCCATTGAGTAGCCATCTTTTTCCCACTACACTTATGGGGAGGTTCCCTTGTCGGAGTCCCGTATAAAGCATTGGCACACATCCGAAAGACATGTGCATGCGTATCAGCAGAGTCAGCGAAAGCAGAATTGTGTAGGAATTGTAGCATCAAGCATTTTTTTATTTACAGCAAAAGAAACATGGCTTGTTGTGTAAGCTGCATCTCACACACATCCTCTCTCACTGAACAGAGAAAACAAAGAAGAGTCTGGATTTGATATCCCGCTTTATCACTACCCTAAAAAGGTAAAGGTAAAGGACCCCTGACTGTTAAGTCCAGTCGCAGACAACTCTGGGGCTGCGGCGCTCATCTCGCTTTACAGGCTGAGGGAGCCTCAGTGTTTGGCTTACTCCCATGGAGGAGGCAGACAGGCCAAGGAAACACCTCAGCTGTGTCCCATGTTGACAGGCATAGGACTCAGCTAGGACTTAAGCTGAGAGTGGTTTTGGATGGTATAGTTGTGACGTACTAAACTACCGCTAGGTTGTGGGGGGAGGGATCAATAGGTTCTTTCTCTCCCTTTTTTCTTTTGAAGAGTGTTGAAGAAGTTACAACAAGCTGCCTATTTATCCCAGTACAGTAGAACCTCAGTTTTCAAACATAATCTGTTCCGGAAGACCATTCGACTTCCAAAACGTTCGGAAACTGAAGCAGGCATTTCCGGAAACATTTACGTCCAGAAAACTCAATACGGAAGTCGCGTGGCACATTCGGCTTCTGAAAAGTGTTTGAAAACCGAAGCAATTACTTCCGGGTTTTCTGCGTTCGAAAGCCAAAACTTTCGATTTCTGAGACGTTCAAAAACCGAGGTTCCATTGTAGATGCACTGCAGATGCTCAAAATGATGTCACGCGCATTTGCAGAAGCGGTGAAACTCAACCCGCGCACACGCAGAGGCACAGTCGCGTCTTACGTTTACTTCAGGATGCGAACGGGGCTCTGGAACGGATCCTGTTTGTATCCAGAGGTACCACTGTATCACCTCAGGTCAAACAGCTTTTGTTTAACCAGAGACAAAAGGAAGGAGTTTATGCACCACAGGCGATTATGACTAAATCATACCACCTACAGCTCTCTGAAGGATAATTGTCTGTTGCTACCTAGAGTCCTTTTATTGCTTCTAGTATTGCTGAGTTCTACAGAAAAGTCCAGTGGCATCTGGTGGCGGCTGGACCAAGAACAGGACTGCTAGGAAGTTATGGGGAAACACCAGGTTCTGATCATCTCCCCATCCTCCTCCTTTGCAAATATACTGTGAGCACCTAAGTATTGGAGTTAGCAACTGCCTAGTTGATATTGCATATATAGCACTTAACTAAACTGAAAGTTTAGTTCTTTGTTTCAGAAGGGGTCCCTTGCTTCTTTGCTGGGAGAAAAGTCATGTGGCTGCCCCCCCCCCCCGCCTGTTGGGGTTCTCTGCCTTCACTCCTCCTTTGCAAAGAGGTCCTTAAACACTGCCATTTTATTAACATTCAACCGTGGATGCCTTGCCTGCTGTCACAATTGCTAGTGCAAGTTCATACCACAATAACTATTCATTAAAGGTAAAGGTAAAGGACCCCTGACAGTCAGGTCCAGTCGCAGACGACTCTGGGGTTGCGGCGCTCATCTCACTTTACAGGCCGAGGGAGCCAGAGTTTCTCCACAGACAGTTTTTCCGGGTCATGTGGCCAGCATGACTAAGCCCCTTCTGGCGAAACCAGAGCAGTGCACAGAAACACTGTTTACCTTCCCACCGGAGCGGTACCTATTTATCTACTTGCACTTTGACGTGCTTTTGAACTGCTAGGGTTATGAGCAAATGGAAAGGCTTTTAGGGCTATATCAAGCTCCAGAGTCTGATATTCTCTCTTTTTCTCCTCCCTGCTCATGCTTTACAGATGATAGCTGCTCCAGGTGGCTGGAGTGCCCAGCTGGTATGTATGTGTGTTCAAAACTGGCTGCAAATGCCCCTGGGAGCGGCAGGTCATGATAACGTACTGTCTCATTTAGGGACAGTGATGTCAGTATTTTCACTGCTACTATTGCAGAGATCGGATTATCACATTTCTTACCACTGCGTGTGATAGCGGAAGTCAAGCCAACAACTTCCGCTATTTGAGAGAGCCAGCATGGTGTAGTGGTTAGGAGTTGTGGACTCGTAATTTGGTGAACCGGGTTCGATTCTCTGTTCCTCCAAATGCAGCTGCTGGGTGACCTTGGGCTAGTCAAACTTCTCTGAAGTCTCTCAGCCTCACTCACTTCACAGAATGTTTGTTGTGAGGGAGGAAGGGAAAGGAGTTTGTTAGCCGCTTTAAGACTCCTTAGGGTAGTGATAAGGGACGCAGGTGGCAGTGTGGTCTAAACCTCTGAGCCTCTTGGGCTTGCCGATCAGAAAGTCGGCGGTTCGAATCCCTGCGATGAGCTCCCGTTGCTCAGTCCCTGCTCCTGCCAACCTAGCAGTTTGAAAGCACACCAGTGCAAGTAGATAAATAGGTACCGCTCCGGTGGGAAGGTAAATGGCGTTTCCATGTGCTGCTCTGGTTCGCCAGAAGCGGCTTGGTCATGCTGGTCACATGACCTGAAAGCTGTACGCCTGCTCCCTCGGTGAGATGAGCGCCAGAACCCCAGAGTCGGCCATGACTGGACCTAATGGTCAGGGGTCCCTTTACCTTTACCTTTACCTTTAACTCCATCCAGATTTTTGGAGGGCCTTGAGGGACAGAACTTCACTGAGCCCCTTAAGGCAGTGCCCCTTTTTCTGCTGACTAAGCTCTTTCCCTACTTGACGCCTCCCACTTCTTTCTAACCCCGCCTCTTCTCTCTTTAGCCCCTCCCCTTCTCCTCTATAGCCACCAAATCTTTCCCACCTTGGTCCCTCTTGAACTATACACAAGTCTTGCCCAGCACGACTGCTCCTTATTGCCAAAGATAAACAATATGAGCATTTAGACTTTGCTGGCTGCCTCTTTGCAATGTTTTGTAAAAATATATTAAGTGGGAAATGCACAAATCAACCGCAGGCATTCAGAATAACTGACAACTGGCAAAAATAGAAGTTTGGTGTGTGTTTTCTAGAATAAGAAAAGAACTAAAAGTGGCTAGGAAAGTATTATCCAGTACAATTGAGGATTGTGGACTGGCCTTCCCATGTATAAATGTGAATGATCAGGCCGCCATGTTGACGATTTTGAAAAACTGGTTCCAGACAGACAGATCCTCAGCACTGGCAGCACACAATCAGACAAAGAAATAATTAAATCAAATCCCTGCACTGAAACATTGTTCAGTATTTGGAATTAAATTAAAAGGAATCTAACTCTTAAAAAAAAATACAATAAGGAAATGGAACAAGGAAACTTAATGGGTAATCTTTAACTTCTCTCTAATCATGGACTAATGGGACTAAGAAAGCTATTCAGAGACGGCATCTCTAAAACATTTCATTTAACAATGAAACGCAACAGGCTTTCCCACAACTTTCAGTGTTAAAGATAAAGAACATAGCCCATACTCTGATCACAAAACACACCCCTCTTTGGGGAACAGCAGAATTTGAAAATCTGACGTTAAAAGACAATTTGCGCACACACACAAAAGTAAAATATAAAAAATTGCTACAAATATCAGGTTACATACCTAAGATCCTGAGATCAAGAAGTAATGGATTCTCTGAGATATTAAAGTCTGGTTGGTAACCCATATCTATTCCAAGCCTTGAACATGTACTGTATTTTTTGCTCTATATTACACACTTTTTCCCTCCTAAAAAGTAAGGGGAAGTGTGTGCGCGTCTTATGGAGCGAATGCAGGCTGCGCAGCTATCCCAGAAGCCAGAACAGCAAGAGGGATTGCTGCTTTCACTGCGCAGCGATCCCTCTTGCTGTTCTGGCTTCTGAGATTCAGAATATTTTTTTTCTTGTTTTCCTCCTCCAAAAACTAGGTGCGTCTTGTGGTCTGGTGCGTCTTATAGAGTGAAAAATACGGTAGGTTACAAGGAAAGGCAAAGAGCGGAAATACCGTATTTTTCTTTTTCCTTTTTTTTTCTTTTTTAATAATCTTTATTGGTTTAAAATACAGACATAAAATATCATTTACAGCAGTAACAAAGAAGAAAAAGGAAAGAAAAAAGAGTCAAGATAAAGAGAGAAAAGAAAAAACAATATACAAAAAGAAACTGCAACTTCTCAAATAACAATCAAATAAAAAAATTGAATATAAAACTTCCAGTTGTTCTCATTATACTGTTTATACTGTCATTGTTTTCTCGCACAGCTTTACGTTATATCATTTTTTTCCCATATAATCCAACAAAATATTTATTACTTTTTTTACTTACAGGTATCATTCAAGTTCTGCTAGTATGGTATTATTTGTACAGTATAGTCTTAAATATTTCTTAAATATTCTCCATTCTCCATATACTTTCTGATTTAAAGCTCCTCTAACTCTTCCCATCAGTTTTGCTAGTTGCAAATACTGTATCGTAAGTGTTATTTCACTTTTCCAGTTTCTCGCCACGAGTATTCTAGCTACCGTAATTGCATACATGGAATACCGTATTTTTCCATGTATAAGACTAGGTTTTTTTCCTAACAAATAATGTCAAAAATCAGGGGGCGTCTATACGGATACTGTTGAGGGTGGACTGGCGATTGGTTGTTGCCGCGAGCAAGGGGTGCGTCTTATACATGGGGGCATCTTGCAGACAGAAAAAATACGGTATATTTCATTTATTTCTCAACAAATCTTGATATAGATAGGAATGATTGAATGAAAGGTTGGAATAAGGTCCTGGATGTACGAATCTGTGAGGGCTTGTGCATTTGTATGAGTATGAGCTGCAGGGCTTTTTTCAGCTAGAACTCTCCAGAACTTAGTTTCAGCACCTCTCAAGTGGGCGCCATTGCCACTCTACAAGAACGAGGGAGGCGTTCATGGTGAGTTCCAGTACCTCTTTTCCTAGGAAAAATAGCACTGATTATGAGTTCTTGTTTACTTGTGAATCCTTTGGGTGTGTGCTTTTGTATTCATGAGCTTGTGCAAAGTGTTCCCATGTGTTGGCGTGAAGTTTATGGAGGTGTATGTGTTTGTATGAAGTCCTTGCGGTTTTGTGAGGTGCTTTTCAGTTTGGGTTTGTGATGAACTGCTCACATCCTTGGCTTGTTAGATGAAAGCCAGAAAGAAGATGCAGTGTCCTTCAGTGAAAGAATGGTGTCGGGACATGGATGCCTTCAATCTTCTGGTTTACTTGTTCTGTTTTAATTCATTGTATTCTGTGCAGGCACTGAGTTTAAAAAAAAAAACTTGGTCAATTAATCATCCAAAGCATAGCTGTCAACCATCTCTTATTTGGCGTGAAAGTCCCTTATCCCAGCGCTGTGTTCCGCTGCTGTCCCTTATTGATGATGTCCCTTAAATTTCCCCAGCTTCAAAGGAAGCAGCTCCTCTCCCTTCCTCCCTGCCGGCCAGGGAGGAGGGAGGCTCCAACTGTGTTGCTTGGCTGTGTTGCTCACCCAATAAGGAGTCTAAGAACAACTGGGGGGTGGAGCTTGCATGCTTTGTGCTGATCAAATCGGCCACGTTGTCTGGGGACTCGCCTTTGCTCAGCGCTTCCCAGTGGAGAGGTGACAGTGGTTTTCCTTGCTGCATCCCCTTTGCCGGGTTGCTGCGCTGTGGGAACCACCGCTTGAGGCTTTGTTTGGCTGCTGGTTGACTAAAATCCCTTATTTTGGCTGCTGATCCCTTATTTTCGAGGCTGCTGGTCCCTTATTTTCAAATCTGTAAGTTGACAGCTATGATCCAAAGAGCATTCAGAACTGAACCAACAATTGACTAAACCGAAACTCAGATCCTGCTCTCTACCGTCACAAGGGCTCTGGAACAGCATGCTTCATATCATCTGGAACCTTAGCTACAAGTGACTAAAACTTACAAATGTGGTTTTTATTTTATTCCCCGCCCCGCCCCCCAGTAAAATGGAAGCCTGAGTAAATGATTGTGATTGCGGTTTTGTAAAAGCAGTTCTCGGAAAAGCAGTCACAGCTGTCATTTTGATCTCCAAGTTGGTACCCAAACTCCATTCCCGCTCACACAAAAACCGACCGCGATGAAACACAGCCCTGTTCCATCTTCGTTTCTTCTGCAGCAAAACGTAAGCGCTGCCAGTGGAGGGTTTGATCGAACAATGTTGGCAAAGTCACACTGCACTGCAATGGAATCATTCGTTTATCATGAAACAACATATTACATTTCCCAAACCACTTCTCTGGCAGTTAGCCAGCTGAACTCAACAGCAGAGCAGCTCCAAAGTATTTGGTGCAAGAACTGCAGACAGTGCCAGTCCAACGACAGGCAGAAGAGGCAGCTGTTTCAAGTGCTCAATGTTGGCCGCCATTAACAAAGCGGCAGCTCCCCACCAAAGCTGATGACCCAAAGGGTTCATAGCAGTCTATTTATATATATATACAGTGGTACCTTGGTTCTCAGGGATGCTGGTGGCGCTGTGAGTTAAACCACAGAGCCTAGGACTTGCCAATCAGAAGGTTGGCGGTTCGAATCCCCGTGACGGGGTAAGCTCCCGTTGCTCGGTCCCTGCTCCTGCCAGCCTAGCAGTTTGAAAGCTCGTCAAAGTGCAAGTAGATAAATAGGTGCCGCTCCGGCGGGAAGGTAAATTTCTGTGCGCTGCTCTGGTTCGCCAGAAGCGGCTTAGTCATGCTGGCCACATGACCCGGAAGCCAGCTCCCTCGGCCAATAAAGCAAGATGCGCTCCGCAACCCCAGAGTCGGTCACGACTGGACCTAATGATCAGGGGCCCCTTTACCTTTACCTTTTTACCTTTGTTCTCAAACTTTATCCATTCTGGAAGTCCGTTTCAAAACCAAAGCATTCCAAAACCAAGGCACGTTTTCCCATAGAATGCAAAACGGATTAATCCTTTAAAACTTTTAAAAACAACCCCTAAAACAGAAATTTAACATGAATTTTACTATTTAACGATACCATTGATCCATAAAATGAAAGCAACAAACAATGTACTGTACTATGAAACATGATCCAGCCAAAGCTGAGGACTTTCAAATAACATTGATTTCAATGGGCATGCCAAACATGCCTTTTAATATGTGCATTGAAATTGGTGGGACTTTTTTTTAAAAAAAGCTTAACTTCAGCAGAATTTGTATTTATTTATTAGTTAATGCTTAGCGTTGTTTATTTCAGGTCTGTGTTACTCTTGCGTGTGTTCATGGCTAAGCCCATTTCATTCTCTTTTTGCATTAATCTGCAAGGTTTTCTGTTTGGTTTTTTTTTTAAGAAATCAGCTTAAATGCCATTTAAACACAGACTTTTCAACCTATATTGCCCTAAATTTGCCACATAATTTCTCTCTGTCTGCATTTTTAAAGGCACTTTATCCTAAAATATACATTTTTAAAAGCAGCTTTTTAAAAAGTTAACATTTTATTGATTTGTTAGGGGGGAAAGTAAAAACATTACTAAAAGAAAGTAAACAAAAAAATTCTGAAATTCAAATCATGAAGTGACAAAAATACAAAGATACAGCACAGTTCCAAAGGGATAATAGCAAAGATTCCCTTTACAAATGATACAGATATATAAAAATAAAAGTATGCCCTGCCTTTATTGAGAAAAAGGGTTCTATATAGTCTTCAATGAGCCAGACATTTGCATATACTGGTGTGACCATGTGCCTCGATATATGAGAAATAAAATCATGCAGTATAGGTCATTTGAGCTCTGCCCTTTAGATACTTTTAGTATATGAGGTGTTTTTTCAAGGAAGGCAGTAAACCAAACCCTGTTATGCCAGCAATCCAAGCAGCTTTCTGAGTAAAGAACTGCATCGCACAATTTGGAGAAGTTTGAAATCTGAGGAATACCTATGTTTCGAACCAGGAGGCCAGCTCAAAGTGGAATTTGGCAAGAACCAATATTTTGAGCATCCCTACAATAGTTGCTTTAATATTTCATTCTGTGGCCTGTGTAATTAATTTCAGCTCAACTGCTTCGTTCAATCTGGCATGTAGCCTTTATCTAACTCTTGTGCAAATGAATATGCCATCTTCTATTACCTTTGCACTGTTTATGTCCCATATCGTCTAAACCATTGTAACCAAATCTGTCTTGTGGAAGGAACCAAAACTAAAATCTGAAAGTTGCTATGAACTAGTTATCTAAACTATACAGCTGAGTCATTAGCAAAGAAACCAAAGGCGACAGAAATCAAAGACCCTTGGGCTGCCTCTGTGACTCAAACAACGCACGATCTTAATCCCCACCAACAGAACTTAATTTTCATTTTTCCTATCTTAAGAAGACACGAAGGCTGCAGTCTCCAGCCCCTTAGCCAGCCTTTGCTGTTTCAACCATGACCATGTAAAATAAAACAGTAATTACAACAAACAGAACATTCACAACAGCAGTTGATCTAATCTGTTTGCAATGCTGCTGGGAAGGCAGAAAAGTGGTTCAAACTTTAGAAGACGCCAAGTCGAATCCTGCCACTGTTAAGAGAGTCAAGAAGCCAGCAGAATATCAATCCAGTTTCACCCTGGATAAACTTCATTCATCAGATTATTGCTTGCGTTTTTGTGAAGTAGTTCCCATTCTTATCACATCCCACACACCCTTTGCTTAATGGGTGGTTAAACGGGCACATAATAATAATAATAATAATAATAATAATAATAATAATAATAATAATTTTTTTAAAAAAAAAATTGTACCCCATCCATCTGGCTGGGTCTCCCCAGCCACTCTGGGCGGCTACCAACAAAGATTAAAAATACATTAAAATGTCACACATTAAAAACTTCCCTGAAAGAACAATCCGAGAAGAGTGGTCCCAAAACAGCTTCACAGTCACAACAAACAGCTTCACAGTCACAGTCGTCAACCTGTTTAATTCTCATGTCCTGCAATAAGAACGGCCGTAGGAACAGAACATTTTTCCAATTGCTTGTTTCCTACTGTAAATATATATATATGAGTAAAAGAAGACATAAAGAAAGAAAAGAGGAATACTCTTTCCTTCACTCTAATAACCAATAGCATATAATTAACAACTTATCATCGGGCATTGTGGGTATAGGGAGTGCAGCATAAACCCTGCAACTGGAAAACTATAAGGCTTTGGGGAACCAGAGGCAGTTCTATCAGACAATAAGATTATCTGAGGCACAGAGGTGTAGGAAGGTCAGGTGTGCGAAATTTCTTGTCACCACCCCCCCATTGATTTTTTATTTTGATTTTTTGCCTGCAAAAATGGTTTTACGTTATTTCATATTTTCTTACAAAGGAATGTGGATTCTGAGCTTCTGTTAACAAGAGTAGGCGACTATGGACAGATGCTTAAATCTACAGGATGGGTTGTGTTTTGTCTTGTGTTATTTTATTTACATTTACTGTTTATCTATTTAATAAAATTTATTTTTTAAAAAAATGCAAAGTGGTTTACCAAAACAAAAAACCACCACAGCAGTAAAATCAAGAAAAATTAACAATCCTACTTTAAAACATACAAAAGCTAAAATGTTAAGGTTAAAATCACTTCAACTTCCTAAGCATCTAGGTATGCTTGCCTAAAGAAGAATGCTTTTATAGCAGGTGCCCAAAAAGAGTCTAGCAAAGGCACGTGCTTTGTTGAAATTTCAGCTTTCATGACATAGGAAAACGGCCAAGTAAACAGCTATTTTCCTGGAGGAGGGTCAAGATATTAACTGATATGCATGGAATTTCATATGTAGCTATATAATCCCTAGTGTAGTAAGATAAGACCTTTGGAGCAGACATTTTCCAAAAAAAAAAGTTTTTAATGTAATTCTTTAGTTTTTTAGGAATTGTTCCTTGATAATTTGTCACCCCCCTCCATGATGGCACTTGGGGCAGACCGCCCCACCCCACACACCCTTTCCTACGCCCCTGCTGAGGCAGACATCTCAGCTAGCAGATTTGGGGCACCTTCAAAGGTGGCAGAATGGAAGAGACAAATCTGACTCACCACTAGGAAGCTGTTGTTTGTTTGTTTGTTTGTTTGTTTGTTTGTTTGTTTGTTTTTGCACAAGCCCTGTAGAAATGGCAGCACTTTCACAGAGCAGTTGCTCGTTTCAATGAAGCTTCCACAGGAAAGCTTTCTGCTGGTATATCGTTCCCCAGCGTGCCAGTTAGTGGAAGCAAAAGTGCCATCTAGATTTTCTGTATCAGATACCAAAATGTCCCAGGCCAGTCGATGGAAGTAATCATAGTGGTATAATTACAGATATGAGCAGTGGCGTAGCGTGGTTTGTCAGCACCCGGGGCAAGGCAAGTAATTTGCGCCCCCTAACCCATGGATTTGCGCCCCCTAACCCATGGATTTGCGCCCCTAACCCTAACCCCCAGATGTTGCGCCCAGTGCGGCCAGCCCCCCCCCCTACACCCCCACGCTACGCCACTGGATATGAGATTAGGGGTTTTTTAATTTATTTTTTTATGCTGGAAGCCACCCAGAGTGGCCGGGACAACCCAGTCACATGGGTGGGGTGCAAATAATAAAATCATTATTTATTATTATGATAGGTTTGTTCTGCAGCTAGTCACCATACCTCAAAATAAATAAATAGTGAGAGTTTAGCCAGAAGCAGGAGAAGAGAAAATTATTCTGTTTTATCATACAGCACAGAAAGTTGATCCTGCAATCAAAGTGAAATTTTCAGATAATGGGAAACAGGCAAAAGGGGCAATAGTACATCTTAACAACATTACCCTTTTGTCTAATTATTTGGTTCATACAGAAGGCACGCCGCCTTTCTTCTTCTCACAAGCATTATGCTTTAATTATCACTTGCAAACATATATACCTGCCATGTGACATTTGAAGGCCATGCCTCACGGGCAGAGAATGTCCTTCAGCAACAACTGTCTATTGCAGTGGCCCTTCAAATGAATGAACTTTCCCTGCACTCTCAATTCACTGTCTGCATTTCCCAGCACCTGCTCAAGGTCTCTTTGCAATCTGGCCCTGCAAAGAAACGCAGGTCGAGAGAGAACAGAACAAGTAACAGTATAACTCTGACCCAAGAACATGCCAGTTTCCCAGCTACAGGGAGCTCATTCGCAAGCCAAACGGAACTAAATCTCCTGCTGCACACACAGCAAAGATATTGACAAATGCTACTTTAAACAACAACCACCAGGTATTCACAAAACGTTTGTCCATTCTAATACTTCCAAAGGGGTAGTCGTGTTACTCCATTGCAGCAAAGACAACATAAGAGTATTGTAGGCACCAAGCTTTCCTATGCCAAATAAGCAATGCACATAAACTCACACAGAACAGCAGGCCTTTAATGGAGGCAAGCACCCAGAAATTATGAGTGATAGGGTCTCCCTCTACCACGCCCACTGCAAATCCAGCCCTTAATCTAACCAGGGGAACTGCCATTTGGATAAGTCTACCAAAAAAATTGGTACAGGCTGGTTTGTGCTATGTCAGGAGAGGGGAAGAACCCCAAAGCAGGAACAAAATATTTACACACAAAAAAAAATTCAAGCCAACACAGATGTTATTAATAGTTGTAATTTCATTACAATTAAATGCAAATCAACATTACATATTTATATCAGTTTTATGTCACTTTAATGGTAGTGATCTCCTGCAAAGAATGCTGAGGGTTGTAGTTTGGCAAGGTGCTGAACATTTTCTGTTAGCAATCCCTACATTTCCCTCAGATTCTTTTGGGAGACAATACCAGGGTTAAATTCAGTGTATGGCGCAGAGCTTAATGACAAGCCCTCTGGCTAAGATTTAGAGACCTTCCTAGGCATTACTTTCTCTCTGTAAAGAAAGTATTCTGCCACAAAAGTATCTTCTGGGTCAAAACTGGTTGTTACTCCTTTTTTTTTAAAAAAAAACCTATCATTTTCTTAGTATGGAAACACAATGGATTACTGGTGCTACCCCCCTCCTTTTTATTCAGCTGTCTGCAATTGCATCTGCTCAGCATCACCAAAACTGTCACTGTCTTCTCAGTCTAAACCACTGAGCTCTTGGCTTGCCGATCAGAACATCAGTGGTTCGAATCCCCGTGACGGGGTGAGCTCCTGTTGCTCGGTCCCTGCTCCTGCCAATCTAGCAGTTCGAAAGCACACCAGTGCAAGTAGATAAATAGGTACCGTTCCAGCGGGAAGGTAAATGGCATTTCCGTGCGCTGTTCTGGTTCACCAGAAGCGGCTTAGTCATGCTGGCCACATGACCCGGAAAAACTGTCAGCAGACAAACACCGGCTCCCTCGGCCAGTAAAGCAAGATGAGCACTTCAACCCCATAGTCATTCACGACTGGACTTAACTGGCAGGGGTCCTTTACCTTTACATACCTCACAGGTTTGTTGTGAGGGTTAAATGAAGAGGGGGGAGAACCGTGTGTGCTACCTTGGTCATGGGCGTCGCCAGGGTTTTTGTTAGGGGGGGCAGGCTTTTGTTGGGGCAGCAGAACCTCAGATTTGTATGGATTTGATTTTGATGGACTTTGGAGGGCAGCTGCCCCCTTGGCTACGCCCATGCTCCTGGTGCGGAGAAGACAGGATATAAATGCAAGAAATAAACAAAAACAACAACATAATGGTTTTATCACGCAATCAGCATGATTCTTAGCATCTCATTGTTGAGGTGTTTGGCGTGCTTTAAAAGTGCTTTAAAAGTACAATCTCAGGTTGCCTCCAGGCTGTCCATGTTTTGCAGGAGGGAGTCTATTGCTTACCAGAGAATTTAGGTTGTGTGATTAAAGTGGATTCAAGTGCTCCAGCAGAACACATTCACTTTTTTTAGAAAGTGCATTTTGTGGTTAAGAAAGTAGCAAGGGAGTGCATTAAAAAGTGTGGGGTAGCAACAATTTGATGGAAATGCATATTCCTCAAAAATAAATAAATCAGGATGAATACTCACTGTCATATAACCTCCCCGCAAACAAATAAGAATGTATGCTCAATAAATAGCAGACATCATATAACCTCAGTGTAAGCTTTGTGCAAGTAAATCAGAATGAATACCCAGCAAACTAGTAATCTGGAGAAGTCCTAAATCTCTTATTATTACAACCGTTGTGCACATGGTTTTAGTCAGAATAGACCCATTGAAATAAGTTCACCTAAGCAAGTAAAACTTAGTTGAATACCACCCATTCTTGCCAATCCACATTAACTCTGTAAAGCTATGGGAGAAAACCCAGGGTTCTTGTAGGTGTGTCTGGGCATTCAGTACCGCCAGACGTCTCAACACTATGATATGAGCAAAACACTTCCACAAATCACTGAATGAAACCTGTTAAGGAAATTCTAACACAAACCCTTTCCAATTCAGGACTACAGAATATGATACAAGTTTTGACACAACCAGCACTATTCTGAAAAACTGCTTTGTTTCTCACAGATAAATCCATCCTAGAACCATGGGCCTCGGGAGGACAGAAGTCAGCCTTGGCATAGTTTGAAACTGGGTGCCTCAATTGTCCCACCCTGTAAAACTCCACTAATGTATGGATGGATAGGGGCTTTCTGTTTAAAGCACTTAGCTAAGGTGGAAGGTAATTCGACAGATTAATAGAGAACTGCTATAGAAATAAGTCACTATAGGTAACCGGAACATTCATTTTGGAGGCTGTTCTGGGGGAGGGGGGAATGTGTGAAGATAGTTTCCCCCATCCTCTGCTTGGGGGTTTCCCGGTGGCCTTTGGATGTTGCAGGATGCTGGACCCACATGACCCAACAGGGCTCTATTATGGGTTGCAATGAGAGTCAGTTCAACACTGAAGTGAGGAACATCTGACCAGTAGCGCTTTGAAGGAAACAGGAAAGAATGCAGCAATATATAGATATATAGGCACCGTTTTAGCTGATCCCTCCCTTTGAGAGTTGCACCCTTGCCTCAATCTGGGCACTCTCCTTCACAAAAGACATGGGTATCACTTAGGTGTGGGAATCAGAAGCTGCATACAGAGGATAACTTGCAGCAAGATCACATGTCTGCAGTGTGAAGCCATGAGCCAAATTGTGACTCCTGTTTATTCTCAAGATGCCCTTAATAGGAAAGGGCAGCATTCATTCACCAGCGCTCACTCAAACCGTGGGGTGGGGAGCTGTTATTCCCCCCCCCTCAGTTTCAGTGAGAGAGATCCAGAGAGTTTTTGCCCCATTGTCCTAGAAAAGATTTGCTGAGGTGTTGTTGGGTGGGCACCTGTCTATCTGTAACTGCCAAGTTGGTCCTTACTGGGGGGGGGGGGGACTCCAGCCATGACGAGAAACCTTTTGCTTCCCTCTAAAGCGAGATGCGCCGCGTTCAACCGGGAGCGCGAAGAGGCCCGCAGGATGCCGGTACAAGCCATCCCCCATCGCACTCCTGGTCTTGCAACTGGCAGACCAAGCTGTGCCCCGAGTCTAAGACTGCAATCCCGTGTCTCCTGCCAGCCTGACCCTATTCATATCCAAGTCCTCCCACTGCTTTGGCCCGCCAAGTCCCCTAGGACTGCAGCCTTGAGAGGAAACGCGGGCGCTCCGGGCGCACAGGTCCCGGTGGGTCTCGGCGCCTGGACCCCACTGGCCGCCCGGGTTTCCTCGACTGCAGCCCCGCGCCTTCGCTCGTGGGAACAGGCTCCGAGGCGCCTTCTGGCTCCGACGCGCCTTCCGCTCGCGGGTCTTGGGTTAAGGTGAGCGCGGGGCCCCGCTGCCCGCCCCGACGGCGCGCACTTACTTCTCGTAGTCGAGGCGGCAGTAGAGTTTCTGGTCGCGGAAGAAGCAGGTGCCTCGCAGGGGATCCTGGCAGGCGGCGCAGCGCACGCAGCGCTCGTGCCACAGGCGCTCGTTGAGGCGCAGCAGGAACCTCTCCGCGATGATGCCGCCGCAGCCCTCGCACACCGAGCGCGCCCGCGCCGGGGCTCCCCCTGCAACGAACGCGAGGGCCATGAGGAACCGTCCCGGGGATCGCCGCATCCCCCTAGCCTCGCCATCCAAGGCGCAACTCAGCCCGACGGCCAAGAAGGCCCCCTGCTCCCGCTGCCGTCCCCATCCCCTCGCGGCGAGCACCATTTCCTTGCCCCCGGAGCGAGGGAGCTGAAAACTGGCCCCCGCCCCTCCGCCGTCCGCTTTCCCGGCGCGCTGCGGACTGGAGAACAAGGCGCGCAGCTCTCTCGGCACGGGGCGGCGGCTGCGGAGGGCTGCTTAGGCAGGTTCCGCGCGAACGAACTACTCCAGCCGGCGGAAGGGACAGCTCTTGGCAGCCGCCATTCGGGGGCTCAAACCCGTTTTCTCCGACGGGGCGGAGGCGCTTGCGGTTCCTTGGACGCGCCAGGACGCGCCTCCTCCCCGCCTCCCGTGCGCCCCTGCCTTAGTTCCATGGAGCCGGACGGGACTCCTGGCTAAGAACGTGCGTTAGGATCGGGCTGTGGCTCGAAAGTAAACACCGGCCTGAGGCCAGTCCGAAAAAACAAGGCTATGGCCTTGAGGTGGGAATCTGCGCAGCCCCAAATGGACTTGCGACCGGGCGCCTTTGCACGCCGATCCCTCTCAAACCACAAGTTTTATTTCGTTTCCTTACATCTCCCAAACTAATCGCGTCCCTTGCAAACCCCGACGGGGATTTCGCTCTCCCTAAAGATGTCTGTTTTCAGTAAGGAGCGAACTGAATGTCCTTTCAAAACGAAGGCGCGGGATCCTGAGCCGCTGTCGAAACGCTCTTTGGTTTAGATGCAAAGCATCCCGCCCGTCATCGTGGCGTTATGAAAAGAAAGTTTATTCTTTAGAAAAATGCAGCTGGATTTTAAACAACAAAAAAGGGGCTCTGTGGTTTTCTTTTTTGTTTGTTTGGTTTTCTTTTTTCTAAGGCTGTGACTAATAAAATCCTATTACACTTGAAGAAAGGAGGCAAGATTCAGGCTGAGCGAATGTTTGCCGCCCTCGGGCCAAAGCGAAGCGAAAACGAAAAAGGCCTCGAATTCTAAACGAAAAATTATTTTAAAATAAGGTGTCTTATTCATATCTGCTTCTCTTTCGAAATACAATGTGAAATATACTTCTGAGACTCGGTCATTTGGTGACTTGAACAAACGATTCAAAGGCGCGCTGCTCCCCGAAGTCCCCTTCCGCCCCTTCCAGGCTGGAAAATATTGGGCACCAGGGGCTGTATATTTGGAAGGGCAAAGACAGAACCAAGATTTTGCTCCCTGGAAGGGGCGAAATATTTCAAAGTTTATCCATGTTTTCTTAGATACAGAATCGATCTTTCCTGCCTAGAATTTGCGGTCCTGTTATATTACCATTTAGAGATGATTCGTCGAGACAAAAGTTGCTTTTTGTCCTCGGGTGGGACAACCGCACCCCGTGCCACCTGTGGTCGCGATGTTCTCCATCTGCCCACTGTGCGACCCTCGAAACTTGAAACGCGCAACGTCCAGGACAAAGAGGCTTTCATTGCGCGGCGCTGCTGAGTGAGCCGACGGAGAAGATGCGCCGACGACGACGGCAGAGGAACAACTGCCGTGCAGGGTGCGGGCATACAGAAGCGGAGGAAAGAAGTTCTCCGCTATTCCCTTCCAAGAAACGTTATTAGCCCTGGCGCGATGATTATCCGCTCCAGCTCCATGCAGCGTGTACAGAACAAGATTTAGTTATTAACCTCATAGATCTCTCTGTGTTAGTGGGCTTGGGTAAGTAAACTAATAAAGACATAGATATTGCTATTTGGGCAGGTTCGTTCTTAAATTCTATGGGTGATGGTGAAGATTGCAAGGGGTCCCTTTTCTCTCTCTCCTTCCTCGCGAAGGCACTTGGGACGCGTATTTTCTTCCCACTACGGAGAAAACCGCTCCCCCCGCCCTCTTTTCCTCCCACCTAAGACGCACCCCGGAGCTGGTCGTTTGAACCCCGCCGGGCTGGCGAGACTGCAGGCGCCGCCTGTCCTCGGTTTCTTCCTTCGGGATCGGGATCAAACGAGCAGCTCCCGCGGGACAGAAAGGCAGGCGGAGCAACTCCAGCACCCGAAGGGATCCGGCGCGGAAGCAGGGCTAGCTTTGGGAAGGGGCTGCCTCGGCGGCGGCGCGCGCGGAACTTTGGCACTCACCCAGCACCGAGGAGAGGGAGGTCGGCTGCGGCGGAGGCGGCTCGAGTGCGTCCTGCAGAGTCTCCTCCATTTTCAGGCCGTCCAACATGGCCCACAGAGGCAGGGTGGGCAGGTGCGCCCGCGACTCCGCTTTAAAAAGGGCCGGAGGGGGAAAAGTCAGGGCCAGGGCGCTTGGGATCTCCCCCTCCACGCCTCCCGGCAAGCCGGGCCTGCAGCTCCCTCCCGCCGCGCGCAGCTTCTTCCCTCTAGCGGTTGCTCGACGCCCCGAAGGCGCCCGCGGGAACTCGCGGACCCCGCAGCCCGGCAAGCCGCGGAGAGTGGCCGGGTTCCGGGTGCCTCCTGGCTTCGCGGGCCTCCCGCCTTCTCCGTGCGCGCGGGGCGCACGCGGCAGAAAGCGCTTACCTGGCTGCTGCAGCGGGCCGAGGCTGCCGTCGGAGCCCGGGTTGGGAAGCCCCCTGCGCCCAGCCTTCACAAGGGCGCCACGTCCTTCGCTGCGCTCCGAGGCGGGAGGTGGGCGCCGCCAGCAAGGGGCGGCGGGCGGCCCCCAGCGGCCCGGAGCTCGGCCCGAGGTAGCCGCGGTGCCATCCCCGGCTGGCGGAAGCCGGGCCAGGCGCGCGGGTCTCCTGCAGATGGGCTCGGCTCGGCTCGGACTGGGCTCTGCCCCCTCCCCGCTGGGCGAGCCCCGCAGTCGGAGGACGGAGGTTTCCTCCCCCCGGTGCGAGGCTCATCCCTGCCCCCCACCTCACCTCAAGCCGGCAAACCCGGCGCTGGAGCAGGACAGGAGCCCGTGCCGCTTGGAGGAGACGCGTTCACACGTCAGGGCGGGGAGGGGTTGTCCTTAGCCGGCCAAAAAGATCGACAGAGGCCCCCAAGTTGAGATGAGGGAGTGACGGAGGGAGGAGGGCAAGGGCGATCTGCAACTCGCAGAAGCCGAAGTATTTCTGAGATCGACGTCGCAAGGCGACGTATTGTTTGGAAAAACGCATACTTTGGCTCAACAGGGTTAGCGCTATATTTGCTTTGTTGTTACTGCTGTTGCTGCAGCTCCTGGGACGATTCTCATCCGTTCTTCCTTGTAGATCCGGAGACGCGACCGGGTGGGGCGGCGCTGAGCCGTCGGGGAAGGCAAGAGTTCTTCGCTGCGCGAGGCGCTTTACTCCCGAGGCACCTTTACTCAGGGGTAAATGCCGCTGATTTCAGGATGCATCGAATGGGAGCCTTAGCTTCGCTGTGACTGTGACCCACAGCCCAGTTAAGGCTACATTGGCTTCGACCCCGATCCACGTGCAAAGGAACCGGTACGCGAAAACCTCTGCACCAGGGATTCCTGCTTTTGGGGAGACCCAGCCCTAGGCACCCTAATATACGCATCTCGCAGGAGAAGAAGAATCCGTCCTTCCCTCCCAAAGCAAGCAAAACACCCAAACACACCCAAATAGAGACAAAGAAAGCAGCGAACGTCCGCAGCCCACCGAAAAATCGAGAAACTCCGCCTCAAACCAACAGTGGAAAAAAGTTTAACACTCCTATATCTTTTTAACAGATAAAACGGGGCTTTGGCAAGCACCAAGGGTGCCCGAAGTTGGTATGATGCCCGTAGACGCCACCATGGGCGCAGTCAGGAATTTTGTTGTGAGGGGCAGCCAAAGTGGTTGAGCTTTTTTCCCTTTTTTAATCTCTTTTAAATCAAAGTTGTTGGGCAGTTGCTGCAGGAACGTCGACGCAACCGGGTTTCGCGTCAGTCCAGGAACTCACACAAGCCTTTATGCATACGATCAAGTTCTACCTTTAAATGCACTCACGTGTGGATGCGCGCGCCAGGCGCCTTCATGTCGACTCAGAAGGAAGTCCCATTCATTCCCACAGGGCTTCCTTCGTTCCAAATAAGAGCAGGGAATCTAAGTGCGCAATTGGAAACGCCAAACACCTCAACAATGAGATGCCAAGAATAGTGCATGATCTTGATGATTGCGTGATAAAACCATTATGTTGTTGTTTTTGTTTATTTCTTGCATTTATATCCTGTCTTCTCCGCACCAGGAGCATGGGCGTAGCCAATGGGGCAGCTGCCCTCCAAAGTCCATCAAAATCAAATCAATACAAATCTGAGGTTCTGCTGCCCCAACAAAAGCCTGCCCCCTAACAAAAATCCTGGCTACGCCCATGACCAAGGTAGCACACACGGTTCTCCCCCCTCTTCATTTAACCCTCACAACAAACCTGTGAGGTATGTAAAGGTAAAGGACCCCTGACAGTTAAGTCCAGTCGGGAACGACTCTGAGGTTGCGATGCTCATCTCGCTTTACTGGCCGAGGGAGCTGACGTTTGTCCGCAGTTTTTCCGGGTCATGTGGCCAGTGGTGAGGTAGGTTAGGCTGCGGTATTGACTGGCCCAAGGCCGAATGAGGATTCCATCCGTGGCCTCCCAGGCCCTAAGCCCACACTTTAACCACTGCACCCCCCCCCCACTGCCATCGCAGCTTGCCACGATAAGGGACTGAGACTCGAAATAAATTGCTTTTCCAGCTCCCATCCTCTCTCCTGCTCCATCATTTCCCGCTTTGATTGTTCTTGACCAACAATCTCACAGGAGCAGTGGCGTAGCGTGGGTTGTCAGCACCCGGGGCAAGGCAAGTAATTTGCACCCCCTAACCCGTGGATTTGCACCCCCTAACCCTAACCCCCAGATGTTGCGGCTGGTGCGGCAGGCCCCCCTGCACCCCCCCACGCTACGCCACTGCACAGGAGCCAACTCCTAGGGGACGAGGTCACTTCGGCCCTCGCAATAAAAGCCATTCCAGTGGTGCGCGTGGGCCGCGTCTTGTGATCCATAACGCGAGGCGGAGCTTACCTGCCCCCACCCTATATTTTGTTCAAGCTGGCGCCCCTGAACAATATAGACGCTTACTCAGAAGTAAGTCCCCACTGATTGCAATGGGATGTATTCCCTTGTGAAGTGTGCAGGGCAATAGACTCCAACGCGCTCTGATGAGGGCGTTTTAACAGCAGGTTTGGCTCAATATAAGAAAGAGGGGTGTGTGCCGGAGCGGGGTTGGGACTGGAGAAGCCTTGTTTCCTCTCGTGTGGCCTTGGAGCAGGGATGGCCACGCTGGCTGGCGCTTGGAGTCCAGCAACCTGGGGCAGGGGGACATTACTGTTTACCTCTGGCCTCGCCTTTTGCGTTATAGCTGATTCCACGGAAGGGGAAGGGGAAGGGGAAGGCAGGGGAATTGAGAAGAGCTCTCCAGGAAGAATGGCGCGATGGCGCGAGAGACCTCAGGAAACTTTGCTCCTCTCCTTCTCTTGGATATTGCGCGCAAAACCTCCAAGGGAGTCAATCCTCGCTCTTTCCTGCTCTGCTTCCACATCCTGCCATCTCCAGGGCGCGAGGCGGTATACCAAGTGGTAAAAGTAATCTAAAGAGCAGAGTTCTGTTATCGGCTGCCCGTGGGTATGCAGCCAGTCCCCGCGCCTCCTTAGTGGCGTGGCGCGTAGACCACAACCAAACCACGCCGTTTACGCAGCAGAGCGGCGCAGCTCTAGGGAAAGCGTCGCCTCCCCTTTGCCATGCATGGCGTCAAGCATCCACAAAGCATTGTTGCAACGGGGAGGCGGGAGAGATTCTGGGGGAACGTGGGAACTGAGAAGCAGAGCGGCGCTTTGCGCGCAGAGAGTTCGGGCTCTAGCTGAAGCATGTCAGGCACCAAGTCTAGGGTAGCTCCAAGGAAGCCTCTGCCAGGCCAGGCAATACCGGGCGAGAAGAACCAAGGCGCAAGGTGGCATCAAGGGTAGCTTTTAGAGCTTTTGAGAAGGAAGAGGCGCTCGAGCCGCTGCTTGCGCTGGGCCGCCCCTCCTCAACATCCTGAGGAATGTCCGCAATTCGCTTGCTGACTCCTCACAGGAGTCTTTGGGTGCCTCCATGTGGGCAGTGATGGAACTTGGGAAAGGAAGAACCGGCTCCGGGCAATTGCGCCACCAGCAGCAGCAGGTGGAGCTACTTTTCAACAAGTGGTAAAGGTAAAGGGACCCCTGACCATCAGGTCCAGTCGTGGTCGACTCTGAGGTTGCCGCGCTCATCTCGCTTTATTGGACAGGGGAGCTGGCCTACAGCTTCCAGGTCACGGGGCCAGCATGACTAAGCCGCTTCTGGCGAACCAGAGCAGCGCACGGAAACGCCGTTTACCTTCCCGCCGGAATAAACCTATTTATCTACTTGCACTTGGACGTGCTTTCGAACTCCTAGGTTGGCAGGAGCAGGGACCGAGCAAGGGAGCTCACTCCATCGCGGGGATTCGAACCGCCGACCTTCTGATCGGCAAGCCCTAGGCTCTGTGGTTTAACCCACAGCGCCACCCACGTCCCATTCAACAAGTGGACATTTACCGAAAAGGGTCGAGGTAAAACGACAACAGATATTTAAAGAAAGCAAACAATGGGGTGGAATGCATATAATTGGGTAGTCATCAAAAGACACATTTCTGTATTGCAAAGCAACAGTTTCCTTTTTCTCTCCTCAGCTGTTTCTAGACTGGAAAAGAAGGGGAACCCGGACTTTGAGAAAGTTGCCTGAACCTGAGACGGACCGGCTTGGCTGCCTCTTAGGGAAGACCCAAGTCATCATCAGCCTCAGTTTCCACAGCCCCCACCACGCACGAACCACCATTGACAGCAAGAGCAGCAGATATGTTCTGTACCTAAGCTAACATTTCATTTTCTTGCTAATGATGCTGTTTTAAATGTACATTTATATTTGACTTCCTTTGGTGAAATGTTTCATTTTGAAGTGTTTGAGATACTTTAAAATTCACTTTGCTGCATTAAATGTGCATTCTGCAGTTGGCCTTGGTAATGTTTTGTTTTGAAGTCTTTAAGATAATATTTTAGTTTCCTGCTAATTGTACTGCTTTGAATGTATACTTTATATCTGACTTTCTTCTTGTAAAGTTTTATGTTGGATTGTTTTATTTGGTGTTTTCATGTAGGTTGGAAACCAATTTGAGATTTCTTTCTTAAAAATGTAAAGCAGTATAGAACTGAAATGAGTAATAATAATAATAATAATAATAATAATAATAATAATGGAGTTTGGCCATGTTGTTGTTGTTGTTGTTTAGTCGTTTAGTCGTGTCCGACTCTTCGTGACCCCATGGACCAGAGCACGCCAGGCACTCCTGTCTTCCACTGCCTCCCGCAGTTTGGTCAGACTCATCCTGGTAGCTTCGAGAACACTGTCCCACCATCTCGTCCTCTGTCATCCCCTTCTCCTTGTGCCCTCCATCTTTCCCAACATCAGGGTCTTTTCCAGGGAGTCTTCTCTTCTCATGAGGTGGCCAAAGTACTGGAGCCTCAGCTTCAGGATCTGTCCTTCCAGTGAGCACTCAGGGCTGATTTCCTTCAGAATGGAGGAGTTTGGCCATGGTTATAATTTTTCAAACTTTACTAATTCAGTCCCTGTAAGAGAGTGTAACCAAGGTCTACAGTGTGCTTGACCATACAGTTTTGGCTGGGAGAAATACTGCAAAACCTTTTGAGAATATGGCTGTGAACGCAATACATTTTGTTCTAGAATCCATGGAGACTGGGCACTTTTTTCCCCCTACATGGTTCTCACACATTTTAGATTTATTGTATATTTTTTGCTCCTGAACAGCAGGAAACTGGTTTCATTCCAAAAACAAAAGCTCACTGCAGTGTGTCCATGGATGACCTAATCAAGGGGAAGGTCTAGACTCAATCTAGATGGACACAAACATTTCTTTATTGAGAAAAACTACATGTTAGTGTGTACACAGCCTACAGTGTAAGATATGGTTTCAAGATGTGTAAGCCACTGATCCCCAAATTTTGGAGTTCTAGGGTGTTTCCATGTGGGCATTTTTGTGGAATTCATGCTGGTCACATGCACAATTTTTTTGCACTGATCTCTAAGGTGCTACTGGAAGGAATTTTCTTATTTTGTTTCACATAAAATCCTTACCGTCAAAATGTCATAGGTAAAGGTAAAGGGACCCCTGACCATTAGGTACAGTTGTGGACGACTCTGGGGTTGCGGTGCTCATCTCGTTTTATTGGCAGAGGGAGCCGGCGTATAGCTTCTGGGTCAAGTGGCGAAGCAGAGCAGCACACAGAAATGCCGTTTGTCTTCCCGCCGGAGCGGTACCTATTTATATACTTGCACTTTGATGTGCTTTTGAACTGCTAGGTTGGCAGGAGCAGGGACTGAACAACGGAAGCTCACCCCGTCACAGGAATTCAAACTGCCAACCTTCTGACCGGCAAGTCCTAGGCTCTGTGGTTTAACCCACAGCACCACCCGCGTCCCTCAAAATGCCATACTGTACCTTAAAAAATTTAATCTGGATTTTCCTCTCCCTGCAGGAAGTCCATGGAGTGAAAAATAACCTGTTATACATCTTGCAGTCCCCTCTGGTGTGGAAACTTGTTTGCACATTTTTATTTTTTGTCATAAGTATGATGTTTTGGAAGGACACTGCAGTCTGCAATATTTTCTCACCTCTTGCAAGCTCTGTCATCCAAAAATCTTGCACTCGTGGGCATTCATGACAGTGTGAAACTACTTGACCACAATATTTCCACATTAGGAGAATATACCACAGGTATTCTGTTTTGTATCCCCACCATTGCAATATACCAACTGGGACATTGATTTAAAATTGTGCTTCTTAGAAATTCTTAGAAATTAGTGCCTGAAAGTAAATTCCAAAGGTTTTTCCCCCCAAACACTCTTTTTCAATCACTTATTTTGTATTAATTGTATTTTCCTGCTGTGCTTTCATCCCATAGCACTGGTGTGAGGCCTAAAGGCTAGAAAGACCAACTAGGTGAGTCTTTCCCATCAGATGGTCGTCTGCAACCCCAGACAGATGACAACTGTCATGTTAAGGACCCAACCTGTACGGTGCTTGTCCTTTAAATCTTGCATGGGGTAACATATGGGAGGGCCGCTTTCATGCCACTGTTGTGACGTACCTTAAACTGCAATCCTAAACAAACTTAGCAGAGATTAAGGCCTGTGGACATTTGAAAAAAACCGTAAGGACAGGATTCCCAGTGTAAAGCTGTGGAGAAAAACACAAGCCACCAAGTGGTGAAGGTTGGTAGTGCACTCATTGTAAGTGACCAAAGAAGCATCGCTAAGACAGAGCCAGAATGTTTGCGTATTATTATTATTATTATTATTATTATTATTATTATTATTATTATTATTATTATTTTATTAATACCCTGCCCATCTGGCTGGGTTTCCCCAGCCACTCTGGGCGGCTTCCAACAAAATATTAAAAATACGATAAAACATCAAACATTACAAACTTCCCTAAACAGGGCTGCCTTCAGATTTCCTTGACATGTGATGCGAAGGCGCCACAACTGAGATGGCCATCTGTCTGGTTCCCTGTAATGTCACTTCTTGCAATGAGGGAACCACCAGAAGGCCCTTGGCGCTGGACCTCAGTGTCTGGGTTGAATGATGGGGTGGAGACGCTCCTTCAGGTATACTGGGCCGAGGCCGTTTAGGGCTTTAAAGGTCAGCACCAACACTTTGAATTGAACTCGGAAACGTACTGGGAGCCAATGTAGGTCTTTCAGAACCGGTGTTATGTGGTCTCAACGGCCATTCCCAGTCACCAGCCTAGCTGCCGCATTCTGGATTAGTTGTAGTTTCTGGATCACCTTCAAAGGTAGCCCCACGTAGAGCGCATTGCAGTAGTCCAAGCTGTAACTGTTATAATACGTTGGCCAACAAATGGCTGCTGCAACAATTGTGCCTCCTCCCCAGATACCCCCAGTAAGTAAGAAAAGAGCCTGTTTCACCTTGAGCACAAGCAATACTGGGAGCTCAGAGGTGCAGTCAGAAATGTAGATTAATATTTTAAGATTAAGACTGAAACTTTCCCCCCCCCCCTTGTGGAGTGAAGCACTGAATGGTTGCTGTTAGACTTATTTGCAACTACAGTGGTACCTCAGGTTAAGTACTTAATTTGTTCCAGAGGTCCGTACTTAACCTGAAACTGTTCTTAACCTGAAGCACCACTTTAGCTAATGGGGCCTCCTGCTGCTGCCGCGCCACTGGAGCATGATTTCTGTTCTCATCCTGAAGCAAAGTTCTTAACCTGAAGCACTATTTCTGGGTTAGCGGAGTCTGTAACCTGAAGCGCATGTAACCTGAAGTGTATGTAACCCGAGGTACCACTGTATGTAGTAAGGTACTTGCAGCAGAGTCAGTCCCTACTGACTGAAATTGTCCACGTGCAGTCCCAGAGTTCCTGGCTGAAATCACTACTGGGGTGAAGTATTTCTTTGCCACGCAAATCATCAGGGTCCTACTTGCACTTCTGATTGGCTGGTGCTATGGAGACCAGAAGGAGCTACAAGCAGCCTTCAATTTTGTTGAAGTTCCTTGAGAAATAAAACACCCAAATTCACTCTTGCCGCCTGCTGGAGAGTTCACAACAAGACACTCTTACATGTTTGCATTATGTATTTGTGGGATGTGAACAGGGCCGGATTTAGGTTTGATGAGGCTCTAAGCTACTGAAGGTAATGGGGCCCTTTAAATGTCCAGCTGTCCTTTGTCAACAACAAATTCTCACTGTTTTGTGTGCTGAATATATGCTATGTGGCAATTTATGGACCTAATAGGTACCTAAAGCCATTTGCACATAACAAAAGATGTATTTTATCAAAGTACAGTGATACCTTGGTTTACAACCATAATCCGTTCTGGAGGTCCGGTTGTAAACAAAAACAGGTTGTAACCCAAGGCGCACTTTTGCCAATGGGGCCTCAAAAAAAAAAAAAAAAGGTTTGTAATAAAAAAAGGGTTGTAATCCAAAAAAAGGGACACACACTTCAGGGTTTGACGTGGTTGTAACCCAAAATGGTTGTAATCCAAAACGGTTGCAAACCAAGGTACCACTGTAGTTGATATAGAAATGAGCAAACCAGTGATATTTTAGGGAGCAGGCTAGCAGGCGGGGCCCATTACTTACATCATAGGAGCCTACACAACACAAAGCACTGCTGCTGTATGTAAGTTTTATTTGATTTTTATCTTATATTTCAGAAATGTACATCCAGTTTTTTCCCCTTTATTTTTTGGGGGGGCCTCCAAGAGAGTGGGGCCCTAAGATATAGCTTGTTTAGCCTATATGTTAATCCGGCACTGGATGTGCAAGGAACAAAACAAATCCAATCAAACACACACACACAGCAAAAAAAGAGAAGAAGCTCCATTTTGAAAATAAATAATGGGGGTGTGGTGCCTGAGGGTGGATGCCATAGTGTCCACAGACACAACTTTAAGGATCCCATGCTGCACACCAGCCAGAGTTGGCTCAAGACATTTGGGCATCTGAGGCGAACCACAAAATGGTGCCGCGCCCCCCCCCCGCTGCTACGGAAATAAGGGGTGAGTGAATTCTCTTTGGCGATCACTCGTCGCCAAGTGAGATTGTCTTCCATAAACACGGTTTGAACGAGTCCGTAAGGGACTGTGGAGGCCAATTCTGGATCCACACGCCAGTGGTGTAGCGTGGGTTGTCAGCACCCGGGGCAAGGCAAGTAATCTGTGCCCCCTAACCCGTGGATTTGCGGCCCCTAACCCGTGGATTTGCGCCCCCTAACCCTAACCACCAGATTTTGCGCCCGGTGCGGCCGGCCCCCCCTGCAACCCCCACGCTACGCCACTGCCACACGTCCTTCCACAGTGGGGACATTGGTTCCTGGGTGGGAGTTGATCACGGTGTGGATTGCCAAGCATGCCTTCCTCTTAGCATGTTTCTCCCTTTCGTCCTGAGTTCGAGCGTCTTCAAAGCTCATGACACCTTTGGTAAAGGCTTACTGACACTTCGGCCTGAAAGTGAGATGAGTGCTGCAACCCCATCCATAGTCACCTTTGACTGGACTTAACCGTCCAGGGGTCCTTTACCTTTACCTTTTTACCTTCCTCCTTCCTTCCTCGGGTAAGAAGGAACCCCAAGCAACAACAGCAATTTCCACACCAGTTCCTCATATATTATTTTATTTCTCATTTTTATTGGAAGTGAAAAAATAATTTAAACTCATTTATTTGTACAGGTGGCACCATTTTGTGACTGACAAGCCGTAGGATGTCCTGGCCCACCTTGCTGCCAGCTGGGGGTAAAAGCAACGCAGCCATAGCCACATAGGACCCTGTCTTTTGGACACTAAATGCTCGCAGAGATGCCACCACCCCCTTATTACTCCCCCCACCCTGAATGGGAATGGGCACAAGTAGACCAGGACCACATCATCCTAAGCGGAAACCATCATTAGCCTTCAACCTCTCTGTCTCATCCTTCGTTTCCACACCTCCTCAATCCGTTTTCAGGGTAAAGTAATCTGCAGCGGTGTCTCCAACATTTCCATGAGGAAAGTGTCGATGGGGGTGTCACCGATCAGCTTGAAGAAGAAGAGGTGCTCCAGGCATTTCAGGCCGATAGATCTCAAGGCTGGCAGCCTCAGGAGGAGCTTGGCAAACCTGAAGGGACCAGAGATGTAGAAAACCTGAAGTTAATGACAATCGGGGGAAGCCAAGGGGGGTGCTATGTTGAGAGACAAAAGAAAGAGCTCCATCTCATTTGCTGGATCTGAAGTAGGGCGTTGCGCAAGGCACTTCCTGCACCTGGGCCCACATCAGCCGAAGTCAAATGTGTTGCTTGGAACACATGTGTTGCCACGAGTTTTGTTACCCACAGAGCCAGCATACATGATTAAAATTGTGGACAGAAACAGCTGTTTCAGCATTTTAGGCTTCCCTTTGAACTACATTACTACATTATAAAAAGGTAAAGGGAACCCTGACCATTAGGTCCAGTCGTGACCGACTCTGGGGTTGCGGCGCTCATCTCGCTTTATTGGCCGAGGGAGCCGGTGTACAGCTTCCGGGTCATGTGGCCAGCATGACTAAGCTGCTTCTGGCGAACCAGAGCAGAGCACGGAAACGGTGTTTACCTTCCCGCCAGAGCGGTACCTATTTATCTACTTGCACTGGCGTGCTTTTGAACTGCTAGGTTGGCAGGAGCTGGGACCGAGCAATGGGAGCTCACCCCGTTGCAGGGATTCGAACTGCCAACCTTCTGATTGGCAAGCCCTAGGCTCTGTGGTTTAACCCACAGCACCACCCGTGTCCCTTAACTTCATAATAATGTCGGCTGATTACAGCAAAGCTAGAAAGTATCAGCCAAAAAGTTAGATCTGTTAAATTATAGCCCACATTAGGAATAAATATCTGCCGCTATCTGCAGGCCTGTTGCTGGCTGCGAATATGGCATCATTGAAACATAAGGGTCAGCAAGGATTCGTTTTGTCCTACCAAAGACACACTAATGCAATTCACATTAAGCTCTTTTCAGGGCTGTTTGGTTGAACCCCAAAGGCCAGGGCTTAGTCTTCTGCCATGGGTGGGTGAGAAAAATGGAGCTGTAGAGTTGGGAGGGACCCCAGGGGTTATCTAGCCCAAACTCCTGCTCTGCAGGAATTTCTTTTGCCCAAAGGGGCTTTCCTGCTTGCTGCCCTGTTTCATCTATAATGATAATGATAATAATGATAATAATGATAACAACGACAACAACAACAACAACAACAACTTATTATTTGTACCCCGCTCATCTGGCTGGGTTTCCCCAGCCACTCTGGATGGCTTCCACAAAGACCAAAAATACACTAAGATGTCACAGATTAAAAACTTCTCTGAACAGGGCTGCCTTAAGATGTCTTCTGAATGTCAGGTAGTTGTTTATCTCTTTGACATCTGATGGGGGGGGCGTTCCACAGGGCGGGTGCCACTACCGAGAAGGCCCTCTGCCTGGTTCCCTGTAGCTTTGCTTCTCACAATGAGGGAACTGCCAGAAGGCCCTCAGAGCTGGACCTCAGAGTCCGGGCAGAATGATGGGGGTGGAGACGCTCCTTCAGGTATACTGGGCCGAGGCCATTTAGGGCTTTAAAACGCTTTAAAGCCACTTTGTATTGTGCTCGGAAATGTACTGGGAGCCAATGTAGGTCTTTCAAGATCTATGACTCACTTTACCAAGACTCTTCAAGTGAGTATTTCGTGTAGGCACAAATTCATGGAAATGGAAGCTCCTTCCATGAACTCTGCTGGCTATTACTCTCAGTGCCACCCATAGTGCAGGTTAATGCAGCCAGTGGAATCTAATGTTCCAGTCCACACATTGACTACACACATGCAGGAAAGGGCCCGTCTACATCGCAGCCCTTCTTGAAAGCTCGGTAAGATTTGGAGTGCTGCCTCCCTCTTCCCTCTTCTGTGCGCAGAGGTGATCCATACCCGGGACAGGTGGTTAAAACCAACACCTTCCCAGCCCGAAATTGCTATAGTGGAGATGTTTTGCCATTAACAGCAAGCCTATCAGTTGGTCTAATGCAGGGGTCGGCAACCTAAAGCCTATGGGCCAACAGCAGCCCATGAAGGCTGCTTAACTGGCCCACCAGACCCCCCTGAACCAAGTTGCCTGCTTGGCGAGTCCCCGCGCGGTGCACTAAACCTGCGCAGCAAGGCATGGGGACTCGCTTCTGCGGCTCTGGAAATTGCTTCTGCACATGCCCAGATGCCAGAAATCACGTCTGCGCATGACCGCGGTGCATGTGCAGAAGAGATTTCCGGCACCGTGGACATATGCAGGCGCGATTTCCGGCATCGCGCTGCACCGGCCCAGCCCACGGAGAATCTCTGTGGGAGTGATCTGGCCCGTGCTCAGTAAGCCTTGCCGACCCCTGCTCTAATGTCTGGCTGTGCTTTGTGAACTGTTTGTATGGATTGTCGCCATTTAATTGTTATTATGAATTGCATTCTCTGCTGCAGTTGTGCTAAGCAATGTGCTCCATTGGTGCAAGGGGTTCGGCTTGCACAACAACACGTTCTGCCTGGGTTTCCCGGAGCAGATTTGGGGACTGGGCGGGGAGAGGATGGGGTAAAGTATCATTGTACAAGCAGAACTTGCACTGACAGAATATGCCAGCTGGATACTGCCTCCTGGTTTTATATACATGTTGTGATTATGGATTAATTATTGCATTAGCTTGCCAAGATTCACAATCCTGGATCTTCTGCTAATCTGGGGCCTTCCAGACACAGCTTTGGAACTATCCTCGGACTTATAAAGGTAAAGGGACCCCTGACCACTAGGTCCAGTCGTGGCCGACTCTGGGGTTGCGGCGCTCATCTCGCTTTATTGGCTGAGGGAGCTGGCGTACAGCTTCTGGGTCATGTGGCCAGCATGACTAAGCCACTTCTGGCGAACCAGAGCAGCGCACGGAAACACCGTTTACCTTCCCGCCAGAGCGGTACCTATTTATCTACTTGCACTTTGATGTGCTTTCGAACTGCTAGGTTGCCAGGAGATGGGACCGAGCAACAGGAGCTCACCCCGTCGCGGGGATTCGAACCGCCGACCTTCTGATCGGCAAGTCCTAGGCTCTGTGGTTTAACCCACAGGACCATCCGTGTCTCATCCTCAGACTTATAGGATGCACCAATTGCCATATCTCCAGTTCCCCAGCCTTTCAGGGCACACCAACTGCAAAACCAGGCAAGAGCCTTTTAACAACCCAGCCAACTCCTCTGGGGATGTGGAAGCAAACGCAGGACGGGTCTTGTCAGCCTACAGTTGGCTGCATTTCCCTGCCAAGACCACAGCTTCCTGCAACTACAGCAGGAGAGAGCTTTAGCTAGCAGGGCTCATTTTGAGCTATCCAAGGTCCTGGTCTTCCACACCCGCTGCCTAAGAGAGCTTGACCAGGCTTTATCTGCTTGGTGTGACCTTGACTACGGCGACCCAACTTCACCAGGTACTGCCTGCTTCCTCTGTGCGCCTCAAGCACCCACAGAACAGGATATAGCTAAACTCTGGTGGAATTAAATTTGGTTTTGAATTGTTTAATGCTGATTACACTGGGTAACAATTTTTTTACTTTTTGAATGTTGTCTAGATTTCTACAACTGATTTAGGGTATTTTTGCACTGCTGAATCAGGAAATGGCATCCATTTCTCTCCATCAGGTCAGGTTTACTGCAAACTGAATGGTGGGCATTGATAAAGGTAAGTACACGTAAATTGCATGTCGCCTCACTATTTTTCAAACTTCAGGGCTTGAACTTCCATTTCTTGGAACTCCTGGAATGCTCAGTGGCAGGGAGGTCTCTCTTCAGACTGCAACAGTAGTCAGCCATCATGACTGCGTCCCCGTGACCCTGATACCTGGTCTCCATCTCTTTCATGTCCTGATGGAATCTCTCCCCCTGCTCGTCACTCATTGAACCCAGGTTCTCAGGAAACCGGTCCATATGTGAAAATAGGTAGTGCATCTTGACGCTCATGTTGCAGCCCAGGTTTCTGAAAGCAGTCAGCATGTTGTTGACAAGTTCTGCATAGTTTCTGGCCTTATTGTTACCAAGAAAGTTCTTCACTACCAGAACAAATGCCTTCCACGCTTCCAGTTCCACTTTGTTCATTGACTTTCCGAACTCTGGATCTCTGATGAGCTGACGGATCTGAGGACCGTCAAAGATGCCAGCTTTCAACTTCTCCATGGTCAATCCTGGAAAAGCCTGGCACAAGTAAGTGAAGCAGTCACCATCCTTGTCCAGAGCCTTGGTGAACTGCTTGATTAAGCCGAGCTTGATGTGCAGCAGTGGGAAGAGTATTCTGTCTCTGTCCACCAGAGGGTCATTGATGACGTTCCTTTCTTTGCAAGGCACCAATTCCTCCCGCACAGGCCAGTCCTTCTTCGTGTAATGCTGAGCACGGTCCCTACTATCCCACATGCACAGAAAATATGGGTACTTGGTGAAGCCAGACTGTTGTCTCAACAAAAAGTTCAACATCTCCAGGTCAACACAAATAAACCACTTATGCTGATCATAACCAATTTTCTCCAGCACACACTTTGCCGCTTCATAGTTGTCCTTCAGTGTAGTCGAGTGAGCCAGGGGTATAGAGGCAAACTGGTTGCCGTTGTGTAGCAGAACACATTTCAGTGATCGCTTGCTGCTGTCAATGAACAGTCTCCAATCTTTGGGTTCGTACTGTGGCACTCCAAGCATGAGCAGAAGCTGCGCAATATCTGCACAGTACACCAAGTCCTTCTCTTCCGAGAAAAAACGGAGGTACTCTTGATGCCGGTTGCAGAAGAAGCTGATGCGAGCACTGTCAGAGAGGAGGTTTCTTTTCCTTCAATCTGGATGCCAACAGTTCGGCAGAGTCCTTTGACAAGCTGAGGTCACGAACTAGATCATTCAACTCCTTTTGGGAAAATGGATGTGGAGCATCATCTTCAAGAACCACTTCTTCTTCTTCATGTCCTTCAACACTGGAGGCATCTTCGTCACTAATGTCAGGAAGTTCTCCGAAGATAGGCACTGGAATTTCATCACAATGAGCTACAGGACGACGTGCTGATTGAAGATCAGGATACTTGAGGCTGCTCCGGTTCTTTCTGTTGATCCCACCAATTTATGGAGCCACACCAATTTATTGAAGACTTTGAGGTTTTATGACTTCAAACTGATCCCTTTTCGACATAATCACCCAGAACTATCGAACCTGAATACTTCTTGTCATTAAAATAATCATTTCCAATCAAAATTATTCGACACGGCATTTTACCCCCTACAACTTCTTCTAAAATGCTCCACACAAGCGTACATGTGAACAAAAATGTAAAAAAAGACATGTGGCCATAGCTCAAAAACTTGACCTGTTTGAGCAAAACCAATGTGATTTTTGGATTCAGTGCATCAGATTCGTCCTAAATCAACTGAAAAAATGCAGACAACAAATTTGTTGTTGACCAGTGTTATTTATTACTATGCACTTTCGAAAATGTCTTGATATTGTGATATGTGACTTGTTGGGCTGTGTGTGTGTGTGTGTGTGTGTGTGTGTGTGTAAACAGCTCTGAGCAGGATATACCAGGCTTTATCTGCTTGATGTGACCTTGACTACGGCGACCCAACTTCACCAGATACTGCCTGTTTCCTCTGTGCGCCTCAAGCACCCACAGAACAGGATATAGCTAAACTCTGGTGGAATTAAATTTGGTTTTTGAATTGTTTAATGCTGATTATTTATTACTATGCACTTTCGAAAATTTCTTGATATTGTGATATGTGACTTGTTGGGCTGTGTGTGTGTGTGTGTGTGTGTGTGTGTGTGTGTGTGTGTGTGTAAACAGCTCTGAGCAGGATATATATAGAAAGGTACCATATCAATAAAATACCAATGAAACAGGGAAGAAGCAGGTTGTGTGATGGTCTGTAGTCTAGGTTTTTCGTTTTAGCTTTAAATCCACTGCAGATCGCAGGAAGACGTAGGAAAAGAAACTAAACTTCATTTCACTCAGAAACGATACCCCCCCTGCTTTCACCAAAACATTTATCTGTATTTTAGAGCTTAAAATGGGTCAGCCTTCTTAGACTGACAACTGCATAAGGTACCTAACATGGGGTTGGACTTAAAGAGAACTCAGCTGCTTCTTGACTTTCTTTTGGATATTGTAACAACAACAACAACAACAACAACAACAACAACAACAACAACAACAACAACACCCTGCCCATCTGGCGGGGTTTCCCCAGCCACTCTGGGTGGTTCCCAGCAGAACACTAAAAACAGAATAAAACTTCAAACATTAAAAACTTCCTTAAACAGGGCTGCCTTCAGATGTCTTCTAAAAGTCAGATAGTTGTTTATTTCCTTGACATCCGATGGGAGGTTGTTCCACATGGCAGGTGCCACCACCGAGAAGGCCCTCTGCCTGGTAACCTCACTTCTCGCAGTGAGGGACCCGCCAGAAGGCCCTCAGCGCTGGGCCTCACTGAATGTATCCCACCACACTAGTTACCAGAGTTTGCTTTCAGGCACAAATCCAAGGCATTGAATCCCCTCCTGCAAGTTTTTCACACCTTGGATATACATTATTTATAAACTCCACTTTTCTCCACATGAATCCCATTGGCATTTACAACCTGTGGACCAGGCCCAGCCAACATATGCGGCCAGGAGCAGAACCTTGACTGCAGTTGCTTTTTAATGGAATGGCAAAAGGGCACCCACGAGGTGGAGAGCTGTCCCACACAAGTGACCTCTTGGAGGGTATAAAATTCACCTTTCCCCAAAAAAAACTTGTGGGTGACCATTTAGGATATTATGGCCCCAGCTGTGTACTGTTAGTTTTGCTGTACTGTTGGTCTTTACACCGTTAATTTAAAATATTTTACTTCATCCCTTCCAGCCTAGAGGCAGCTCACAAAACATTAAAGCCATTAAACAGCATACACAATATAAATAACCACCGCTCCGCATTTGCCCCAATTCCTGTCAAATCTATTCAGTACCAAAATCTCCCAAAAAGGGGTGGTGGTGGAGGAGAGAGGAAGATGTAGGAGAACTACACAGAAGATAACTTTTAACGATTTCCCATTTGCATGCTAACCAGCAGATGGCAGAATTGGATAACGTAGTTATTCCAAAGGCTACTGGAAGGAAAGAGAAAGTGAGATCCAGAAGAAAAGTCACCTCCAAAGTTGGCTCTCCACTGTCAGCCTGTACTTTCTCCCCCCTCAGTCATTTCCTTATCTAGAAGTTTGACAGAGACAGGAGGGCACTGTAGTCTTCTTAAAGAGAGATTGCCAACTTGGGAGTGGCTGAGATCAGGAGGCAAAGGATCTGATCTCCGGCCACCAGAACAGAAAGTTGCTCCATCTAACTCATGCGTAGGCAAACTAAGGCCCAGGGGCCGGATCTGGCCCAATCACCTTCTAAATCCAGCCCACAGATGGTCCGGGAATCAGAGTGTTTTTACATGAGTAGAATGTGTGCTTTTATTTAAAATGCATCTCTGGGTTATTTGTGGGGCATAGGAATTCGTTCATTATTTTCCTTCAAAATATAGTCTGGCCCCCCACAAGGTCTGAGGGACCAGACCCCTGCTGAGAAAGTTTGCTGACCCCTGATCTAACTTCTCGTTTCCCTGCTGAAACCCATGTCCCTGGTTCATTTCTAACTTGTTGCTCTGGAGTAAATAAGCAAATGCGATGTTGGATAATTCCAACAAAAACAGAAAAGCAATCAGTGTTTGTTCACATTGCTGTTGGCTTTTTCAGTTCAAAAGTGATGCACAATTAGGGACTGTTTTTATGTTGTTTTGACAGCAGCTTCCTTTCCACTGAGATGAATGTAAGTTACCTTAAAGAGAGGGGTGCAAGACTCAGGGCTCACTCAGATTTCCTTTCACACTGTTCTTTCCAGGCACAGATCTGGGCTTTAAACAGTTCCTTTTTTATCCTGACACTTTCCCTGGGAAAACCCGACGGTTGTTTGCTGTGATCAGTGGTAAAACACAGGTTTTCCTAGGGAAAACAGTGTGTGTGTGTGTGTGTAGAGTGCTCAGACATGCAGCTTTAAAGTCCAGACCTGTGCCGAGAAATGAGCCCAGTGAATGTCATATTTGGTGGAAACCAAACCGCAGCAGAAAGTAAGCGCCGATGATTGTGATGGATACAGGTTGGAACAGAAACAGCTGCCTTCTCACATCCCTATTTGGGATTGGCGGTCGATTCTGGATCTAAGAAATATAGACTTTTAATTTATTTAATAAATTTAGATCTCGTTTTTCCTCTAGGGAATTCAATGTGACGTTCAAGGGGTTTTAGGTTGTCACTGATCCAAGTACAGGTCACCTCCAGATCTAGATCTAGCAAGGTTGTTGCCCATTACTGATTTGTCCCTTTTGGCTCTCTTGTCCTCTGAATGTTTCCGAACCAACCAAACACACAGAAGCACCATCATTGGTATTCTGCACTTTCCAACATCATTCTGTGTTAAGAGTGGTGCTGAGCCTCTTTCTATTTACCTTCCCGGTTGATCAGGATACTTTTGTTTGGTGTACGCCTCCAGAGCTGCATAAACTTTCTCACGTAGTGATTCCACCTCTGCAGGACTAGACAGACCCTTGGCATCTGATGGGGTGAGAGAGCAAGGAAGGGAGGGGAATCATGATTAAAAAACAGCAGAGCTATTGCCCACTCCTTATCTGTAGGTTGCAGAATGGCCAAGTGAACTGTAATAGCATCGTACTCCATGGTGTATGTTAGCTGTGAAACCGTAATTAACTGGAAAAACAGGCAGAGCAATAATATTACCCATCTACCTAAAAGAGACCTCTGAGAAGACACACTGCTGTCCCTAATATATACAATGTGATAAAGGTAAAGGTGGACACGGGTGGCGCTGTGGACTAAACCACTGAGCCTCTTGGGCAGGCTTCCTCAACCTCAGCCCTCCAGATGTTTTTGGCTTATAACTCCCATGATCCCTAGCTAGCAGGACCAGTGGTCAGGGATAATGGGAATTGTAGTCTCAAAACATCTGGAGGGCCGAAGGTTGAAGCCTGCTCTTGGGCTTGCAGATCAGAAGGTTGGCTGTTCAAATCCCCGCAATGGGGTGAGCACTCATTGCTCTGTCCCAGCTGCTGCCAACCTAGCAGTTCGAAAGCACACCAGTGCAATAGGTACTGCTGTGACGGGAAGGTAAACAGCATTTCCGTGTGCTCTGATTTCCGCCACATTGTTCCATTGAGCCAGAAGAGGTTTAGTCATGCTGGCTGCATGACCCAGAAAGCTGTGGACAAACACCAGCTCCCTCGGCCTGAAGTGAGATGAGTGCCACACCCCATAGTCCTTTACCTTTTTTACTTTACTATGTGGTACCGGCCAGAAACCAAAAAAGACTGCCTCATGGCCCTTACATGGCAACAGGATGGCCTTACAAAGGTAAAGGGACCACTGACCATTAGGTGCAGTTGTGACCGACTTTGGGGTTGCAGCGCTCATCTTGCTTTATTGGCCGAGGGAGCCGGCGTACAGCTTCCGGGTCATGTGGCCAGCATGACTAAGCCGCTTCTGGCGAACCAGAGCAGCACATGGAAATGCCGTTTACCTTCCTACTGGAGCAGTACCTATTTATCTACCTGCACTTTGACGTGCTTTTGAACTGCTAGGTTGGCAGGAGCTGGGACCGAGCAACAGGAGCTTACCCCATCGCGGGGATTTGAACCGCCGCCTTTCTGATCAGCAAGCCCTAGGCTCAGTGGTTTAACCCACAGCACCACCCACGTCCCTTAGGATGGCCTTAGGCAGGCTTAAAGTGGTATCCCCTTCCTTACAATATGAGGCCTACACATTTTATTCATCTTTTCTACTGCCATCCCCATTGCTGTTCAGTCATTCCTCTCCATGCATTGCTCTATTTCCGTTCTCTTTAAGCACCATCCTTCCTCCGTATTTTCCTGCCACTGGACTAACTTGGCTACCTCAGTGCCACATGGATGGATGAGGGAGTGATGGCAAAGCTGGGCAGTTGAGAGAAGAGGTCACCAAGAAGGCCTTTCCCTAGAACCAGCAAGAACAGGCCTGCCCAGAAGCTGTTGATGTGACCCTGGACCAGCTTCCCAGGCATCCACACATACCTGGATTGAACAGGACAATGGCTCGTAGGCACCCCAGCTCAGATTTGTCCATCTGCATGTCTTTCATTTTGGATACCAGCTCAGTAAGGACCCTGTATTAGAGACAAAAGAGGGAATTGGAGAATCAAACTCTGCAGTGATGCACTCAGTGTGCAAATAGCAGTCCGAGATGCCTCCACACCACAGTGTAGAATTGCCAGGCTTCATTCATTCACTTTTCAAGGGGCATCCGTATTGTCAGGGGCTGGACTGAGGAGGAATGGTGAGGACAGCCCCCCCTTCTCCTGACCCTTCCTGAGAACAGGAGGACAGTATAGATTTAGATCAGTGGTTTGCAGAAGGGCATAATTCAGAGGCTGCAGAGCGGAGAAGCTGGGAAATATTGGAAGAGGAGCAGGAAGAAGAAGAAGGAGGAGGAGGAGGAGGAGGCGGCGGAGGAGGAGGAGGAGGAGGAGGAGGGTAGAGACAGCTGAGAGACTCAGTGTCCTTGGAAAGCATTCCTGACCACCACCACCCTTCTCCCAGGACCAGACGGGCATTGAGAGTTGTAGAACAGAGAGCTCAGAAGCAGAAAGCTCAGATTAGCCAGCGCAGGTCTGACGTAGAATAGGGGCAGTGCCAGATTTAGGTATAAACTAAACAAGCTATAACTTAGGGCCCCACTCTCTTGGGGGACCCCCCCCCAAAAAAAGGGGAAAATGGATGTACAATTCCAAAATATAAGATAAAAAAACAAATAAAATAAAACCTGCATACAGCCACAGTGTTTTGTGTTGTGTAGGCTCTTATTTGTTATGTGCAAATGGCTTTAGATACCTATTAGGTCCATAAATTACCATAGAGCATATATTCAACATAAAAAACAGCGACAATTTGTTGTTAACAAAGGACAGCTGGGCATATAAAGGGCCCTATTACCTTCAGTAGCTATGGGCCTCATCAAACCTAAATCCAGCCCTGAATAGGGGAGACGAAGGGGGGTGGGACTTTACTTAGAGCAACCCCATCTTGGCATAGAGACTACATCCCTTTGTCATGCTGTGAATACTGAATAAATTACTTGGTAAGGACTCTTTATGTTATCTGCTTGTGGGGGGCTGGCTGCCACTGGGGAAGGAATAGTATTCCCTTAGCCTTGACAGATATAGTGCCATCATCTAGTCACCATTATCCTGTGTTTTCCATCTTGTTCTTCCACCTTTTCTCAGAGCACAGAAAGCTCACTTTCTTCTGAATTAAAAGTGGCACCATCTCTCCAGGCACAGGTGGCTTATCCCATCATTCCTGACCATTGGCCATGCTGAACAGGGCAAATGGGGAGGTGTTGTTCAGTGGGGTTGAACAACACCTGTAAGGCACAAAGGCACTCAGTGACTTTTCCTAAGCACCACCCTTCTTCCTTTCAAAAGGCAGTGGCCTAGCAGTGAATTATCACAGCTCAGCACACATTAATCAGGTCCATTTCTGCAGGCGTCATTTTACACTCTGCTCCTTTTTAAATTAGTCTTCTGATTAACACTAAAATAATATATATATTTTTTGCTTTGTTGTCGTTGTTTAGTCGTGTCCGACTCTTCGTGACCCCATGGACCAGAGCATGCCAGGCACTCCTGTCTTCCACTGCCTCCCGCAGTTTGGTCAAACTCATGCTGGTAGATTCGAGAACACTGTCCAACCATCTCGTCCTCTGTCGTCCCTTTCTCCTTGTGCCCTCCATGTCTCCCAACATCAGGGTCTTTTCCAGGGAGTCTTCTCTTCTCATGAGGTGGCCAAAGTCTTGGAGCCTCAGCTTCAGGATCTGTCCTTCCAGTGAGCACTCAGGGCTGATTTCCTTCAGAATGGATAGGTCTGATCTTCTCGCAGTCCATGGGACTCTCAAGAGTCTCCTCCAGCAGCATAATTCAAAAGCATCAATTATTTGGCGATCAGCCTTCTTTATGGTCCAGCTCTCACTTCCATACATCACTACTGGGAAAACCATAGCTTTAACTATACAGACCTTTGTTGGCAAGGTGATGTCTCTGATTTTTAAGATGCTGTCTAGGTTTGTCATTGCTTTTCTCCCAAGAAGCAGGCATCTTTTAATTTTACGACTGCTGTCACCATCTGCAGTGAACTGCATATAGCTTTTTTTTTTTTTTTTTTTGCTATAATTGCTTAAATGAAATAAAGTTATAACATTCCTTTACAAAAAATGATGGAAGAAATCCTTGCCCACCATATTTTTAAAATTTCTTTTCTCACCTTTTTTTTTTAAATTGAATGATATAACCAGAAAACCATTTTAGCATCAATTAAAAGAATGATTAAAAAAAATAAACTGGGTGATAAAATAGCATCCACTACCACAAAGTTTATAGTGAAGGTGTATTTTGTTTCAAATGCCGACTCAGGTGAACAGGACCTTCTGTTTCCCCTCCCCACCAGTAAATATGTTTGAGCAGCTCATATTGGCATGAATGGACAGAAGATATGGAATACCCCAATAGTGTGGAAAGTCAACTGCAATTCTGCTTATGGTTTATAGTAAATGGGTGTTCATTTATAGTGCTAAGAGACGCCTGCCTGGAAGCAGCTATGCGGGCTGTGCACACATTACCAGCTTAAAACGCATCTAGGTTGCTCTTTTTATGGACTTGGGTTGAAGGTGGTCTGGGAGAAAATGCAGCGAAACACACTATTTCATAAGAAAAGGCAGGATAGCTATGGGTTGTGGTTAAAGTTGGGTGCACACCACTACCCAGAGAGCTTTTCTGCCTTCCTGGAAGGCTCAAGAAGTGGATTTTCCCTAAGTCCCCCGGTAGCTTAAACCTTAAACGTTGTTTTCCTTTTTTTTTTTTTTGCTCGTTATTAAATTAAATTAATGATTAATCATACATAAATAAGCAGAAAAATGTGCACCCCACCACTGAGACCATTCCATTATAACTCTGCAACCTCCCAAAATTTCAACACTTCTCGTGCCTCCATTTTAGCAATACACATTCTACAAACACCCATCATATCTCTTTAAAATCATTTCTCCTACATATTCCCCATCTTACCTTAATGGCACATGTTAATTTATCATTAATAGCTATATCCCAAACCTCTTTGTACGATTCTTCCATTTTATATTCTGCTTGCCCCTTCCACTTCCTGGCTATAATAATTCGTGCAGCTGTCAATAAATTTGTGAGCAAGTCCTTTGTCGCCTGTGAACCTTCCACCCCATCATAAATTGATAAAAATGCTACCGCTGGACTTTTGGTCACCTTTAACCCTGTGATTTCTGCTATCTCCTAACCGAGCTTTTTATTCCACCAAATCAACTCAAAGAAGCCATGAACGTAGAAAAGCGCAAACGTCAAAACAAGAGTTCCGAAACATGCCTGTCGAAAATGGAGCCCACTCCGGCGCTGTGCGCACTGCTCCGTTGCACATGTAAGCCTGTGGCCAGCAGGATGCCGTCCTGCACGGAGACAGAGCGGTGGGAAAAAGAGGCAATCAGCAGCTCATTCCAACCTAGAAGAGAAGACAGGAGTGAAACAGATGCATCTTATGGGACTTGCCTCTTACAAGCCCTTAATGTGAACTGAATTTATTTGTGTTGGGTGTAGCAAAGCTATCGCTTGCTTGCTTGCTTGCTTGCTTGCTTGCTTGCTTGCTTGCTTGCTTGCTTGCTTATTATTCAGTTCTTAAATTTGTATACTGCCCTGTGATGTTAAGATATGAGAGTGCTGGAGGTGAAATGGTTAAACAAGTTGCCCAATCAGAACCCAGGGGGGTGGAGTCAGAGGGGCTATAAAACCAGCTCTGGGAGGGGCAAAGGGAAGAGTTCGTTGGGAGTTGGGTGGGTAGTTGGTTGGAGTGGGAGTGAATTGGGCTAGAATCTGTGGGTAGGTTGAGTTAGTGTAGTGAAATAAGTTGAGTCAGGAACAGTTAGGAACTAGGAAGACAAGTAAATATCTGAGAGGTGGTTTAGTGAGTGAGAGCAGGTAGCGGAAGTTATAGGTCTGGATAGGCACCCCATGATTGTAATTGACCAGTACCGTTTATGAAACCACACGCTTGTTAAACTGCAATAAATAAACAGAAGTTTATGTTCCAATTTAACCCTGACTGGACTTAGTATTGTACCAGGCAGGGCCTGGGTGGTGGCAGAGAGAAATAAAGTGGGGGCACAGGAATCAATAGACGGTGAAACATCCGGGGACCCTGTGTGATCGCCACAGGCCCTTCCTCTGAAAATCACAGGGTGGTTCACAACATAAAAACACAAAATAGCAGCACAAAATACTTAAAAAAACAAAAGCAAACCAATAACTCACTTCCCAGAAAGATATTTAAAAGACAATATAAGGATTTATATAATTTTACAGTATGCAGAGGATAACATGTGTTGAGAAATCACAGAGAGGAGCTGAGGGAAGTCTCGGGGGGGGGAGGGAGGGAGGGAGGGAGGGAGGGAGGGAGAGTTCGATGGGGAGGTGGGGGAGAAAAGGGAAAAAATAATGAATACGATATGTTTTGATATTTTGTTATGTTGAAATTGTTAATTTTTTAAAATAAAAAAATAAATACAGTGGTACCTCTGGATGCGAACAGGATCCGTTCCGGAGCCCCATTCGCATCCTGAGCAGAACGCAACCAGCGTCTGCGCATGCGCGCGTTGCGACTCCCCGCTTCTGCACATGTGCGTGACGTCATTTTGAGCGTCTGCGCATGCGCGAGCGGCGAAACCCGGAAGTAACCCGTTCTGTTACTTCCGGGTCACCGCGGGACGCAACCTGAAAATGTTTAATAAAAACTTGCCTCAAGTGATTGAAGGAAGTACAGCAGTACAGCAGTGGCAAGGTGAGGGGGCCAAAATCCATACCTGCTCGGAGGAGGATAACTTGGTCTTCCAGTGTTAAGTCTGAGAAGTGTGGGATTCGCTTGGCCCATTCCACCAGCGTGAAGAGTTGTTTGTCAGCCGCGTGGCATATGTTGGTGACAGGATCATTGGTCTAAGTGAGAAGCAGGCATGTGGGTGAGTAAATTCAACCGCCGCCACCTCGTCATCATAGCCATCCTGCTCCCCATTACTGAAAGCACCCCAAATACTGAACCCATAAAAAATGCTTGAAGGCAAAAAGGTTTTTGAATCAGGCATTGGTGCCCATAGGATGGACACAGTGAGCCTAGAATGCTTCCAGTATACCTGAAGGAGCGTCTCCATCCCCATCATTCAACCCAGACACTGAGATCCAGCGCCGAGGGCCTTCTGGCGGTTCCCTCACAGCGAGAAGTGAGGTTACAGGGAACCAGGCAGAGGGACTTCTCGGTAGTGGCGCCCGCCCTGTAGAACGCCCTCCCATCAGATGTCAAGGAAATAAACTACCTGACTTTTAGAAGACATCTGAAGGCAGCCCTGTTTAGGGAAGTTTTTAATGTTTGATGTTTTATCATGTTTTTAATATTCTGTTGGGAGCCACCCAGAGTGGCTGGGGTATAAATAAATTATTATTATTATTATTATTATTATTATTATTATTATTATTATTCCAATAAACAGCATCTGCAAGTTTCTGCAGTGATTCAAAAGCCCACAAAATCTCTTTGACTAAAAGCGGTCATAGAACAAAAGTGATTTGTGTACAGTGGTACCTCGGGTTAAGTACTTAATTCGTTGTGGAGGTCCGTTCTTAAACTGAAACTGTTCTTAACCTGAAGCACCGCTTTAGCTAATGGGGCCTCTTGCTGCCACTGTGCTGCTGGAGCACGATTTCTGTTCTCATCCTGAAGCAAAGTTCTTAACCTGAGGTAATATTTCTGGGACAACGGAGTCTGTAGCGTATGTAAACTGAAGTGTATGTAACCCGAGGTACCACTATACACAACACAGGGAGGAATGCTTTCATTTTATCACTTTTTGCCCTCATTTCAAACTGTTAACTGTTGCCACCTTTGGTTCAAGTTACCAGCACTTTTCTCATCCTCCGTTTATTGGACAATAGCAGAGCGCTTTTTCTCAGGCACTTTACGGGCAATGACCAGCAGAGGAAGCTTTCCTCTCTGTTATCCGTTTTTAGCAGTGACATAGGCTGCAACCCCTTGGGATATTGGTAGGTGTCACTCACAACCAGGGTTTGGCAATGGCCATTTAATAATTTGCAGGCAAAAGACTCTATACATGGAGACTGTGCAAACCAGAAATTATTGGTGTTAATCCTGCAAACCTAGCAATTTGAAAGCACATCAAAGTGCAAGTAGATAAATAGGTACCGTTCCAGCGGGAAGGTAAACGGCGTTTCCGTGCGCTGCTCTGGTTCACCAGAAGCGGCTTAGTCATGCTGGCCACTGACCCGGAAGCTGTACGCCGGCTCCCTCGGCCAATAAAGCGAGATGAGTGCCGCAACCCCAGAGTCATCCGTGACTGGACCTAACGGTCAGGGGTTCCCTTACCTTTACCTTTAATCCAAAATCTAGTGGTTGTTTGTAATGCACACCTGCTAGGGTGTACACACCATTTCTGGTTTGTAACCCCAGCAAAGCTAAATAATCCTGCAACTCAATCAAGTAATTCTTGCCTGGATAGATGAGTTGTGCATATTGCATTTGCAATATGAACTGAATATAGACCCGCCCTGTGGAATGCCCTCCCACCAGATGTCAAAGATAACAACAACTACCAGACTTTTAGAAGACATCTGAAGGCAGCCCTGTTTAGGAAAGCTTTTAATGTTTGATGCATTAGTGTATTTTAATATTTTGTTGGAAGCCGTCCAGAGTGCCTGGGAAGCCCAGCCAGATGGGGGGGTATTATTATTATTATTATTATTATTATTATTATTATTATTATTGAATTAATTTAGACAGTACTGAAGGGGCTTTTCAGTGCCTAGCTCTAAGATGAACATAGTTGGGTGCCACTATTTGAGTTCTCTGAAGGAAGGTTGTTCTGAAAGGTCCTTTTTGGGAGAAGGAAATATGTCCTTGGCTTTCACCGCCTGCTCTTCTGCACCACCAAGAGTGCTCTGTTCCCACTGGAATTCAAACTGGGAGTACCCATAGCGTCATCTCTGTTCCCAGAGAGTAACATATTCAGGCAGCGGTGGTGGCTTTTGGTTGAACCTGAAGCAAGAACATGGGCTTTTGTCTGCCTTTGTTTTGTGAACTCTCTACCCCTCAGACAAGGTCATAATGGAGACCAGGATAAAAGGCCCTGCGTTGAGGCTGCTGACAGCCAACACTGGCCACAAAGGCACGCATGGGGAAACACCCTTGAACTGCCACCAGCATGACTGTTGTCCTTCAAATACTCCCTCTCCCACCCCAGCCCTCCCTCCCCCTCTTTCCTTTTTCCTTTCTCCTTCTGTGACGGAACTCCTATTTGGGGACTTCCCTGGCTTTTTTCTGGCCCACGTAGGACCAGTCTGGATAGTTGGCCTTGGTGAAGATTTGACATTTTCATCCCCAAAAAGTTTTTGATTTGAGGGACGCGTGTGGTGCAGGGACGCAGGTGGTTTAACCCACAGCGCCTAGGACTTGCCCATCAGAAGGTCAGCGGTTCGAATCCCCGCAACAGGGTGAGCTCCCGTTGCTTGGTCCCTGCTCCTGCCAACCTAGCAGTTCGAAAGCACGTCAAAGTGCAAGTAGATAAATAGGTAGCGCTCCGGCGGGCGTTTCCGTGCGCTGGCCACGCATGTCATGCTGGCCACATGACCCGGAAGCTGTACGTTGGCTCCCTCAGCCAGTAAAGCGAGATGAGCGCCGCAACCCCAGAGTCGGTCACGACTGGACCTAATGGTCAGGGGTCCCCTTTACCTTTACTTTTACTGGCTTTTTTCTGGCCCATGTAGGACCAGTCTGGATAGTTGGCCTTGGTGAATATTTGACGTTTTCATCCCCCAAAAAGTTTTTGATTTGAGTTTCTTCTGAAATGAGACTGCATTTTAATGTTGTATTTTAATCTTGTTTTTAAGTTGTATTTTAATCAGTTGTTTTTATACCTGGTGTTCGCCACCCTAAGCCCGGGCTGGGGAGGGCGGGGTATAAATAAAATTTTATTTATTTATTTATTTCCAGTAAGTTGGTTCCTCAGGGAGAAGACTGGAGGCAAAATGGTCAGAATTCTCTGAAAGACAACCAAACCACCCTTGCTGCTCTCCTCTGCCAAAGAATACCATTTATACCTTGCCTAAGTTCTCAACACAACCGATCAACCAACTCCCCTTCAGACTGCGAATCTGCAGTGCATATGCCAAAAGACGCCATGTCGTAAGTGTTCATTCTTTGTGAAGCTCAACAGGCACTTAACACAGAACTGCTCACACCCTGCCCAGTTTGAATCAAGTCTGGTCTGCGCACAATGCTTTGAATACTGCATATTCATCGAACCCAGCATAGATCTGGACTGAGGCAACTTCTGCCATTGACAGAGGATGGCTCTGCAGGTTAAAGCTCTCCAGCATTAGGTGGGCTATGCTTTGAGCTGGCAGGATCAGGCCAATGGCATGTTATGTTAAACCTGCTTTTTAAAAAGTGTGTGCTTAAGTGGACCGCTTTTATGCTGGTGCAAAGGAAGCCAAAATGCAGCAGTCTGATTGGTCCTAGAACAATAGGATTCAGAATGCAGCAGTCTGATTGGTCCTAGAACAATAGGATTCAGAATGCAGCAGTCTGATTGGTCCTAGAACAATAGAATTCAGAATGCAGCAGTCTGATTGGTCCTAGAACAATAGGATCCAGAATGCAGCAGTCTGACTGGTCCACAGGAGCCACCCAATCCAGCTCCAGGTGGAAGTGAATCCGCAACTTGATTGGCCTACAGGAGAATCCCGAAAATAGCCAATCACGTGGGGCCCACTGTGTAAATAACGTATATAAAGCAGACATTCTGGGGGAACTTCCATTCCTCCTCACCACTAAGAGCTGAATAAAGAGCATGAAATCCACTCTCGACTCCGAGTACATTTCATCAGGGGTGTGTGAATTTCAGCAGGGTCCCAGTTTGGATCAGCGGCTTTTCTTTGCTTTTTAAAAAAGGCCAGCTTAAGCACTTTTTTTAAAAAAGCCCGTTTAGCAAAATGTGTAGTTTGGCCCTCTGGGCATGCATGTATGAATCACTCTCATTATTCTTCACTCCCAAATTTAATAAACAGAAATTTAATTACTGCTACTACTACTACTAATAGTAATAATAAGTTGTCCAAGTAACAGCCCAGTCCCAAGAAGCCACCTACTGAGTTGTCAGCGTTCACATCACTGTAAGATTCGGTTTTGGGCTCAACAGCCATTTCAGCCTCTAAAATCCTCTCCACAGGCATGTCTTCATTGCTGCTGCCACAGCTGCTTGTAGACTCAGCTTCATTCTCACTCCGCTCTCTGCTTCTCTGCCTCTCCTCTTGAACCGCTGAATAGGAAAAAATATATATATTTTTAAAAAACCAGGTTTTGCCCCAGTCCAAACATTTCAGGCATGCTAAGTTGTGGGTGAACATATCAGACGACACAGCCATTCTTCAGACAGCTCTTGTTTATTTACAGGCCAGAACAGAACTGAACTGAAGGGTTCAGCCAACCTGCTTATATAGAGCTCAACTACAACACAACAGTAACAACTTTCTGTAACTATCCAATCACTGAACGTCACTTTCAATTCCTTATTTTGTAAAATTTGTAATTTATAAAGTTAAAATTGTTAGTAGTATTGGAATAACATTTGTCGTTTAATGGTGAATTTTGGACACAATGAAGAGGTAAAATATTTGGATTATTATAAAAGATGCAGGAGGAAATGATTAACAATTGGTCCCACAAAGGGGAGAAGGGAAGTCCAGGAGATTCTTTGGAATCTTGTATCTATGTTGTATGTTTGATATGTGACTGTAAAATTTTAATCTGAAAAACCAAATAAATAAATTTATTAAATATATAAAATATATCTGTGCTTTTTTCTGGGGGGATGCAGGGGGATGCATACCCCAAAACATTTTGTGAATCTTTGTACTTATGTCCATTTACTGTTTTTATTTTTCCCGATTTGAACTAAAAAATGGTGATTTTATTGAGTCAAAATGAGAGTACCCCTAAACATTTTTAAAGGAAAAAAGCACTAAATAATATAAATATAAATATAAATGTTTGCCCTGCAGTGTATTCACTCCCAACCACTGTGGCACTGGTTCATCCAGTGCAGTGATAGAGCAGAGATTCTGGGCTACCAACTGTCCAGATTATTCCGGCCAGCGCAATCAAGGATGGAGCGTGTGTGTCGTGTCTCCCCAAACGGACATACCTTCCCTCTTCATCCCCATCGCTAGACATTTCTGGTAGCGGCAGTACTGGCAGCGATTCCGTTGACGCTTGTCAATCAGGCAGTCCTTGTTATCACGGCATGTGTAGATGAGGTCCTTCCTGATGGTCCGCTTGAAGAAGCCTTTGCAGCCTTCGCAGCTGTATACCCCATAGTGCTTCCCTGGCAAGAAGGCAGAAGCACATGTCAGGAGACGAGAGCAAGCGATTCGAGGGAGATGCAGAGAGGCAGTGGGTGGACTTTGGGCTCTCAAATTTCAGCGGCACCCTGGGCAACACTAAAATTCGCCTCTCTCGCTCCGTTCTACGGTGTTAATTTAGCAACCCCTGCCCATGGAGTAACGAAGAGTCGGACACAACTAAACAATGTGAAAGCCACCATGGAGTTTTGCGTTCTACCAACGTTTTATATCTATTCCATACCTCATAAATTGATTTCCTTATAGTGTGGTTTAAGAAGCCTCTATGAATTTTAACCTTATCATACCACAAATACGCATGCCATCCGAATCTGTTATCATATCCTTCTAAATCCAATACATTTGTAGTGTCCAAAAGTATCCAATCCTTTAACCGGCAGAAACAGGACGCCTCATAGTAAATTTCTCATCTTGAGAAACCCCAAACCTGGCAACGTTCAACCTGTCTGACGAGCCAGACTAAGGTTGGAGACAGAAAGTAGTTTTTAAGAGACATAAGAAAATTAGTGACCACCCTCCCTCCCCTTAGTGGATTAAACAAAAAGATCCATCCAACTAGCCCGCTAAAAGCAAGGCCTGGAGGCCATAACCCCTGAACATGTTGGCTCCATTTGGCAATGGGTTTGTCTAATCACCTTTTAAGGAGAAGGCCCCATGGAAGTCAATGGGACTTGCTTCTCAGAAGAAACGTGTAGGACTCTGCTATAAAGTCATCTAAGATGGTGCCTGTCACCATGGGTGTAGCCAGGGGGCAGGGGGACAGCTGCCACCCTAAATCAAGTAAATAAATAAAAATATTTAACTAATTGACCAATCACATCACAGATAGCTCAGTTTTGCCCCCCCCTACATAAATCCGGGCTACACCCATGCCTATCACCTTGCCTTGTGGCAGTGAATTCGATAAATTGTTGTTGGGGGGGCGCTTATTTGTCTGTCTTCAATCCATCAATCAGAAAGTTTGTGTGTAACGTGCCGAATATGCATTGCTGAATACTGTGCTTTCAAAGAGTTTGGTCTTTGGGGAGAAGATCTTTTAAAAGGCCAGGAGCAGGAATTACTGACCTCAACTAGAAAATCAATGAGGCAGGGTCACATAGCATGGAATAGCCAAGTCTTCTGGCTGCTTCCATGTCTTATACACCTCAAGGGAGCCTGAAATTTGCCTTGACAAAAATGTTAAGTATGAGATTCTCAAGTTCCCATGTTAACACCCAGTTCCATAAAGAATGATCGTGCTCAGAACTGTAATACCCTGGAATATCTGACTACAGATTAGGAATAAAGGTAAAAAAGGTAAAGGACCCCTGGATGGTTAAGTCCAGTCAAAGGTGACTATGGGGTTGCGATGCTCATCTCGCTTCAGACTGAGGGAGCCGGCGTTTGTCCACAGACAGCTTTCCGGGTCATGTGGCCAGCAGGATTGAACTGCTTCTGGTGCAACGGAACACTGTGATGGAACCCAGAGTGCACAGAAACACCATTTACCTTCCTGCCGGAGTGGTACCTATTTATCTACTTGCACAGGCGTGCTTTCGGAGTACTAAGTTGGCAGGAGATGGGACAGAGCAACGGGAGCTCACCCCGTCACGGGGATTCAAACTGCTGAACTTCCGATCGGCAAGCCCAAGAGGCTCAGTAATAATAATAATAATTTATTATTTATACCCCGCCCATCTGGCTGGGCTTCCCCGGCCACTCTGGGCGGCTTCCAAAAGAATATTAAAATACTATAATATAGTACATCAAACATTAAAAGCTTCCCGAAACAGTAGTTTAGACCACAGCACCACCCACACCAAAACCAATCAATACAATCTTATTTTGCGGGGGTGGACACAATGTCCTTAAAGATGCCAAGTATCTTCATATACAAGCTGCAGTCAAGAGCTTAAAATAGGTTTGGTACCTGATGACCTGTCCCCACAAATCGCACAAATGTGCTTGGTCAACGATCCTGGGCTTGTGGATGCGTAATTCATGGCTCCCATCCCTTGCAGTCCCGGCAGAGGTTTAACGTCTTCAGAGCTGCTGACACTATTCATGACATTAAGCTGAAAAGAGAAGGTGGACACACAGAGAGAAAGAAAGGGAGATGCTGATGCCATGACCGTGACCCAACATTCATGTTAACAGTTCTCATGGAAAGTATTCAGCCAGCACCTCTTCCCCATGGGAGCTGTAGGCATGACCACCCTGATTTCCATGATCGGGTGGCAAGTTCTGAAGCTGTTGCAGCCACTTATGTCCATGTGTAAGTGCCTGCCGTTCACCAGCAAGATCGTAGAAGCAGAGTCTGGCTGTGAGCCTGCAAGCACATGCTCAAGGCGCCCAAGTGACTATTTGAGACAGCGCAACCAGGCATTTCTAAGCTAAGTTGCCAAGCCGCTGCCACAGATCCAATGCATAACAACAAGTGGGAAGAGGGGACATAGCATGACTCACTTCTCCATAAGACTCTTGGTGAAAGTGCTTCTTGGGAGAAGGTTGAGTGCCTCCTGAAATTCTGGCCTTCTGAGCTACAACCAACTAAGCTGTGTCTTAGAATCATTCCCCCCCCAAAAAAAAGAAAACGACAAGCATCCTTCACTCTTGTGGTACCCACCATTTACAAATCTTTCATTTACAAACCTTGATATCTGGGGACTCCGGGAAGTGAAATTTCTTCAGATTCTGCCTATACACCCCCCATAAGGTAAAGGTAAAGGAACCCCTGACCATTAGGTCCAGTCGTGGCCGACTCTGGGGTTGCAGCGCTCATCTCACTTTATTGGCCGAGGGAGCCGGCGTACAGCTTCTGGGTCATGTACCCAGCATGACTAAGCCGCTTCTGGCGAACCACAGCAGTACACGGAAACGCCGTTTACCTTCCTGCCGGAGTGGTACCTACTTATCTACTTGCACTTGACGTGCTTTCGAACAGCTAGGTTGGCAGGAGCACGGACCGAACTGCACACCTTCTGATCAGCAGGTCCTAGGCTCTGTGGTTTAACCCACAGTGCCACCCGCGTCCCTCTACACCCCCCCATGCACCTTTGCAATTATCTCTTTGTAAGGTTGTGTTTCTTCTGCTGATCGTATTTGCTTTACCGGTACTTCTGTCATTTCTGCACACTTTCCAATTATACTTCTTCATTTGCTATGTGTGCTAGTTGCTGTGTTCTTGATTTGTGCATCCTTTAAATAGCCTTATATGGTAATAAAAGCACCAGCCTTCTATGTTTGATTTTGTATGTATACGCCAGTACAGAATTTGGTCATTCAAATACTTAGTAATGTATAATAACCATGTGATGTTCAAAAACTCATACACCTGTTTCCTATAGGAGTCTGCTGAAGCCTCCTGCAAAATATCTTTAATGTGAAATCTCCGAACACATCCACTGGAATTCCTTGGTAGTTTTGCTGAACCTCAGAGGTTTCACTTCGGACAAGAATTGAGAGAACTTTTGACATGCTTACAAGGAACCCCGTCATTCCCTGGAACTGCTCCAACCTAACAAGTTTCCATACTGGGGCCAGATGCAACTTTAGAAAAGCTCCTGACTGATATCCAATTATACTGCTGGAAGTGGTATTAAGATCAATCTACTGCTTTACTGCAAGATCCTTCACGCACCAATTAACCCATTAATCAATCCATAGGCCGTGAAGCACAAAAGAGAACAACAATGATCAAGGTATGAAAACCATTAGTTCAGAGCAAATAAGCCAAAGGAAGTTCCCAAGGCTTCTAGACACTTTGGTCAGCTCCAGAATGCTCTGAAAGTTTTCAGCACTCAAATGAATGACCATGAATGTCTCTAAATGGCGCCTATCCCATTTTTACTAGTGTATTCCTTTGGGCTCAGAAAAGTGTGATGTGGGGGGTTTAACTGAAAAGCACCAGTAGAAGGGAAGTCAAGAAGTCTAGCCAAAACTGTTGCACTTTGCTGGTTTGGGGCAAGCGTCATCAACTGGTTTCCTAATATTATTTCAGCTCTATAAACTACTCTTGTAGACTTACACACATACCTCTCAAGAACAAAGGACAGCAATAAGGTACATTTTGGTGTTTTATGTATTTTTTTAAAATATCAAAACCTACATCCAAGCATGCAGCAGCTCATCAAGAAACTTTTATTGACCCTTTGGAAAAGATCTAGCATCTCAACACCAATTCTAAAAAAAAAATAAAAAATCATTTCCTGTACATTTGATTTCACCCCACCCCCGCAAGGCATATTCTCCCATTGTCTCCCAAGCAGCAGTGAGTTTCATTTTCTTGAGAGTTCTTTCCACTCTTCCATTTTCCATTTCCTATTCCTGGAAGGGATGGTGGGAGAGCAGCCGGGGGCAAACGACTTGTTATGTTGATAGCTTGGCTAGCAGCCAGATAGAGGTTTTAACATTTCATTCCTTGGCAGTTGTGTGGCCCTTATTTTTATCTGGACTTCAGCACACAGCCACAATCCCAAGAAAAACAGCTTCACCTCTTCTATAAAGTGGGGGCGGGGCGGGTTATTACATGAATTCGTGCAGTTTACTGTACTGTTTAATTTCTGGAAACCAAGGGAGATCACATTCCAGGGGTGTCCTTCTTGTTTATTATTTAGGGAAGCAGAAATCATTGGTGCATATAAGACATAAGCTCTTCTTTGGGGAGAAAGGCAGGTGAGAACAGTAGCATAATCAGGATGTACTTATTGGCTGTGTTTATTAGGTAGTTACTAAATAGCTAAAGTTCTCTAGGTAATGGGCAGCTGAATAATTTAAAAAAAAAACAAAAAACACCCCACAAAATAGGAAGTCTGGACACAGCCTGGGCAGGGAAATAAAATGACAACAATTTTGCAATGTAGTTAATTATTATTTGAAAAATAATTGTTGTGGCATATTTGGTATGGAATACAGGTATTTAAATGTGTTTTCAAGGTGGCAGATTAAAAGGCCAGAGAGAGCTTGCTCAGAAGCCCCAGTGATGGCAATGAGCTTTGGGAGACTGACACCACTATGCTGTGCTGCAGCCTAACTCAGTACAATGAATATAATAATAATATAATAATAATAATTTATCATTTATACCCCGCCCATCTGGCTGGGTTTCCCCAACCACTCTGGGTGGCCCCCAACAGAATATTAAAAACACGATAAAACATCAAACATTATAAACTTCCCTAAACAAGGCTGCCTTCAGATGTCTTTTCAAAGTCAGATAGTTGTTTATTTCCTTGACGTGTGATGGGAAGATGTTCCACAGGGCGGGTGCCACCACCAAGAAGGCCCTCTGCCTGGTTCCCTATAACCTCACTTCTCACAGTGAAGGAACTGCCAGAAGGCCCTCGGCGCTGGACCTCAATGAATGTACCCCACCACACTAGTTACCAGAGTTTGCTTTCAGGCACAAATCCAAGGTACTGAATCTCCAGAAGGCCCTCGGCGCTGGACCTCAGTGTCTGGGCTGAATGATGGGGGTGGAGACGTTCCTTCAGGTATACTGGGCCGAGGCCATTTAGGGCTTTCAAGGTCAGCACCAACACTTTGAATTGAGCTCGGAAACGTACTGGGAGCCAATGTAGGTCTTTCAAGACCGGTGTGATGTGGTCTCGGCGGCTGCTCCCAGTCACCAGTCTAGCTGCCGCATTCTGGATTAGTTGTAGTTTCCGGGTCACCTTCGAAGGTAGCCCCACATACAGCGTGTTGCCATTAAATTTGGACAATGCAAGTGCACTCATTAAGTGCTGTTGTTTGGAGGGGGCGGGGAATCAGAGACAGATCACGCTGAAGAGCAACAACAGTCAGAAGTTGTGGGGGTTTTTTGCACCACAGCTTCTTACCAGGAGCACTCTAGTGATCAGCAGTTGCCTCACAAGTCCACCACCCATTCCAGCTTCCAGAGCAGGATACAGAATCAGCAGCCCCTGAAGGATCACCCTTCTACCTAAGGCAGCTCAGTGCCGTGAGGCACTTTAACCTTCTGAGCATAGCTGTCAACTTACAGATATGAAAATAAGGGACCAGCAGCCTCAAAAATAAGGGATCAGCAGCCAAAATAAGGGATTTTCAGAGCACAGGTAGGTTCAACTTCTGAGCCCCTCCGAGCCAAAGGCAGAAAGCCCAGCCAGCAGCCAAACAAAGCCTCAAGCGGTGGTTCCCACAGCGCAGCAACCCAGCAAAGGGGATGCAGCAAGGAAAACCACCGTCACCTCTCCGCTGGGAAGCGCTGAGCAAAGGCGAGTCCCCAGGCAACGCGGCCGATTTGATAGGCACAAGGCATGCAAGCTCCACCCCCCAGTCATTCTTAGACTCCTTATTGGGTGAGCAACACAGCCAAGCAACACAGTTGGAGCCTCCCTCCTCCCTGGTTGGCAGGGAGGGAGGGAGAGGAGCTGCTTCCTTTGAAACCCGGGAAATTTAAGGGACATCATCAATAAGGGTCAGCAGCGGGACACAGCACTGGGATAAGGGACTTTCCCGCCAAATAAGGGATGGTTGGCAGCTATGCTTCTGAGCATTGTCTTAAGGAAATGCTCACTTGGCTAGCGCTGAAACCCGGTCAATTTTTGTGGAGTTTGGGTTGCTGCCCTCTTGCTGCACAATTTCTGGGAAGCAGTTCATTGTTTCGGGGGGAGGAGGAGGAGGAGGAAGAAGAGCAAATATTGTCTCCAAGCGCTCTGAGTTGTAAAAGCAAATGCGAAAACCCAGCCAACCACCCTCTTAGCTCCAGGGACTTCTGGAACAGCATCTCCACGTTATGAGAGTAGACCTGCAATCTTGCCACCCACTTGCAAGTTGGGGGGGATAAGGGCCACATAATTCGGGCAGGGCTTCCTTCAAAAACAAATGCAGAATTTGGTAAGCAGGTCTAGCACCTTCCCCTCCCATATTCCCCAGCCAAAGTACAGGGTATGGGGAACCGGCTTCTCCTTAAAAGTCTTGATACTTTACTTAAAAGTATGATACTTGGGACAGCTGCTTGAACCCAAATCCATTAGCTGACTGCTTGCTAATCCCCAAAGACCAGCTGCCTCATCCCATTAGCAGGAAAGCAAGTGAACCGCACTCCTTCGAGCTACTCAGCACGACAGCTTGGAACTGCCGCCCCTGTTCAGAGTCCATGTTTTTCAAACGGGTTTGGAGGGGCGGGGGGGGGGTTTGTTCACATTTTACCAGATGATCTGCCCCAGTCAGGTGATACCGGGGCAGCAAAAGCAACATTTGAACACCTCTTCTAAATCTCACGTCGCAAACCACGAAAGAACGTGAGAACGAGGGCTTGTTCACACTTCTGCTTGTTCCAGCGGCTTTTTCCAAGGGAAAAATCACTCTTCACTGCTGAATTGCAGCAAACATCCATCTGGTTTTCTGGGTATCATTGTTTGCTCTGATTCAGTGAGAAAGGGCAGGTTTTCCCAGGGAAAGCTCTCTGGCCCTGGGACAAGTGGAAGTGTAGATGAGCTCTAATAATTCAGTCAACACTTGGGATATATCATGGAGGCCTGTTGAAAGGCAGGTAGGCACTTTTTCCCTTTCTCACCTGGGGATGCAAAGATTTTAATACTCCTTCAGACCACCCTTGTGCAAAGCCCATATTAAGCAGAAGCAGCAACACTCTTTATAACAGGAACCAGTTGGGTCCCAGTCCTTCCAGGCCAGGTAGAAAAGGCCAGTTGCCAGATTGAGAGACGGGGAAGTTGCTCTTACAGGACTCACAGCCAACAGCAAACTGCCTAATCTTGGCTTAAGGGGGGTGGAATTTGCTTCGCGGAGGACAGAGAAAGGTTGCAAAAGGAGAGAACAAAATTTCCAAGGCTGGGTTTGGATTTGTTACATCTGTGGTTAGCAAGAAGGCAGCATAATCTGTTACGGCCTTATAAATAAATGCTTCATGAAACCTGCAATGAATTGTTTCGCTGTGCGCCAAACCCTCACTGCCCATGTACATTTGTGGCGTGCAGCTCCTCTGCCTCCAAGTGTGCTGGCTAGGGCTGAAGGGGGGGCACCAGGTTTGCAAAGGGTGCACCATACACAGAGATGAAGTTGAGTGGGGGCTGCAAAACAATGTTGAGAGGGGGAATCAAATCTCTTAGGAAGGCATCCAACCAAACAGTTCCTTGCAGGAATGGGAGTGGCCGCCAAGACACCGGTCCTGAAAGACCTACATAGGCTCCCAGTACGTTTCCGAGCACAATTCAAAGTGTTGGTGCTGACCTTTAAAGCCTTAAACGGCCTCAGCCCAGTATACCTGAAGGAGCGTCTCCACCCCCATCATTCAGCACTGAGGTCCAGCGCCGAGGGCCTTCTGACGGTTCCCTCACTGCAAGAAGCGAGGTTACAGGAAACCAGGCAGAGGGCCTTCTCGGTGGTGGCACCCACCCTCTTGGAAAGCCCTCCCATCAGATGTCAAGGAAATAAACAACTACCTGACTTTTAGAAGACATCTGAAGACAACCCTGTTTAGGGAAGTTTTTAATGTTTGATGTTTTATCATGTTTGTAATATTCTGTTGGGTGGGATCCATCCAGAGTGGCTGGGGAAACCCAGCCAGATGGGCGGGGTATAAATTATTATTATGCAAGGAGTTTTAGTTGTCCGTTGGAACTTCTCCTTCCTCTCCTTTCACCAAACAACCTCTAAATTTGTTCCAGCTTTTCCCCTGACTCTCTAGAAGAGATTTACTTGGTGCACTCCTTGCGCTAGCTGAACTTCTTTAGCTTTTATTGCCAAGTCTCTAGTCATACTAGAACATAGCAGAAAGGTTCTGGAATATCTGGAGCAGAATACCTGTCTGTCTGGAACACAGTAGAGAAGTCAACTGCTTTATTCATCTATTTCAGAAAAACCTCCTGCTACATGCAAGGAATTCCACAAATAATTGAGAACTGGGCCTAACATACAGCATATTCATGAAAACTCCAGTTTACCAAACTGCATAAAAGAAGAATATCGGATGATACCGACCTGGGGGCTAGTGTGTGCAGCAAAATTCACACCCGCTGGTGAAGACAAAGGAACGGAATGCGATCCCATAGAGGACGTGAGCACTCTGTACGGCGAGCTCATTGTATTCACAGATGCTGCTGAGCTCATAGGCGACGAGAGAGTCCTTGAAGCACTGAGGGGAGACTCAAGGTAGTTGGACGTGCCATCTAAGGAATTCCCTGTGGGAAGGCCCGATCCCAGATTCGCAGGTGCAGAATTGCTGTGAACTGGAGAATCTGAAATGAAAAGAGAGACTCCATGAAGGTGGGCGACAAAAAGGTAAATGCAGAGCACTTGGAGGTAATGACCGCTCCCCACATCAAATGGGGGGTGCCTTTTGCGTGGTCACATGCAGCCCCCCCATCCCATGCAGCTCCCGGCAGTACAGCCTGGATTCGCCCTCCCCCCCAGCCAGACACCTGGAGGTAGCCACCTACCTCTGCTGGTTAACCAATCCCAGCTGGGGAGGCGTTGCCAGGAGAGAGTTGGCCAGGTAAGGGGAGGGACCGCCCTGGCCACACAATAGTGGTGGAACTTACCTGGGGGTTCTCAGTCGGCTTCAGAGCTTTTCCCACCCTGCCCTCCCTCAGTTAAGCCTTCTTTTGCAGGTTAACCTCTTCTCCACAGGTACGCAGGCGCTGCTATGTTATGGTTGCTGTTTGAAGGGCCGGGAAGGAATTTTCCTGCATTGGCAGGTTTTGCCTTCCCCATAGCAAAACGTCACAACTTTGGGGGTTTCAGGCCTTGGGTGGAACCCTTTAGTCTATCTTCTCTAAATTGGAGGGGGGCATGAAGCGGTGACCCACGCCCTCCCTGCGACAGCTATCCCAGGGTTCCCCGCTAAAGGGGTTGTTTTGAGGGGAGGCATTGGCCATACGCCTGGAGGTTGTCATTGCTCTCCCCTGCGACGGCGGTGAAATGGGGGGTAGGCTCTCTGCTTGAACATATATTCTCCAGAGCCAGCCCAATCCCCCCACACACTCTGATAACCCTGATGTTCCCCAGATCCCCGGTCGGGGACTGGGAGGGATAAACGCCCAATGCCTAAGCCAAGGTCTTCCTACATCTGAAGCTTTAATAAAGTTGTGGCCAAATTTTAATCCCATAACACGTTTTCTTGAGTCATTATTCCACTTGGGGGTCTCTGCCTGTCCACGCAAACATAATCCTACAGCAGGCAGCGAAACTACTAATTTTGCAACAGATTCCCAAACAGCAGCAACTACATGCCAGCTTTCACCCAACTACAGCTTAAACGCATAACTTTTACCATTCTTTCTGTGTATCTGAATTCAAAACTACAAACTCTTCCAGTTGACTCTTTGTCCTTTTTCTCCCCCCCCCCCGCTCTTTCCAGGCACACATCTGCTCTTTAAAACTCCATGTCCAAGTGCTCTATCTCTCTTTCTCACCGCAGAGCTTTCCCCACGTAAACCTGCTCTTTAAATCAGAAGCACAGCAAACAGCAATTCAGGTTTTCTGGGGAGTTCCCATTTGCTCCGATTCAGCTTTAAAGAGCGAGTTTTCACAGGGAAAGCTCTGGAGCAAAAAAAAAAAGTGCTCGGAGACTGAGCTTTAAGTGCGGACTATGCCTGGAAAGGGGATGCGGGTGGTGCTGTGGGTTAAACCACAGAGCCTAGGACTTGCCGATCAGAAGGTCAGCGGTTCGAATCCCCGTGACGGGGTGAGCTCCCGTTGCTCGGTCCCTGCTCCTGCCAACCTAGTGTAGGAGGTGAGGACAGGTGACCCCACCTAGGCCCGAAGTCACTCCCCACCAAAGCAGGCTCAAAGCTTCTCAAAGCTTTTCAAAATTATTTTCTCAGCAGCTAAGCATCAGAAACATTCCGCTCTGCCGTAACAAAGGTAGAGAACAGTCCATTGTTTCTCAGGCCTTTCTCATGCCTTCTGGCCTTGCTAAAGAACCACATTGCAAGTTGCTTTCTGTCCGGGAACCATGCCAGAACAAGAGATTGAAACATATCTGAACACTCTGAAACCTCTTTCCTGGGAAGGGTGCCAAGAGTCCACAATAGTCCCAAGACAGCTTTCTGTACATGCTCAGGAACCTCAACATGGGGCAGGACTCCTGAGGGAGGAGAAAGGAGGAGGGAACTGGAAAGGGGTATACATGCTTGTGCACATGACTGTGAACTTTGTGCATGCTTTTTGTGACTTATCACACTTGCTCCTTCTACCAGTTCATGGATGGTAGAAATAAAAGCCTTTTTTCCGAAACTATTCCTTGAGTGTCTGTTGACTCCCACTTCCCTTTCCCAGGCGCAATATTTTTCCCACCCGAGGGCAAAGCCTCATAAGGCTACACTAGCAGTTCGAAAGCACATCAAAGTGCAAGTAGATAAATAGGTACCGCTCCGGCGGGAAGGTAAACGCCGTTTCCGTGCACTGCTCTGGTTCGCCAGAAGCGGCTTAGTCATGCTGGCCACATGACCCGGAAGCTGTACGCCGGCTCCCTCGGCCAATAAAGCGAGATGAGCGCCGCAACCCCAGAGTCAGCCACGACTGGCCCTAATGGTCAGGGGTCCCTTTACCCTTTACCTTTATGCCTGGAAAGTGCAAAGGAAAGGTAAGTCTGGACAAGCCCTTCCTTCCCCCCCCCCGCCCACCCCCAAAAGAAAATTTTCAAGGACTGTACAAAATAGTTGCCATGCAGAAGTCACTTTTGTCTTTGTTTTTAAGATGAGCTTCTTGTGGTGCGTGTATCCTCACGAGTCATTTGTGCACAATGGCTCATCATGAAGATAATGCTATTTTCTACCCCTAAAAACCAGCCACCATTAAACAGGTTTATCAGATAAGGAGGATTTTGCTTATAAATATTTTTTTATTAGATTTTCCAATTTAAAAAAAAAAAAACATTTTTAACAAATTATACATCCATTTTTAACTTAAACCCTTTTTTCCAGAACTTCCCTCAGCTTGTCTGATAATTTTCCGTTTATTTTTTTATCCTCGTCTCACATTTCCCAATATTATATTGCACTCAAATACTCTTAATCACATCATATTTTTTAAACAATATTTCTAATGGTAATTTCACAGAGCTTCTTGAAAGCCAACGAAAGTTATTTGCTCATCACAGAAATTTTAGATATACTCTGTAAATTTCTTCCAGTCCTCGGGGAATCTCTGGTCACGTTGGTTCCTAATTCTCCCCGTCAATCTGTCCATTTCTGCGTATTCCATCAGTTTCATCCTCCATTCTTCTTTCGTGGGCATCTCTTCCTGTTTCCATTTCTGTGCCAGCAAAATTCTGGCTGCTGTTACTGCATACAAAACTAATTTCACATCTTTTTTACTAATTTCATTATCCAGTATTCCCAACAAGAGAGCTTCTGGTTTTTTAACAAAAGTATATTTCAACATTTTCTTTAACTCATTATAAATCATCTCCCAGAAGCTTTTTACCTTCTTACATTCCCACCACATATGGTAAAATGTTCCTTCTGTCTCCTTACACTTCCAACATTTATTGCACACTTTATACATTTTACAGTGGTGCCTCGCAAGACAAAATTAATTTGTTCCGCGAGTTTTTTCGTCTAGCGAATTTTTCGTCTTGCGAAGCACGGTGTTGGAAAAGTTTTGGAAATGCTTCAAAAATCACCAAAAACTTCAAAAAAGGCTACCACACCGCGTTCTATGAGTTGCTCCTTGAAGTCAAGTCGCAACTGTATTAACGGTGTTAAGAAAAAGGAAACAAACTTGCAAAAAACGCAAGACGTTTTCGTCTTGCGAAGCAAGCCCATAGGGAAATTCGTCTTGCGAAGCAGCTCAAAAACCACAAAACCCTTTCGTCTAGCGAGTTTTTTGTCTTGCGAGGCATTCATCTTGCGGGGCACCACTGTACCCAGTTTTACTGGTGTTATATACCATCTATATAACATCTTCATAACATTTTCCTTAATCGTTGTACAAGCTGTAAACTTTAACCCATCCTTCCATAATTTAGTCCATTTCTCAAATTCAATATTATATCCGAAATCTCTAGCCCAACTAATCATTACAGATTTAGCCTCTTCGTCCACAGTATTCCATTCCAACAATATTTTATACATTTTAGATAAAATTTTCACTTCATTGTTTAAGATTTCTTGTTGAAATCTAGATTCTTTTTCAGAATCTTTTTCAGAATTTTCAGATAAGGAGGATTTGATCAGTTTTCTACCATTCACTGTTGCCGGATATCTGCAAACTAGAGGGGGTGATTGTCAGCTAGAAAACAATGAGATAGGAAAGGGTTCTGTCCACCTCTGCCCCCCAATTCAATCTCAATCTCAATGGTGCCTGTGGCTTCAAAGGTTTAAAACAAGCATCTTAATTGGAGTCACCAAGTTAAAGGGCACCGAGTGAAGTTTGCAGGGCCCTCAAAGAAGCATTTTTCTGATGCGCATGCTTCATATAACAGCCCAAATGGTGAAAATAACAGGGCTCTCTGAAAGGCCATTGTGGTTCGATTCCTTTGCCATTCCATGCCTAGTGGGAGAGCTGATTCAAAGGGAGAAAGACAGACAGACGAGGACCTTTTCCATTCCGTGCACAGAATTAAACCTGAAATGGGTTGATCGCAGGAGAATCCGGACTCCATTGACTCTGACAAATGTCTTTAACGTTATTCAAGAAGCTGACCTTTTGTTATCTTTTATTGTGCATCTTCCCTTTGAATCAGATTTGACTGTTACTTCAGGTAAAATAACAAACACTGTCACAGGAACCGTCTTTGCAATAAATAAATATTGAAGTTGTGGGGGAGAGGGAGGGGGAGAGGCAAATCGGGCTGGCGTGCCGTCGCGGCAACTTCGCGGCAGCTACAGAGAGCAAGTCCTGACCTTTCTGCTGAGCAACTTCTCCTCTGCAGACCAAACTAGACAATATGCTAGATGGGTAATTGTATTTAATATGCCTAGCTCCCCTCCCCTCCTTTTAAGAACAGCTATGAGGATACTGGAAGGACAGATTGTGAAGCTGAGGCTACAAGACTTTGGCCACCTCATGAGAAGAGAAGACTCCCTGGAAAAGACCCTGATGTTGGGAAGATGGAGGGCACAAGGAGAAGGGGATGACAGAGGACGAGATGGTTGGACAGTGTTCTCGAAGCTACCAGCATGAGTTTGACCAAACTGCAGGAGGCAGTGGAAGACAGGAGTGCCTGGCGTGCTCTGGTCCATGGAGTCACGAAGAGTCAGACACGACTAAACGACTAAACAACAACAACATGAGGATGGGGAGGAGCATTTTCAGAGTCTTTTCCACCCTAAAACCATCTCCCCATCTATGAAGCTGCTATTTGACTCAAGGGTGAAGCCACAAGACAAGTCCATGATGGCATTCTTCACTCATAAAATCAAGCGAAGGAAATACTGCTTGATGGAAATTGCCAGGGCAGGACAAAGGCCTATATGTTTGGGGTGGAGTTGGGGGGGGTGAATTTCAATAGGGAGGAATGTAATGTTCTGCACTTAGGCAGGAAGAACCAGTGGCACAAATATAAGATGTGGGACACCTGGATTGCCAGTGGTACATGTGAAAAGGATCTAGGGGTCTTAGCAGGCCACACGCTTAATATGAGCCAACAGTGTGATGCAGCAGCAAAAAAAGCTAACACTACAGAAGTATGGGACGCGTGTGGCACTGTGGGTTAAACCACAGAGCCTAGGACTTGCCGATCAGAAGGTCAGTGGTTCGAATCCCCGCAATGGGTGAGCTCCTGTTGCTCGGTCCCTGATCCTGCCAACCTAGCAGTTCAAAAGCACATCAAAGTGCAAGTAGATAAATAGGTACCAATCCAGCGGGAAGGTAAACGGCGGTTCCGTGCGCTGCTCTGGTTCGCCAGAAGCGGCTTAGTCATGCTGGCCACATGACCCAGAAGCTGTACGCCGGCTCCCTCGGCCAATAAACCGAGATGAGCGCCACAACCCCAGAGTTGGCCACGATTGGACCTAATGGTCAGGGGTCCCTTTACCTTTAGTCTTAATAAAACACTAGTGTCCCGCTGAATTACTCAGATGTTTTGCCTAAGAAGGAAACCCAAACTTTCCTTCAAATTTCTCCTTATGAAAAATGCAGCAATATTGTACATCAATGTACGGAACTCTGAGGAAATTTTCTATCCTTATGGAAGTCTTTTGTTTAAGAATGACTAGACTTTATACCAGGAGAGCCACCCTACACATTTCCCCCTTCCAAGTTAAAAGCAACTGAAATGTACTCTGATGGATGAGGGTGGGTCACAATCCATTCACACATCCAGCGATACAAACACACACACACACACACACACACACACACACACACACATCCATCTAACTATGCCCCGCAGAGGACCTTAAGGTCCATGAATAATCATAGTTTAGAGGTCCCGGGCCCTACGGAAGTCAGATTATCCTCCACCGGGGCCAGGGCCTTCTCAGTGATGGCTCCAACCTGGTGGAATGCTCTGTCCCATGAGACCAGGGCCCTGCAGGATTTAACTTCCTTCCGCCAGAGCTATTCTGCCTGGCTTTCAATTCGAACTTAGCCTGATCTTTTATTCCCCTTCCTTCCCTCCCCCTCTCCTTTTTATGAAGATTACCCACTCTGGGATCCCACAGCTAATTCTCCCCTGGTCTCCTTGCTGGCCCAAATAGGACTAATTTAGCCAGCTAGCCCTGGTGATCATCCAATGTTTATTGGATGGATTTTCCCCCTAAATTGATTTTTGAATTCTGAATTTATTGTTATTCATGTTTTATACTGTATTTTATGCTCTTTTTTGTTGCATCAATTAAGTGTTTTAAATTTGTTGTTAGCTGCCCTGAGCCCGGTTTCTGAACCGGGAAGGGCGGGGTATAAATAAAAAGTTATTATTTATTATTATTAACTGGCCACTGGCAAGACAAAAATGAAACTGATCCCTGTCTTCTCCCCCACAAACCCAAGGCACTTTTCCCCATTAATTTTTCACTTCTGCATCCAGACATTCGCTGTCTCGTGTTCCCTAGCCTTTTGCCCCAAATAAAGCGAAACCCACCCACAATATATTCAGTTCTCCATTTTCCACCCAGACACTCTCCAGCCTGGATACGTACTTGTCATGTGAATACCAGTTCAACAGGCAAATTTAACAACTCTACATCTAGCCCACCCAACAAGGAAAAATGCTGTACTCTCCACGCAGAAATATCTCCATAATCTCCCGACTTGCGCAAGTCTCTCTTCCCCAAAGATCCCTTTTCTTGAGGGCAGCAGGTCCCCTTTGATCCTGCCCAAGCGCTGTCGATGAACATGTTGTGCCCCAAAAGCTTAGCCTAGTCTGTTATGTACTGAAGTTCTCACCCTGGGCCAGCAGGGGGCTACTGTAGATCGCTTTCACTCAGGTCCACATATGCAAATAAGGAATTGAAAGTGACGTTCAGTGATTGGATAGTTACAGAAAGTTGTTACAGTTATGTTGTACTGGAGCTCTATATAAGCAGGCTGGCTGAACCCTTCAGCCCAGTTCTGTTCTGGGCCTGTGAATAAACAAGAGCTGTCTGAAGAATAGCTGTGTCGTCTGATATGTTCACCCACAACTTAACATAGTCGTCTTTGCCAAGCTCTGCAGAAGGGCACAGAGAGGGGTGACCAAGACAGGGAGTTGGGCACTGTGGGTGCAGCAGCAAACAGCATCTTGGGTTTCCTATCACTGCTGCCACAAGATTGCTGTGAAAAACCTGGGGGAAGGGAGTGGGACTGCGAAGAGGGCAGAGAAACTACTGGGCCGGTTAGAAAGGATTCAAGGGCCAGATCCAGCCCATGGGTCACCAGCTTCCCATCCCTCTTAGAAGAATCTATTCTCTTTATAAATATTGTTGCACAGCATCCCATTCTATAAGCAGCAAAGATTCCAGGGGTCCAGGGTTTGCAATTGGAGGCTGTGGTTCCTTTATGATATATGGTTTATTTACACATATATAGACAGCATCTTAAAAAGCAGAGACATCACCTTGCCGACAAAGGTCAGTATAGTTAAAGCTATGGTTTTCCCAGTAGTGATGTATGGAAGTGAGAGCTGGACCATAATGAAGGCTGATCGCCAAAGAATTGATGCTTTTGAATTATGGTGCTGGAAGAGACTCTTGAGAGTCCCATGGACTGCAAGAAGATCAAACCTATCGATTCTGAAGGAAATCAGCCCTGAGTGCTCGCTGGAAGGACAGATCCTGAAGATGAGGCTCCAAGACTTTGGCCACCTCATGAGAAGAGGAGACTCCCTGGAAAAGACCCTGATGTTGGGAAAGATGGAGGGCACAAGGAGAAGGGGATGACAGAGGACGAGATGGTTGGATGGTGTTCTTGAAGCTACCAGCATGAGTCTGACCAAACTGCGGGAGGCAGTGGAAGACAGGGGTGCCTGGCGTGCTCTGGTCCATGGGGTCACGAAGAGTTGGACACGACTAAATGACTAAACAACAACATGCAGCCTGAGCCTGAGCCGGTGATGGAGGAGCTTACAGCATTGACACCCCAATATGTTCTTCTTTTCCCCCTAGCCACAGCAGTCTTGGAGCCAAAAAGAGACCAGCCATGGCTAGGCCTCCCTCCAGCTTGCCGAGTTTCACAGACTGCAGCTGTTTTCCTCCAGCTCACAGCATCCCCAATAGCAAACCCTAAACTCTCCAATCAGCTTTTTCTCCTAAAGTGGAGTGGGGAGCACAGAGTCTTGCCTGATGGCCCATTAGCTTCCCTTTGCCTTTGATTAATGGCTGCCCTCCCAGGCGAGTTCCTGAACATGTGGAGCCAGTTTGGCCGGCATTTTAATGATTTGCTAAATCCAGTGTCTGGCAGCCTTATTAACACTCTAAAAATTGATTAAATTCTAACACCTATCAGACCCAGGAATCCCATTGCTCGCTCCCAGCTGCTGCCCACCTAGCAGTTCAAAAGCACGTCAAGTACAGGTAGATAAATAGGTACCACTCCGGCGGGAAGGTAAACGGCATTTCTGTGCACTGCTCTGGTTTCGCCAGAAGGGGCTTAGTCATGCTGGCCACATGACCCAGAAAAACTGCCTGCGGACAAATGCCGGCTCCATTGGCCAGTAAAGCGAGATAAACACTACAACCCCAGAGTTGTTCACGACTGGACTTAACTGTCAGGACCCCTGGGTGGTTAAGTCCAGTCAAAGGCGACTATGGGGTTGCAGTGCTCATCTTGCTTTCACCAAGGGAGCCGGCGTTTGTCAACAGACAGCTTTCTGGGTCATGTGGCCAGCATGACTAAACCACTTCTAGTGGAATGGGACACCATGATGGAAACCAGAGCGCACAGAAACATCATTTACCTTCCTGCCACAGTGGTACCTATTCATCTCATGTAAGGGCCATGAGGCAGTCTTTTTTGGTTTCTGGCCGGTACCACATAGTAAAGTAAAAAAGGTAAAGGACCCCTGGACGGTTAAGTTCAGTCAAAGGTGACTATAGGGTGTGGCACTCATCTCACTTCAGGCCGAGTGAGTTGGTGTTTGTCCACAGCTTTCTGGGTCATGCAGCCAGCATGACTAAACCTCTTCTGGCTCAATGGAACAACATGATGGAAACCAGAGCACACGGAAATGCTGTTTACCTTCCCGTCACAGCAGTACCTATTGCACTGGCGTGCTTTCGAACTGCTAGGTTGGCAGGAGCTGGGACAGAACAACGAGAGCTCACTCCGTTGCGGGGATTCGAACCGCTGACCTTCCAATCAGCAAGCCCAAGAGGCTCAGTGATTTAGACCACAGCACCACTGGCATCCCTTATCATGCTAGTACAAGTGTAGTGGTGGGAAGGCAGATTGAGCCTGCACCCAACAGCAAAGTAATCTGCGGAGGAAGTGCACCAAGTTTAATGGCGATCAATCAACCCAATGAAAATAGTTGTAGCAGTCAAGGCAGTGGAAGGTTCAGGTGCTGACCAATTGCCTGGTCAGAACATTTAACTATTACACTTCTCTTGGGAACCATTGTTCTGGGAGTGGGATAGTAACCATCAGTGAAAATAATGTTGGAGCTCACCAACCCCACTTCAAAGACCTATAGTTCTCAAAAAAAGGAGACTGTAATGTGACTATATGACCCATTTAACTGCATGTCTTGCAATGTCAACATGCTCCTTGCAGTTACTGCAATGTATAGAGAAAGACCTTTCTATTAAATAAGAATTCTTTTGGAATGTTTCCTTGGCAGATAATGATGTTGTTATCCTGAGAGTGAACAGAAGCCGTCTTCAGAATCCACAGCAGCGGCCCAGAGGAACTGAAATCCAGTCTTTGCAGAAGGCTCCAGCACACATGACATTTAAAAAATGGGCTATCACATTCTCAGTACCTGTCAAGTAATGCAACGTGACAGATGAATCCGGTTCCTGGTGCACTGCATCAGCGCAAAAAGAGGGAGAGTTTCTCCCAATAAATCCAGATTTCTTGCACTTCCTGTCTTGGGGACAAACTTTTAAATTCTCATTTGTGCCTAACAATGCTTTCTAATGGACTCTAGAGAAGCTTGATCTCAGCAGTGTGCTGTTGTACACCCTTAATCACAAGTTGCACGCAAACACGCACATGCATTCCACAGTACAGACGCATGTAATAATATATTTAGCTCAGAGTCAAAGGGTATCACAGGGACGCGGGTGGTGCTGTGGGTTAAACCACAGAGCCTAGGACTTGCCGATCAGAAGGTTGGCGGTTCCAATCCCCGCGACGGGGTGAGCTCCGGTTGCTCGGTCCCTGCTCCTGCCAACCTAGCAGTTCGAAAGCACATCAAAGTGCAAGTAGATAAATAGGTTTATTCTGGCGGGAAGGTAAACAGCGTTTCTGTGCGCTGCTCTGGTTCGCCAGAAGCGGCTTAGTCATGCTGGCTACATGACCCGGAAGCTGTACGCCGGCTCCCTCGGCCAATAAAGCGAGATGAGCGCCGCAACCCCAGAGTTGGTCACGACTGGACCTAATGGTCAGGGGTCCCTTTACCTTTACCTAAAGGGTATCACACAGAGATTCCACACATACAGTGCTGGATTTACATATAAGCTAAACAAGCTATAGCTTAGGGCCCCACTCTCTTGGGGGCCCAAAAAAATTTAAAGGAAAAAAACTGGTTGTACATTTCCAAAATATAAGATAAAAAAACAAATAAAATAAAACATACATACAGCAATAGTGTTTTGTGTTGTGTAGGCTCCTATTCGTTATGTGCAAATGGCTTTAGATACCTGTTAGGTCCATAAATTACCATATTCAACACAATAAACAGTGACAATTTGTTGCTGAGAAAGGACAGCTGGACATATATACTTATTACCTTCAGTAGCTTAAAGGTAAAGGTAAAGGGACCCCTGACCATTAGTTCCAGTCATGACTTACGGCCTTATCAAACCTAAATCCTGCATATATGTGGGAGTAACTGGGTAATTAGCACCCAAGTAAAGGCAATGGACCAGAGCATGGAATAAAAGAACATACAGGTTGCTGTTTGTTTGCTTTTACACACAGGTTGTTATAGACTAAAAAAGGGTGGGTTAAATAAACAGCACCCAAGTCAGGATGGCAGCTTGGTTATACGTTCGAAAACCAAGGAGCAAAGGGCAGTCTACAAAATCAACTGAGAAAATTGAAAAACACGCAGCGGAAGCCGTCTGACTTCCGAAGAGCGTTCGAAAATGGAAGCATTTTGGCATTTGGGTTCCAAAACGTTCGTCAACGGAGATGTCCGAGAACCGAGGTACCACTGTACTTAAATAACTGGCCAATCACATCGGTTCTGCCCCCCCCAACAAAAGTCCTGCCCCCTCAACCAAGTCCTGCCCCAAACAAAAGTTCTGGCTGCCCCCATGGCCACTTCCCAAATATGGAGGGAAAAGGGCAGTGAAAGATGTAAGATAAGCAAGCAAAACTTAGTTTGTGTAAGGAGAGGAATTTGGTAAACAAGGCTAAACTCGGAAAGAGGCAGGAACAGGGAAGGTTGAAGAAGTTAAGAGAAGCACCAATATCACCTCTCCCAGAGAAGAAGGTCGGGCAGAGTCCAAAGATCATTCTTGGTACAAGCTTCCTGGAATTTCCCCACTTGGCTGATTGGCTGTTGCCATTTGGGTTTTGCCTGCAAATCGTCACAACTTGTGAAGGCTACAGCAAAGATATATTATCATAACTGTGACAATCTATGTTGGAAATGTAAAGAAAAGGAAGGAAGCTTTTATCATATGTGGTGGACCTGTCCCAAGGTGAAAGACTTCTGGGAAAAGATTTACAATGAATTGAAAAAAATGTTGAAATATACATTTATAAAGAAACCAGAGGCCTTTCTTCTTGGAATAACAGGTTTGGAATTGCCCAAGAAAGATATTAAATTATTTTTGTATGCCACAACTGCTGCTCGTATTTTGTTAGCTAAAAAGTGGGAAACCCAAGAATTACCAACGATAGAATGGCAGATGAAGATGATGGATTTTTCAGAAGCTAGCCAACCTAACCAGAAGAGTCCGCGACCAGAAGGAGGAGGAGTATCAGGAAGAATTGATTAAATTTAATGATTACTTAGTTAAATATGTTAAGTTTCATTAAATGAAAACAGCTTGCAGATACTCAATTGGGTTAGGATTTTATTTATGTTAAGTGATGAATTAATATGTTTAATTTCATAATGTGAAGATCTAAGGATGTTAATGTTTAAGTTAAATTTTATAAGAACTCTGATTTGGAAAACTGTTAAAAGGATATGCAATGAAATTCAACCAAGGGGAAGCAAGGAAGTCACTTAACAATGTTAATAAGTGTAATTTTCAATAAGGCTATGATTTATGTTTGTTTGTCTTATGTGTTTGTTTGTTTATAATGTTGTGAAAACCAATAATTTTTTTTTTTTGAAAAAATAACAACTTGTGAAGGGTATTCCATTAAAGGAATCCAGGGACTCAACTTGGTTTGGTCAACCCTTGAGAGGGAGTTGTGCCTGAGTCCAGGGGAGCACCTGGGGAGTGAACAGAGTCTGTTCCCAGGCTTTTCACCTGCCTCAGGTGTTCACCCTTGGCTGACCTATGATAGAGCTCTGGGTCAGCGCTTCCTGCAAGGGTGCATGGAGCTTGTCGAATCAGAGCCTATGCAACCACCCACTTTCTGTAATCAATAAAGTTGTGGCCTAAATTCTAAATTCTAAAACCCAAAACTAAAATTTGAGTCAATTGTGTGTTTATTTAGGGGGGAGGTCTCTGGGTCTGAACACACAAACAGATGAAAACACTAGCAGGATTGCAATAACACTTGTAATGTTGCAAGTCCTATGGCAATAACGGAGTTATATAAAGCATGGACTTTTGAAAAAGATGCAGCAGGAAAGGTTGACAATAAGATTCATGGAGGGGAAGGTGGGAAGTCCAGAGATTTGGAAAATCTATTAACTGTTGATGTGTATAGTTGTATTGTTTTAATTTTATATTTGTAAAATCAAATAAAAATTATTTCAATAAAACAAAATAAGTTCTAGAAGCTGCAGCTATTGCAGAATGTTGGTTCTAAGCTGGAGTACAACAAATGAGCATTTAGGAGCCTGCACTGGTTAGTTATCTGCTACTGAATCTGATTTAAGGTTTTGGCTCCAGTGTATGAAGTTGCGTGTCGAGACCCCGTGACCACCCCTTCATTGATGAATAAGACACAAGGACACAGATATTAGGTTAATGTTATTGGGCAAATTTAGGCCACAACTTTATTGGTTACAGAATGTGAGCGGTATTGGCTTAGGCACTGGAACTGACCCAAATATATCTGACTCCTGCCCGTCACACTGGGAGTCCAGTAAGGGTCAACCACCGGTAGGGGGAGCCCCATCGGTGCAAACCAACTCGAGCTCCCCCAGGGTTCCCGACGGGGTCGTGGCATGGCCCTAGACCAGCCCTGGACTTCGGACAAGATCCACACCCCCGGATTCCTTTAATGGAATACCCTTAAGCTTGGAGGGGCAGGTGACGGCCACACCTCCCCTCCCCCATCATAAGATCAACCAGTGCCTAACTGCCAAACCTTACAAAGTTGTGATGATTGCTACGAGGTAGGCGAAAACCAAATGGCCCAATTTGCCAAGTGGAAAAATTCCTACTAGGTCCCTCAATGGCGACCAACCAAGCTCCATAGCAAGGCCAAATTCGAAACTTAAAAATAGGGAGGGAGGGTGGGAGATCAAGGAAGTGAGCCAAGAGGATGCTCTCCGGCTTGCGCCTCAGTTTAAATGGGGCCGGCCACGCCCCCCAGGCAGCTGATTGGCTGGCAGGCGAATGACATGGCTGGGAACCTCCAAGTGGTCCACTGCAATTCCTCCCCACTGGGAAGTGGAGTGGATTTCTCACTGGATCAGGGGGTTGCCTGCTATGTGGTGATATGGACAAACACAAACCCCTGTGGTGCAAAATGCGACAATCTACAAAAATGCAAACGCAACATCCCGGCTAATCACTGTTAGTAAATATATAATCGGTATGATGTCATTCAAAATATACAAATAAGCCACTTCAAAACAATATATATATCATACAGCACATCTCACAAAATATACAAGTAACTGCAAGTTGTTGTATGTATCAGAGTCAAGCAAAGATTCAAACAACCAATGAATAGCGAGGAACGCTAAACCGTCTCTCAAAGGAAGACGTTTCACAAAAGTCTCAAAGGAAGATGTCTCTCCGAAGTCTCAAAAGGACAATGCATCTGGAATAGTTCGATGACATCATACCGATTGTGTATTTACTAACAGTTATTAGCCACCGTGTTGCGTTTGCATTTTTGTAGAGTGTGGTGATATGGAGCAGGGCCTTATCTGTAATGGCACCCCAGTGGTGGAACTCCTTCCTGTTGGAGGCAATAGTGCCCCCCCACAAGTCACCTCCTGAAGGCAAATTTATTCATTCAAGGCCAAAAGTAATAATAATAATAATAATAATAATAATAATAATAATAATAATAATTTATTATTTATACCCTGCCCATCTGGCTGGGCCTCCCCAGCCACTCTGGGCAGCTTCCATAGAAACCAAAAATACAGTAAAATATCACACGTTAAAAACTTCCCTGAACAGGGCTGCCTTAAGATGTCTTCTGAATATCAGGTAGTTGTTTATCGCTTTGACATCTGCTGGAAGGGCGTTCCACAGGCCGGGTGCCACTACCGAGAAGGCCCTCTGTCTGGTTCCCTGTAGCCTCACTTCTCGCAATGAGGGAACCAGCAGAAGGCCCTCGGTGCTGGACCTCAGCGTCCGGGCAAAACGATGGGGGTGGAGACGCTCCTTCAGGTATACAGGACCAAGGCCGTTTAGGGCTTTAAAGGTCACCACCAACACTTGGAATTGTGCTCAGAAGCATACTGGGAGCCAATGTAGGTCAAAGTGACACTCAAAACTTATTGAGAGGACTGTTGGGAGCTCATTGCGTAAGAGGTTTTATGAACTTGAAAGGTGGCTTGCATGGTGTTTATATATTTTTATTATACCATATAGGATTTTATGCACTGTTATATACCACCCTGTGAAGGGTGGTCTAGAAATAAAATTAATAATAATTCACATGCAGGCATATGCAGATTAATACCAAGGCTTCGTGGAGCTTGCCAGGTCCCACGTCACAGCTGCCAATATGTATACTGAAATTTAAATAAAACACCTTTTTTTGTAGGGCAGCCGTATTGCTCTAATTTTTTTTTTAGCCAAAAGAACCGCCACCCTCTTAACTTTTAGTTCAGTGGAGAGCAGGTTAAATGATGAACACAGCGTACTACCAAGCAGTAGAGAGCCTTCAGCAACACGTAAACAAAGTGGGTTCTCCTTCATGGAAAGCATGTGTTGCAGTGGGAGCAACCATGACATCCCCTGTTGTTGGGCAGGTTAGTTTGGATGGCCACAGATTTCATTGGACACCTTCAATTGTTGCTAGGGAAAATTTATTGTTGCAATTTTATTTGATTGATGGGGATGCTATATATGTTCCCTGTGCTTCCTCTTTTCGCTGCGCACATCGGATCACCCTCCTATCCTCCCTTTATTTAGGGTTTGTTCGCACTGACCTTGCTATGCCTGTCATGGGGTCGTCTGCTTTTGGGGCCGGGGCCTGGTAGGAATTTTGTCCGTTTGGCGGATTGGCTGGTGCCATTTGGTTTTTGCCTACTGTGTAGGAAATCGTCACAACTTGTAAGGTTGCGGTTAAAGGTAAAGGGTAAAGGGACCCCTGGCCATTAGGTCCAGTCGGGTTGTGGCACTCACCTCGCTTTATTGGCCGCTCCAGGGTCATGTGGCCAGCATGACTAAGCCGCTTCTGGCAAACCAGAGCAGCGCACAGAAATGCCGTTTACCTTCCCGCCGCAGTGGTACCTATTTATCTACTTGCACTTTGACATGCTTTTGAACTGCTAGGTTGGCAGGAGCAGGGACCAAGCAACGGGAGATCACCCCGTTGCAGGGATTTGAACCGCCAACCTTCAGATCGGCAAGCCCTAGCCTCTGTGGTTTAACCCACAGCGCCACCCACATCCCACCAAGGCTGTGCCTGCCCCTCCAATGCTGCTGCTGCAAGGGTATTCCAGTAAAGGAATCAAGGGGCTCACCATGCTTTTGTCCGAACGCCTGCCAAGGGGCTAGGGCCACGCAAGAACCCCTGGGAGCATTTGGGGAGAGGGGAGAGCCTGGCACCCAGCTTTATTCTCTCCCCAAAATTGTTTACCCTTACTGACTTCCGCACAGGTGTGGTTGTCAGTTCTGTTCCTACCTCCAAGTGGAAACAGATAGTCGCTAACCAATGCCTAAGCAACCACTCACATACTGTAATTCAATAAAGTTGTGGCCAAAATTATGCCAAAAACCAAAACAAAAATGAAGTGTGAGCCGTGTTTTTATTCAGGGGTGTCTTGGGGGTCCTTGACACGCAAGTGGAGGTTTTGCCAAGTGATGTCCTTATTTTTATCTGCTAAATGTCAGAATCGGAGCTATAAACCCATCTATAAAAGTGTGAAGACTGACAAAAAGAATTGGGAGGGAGAGAGACACAGTAAGGAATATTTGCACAGAAGAAGAGGAAGAGCAGGTTATGAAGGCTATCACAGCCTCTCCAGGCATATGTAAGGCTGATAAATTACTCCGGTTTCTCATAGTCCACAACTGCCTCAATTTTTATCCAAGCTTCGATGTTTCAACTACACATCACATGCAAGAGTGTGTAAGGAAAGCCCAGTGACCCATTTATTTTGCTGCAAAGCAGCGTTGGGAAGGGACAATTTGGAGAGGGTAAGCAAGGGGCAGGGCGATCGCTTAACTCTTCCAGCCCACCACTTCTTTCTTCATAACTAGCAAACTACTCGAATCATAACATGCAAATTATACTGACCCGATTTGGGGAACTGAAAAAACCAGCTCATTCACAGGCTGCCACTGCTTATGCTCTGAAAGCATCCTCCAAGTCCCACATTTCTTTCGGTTTCATTGGGAACAGCGGTGGGTCTTTCTACCATCACACAGATGGAGTTTGGGCTTCATTTCAGACCTACCCATTGGCTTCAGTTTAGACTATGGGCAGGCAACCTAAGGGGATGCGGGTGGCGCTGTGGGTTAAACCACAGAGCCTAGGACTTGCTGATCAGAAGGTCAGCGGTTCGAATCCCCGCCACGTTGCTCGGTCCCTGCTCCTGCCACCTAGCAGTTCGAAAGCACGTCAAAGTGCAAGTAGATAAATAGGTACCGCTCCGCCGGGAAGGTAAACAGCGTTTCCGTGCACTGCTCTGGTTTGCCAGAAGCTGCTTAGTCATGCTGGCCACATGACCTGGAAGCTGTACGCCGGCTCCCTCGGCCAATAAAGCGAGATGAGCATCGCAACCCCAGAGTTGGTCATGACTGGACCTAATGGGACCTAACTGGATGCAATCTAACCAGTTTTAGAACCAGCAACTTCTATGTACTGGTCCTGTTCTTGTGCCTTGAACGGAAACCTGACACACAGAAATTCAGCAAGCGTAGTTTTTCCTGCCATTTTAGGCACAGAAAAGCTTTACCTGTTGAATCTCTGCGCGTGCCGGTCTGCGGATAAGAGTACAGGAACAGTACAAAGACACGATGGAGTCGATGGGACTTATTTCCCAGGGTCGACGGCAGCAACTTTTTGCAGCCGAGGGAAGACCTTGATGAAATCCTGAAGCACTACAAGAGCAGAACAACAGGGAGCGTGGCCCTTTGTCAATCGCAATGCATGTCCCAGAGTAACATTGGGAGCAAGCAGCCTTGCAAAATGTTTTATTTGCATTTAAGCAGATAGATAAATGCTCCATCCAGCACTTCTGTGCCTCTAACAAACATGCCCACATGTGTAAAAAGAATTAGGGAACGTGCATCTATTGTACCCAGAAGGACAGGGCACAATGGCTGTAGCTCCCACCAGTTGAGGGTCAAACGTGGAGGAAGGTGATGAAAAGAGGAGGGACAGGGCAGGAGGTATAGCTCAGCACACTACCTGCCTCCATGCCAATATAACTGAATGAATGAATGAATGTTTTTTAATGTTTTAGTGTTGTATTTTTATCTTGTTTTTTAAGTTGTATTTCAATCAACTTGTTTTTTATTGGTTGTTAGCCGCCCTGAGCCTGGTCTTGGCTGGGGAGGGCGGGGTATAAATTGTTGTTGTTGTTGTTGTTGTTGTTGTTGTTGTTACGACCAAACAGCCAGCAGCTATCTGAAACTCCCAGACATTTATTTCCAAAACTCCCAATCAGCAGAATATTTGAGTGTCAAATGACCCATATTTTAATTTCCAAAGACATAGCGGCAGGTGTGTTTCACCCAGCCAGAACCAAACATTGCATGCAACTTATCCGCTCTCTTTCAAGCAGGGCACCCATGCCTTTCAAAACTGAACGAGAAGCAGGAATTTAGCAAAGGAAGCTTTCCCCTCTCACTGTATTTACATGCCAATAGGAGTTTTACATGCAGAATTTCCTGTAACTGCTAACATTACAGGAAACCCGGACAAGGAGAAAAAGTTGGCAGCTCTATTAGACCAATATTATCCATCACGGGATACACAAATGAATTTTTTTAGTGGTGTGGGGGCACGGAATTACTACTGAACAGTTGCTGGCCCTCTTTTAACTTTTAGCTTATTCTACCTCTTTTAACTTTGAGCCACCCCATGATCAGATTAACCCCCCCCCATTATCACCCCACAGCCAATAATATGGGTGAACTTCAGGATAGAAGATTTCTGCTGAAATCTCTTGCCTGACTCTGCCATCACCTGCAGTACCCTGCCTTCTCTGTGCCTCACACAATATCCCCAACTCCTGTTAACTGAGAACAGCCATTTAATGAGTATCTTACAGTGTTTTTTTCCCTGGAGGTACTCAATGGTAGTAATAGTAATAGTAATAGTAATTTATTACTTACAGTATACCCCACCCATCTGGCCGGGCCTCCCCAGCCACTCTGGGTGGCTTTCAACAGGATATTAAAAACACAATAAAACATCAAACATTCAAAACTTCCCTAAACAAGGCTGCCTTCAGATGTCTTCTTAAAGTCAGATACAGTGGACGCTCGGGTTGTGAACGTGATCCGTGCGGGAGGCATGTTCACAACCCGCAGCGCCTCGTCTGTGCACACGCGGATCACGATTCAGTGCTTCTGCGCATGCGCAAAGTGCGATTTAGCGCTTCTGCGCATGCATGAGTGTCGAAACCCGGAAGTACAGTGGTACCTCAGGTTACATATGCTTTGGGTTACATACACTTCAGGTTACAGACTCCGCTAACCCAGAAATAGTGCTTCAGGTTAAGAACTTTGCTTTAGGATGAGAACAGAAATCGTGCAGTGGCAGCGGGAAGCCCCATTAGCTAAAGTGGTGCTTCAGGTTAAGAACAGTTTCAGGTTACGTACGGACCTCCGGAACGAATTAAGTACTTAACCCGAGGTACCACTGTAACCCGTTCCAGTACTTCCGGGTTCGGCACGGTTCACAACCCAAAAACGCACAACCTGAAGCGTCTGTAACCCGAGGTATGACTGTACTTGTTTATTTCCTTGACATCTGGTGGGAGGATGTTCCACAGGGCGGGTGCCACTACCGAGAAGGCCCTCTGCTTGGTATGCAGTGCCAGAACAGTTTTTTTCTGGAAGAAAAGCACTGAGTATCTAACATTTTATGAAGTACATGCTCCCCCAAACAGCCATCTGAGGCAGGTCATTAGCATTCTCAATGGGGACATCATCACGGCCCCAGGACAGGATGGAGATGAGCCAAAAGTCACCTTACTAAGCTGCTTAAGGATCCCTTGAAAGGCACTCCTGCCACTGCTCCAAGCCTCTCTGCCCCCTGGTCCCCATAAAACCCAAATGTAAATGCAGTGAGCAGTATGTGACATCTCTGCGCTTTGTCGCCTCATTTGTTGACTGGGGGAAACACACGACGCAATGACGTCTTGCCATGAATTGGGCTGTATCCAAGGCAGTGCTAAGTAACACTGTCGGCGCAAGGATTTCAATTTGTGCAGTCAAACTCTCCCCCTTCTCCCTCTCCCTGCACACCACCTAAATCTGTTCTGGGGTTTCCCACAACCCTTCGGAGCATATTTTGGGAGTGCAAGGGGATGTGAGTGGTGGGAAAGTTCTGTTGCTCATGCAGGAATCCTTGCACGGACAGAACGAATCGGATACAACCCTATGCACGACATAACATATTAGCTGGATATTGCCTAGTAAGTTTGATCGCATTTTAAGAGGAAAGAGAGGCAGAGACCATGGCAGAGATGGCTTGGACTACTGCAATGCGCTCTACGTGGGGCTACCTTTGAAGGTGACCCGGAAACTACAACTAATCCAGAACGCGGCAGCTAGACTGGTGACTGGGAGCGGCCGCCAAGACCACATAACTCCGGTCTTGAAAGACCTACATTGGCTCCCAGTACGTTTCCGAGCACAATTCAAAGTGTTGGTGCTGACCTTTAAAGCCCTAAACGGCCTCGGTCCAGTATACCTGAAGGAGTGTCTCCACCCCCATCGTTCTACCCGGACACTGAGATCCAGCTCCGAGGGCCTTCTGGCGGTTCCCTCACTGCGAGAAGCCAAGTTACAGGGAACCAGGCAGAGGGCCTTCTCGGTAGTGGCACCCTCCCTATGGAACACCCTCCCACCAGATGTCAAAGAGAACAACAACTACCAGACTTTTAGAAGACATCTGAAGGCAGCCCTGTTTAGGGAAGCTTTTAATGTTTGATGTATCTCAGTATTTTAATATTTTTTGGGAAGCTGCCCAGAATGGCTGGGGAAGCCCAGCCATATGGGCAGGGTATAAATAATAAATTATTATTATTATTATTATTATTATTATTATTATTATTATTATTATTATTATGCAAGCCCACATCTCTCCTATTGTCTGAGTAAGCCCATAGAAAGAAGACTGGGCAGCATCCAAACACAGGACTTGGATGCTCTCAGTCCAAAAATACTTTGGAGCTTTTCTGTCTCTCTCTCCATATTATATTTAGTGCTCCACTATGTACTTCCTGTGGCAAGTAGGTCACATACAAATATAGCACCTTTACTTACCTCACTCAGTCTAAAGGCAACAAATCCATGGTATGCTCTCTTACTTTGCCCAAAGTCTCGGGTCTAGTCCTCAATAAGGGGATAAATGTGTCCTTCGGCCAGCCAGGCTGCAGGTTTGGCGCTCGCAAGATTATACGGGCTGCTCCATTTAACAACAGCAACTCTGTATATAGAAAACTAGGCTTTTTGCCCTTTTCTTGCCACATGCTAGTTTTCTTTGCGAAGATAAGTTTTTGAGGGCTCCCGTATACAATCTGAGGCAGTACGCTGGTTCACTATTTCCATGTGGTTCTTGCGGGTGCCCACCCCCCAGGTCTGAATTTGTTTAGCACGAAAGAAGCTAAGAGGTGGCTTTCATTCACCTGTTTCTGACAAGCAAGTATTTGGTAAAATCGCTGTAAGATGCTGCAACATCACTCTATCACACTGACTATTTGCATAACAAACTCACCATATAAAAGCCAAAAGCTCTCGTCAAACTTTAAAGAAACCCCACAGAAACACCCCACCCTCTAGGAAGGCATTGGCTTCCCAGTGAGAAAGCAGCTTCTGATTTAACAATGCATAAATTTAATTCTCTTCTCTTCTGCTCCTCCTCCCGCCACTTCTGCATTTTCCCCCCTGTGCCTAGGTTGTTCAATTGCTATTTGCATCCCAAACCAGAAATCTGAAACCATTCGTGAAATACTTACTCCCAAAGCCTGTGGGAAACTTAATGAAGTGTGGATAATTCCCGTACATCTTTAATCTTCAGTTCATCTCTTCATTGCAATGGCAAAGGGTGCCTCCAAGATCCTTAAAGTGTTCCGTTTTGCTTAGCAAACCTGAAACTCTCTCCGGCGATTCCAGGCTTGCTGCCTCCTCAAGAGGAGAAGAAATCGTGTAGAGAAGCTCTGCTTACCCTGAAGACAGTGGCTGGAAGAATCAGGCAGTTTTCAGCTGCTGTTCATTTTCCATTCTGTTATGGGCAGGGCTTCTCTGTGTGTGTGTGTTCTCTGCAAACTTGCAGTGTGTTATATTGGTAGCTTAATCCATCAGCGACAAGACCAATCAATGCATCACAGCACTGGTATAGGTCACAAATCAAAAGCTGGGGGAATTAAATGGGGAAGGGGAGGGTGAGGGTATTATTTGAAGTATGTACTAATAAAAAAAAATCAATGCTGTGTGGAGTAATTAATTGAGGGGGCGACATATGGCTACGTTTACAGGCAGCTGTTTCTGTGTTGATGTCAGAGAACAACTGTCATACAAAATTGGCAATATTTATCAGTTATGATTAAACCAAACTTTTCTTGATGTAATGCATTGTGTGAGTTCCACCTATGGCTGCTGCCTTTATTTTGGCATGTTTTCCTATGTCCTTAACACATGCCTGAAAGGCACAAATTGAACAAGAGAAGTCTCTTCTGTGCCATCTCCATTTTTGGGGAAAGGCAGACCTCTTGGAGGTGTTAATATACTTTTCAGGTGTTAAAAGTGCAGGAATCCTGTCCATATATTTAAAAAGTGGGGATTAAAGTGCTTCTGTGCATTTACATTAAAAAGTGTTACACGGAAATCTAAAATTGGGTAGAATGCAAACAAGGAAAATGGATTTTATTAGCCAGTTGTTCATGTATTTATGTTACTATTCTGAATTGGGTAAAATGGAAACGCAGCTCATTTTCAGCTAAAGAAAGAATACGATAAAGGTAAAGGGACCCCTGACCATTAGGTCCAGTTGTGACCGACTCTGGGGTTGCGACGCTTATCTCGCTTTACTGGCCAAGGGAGCTGGCGTTTGTCCACAGACAGCTTCCGGGTCATGTGGCCAGCATCACTAAGCTGCGCACGGAAACACCGTTTACCTTCCTGCCAGAGCGGTACCTATTTATCTACTTGCCCTTTGACATGCTTTCGAACTGCTAGGCTGGCAGGAGCTGGGACCGAGCAACGGGACCTTCTGAACAGTAAGCCCTAAGCCCTGAGGTTTAACCCACAGCGCCGCCCGCGTCCCTGCAAAGAGTACAATATTAGCTGCTAATGTTTAGAAATCAGTAAGCCTGCTGGCTGATGTATTGTAAATATTTGTAGTATTAATGAGCTATGCTTGAAGCGATTTAAAAACTTTTGCATTTAGAAAGTTACCTTCCGCCATGTGGCAGAGATGTCAGTAACATCGAAGTTCTCAACCAGGAGTTCTCTACCTATGCTTCTCAGGCACCAGGGCAGAATGTGATGGTTGTTCTTTGATTATCTGGCTCCTCCTCAAGGGCAGGCAAAGCCCATTCTGGGGGCCTAATCTGGCCAGCTGGTCGGTTTAATCTGGCCCCTGTGGCAGTTTATTTCTTGGGGTAAAATCCTTAAAAAAAACTTCAACAACTTCAACCCTTAAAAAAGCTCAACAACTTTGGTCAGCCCTCACAGCCCTTCACTTCATCAAATCTGGCCCTCTTTGAAAAAAAGTTTGAACACCACTGCTCATGGGTAGGCAAACTAAGGCTCTGGGGGCGGATCCGGCCCAATCACCTTCTAAATCAGGCCCATCGGTGGTCCAGGAATCAGCGTGTTTCTACATGAGTAGAATGTGTCCTTTTATTTAAAATGCATCTCTGGGTTATTTGTGGGGCATAGGAATTTGTTCATTTTATTTTTTCAAAATATAGTCTGGCCCACCACATGGTCTGACAGACAGTGGACTGGCCCCCTGCTGAAAAAGTTTGCTGACCCCTGCTCTAGGGCTACGGTTTTGCCCCATAGGAGGCAGGAGAGGACTGGGGGGATAAGGAACTGATGAAATAATGGGTCCAGAAATGTAGGTGCCATACCCTAACCTGTTGCTTCAAAAGCATAACACAAGGATCATTTGTCACGCCAAACTTGTCCTCCATCATCTAAAGGTTACAACAGCAAACAAATATCGCTTCAACAAATGATGTCATCTCTCATGCTGTGAAAAAAAGGACTTGCCCAGTTATCCGGCAGGACAAGAGAAACCACCAGCACTCTGGTCCCTCCTCTTCTGAGTCAGTTGACCTGACTGCTACTGAAGCCCACATGCTTATTCCTTGCAAATGTCCCAGGTGAAAGGACAGAACATAACCTCTGTGACTCCTGACTAGCTCACCCATTGGCTCCTTCCCTTATCTTCCTCCTAACTTTTTTTTTTCTATTAACAATGCTATTGTCTGGTTGGTTGACATCCATCTGTTTTGGGAGACCACGGAAGAGTAACGCCTTCAGGGGTGAAGTCAAATAGTTGGAGACTTACAAGTGTACAGAACAAGTTAATAACAAGTTTACAGAAATAACTTTCAAATGGTTATATATCAAGCAATATATTCTGGCTAACATCTAGGCAATTTAGGGACACAGGTGGCGCTGTGGGTTAGACCACTGAGCCTAAGGCTTGCTGATCAGAAGGTCTGCGGTTCAAATCCCCACGACGGGGTGAGCTCCCGTTGCTCGGTCCCTGCTCCTGCCAATCTAGCAGTTCGAAAGCATGTCAAAGTGCAAGTAGATAAATAGGTACCGCTCTGGCAGGAAGTTAAACGGCATTTCTGTGCGCTGCTCTGGTTCGCCAGAAGTGGCTTAGTCATGCTGGCCACATGACCCGGAAGCTGTATGCCAGCTCCCTTGGCCAGTAAAGTGAGATGAGCGCTGCAACCTCAAAGTCGGCCATGACTGGACCTAATGGTCAGGGGTCCCTTTACCTTTACCTTTACTTCATCTCAAGCCCTCCCACAATAAACCCTATTGAGATAAAACCTTTTTTTAAAAAAAAATAAAACCTAAACATGTCACAAAGACAAATTATTATTAATGATACACTATAACAAAGATAAAATAAATAATGACATTTAGAAACGTCTAAAAAAGGGGGGAAAGGCACTTTTTTGCCAAAATAAGCAAGAAATTGTCTAATAATCCAAAAACATACTTCTAATTTCAGCTGTAGTAATTTCAACTGTATGCATTTCTGAGTCCTCCAATAAACTCTGTGAATAATTTCAAACTATATTCATTGCAGTCTTATATCAAGACTTTCATCAACAGCAGTAATATTTACCCCCATTGATTAGGATGAATGACCTTATTAAAGTCCTTATTCCAAACCTCTATATTCTTCCCTAGAGGTTTCATGCTACCACCAATCAGAAATTTATAATAATTGAAAGTGGGAGAAGTAGCTTCGAAATGCCCTGCAACAATAGACGCTGATGGAGTCTCCAAAACTGTGCAGTCCACATTTTGTTATCAGTAGGTCCCTACTGCCACCAGGCCAAGTTCAAAGTTCTTGGATTGATGTACTAGTCCCTTAACAACCTTGGTGTAGGATAGGATTGCAGATTGTGACAGTTGCTTATCTAGACCTTGTGCAAAGTAGATGTGATTTCCTCCCCACCACAAGAATGAGTTTCAAAGCTTTGCTGGAAACAGTCTTAAAATAGTTGCAAATAAATGTTCCAGAATACAAAGTAGCACATTGCTCTTAAACAATCAACCAATGCAGTCCAGGCTTCTTTTTAGTCCTTAATACAGTTCAGTATTGTTTTCTCTCTCTGGTACCAGACAGAGATCCTAAGCAACTTGCTTGATAAAGCACTGAGCTGAGCTCAATTGACTGACAAAGGTGCTGAGTTCTCAGGTTTCACCTTCCTGATGTGAGAGATCCCTCAGGATTCCAGTGACAATGCAAACCTCTCTGCAAAGCGTTTTTTAAATACAGTGGTGTCTCGCAAGACGAAATTAATTCATTCCGCAAGTTTTGTCGCCTTGCGATTTTTTTCGTCTTGCGAAGCACGGTGTCGGGAAAGTTTTGGAAAAGCTTCAAAAATCACCAAAGTCTTTTAAAACCTCAAAAAAGGCTACCACACCGCGTTCTATGAGTTGCTCCTCGAAGTCAAGTCGCAACTGTATTAACTGTGTTAAGAAAAAGGAAACAAACTTGCAAGACGTTTCCAGGAAAATCGTCTTGCGAAGCAGCTCAAAAAACGAAAAACCCTTTCGTCTAGCGAGTTTTTCGTATTGCGAGGCATTCGTCTTGCCGGGCACCACTGCACAGTGCATTCAAGCATAGCACTTTATGCATATTAAACTTACATCTTTGACTGATTTTATCTTTCCTATCTCTTTTGTAACCTCATTGTAAGCCACTTAGAAACTAAGTTAAGTGTTGAATAAATTATTGAAATAAGCAAATAATATAAGAAAAACTTGCAAGTAATGTAATATTTCCTGATATAAGAAAGAACCCCATCTGCCAAAACTTAAAAGTTGCCAAGATAATGCCATTATCATTCATATCCTCCAAACATTGTATCCCAAATCAAAGATATATATTTCCAACTAAAGTCTGCATATACGCCTTACATTTAAAGCACACCCACCCATACCCAAGAACCTGGAAAGGGTGCTGGGAATTGTAGCTCTGTGGATAAACTACAGTTTCCAAGATTCTTAATGGGAGCAGATTGTGCTTTAAAAATAGGGTGCGTCTCACAATTTTCATATGGGATCAAAATTAGAGAAATACCTATATCCCGTTGCTACCTGCGTTCATATGTCCCTTCCAGCATCAATTGTTGGAGCTAAGGGTCCTTTTTCTTTAAAACGATGGTAGGGGCAGGTAGTGCACAGGCTTTGCAAGTGAAAGGTTGCAGGTTCAATCCCTGTTAAAGTCTCTCATTTAAGGTAAAAGGTAAAGGACTCCTGGACGGTTAAGTCCAGTCAAAGGTGACTATGGGGCGGTGGCACTCATCTCACTTTTAGGTCAAGGGAGTGGCGTTTGTCCACAGACAGCTTTCCGGGTCATGTAGCCAGGAGGACTAAACCACTTCTGGCACAACAGAAACACCATGACGGAAACCAGAGAGCATGGAAACGCTGTTTACCTTCCCGCCACAGTGGTACCTATTTATCTACTTGCACTGGCGTGCTTTTGAACTGCTAGGTTGTCAGGAGCTGGGACAGAGCAACGGGAGCAGGGCCGGATTTAGGTTTGATGAGGCCCTAAGCTACTGAAGGTAATGGGGTCCTTTGTCAACAACAAATTGTCACTGTTTGTTGAGCAAACCAGTGATATTTTAGGGAGCAGGCTACCAGGCAGGGCCCATTACTTACATCATAGGAGCCTACACAACACAAAACACTTTTGCTATATGTAGGTTTTGTTTTATTTGTTTTTTAGCTTATATTTTGGAAATGTACATCCAGGTGTTTTTTTCCTTTAAATTTTTTGGGGGGCCTCCAAGAGCGTGGGGCCCTAAGATATAGCTTGTTTAGCTTATATGTAAATCTGGCACTGAATGGGAGCTAACCCCATTGTGGGCATTCGAACCGCCGACCTTCTGATCGGCAAGCGCAAGAGGCTCAGTGGTTTTATGCTCACCCAGTGCTGAACGAGATGGACCAGTGAACATCAGTTTCCTATGGTCATCGTCTTCCCATTTACTTATTTGTGTCAAAACAAATTATTCATTATAATCTCATAAACCTGGCACAGCCATCCCATCTTGCTTGACTGTCAGTTGTAAATTGGCATAAACTATGCTATATATCATGGGATGCGGGTGGCACTGTGGGTTAAACCACAGAGCCTAGGACTTGCTGATCAGAAGGTTGGCAGTTCGAATCCCCACAACGGGATGAGCTCCCATTGCTCGGTCCCTTTACCTATGCTATATCTTACAGTAGTCCGAGAGAGAGAGAGAGAACAGGAAAAGGAGAGAGAAAATGGATGAAACCGCTCTTTTGACCTATAAGCATATAGACTCCCCAAAATCATTTCGGCATCAGTAAGGCATTGCTTCATGTCGTTTCTTATGACTATTTTTTTAAAGGACACCTGGTGAGAATTTGGACTTTTTACATTTCACCCTTAATTTAACTGCGTGAGTGCACTGCAGCATGTGACCCGTATTCATCCAATTGGGTTTCCAGGTGTTAAGACCATTAGACAAGGACTTTAGTACAGGACCTGAGGGATAGTGTTTGCGCGGGCAGTGAGTGGGTGCAATTTAGACAGGCACGGAGCCTGGAGGAGGTGGAACCAAGAGCACAAGCCGAAGCCCAACAGTATTGCATGATTCGAATGCTCTTTCGGTTCACCTCTTTGGGAGTGTGGTGCTGCAAAGGGGATGGGCTCTCAAGAAAAACAGCTTGCCTCTTGCTGACAAGAGATTTTATTCCTTGACCTGCAGACTCTAAATATGTAGAGTGTCTAACCAAGGTCCTTGCTCACATGCAAGAACTCTGCATGCATATACAGTGGTACCTCAGGTTACATACGCTTCAGGTTACAGACTCCGCTAACCCAGAAATAGTGCTTCAGATTAAGAACTTTGCTTCAGGATGAGAACAGAAATTGTGCTCCGGTGGCACGGCAGCAGCAGGAGGCCCCATTAGCTAAAGTGGTGCTTCAGGTTAAGTACAGTTTCAGGTTAAGTACGGAATTAAGTACTTAACCTGAGGTACCACTGTATAGCCTCACCGATGTGGGGATACAGGGCATAGCCCGTAAATGGCTGTGCTCTTTTATCTCTGGTCGGGGACAGAGGGTGGCGCTAGGGAGGGAGATGTCATCGCGCCACTCCTTGGTGTGTGGAGTGCCGCAGGGCACAGTCCTCTCCCTGATGCTTTTTAACATCTTTGTGCAACCCCCTGCCCAGATTGTCCGGAGCTTTGGGCTGGGCTGTCACCAATATGCTGATGACCCTCAGCTCTATCTGCTGATGGATGGCCACACCGACTCGCCCCCGAACACACTGACCAGATGCTTGGAAGCTGTGGCTGGATGGGTTCGTGGGAGCTGATTGAAACTAAATCCTTCAGAGACAGGTCTTCTGGCTGGGTTGGGATGGCATGGGGATGAGGGACCAACTCACTTCTCTTGCGGGGGCCCAATTAGTGCCATTGCCTTCCGTTAAGAGTATGGGTGTAATCCTTAACGCCTCCCTTTCCGTGGAGGCGCAGGTTGCAGCAACAACTAAGTCAACATTTTCCCATCTTCACCACATTAAGCAGTTGGTCCCTTACCTTTCCCGCCCCAATCTGGCCACAGTGAGCCATGTGACGCTCACCTCCAGGCTTGACTACCGTAATTCACTCTACGCGGGGCTGCCCTTGAAACTGTCCCACAAACTCCAGCGCGTGCAGAATGCTGCAGCGAGGCTCCTCACAGGGTCCCTGTCATGGGAGCATATTCACCCAGTGCTTTACCAATTGCACTGGCTCCCGGTGGGGTATAGGGTCAGGTTCAAGGTGTTGATTTTGACCTTTAAAGCCCTTTCTGGCTTAGGGGGACCACCTCTCCTGGTATGCCCCGCAGAGGACCTGAAGGTCCATGAATAATATAGTTTAGAGGTCCTGGGCCCTCCACCAGGGCCAGGGCCTTTTCAGTGATGGCTCCAATTTGGTGGAATGATCTGTCCCATGAGACTAGGGCCCTTCAGGATTTAACCTCCTTCCGTCAGGCCTGTAAGACAAAGCTATTCCACCTGACCTTTAATTTGAATTCCGCCTGATCTTTTATTTCCCTTCTCTTCCCTCCTTTTTAGGAAGATTGCCCGCTCTGAGACCTCACATCTAATTCTCCCCTGGCCTCCTCATTGGCCCAAGTAGGACTAATTCAGCCAGCTAGCCCTGGTGACTACCTAATGCTTATTGGATGGATTTCCCCCAAACTGATTTTTGAACTTTGAATTTTATTGTTATTCGTGTTTTTATACTGTATTTTATGCTGCTTTTATGTTGTATCACAATTCAGTGTTTTAAATTTGTTGTTAGCCGCCCCGAGCCCGGTTTCTGAACCGGGGAGGGCGGGGTATAAATAAAAAAATATTATGATTATTTATTATAGGCAAACTCGGCCCTCCAGATGTTTTTTGGGGACTACAACTCCCATCATCCCTAGCTAACAGGACCAGTGGTCAGGGATGATGGGAACTGTAGTCCCAAAACACCCGAAGGACCGAGTTTGCCTATGCCCGAGTACCAAATGCACGGCTGCATCTTCCTACTTCCTCATCACTTGTTTGCTGAATTTATTGTGGGGGGGGAGGGGGGTCAACTGCATAGAGCTTATATAAATTGGGCGGTCCAACCTAGATCAACAATGTCTGTTCGCTCTGTGTGTGAGCGTGCAGGGCACTAAGCAGAAGCTAACCTAGATTCATTTAAAAAAAAACAAAAAGGAAGCCCAGTGTAATCCACTTACTTCCTTGACACATCAGCCTCTTTAAGGCGTTCGGATTTGCTCTCCATCCAGAAAGGCAGGCTGCACCAGATCAAATATGATTGATAATTATTCAACACACTCCTCTCCATTAAGTTACTCCAACTCCACGACATCACAAACGCTGCAGAAATCAGGCACTTATTACATTTGAAGTCAAAACCATTCAGTTTTATTCACTGACCAAAAACTGGTCACCTAAAATGTACTAGATCCACTATTTGCAGGCTTCTATGTCCAATGTAGAATCTATTTCTATTAATTCTCTCTCTCTCTCTCTCTCTCTCTCTCTCTCTCTCCCTCCCTCCCTCTCCCTCTCCCTCTCCCTCTCCCCATAGCTTACAGATTTGAAAATAGGGACCAGCAGCCTCGAAAATAAGGGATCAGCAGCCAAAAGAAGGGATCAACAATTACTTTGATAAAATACATATTTTGTTGCGTGCAAATGGCTTTAGATACCTATTAGGTCCATAAAGTACCATATATCATATATTCAACACACAAAAAACAGCAACAATTTGTTGTTGACAAAGGACAGCTGGACATAGAAAGGGCCGCATTACCTTCAGTAGCTTATTTAAGGGACATCATCAATAAGGGACAGCAGCGGGACATGGCGCTGGGACAAGGGACCGTCCCGCTAAATAAGGGACGCTTGACAGATATGCCCTCTCCCTCTCCCTATCTCTCCACTGGGATGGATAAATCTGTCGCTTTCGGTTTCTCTCCATTTCTCACTTTTCCATTCAGTTTGCCCCATTTCTGCCTCAGTTTGCTCTTTGTTGTCAGCCTGAAAAGTTAACCAGCATTTTAGTGCTTACACATCTCTGTATGCAATATTGTCCAATATTCACATTTTAACAAATATGACGCCTTTTGTACATTATCTTATAGAACAGAATCATAGAGCTGTAGGGTTAGAAGGGACCCTGAGGGCCATCTAGTCCAACCCCCTGCAATGCAGAAATCTCAACTAAAGCATCCATGACAGATGGCCATCCAACCTCTGCTTGAAAACCTCAAGGAAGGAGAGTCCACCACCTTCCAAGGGAGACTATTCAACTATCCAACAGCTCTTACTGGCTGAAAGTTCTTCCTGATGTTTACTTGAAATCTCCTTTCTTGTAACTTGAAACCGTTGCTTCAGGTCCTACCCTCCATAGCAGGAGAAAACAAGCTTGCTCCATCTTCCATGTGGCAGCCCTTAAGATATCTGAAGATGGCTATCAGATCTCCTCCCAGTCCCCTCTTTTCCAGCCTAAACATACCTGACTTCCTCAGCGGTTCCTCAAAAGGCTTGGTTTCCAGACCTTTGGTCATCTTGGTCGCCCTTCTCTGCACATGTTCCAGCTTGTCAATATCCTCCTTAAATTGTGGCACCCAGAACTGAACTAATGATCCAGATATGGTCTGACCAAGTTCTATTACTAACATTGGTTGGGAACTATACAGCGGATGCTCGGGTTGCGAACGTGATCCGTACGGGATGCACGTTCGCAACCCACAGCATCCGCAACCCACAGTGGCGTGTCTGCGCATGCGCGTGTTGTGATTTGGCGCTTCTGCGCATGCACAAAGCGCAATTTAGCACTTCTGTGCATGCGCGACCGCCGAAACCCGGAAGTAACCCGGGTTTCGGCGGTCCATAACCCTCAAAAAACGCAACCTGAAGCGTCTGGAACCTGAGGTATGACTCAGGTTCTATTGAGGCAGCCTAGGATAATATTACCTTTTTTGCTGTTAAGCTTCTGGTTCACTAAGACCCAAATATCCTTTTCACGTGTACTGCTAGTAAGCCAGGTGTCCCCCATCTTATATTTGTGCATCTGGTTCTTCCTGCCCAAGTGCAAAACCTTACAACAGTCCCTACTGAAATTCATTTTGTTAGTTTTGGCCCAGTTCTTCAATCCATTAAGGTCATCTTGAATCCTGATTCTGTCTTCTGCAACTTTCGCTACAGCTCCCAGTTTGGCATCATCTGCAAATTTGATGAGCATCCCCTCAATTCCTTCATCCAATTCCTTCATCCAACAACGGGCCCAGGACAGAACCCTGCAGCACGCCAGGATGATGAGAAACCATTAATGAGCCCTCTTTGGGTTTGGTCAATCTTCCCTTCCTCCTTTGGGCATTCCCCAGCTGCTGCCTTCCACCAGCCAGTCCATGGCATCAGGCTCTTTGCATTTCAGATGCGTTCCTTGACCATATTCTAAAATGATTAGCAAAGCATAGATAACTTCTACGGAGTTGTCAAAACTACAGCTTTGAGAACCCACTTCTTCCATCGCCCCCATCTGATCTGCCACCTTGGACCACTGTCCTGCCCTCACACTGCTTTTCAGTGTCTGAGCATAAATGCATGGCAGCTAGGAACCGGCAATAACTCAAAGTAATAGAGGCGGCTTGGTGGACATAATGAAGCCGCAGAGGTCTCCCAGTGAGGAGTAAGGGATCTAGAGGAAATCTGGAACACAGATTTCAAATCTAGTATGCAGCATAAGAGCCCAATGAGGAAAATGGGTCAGGTAGATGTTATTTGTGGTTGTAGAGAATGCCTCTAACACTCCCATTTACTTCATATCTAGTGAATGCTCACCACTGTTTGGGATGTGTTGTTGTTTATACCCCGCCCACTCTGGGCAGCTCCCAACAGAATATTAAAAGCTCAGTAAAACATCAAACATTAAAAGCTTCCCTAAACAGGGCTGCCTTCAGATGTCTTCTAAAAGCCAGATAGTTGTTTATTTCCTTGACATCAGATGGGAGGGCGTTCCACAGAATGGGTGCCACTACCGAGAAGGCCCTCTGCTTGGATCCCTGTAACCTCATTTCTCACAGTGAGGGAACTGCCAGAAGGCCCTCGGAGCTGGACCTCAGTGGGGTGGAGACGCTCCTTCAGCTATACAGTGGTACCTCGGATTAAGAACTTAATTCGTTCTGGAGGTCCATTCTTAACCTGAAACTGTTCTTAACCTGAGGTACCACTTTAGCTAATGGGGCCTCCTGCTGCCACCGTGCCACCACCGCATGATTTCAGTTCTCATCCTGAAGCAAAGTTCTTAACCCAAGGTACTATTTCTTGGTTAGCGGAGTAACCTGAAGCGTCTGTAACCTGAGGTACCACTGTACTGGGCCGAGGCCGTTTAGGGCTTTAAAGGTCAGCACCAACACTTTGACTTGTGCTCGGAAATGTACTGGGAACCAATGAAGGTCTTTCAGGTTAGCCACAATCCATAGCTATCCTGTTTCTATCCTGTCATTTCTTATGAAATACAAGCAGCAACCGTATAAGGCACATCTGATATGTGCAGAACCACACACACAACCATCACGTGGAACCCAGACATGACCTGAAAACGTCACCAAAAAATGTCACAAAAGTGGTGGAATCGGGCAAGAGTGGGAGTGGAAAGGGGCCTTACATGCACCCCGCCAATTTGTGCAGGGGTGCAGAAGGTAACCCCCATGCCTGTACTGTATTCTGATACATTCCTCTCAAAAACAGCTTCCATCAGAATTGAGGAAAAGAACGACCTAGCTGCGTTTTAAGCCGATAATACAGTAGACGCCCTATATCACTCATTCCAAGTCCTAGGTTTGTGGAGGGGGGGGGGATGTGTTAAATAAATATATCCTGGAACCTACAGAAAAGAGCAGAGATATTCTAGATGCCCATATGCCACAGGACCTGCTGCAGTAGCAAGCAGGGTCTGGCGTTTATTTGTGCTTCCGAGTTTGATTTCAAGGAAGTCTACTTCCTTCTATTGAATGTGTTTAGGACATGGGTGTTAAAGAGATACCTGCTCGAAACCCATTAATGAAATTAGCGCCAGAAACCCCAGGAGCTAATTCAATTACCAAGTGCTGCATGTTAAACCAAGGGCATCCTGAGACTACCTGTAAACGGAGGAGTCCGCTTCCCCCAGAGTCCCCATCTGCTGAAGCACATCCTGCTTTCAGAAAATAATATCTGCCCCGTCACCGTTCAGAGCAAAGTCCCTTCCTTTCTACAAGCACATCAACAAAGCAAGATTCCACGAAGATGTAGGGAAATTCCTACCTTGCAAAATGCACCCATTCCATCAAGAAAGACAGCCGGATAATTCAGAGGTTCTTTAAACCTTAGGGGACCTTTGGTTAGAATACTAACTCCCTAATGAATCCTCAGGGCGCTAATGAGTTGTGTCACTGAGTCGTCTTATACCTGCCTAAGAACCTCCAGCAGATTTGCCCCATTGTGTGTGTGCAGCTGCCTATTATTCCCAGCAAATTATCTCCATGATAAATGACACAGGTGGTGCTATAAAGCTATTTCGGACACCGACTCAGAAGCCACAACTGCAAGGTTTATCTGTGCTAGCTAACTTTTTACTTGAAGCTCCACAGGTATTTGAAACAACTAGAAAAGATACCTTTTTCCTTCATAATTTTTTTTAAAATTGTAGTCTACAGTCTCCCTGCTGTCCTTATCTTACTATTACAGTATATTTATTACAAAACCCAATAACACAGAATCCAGATAATACATACAGTGGAACTTCAGTTGTCGAATGTAATTATTATTGTTGTTATTGTTGTTGTTATTACTATGTAGCCAAAGGTCATCTTGTCCAAACCCCGGCAATGCAGGAATTTCAATGAAAGCAACCAAGACAGATGGCCACCCAACTTCTGCTTAAAAACCTCCAAGGGAGAAGAGTCCACCACCTCCAGAAGGAGCCTTTTCCCCTGTCGAACTGCCAGTGGCGTAGTGTGGGTTGTCAGCACCCGGGGCAAGGCAAGTAATTTGCGCCCCCTAACCCGTGGATTTGCGCCCCCTAACCTGTGGATTTGCACCCCCTAATCCGTGGATTTGCGCACCCTAACCCCCAGATGTTGCGCCCGGTGCGGCCGGCCCCCCCTGCACCCCCCACGCTACGCCACTGCGAACTGCTCTTTTGAGATTTCACAGGGCTCTCACAAGATTTTGCTGAAAGATGCTTCCGCTTCTTCTCGGTTCTCTGCTGTGATTGGGCAGGCGGAGAACACATGGGCAGCAGCATCCCTTTAGATTCTGCCGCCTGAGGCAGCTGCCTCAGTCCACCTCATAGGTGGCCCAGCCCTGGACAGCTCAAGCTAACCAGATCAGGAAATAAATCTACTAAGTGTACTAAAATAATCAAACAAATGCAAGAGGTTAAAACAATGGGAGCAGACTGAACAATAATCAATTTACAAAACTGAAAAAACGCTCCTCTCTATTTTAACTGACTCATCCACAGGCAATGAAAACGGAAGTGTCTGGGTGATTTTTAAAGGAGGTAGGGGTCCAAATTGGGGCACGGTGGTGGCAGCACCCACACTTTTCTCAGTGGTCCCCGGTTAGCAGTTGCCATTCCACACCCGCACCCCAAAGCTCCTCCTCTATGGGATATTTGTGCTGTGCATCTGGGCAAAGAATGGTAGTTGTCTAGAGCAGGGGTTGGCAGCCTAAGGTCCACGGGCCGGATCAGGCCCAATTGCCTTCAGGATCTGGCCTGTGGACTGTCTGTGGATTGGCGTAAGGATTCTGCTCATTTGAGCTGCGCCATTCCCCCCCCTCCTGCGCCATTCCATTTCCCCTCCTCTCCCTCAAACACACCATGGCGGCGTTTCCTCCCTCCCTCCTCCTGGCTTCTCCCCGCCCTGCCTAGAGGAGGTAGGGGGCTGGGCTGAGCTGGCTGCGCACCATTTTAAGCAGCCCCTTTCCAGAGCCAGCCCTTTTGTGCCACTCAATTTCCCTCCACTGCTGCCGCCACCCTGCTGTTCCTGCGGACCAGAGAGTGGAGCAGATGAGCTTGCCCTATCTACCCAAGAGAAGAAGGAGCAGTTGTGGTGGTGGTGGCAGCCCCAGGGAAAGTAAGTGCAGCAGCTGGGGCTGGGGGGGTGGGGAGGAAGACTACTTGCCCCCCTTGCCTCTTCTTCCAGCTCCCCCCGGAGCCCCTTCTCCAGCCCACCACAAGGTCTGAGGGACAGTGGACCAGCCCACGGCTAAAAAATTTTGCCAGTCCCTGGTCTAGAGGCAGATAGGTAGCCGTGTTGGTCTGCCATAGTCAAAATAAAAAAATTCCTTCTAGTAGCACCTTAAAGACCAATTAAGTTAGTTCTTGGTATGAGCTTTCGTGTGCATGCACACTTCTTCAGGTACACTGAAACAGAAGTTGCCAGAGCCTTCTATATATTGAGAAGGTGGGGAGGGGTATTACTCAGAAGGGTGGTGGGAATGGGAGATTGGCAGATAGCTGAGATGAGCCTGTTGACGACTCTTAACGACTGCAATAGGTCTTACAGGAAAAGGCAAGGGGTGAGAAGGTGAAAAATGGCTTAGTCATGTATAATGAGATAAGAATCCAATGTCTTTGTTCAGACCAGGTCTCTCCGTGGTTTTAAGTTTGGTAATGAGTTGCAATTCAGCAGCTTCTCTTTCCAGTCTATTTCTGAAATTCCTTTGTAGTAAAACAGCTACTTTGAGATCTTGTATAGAATGTCCTGGGAGATTGAAGTGTTCTCCTACTGGTTTCTCTGTTTTGTGATTCTTGATGTCAGATTTATGTCCGTTTATATACCCCTCCCCACCTTCTCACTATATAGAAGGATCTGGCAACTTCTGTTCCAGTGTATCTGAAGAAGTGTGCATGCACACGAAAGCTCATACCAAGAACTAACTTAGTTGGTCTTTAAGGTGCTACTAGAAGGAATTTTTTTACCTGGTCTAGAGGGACATTGCTGTCATTGTCACAAAATGCAGGTAGCAATGTGAAATGAAAGGATAGGTAATCTGGGTCCCCCTTTTCAGCATTCACCCCAAATTTATCAATAATAATAATAATAATAATAATAATAATAATAATAATTGTACCATTTATACCCTGCCCATCCGGCCAGGTCTCCCCAGCCACCCTGCAGGGTTCACATTGCATCTAAAAACATTTTAACAAAATCAAGCAACAAAAACTTCCTGATGCAGGGCTGCCTTCACATGTCTTCTAAAAGTTGTGTAATTCTTTATCTCCTTGACATCTGAAAGCTCTTTCTGGAGACTGGAGTGCCCCCTCCTTCCATTCTTTTGGCTCATGCACTGAGGAAAGGTAGTGGCCATCTTGGTTTTCTCTGACTCATCAAACAGTCCTTCGTGCCAGGCTTGTCGTGCCCTTCACCCACCCACTGTTTTGCTCTCCAGCACCGTGTGAGGGGCGCTTGTTCCAAAAATGATCCGAGCTATTCCAGAGATTGCCCTGCACATGGACATAGCCCTAGCCTGTGACAGAACAAGGCATTTTCCCATCCTCATAGAGGGCCACTATAATGCTGAGATATACCCTCGGGCAGAAAACACATTCAGAGCCCAAGCAGGGAAAGTTGAGTCAATTAGATGTTTTCTGTGCCACAGGGCTGCCAACAATCCCATCTTTTGTGCTAGCAGAAGAATCGGAGCCTATGTGCTTCGCTAACTCTTTCTTGTTGGAGCGGAAAGGTCATGAACAGGCATGTAATGGAAAAGCGTGTGGCAAACTTTCCCTGGGAAGGGGGGGGTGGAAAAAGAGGAGAAAATAGCCAACTGGGGGGGAAAGGCCTCCACTTCCTGGCTTTCTCGGAGGGGGTCATGGGTTGGATGAACCTCTTCCAGGCATGGGCATGGGAAATATCACAACCCAGGCGTAAAAGGCAGGGTCCTTTGGCCAGATACGTATCAAGGCCAGAGCAAGGTTTTGGACAATGTTCAACCATGGAGCTGCCATAAACTGTTCTAAACGGCGGTACAGGGAGACAGGGGAAATATGTCCCTATTCATTCTCCTTGACCTTTCAGTGGCTTTTGATACCATCAACCATGGTACTGATGTAAAAATTGGGGTTTGGCTTTGGCTGCCCAACTCTCCATGGGGCTCCGAGTCCCCTAAGTCCATGATGGGTCAGAGAAGAATGGATAGAGGCAGGATCCGGTGGAAAGCAAGGCAGATCTTCCGGTTGCAAGAGAGTTCCCTCCCCTCCTTGATGGAGGGAGAGACCCTGAACAAAAGTGTGTAGGGACCTTTAAAGACTTTGGACATTGCCCAACCCCCTTAGCCAAAGACCACCCCAAAGTCATCATACATACAGCATAGGAGGCAGGTCTACAGCAGAAACCCAGTCTGCCAGGATAATGGCTACTGATTGCAGTACCTGGGCAGCCTGGCCATTCTTTGGTGATGGTTAATATTTTAGTTCCTGAATCCAGGTACCAGGCTCACCCTATTCCTACACAAAGATGCCCTTATGACAGGATTTGTAAGCAAAAGGACAATGGGAAGGCTTTCCCCATTTGCCTCCCTTATTTGAGGAATATTTGAGGTCACTGAGAGAGTCAAAATGGCTTCAGGTTTGCTCTTCCATACTCAGACACACAGTTTATGTATTTAGATAGGTGTGCATTTATGAATATTTATTCTGTATCTGAGACCTTAAGATTCTCATAACAGTATCCTTCAGAAAATGCAGTCCAAGTTGGGTGTGGGTGGCACCACTTTGCACTGGTTCCAGTCCTACTTGCAGGGAAGTGTCAAGAGAGTGAGGCTTGGGGAGAGCAGACAACCTCTCATCCAATCAACCACTAAGTTGAATCCTGACAAGGCAGAGGTACTGTTTTTGGGGGACAGGGGGCGGGCTGGTGTGGAGGACTCCCTGGTCCTGAATAGGGTAACTGTGCCCCTGAAGGACCAGGTGCGTAGCCTGGGAGTCATTTTGGACTCACAGCTGTCCATGGAGGCGCAGGTCAATTCTGTATCCAGGGCAGCTGTCTACCAACTCCACCTGGTACACAGGCTGAGACCCTACCTGCCCGCGGACTGTCTGGCCAGAGTGGTGCATGCTCTAGTTATCTCCCGCTTGGACTACTGCAATGCGCTCTACGTGGGGCTACCTTTGAAGGTGACTCGGAAACTACAGCTAATCCAGAATGCGGCAGCTAGACTGGTGACTGGGGGCGGCCGCCGAGACCACATAACACCGGTCTTGAAAGACCTACATTGGCTCCCAGTACGTTTCCGAGCACAATTCAAAGTGCTGGTGTTGACCTTTAAAGCCCTAAACGGCTTCAGCCCAGTATACCTGAAGGAGCGTCTCCACCCCCATCGTTCTGCCCGGACACTGAGGTCCAGTGCCGAGGGCCTTCTGGTGGTTCCCTCATTACGAGAAGCGAAGCTACAGGAAACCAGGCAGAGGGCCTTTTCGGTGGTGGCGCCCGCCCTGTGGAATGCCCTCCCATTGGATGTCAAGGTGATGGACAACTACCTGACATTCAGAAGACATCTTAAGGCGGCCCTATTCAGGGAAGCTTTTAATGTATGATATTTTAGTGTTTTTTGGTTTCTGTGGAAGCCGCCCAGAGTGGCTGGGGAAACCCAGCCAGATGGGCGGGGTACAAATAATAAATTATTATTATTATTATAACAGCGCCTCAGTCTTAACCGAATTGAGCTTCAGTTTGTTGGCTCTCATCTAGTCCATTACACAAGCAAGACAACAGGGCAGCTCATCCATTGCCTCACCTGAAGGTGTAAAGGAGAAGTAGAGCTGCGTGTCGTCAGCATATTGCTGACAAACTGCTCCAAACCTCCAGAAAACCACACTCGGTGGTTTCATGTAGATGCTAAACAGCCTAGGGCAGAGCTTTCTGAAACTGTGTGTTGCGACATGTTAGTGTGTTGGCTGCAGTGCGTAACTGTGTTGTGCAAACGCTCCCTGCACTTCCTGGAAAGCAGTCAGTTTAACCTCCGGTTTGCTAGTAAAACTGAATTACTGCGTCATGAAATGATGCATATCTAAAAAAGTGTGTCATAGGAGATAAAATTAGACAGTGAAGGCTCCACGGGGTTGAATAGCACTCTCCAAGCATCACCCTCTGGAAACATCCCTCCAGGTAGGTCCCCACTCGGTGATTTCATGTAGATGTCAAACAGCACAGGGGATAGAATTGAACCCACACTGAAAGCTCCACAGGGCTGAAAAACACTCCCTCTGGGAACAACCATCCAATTAGGACCAGAATCACTGCAAAGCAGTGCCACCCACCCCCAACTTGGACAGCTGCTCCAAAAGGATACCATGGTCAATGGTCTCAAAAGCCACTGAGAAGTTGAGGAGAATTAGCTGGGACCCATTTCTCCCGACAGGGGTCATCATACAGGGTAACCAAAGCAGTTTCCTTACCAAAACCAGGCCTAAACCACAACTGAAATAGATCAAAAATCAGTTTCCTCCTAGAACACCTGGAACTGGTCCATGACCACCCACTCAAGTAAAGGTAAAGGTACCCCTGACCATTAGGTCTAGTCGCGGACGACTCTGGGGTTGCAGTACTCATCTCGCTCTATAGGCCGAGGGAGCCAGCGTTTGTCCGCAGACGACTTCCGGGTCATGACTAAGCCGCTTCTGGCAAACCAGAGCAGCGCACGGAAACACAATTTACCTTCCCGCCGGAGAAGTACTTATTTATCTACTTGCACTTGACGTGCTTTCAAACTGCTAGGTGGGCAGGAGTTGGGACCGAACAATGGGAGCTCACCCCGTCGCGGGGATTCGAACCGCCGACCTTCTGATCGGCAAGCCCTAGGCTCTGTGGTTTAGACCACAGCGCCACCCGCATCCTAGAAGGCAAATGCATAAACCTGAAGTTGGCCAACATCGTATTGGAACTTTTGCTCTTCCATTTAATAGGATTTGGGGGAGTTGTTTTCTAGATTGTTTGCAGATTTGATCATAATATGTGCACTAGTGGCTCAGTTCAGATGTCACACCAAGGTTGTTCAGCATGGTATTTGGACTGACAAACTATGGTTTCCAATTTACAGGCAAACTAGAATCAGGAACCCTCTTTGAAACAGCTTTGCAAACTATGGCTTGACAGCTGTGGTTAGTTTAAAAACTGGAAGTGGGTGCTTCTGATGCCCTGCTCTAGTATACCCAAGAGGAGAGGAACTGGGAAGGATTTAAGCCCAAGTCCGCTCACCCCTTTTGGTGCCATGGCATTGTAGGATGGCAAAGGCTTCACCGGGGCCCCGCTGAGGGAACTGGAACAGCGGTGCCCTTCCTGATAGGCGGTGGGGGCTTAAGCCCCCTCCATCTATCAGGAGCTGGATCCTGCACCCAGCTTTGGCTAATGGGGATGCAAGCTGGGGACTTGGCCTGTGCCAGGGGATGGCACCAACAGAGCAGGTAAGCTTCCCTCGGATCCACCCCTTGCCCATTTAAGCAGTCCATGCCTGGGGCACTACCTGTTTGTTCCTTCGCCGGGTTTTTTCCCCTGCCCACCCACCCTCGGTTTAAGCTTTGACTTAAGCAGTGACTTTGCTGTGGCTACGGTGGTCGCCATTCTTTAAGGGAGCCGGGTAGGAATTTGCCCACTGGGCTAATTGGCACTGTGAGCCGCTGGTTTTGCCTACCTCATAGCAACCCTCACAACTGATTGGGCATTGGGGCAATCCTTTGTTTTGGATGGAGGGGAGATTGTAGTCTCCACCTGCCCCTCCAAACTCTGGAGTATCCCATGTCCCAGTGGCCATGTCCGTGTGCCCTGGGGGGCCAGGGCCAAAGGCACTCCCCCAGACGGTTTTCCCTGCGGGGGTCACCCTATTATTTGATGTAAGTCTTAGGTGTTAGGATATAGTTCCGGTCCACCTTAAAAAGAAGCAGGCATGACTGTTGTGTGTCACATGCCTGTTTACTTCCAGCACTTGCTGGGAACTTCCGTTTGTATATAACTTTTGTGCTGTTGCTGTTTTGCTGGAGACGAAGGGAAGCAGACATGTTTTCTTCTGTCCCTGAACTATTCTGAATAAATCTTGTACATTATGCTTACACATTTCTCTGTCCACCTTTTCTGCTGTGAGAAGATTTACACACTCTGCTGACAGAGCGTGCAAGGGTCTCTAAACGTATCTGAGGCTCGCGTCACTGTTTGATGCTGTTCCAAGGGAGACTGGCTGCCGGCTGGTGGCTGGAGCCAACTGGGGGCCTGCCTGATGCCCCCATCTTCCCGCCAGTATCCCAACATTAGGAACCCCCATCTGCATTGACCACGCATCACTTCCAGTGGGCGGGCCGGAAGTATTTCGATTGCCCCATACCCAAGCTAAACCTCTTTCATCTGTATTCAATAAAGTTGTGATCTGTTTTGACCCAAAACCAGTCTCATTGGTCTCTTATTATTTGGGTTGGGGTAAGGGAAGTCCAATGCCTGCAGCTCATTCACCTGCCGGAGAACCATTGTTTGCTGTTATATCTGAACGGGGCCAGTGATTCCAGATCATTTATATACTCTTCTCCTAATAGAAAATAACGGAGAGATATTTCTGTTGAGTGCCCATTCTTCCAGTTTCTGCAAGGAGCAATAAGTAAGGAAAGGTCAATTGCTGCAATCAATATGCAAGTGGCTGTGAGTTGGACCGTGACTGAATGAAGACACACAGGTAAGGAAGTGGCCAACATTAGAGACATCTGTGGAGATGGTTATTGGCAGAAATGACACTGCCATCATATCACCCTCTGTTACGCAAAGAAAAGGGAGCTGGCCTCTTTTGCTGCAGAAGCAGCACTCAGCCATCCTGCCTGGGCTCCAAGAACAACTCAGAATGTCACCGAGAAAGGTCACCAAAGAAAGACAGAGAAACCTCATGTGAACTCTCTTGTCTCTTATGCAGGCTCTGGTTGGATTTGCTACAGGTGCTTTCAGCAAGGCACAAATCTAAGAGACTCCTGTTTTATACAAACTCAGCCAACGTTCACAAAATGCTAGCCGAAGTAGGATGACCTTCCACAGCAGGAAACAAGGCAGAGCAAAGACTTTGAACCAACTTGGAGCGCTCATCCACATTTGCCTTCCCTCTGCATTTCTAGGCAGGTTCATGTCCAATCGAGAACCTTCCTTCCTTCCTTCCTTCCTTCCTTCCTTCCTTCCTTTCTCTCTTTCTTTTGCCTTGGCACTTTTCTTGCAGAAACCCCCTCTATAGCACTGAATTAGACCAAGCAACAATCCACAGGCTTTGGGGGGATTGCATAAACCTGCCTGACCAGAGATGACAGTGGGACAACAACAACAACAGAGTTGTACCCACCGAAGCCACAATGGCTGTACTGTGCCGCATAGCTTCGAACACTACGGTCTGATTTCAGCCAGTGTGTCCACAGCTCACCAGCTTCTGCGCATATGCCCTTCGCTGTGGCCTCATGGATGGGTTTAACAATTTGCTGAACTACATTGCCCAGCTAAACTAACAAGAGCAACAAAAGGAGGGGGAACAAATGCAGCAGTATTCTGTAATTAGAAGTGAAGGAAGAGATGAATGGATAATCGGGAAGAAGAGAAGTGGCAGAACAGAGCTAAATCAGCCATGCACCCGGTTGTCGTTCAGAAAGAAAGCTAAATGCCAAGCACAGCAGAGAACAAGTACTAAGAAAGAGCTGGATTTAAGAGCTATTTCAATCAGCATTTGGACCTTTCCACCCACTCATCCCCTTAGTTGCTTCCTAAGCAAAGATTTATTAACTACAGTTTCCTTTGTGGACAGTTTTCCTGGATGAAAAAATCATGGATGGTGGTAGGAGAGTTAATCTAGATTCAGAAATAGCTTCATTTATTTAACAGTTTGTTACTGGAAGGAATTTACACAATTGTCTCTGTGTTAATTAATTTTTGCATGACAGTCATATTGATTTATCTGGCCATTTGAATTAGGATTTAACTCTTTAGCTGCTGCTGGAGATGCACCGTTTACAGAGAAAACATCAAGCTGCAGGCAAACTGGCCTTCTTGAAATTTTTTGATTAAAATATAGTTGTATAATTGGGGAGATAATATTTTCTTTTTATCGTTTACCTTTTCACGATCCCTGTGTGGCTGCTATTAGAGTCATAGTACTCCGGCTCCCTTGGCCAATAAAGCGAGATGAGCGCCGCAACCCCAGAGTCGGCCACGACTGGACCTAACAGTCAGGGGTCCCTTTACCTTTTTAATTGGGGCATACATGAGATCATTAATAATTATCTCTGGAATGGTTTGAAGCCAACATTTCCAGGGATTGATGGATTGAAATGTCTGCCATCTTAGCCCCTTCCTTCCTTCCTTCCTTCCTTCCTTCCTTCCTTCCTTCCTCCCTCCCTCCCTCCCTCCCTTCCTTCCTTCCAAGTTGAACTTGCCATCATCTTTCCCCATGGTGTCAGATGGGTCTTTCATAGGCAAACATTCAACAATGGAGGGGCCACTACTGAAAAGGCCCTTTCTCTCATGATTTGTACCCCACTTGGCAGGGACACTTAGAGGAGATTGTCAGATGACAGTCTCAAGGGTCAGGGAGGTACAGGAGAGAAAATGTGTTCGATCAGAGGGCCCAAGTTGTAAAGGGCATTAAAGGTCAGAACCAGCACTTTGAACTGGGCACAGAAATGGACTGGGAGCCAGCTAAGATAACAAACAGATGAAAAACTGATAGAAGATATTCCACGCCACAGGGTTGTATGAGCCTTGAGCGACAAAGATCAATGAGCACCTCCAAACTACGAACCTGGTCCTCTATGGCAACCTCCTCCAGAACATGCCTTGCTTGAGCAGATGGATCTCCTCTGTGTCACACAGAGCCTGCTTCCAGTGATCCAGTTACAAAGACTTCATTCAGCATCTCTGCAGTCTCCTTTCTTCCTTTAGCACACCTGAAAAGAACCTCACTCCTGCCAACCTAGCAGTTCGAAAGCACGTCAAAGTTCAAGTAGATAAATAGGTACCGCTCCGGTGGGAAGGTAAACGGTGTTTCCGTGTGCTGCTCTGGTTCCCAGAAGCAGCTTAGTCATGCTGGCCACATGACCCGGAAGCTGTCTGCGGACAAATACCGGCTCCCTCGGCCCATAGAGCGAAATGAGCGCCACAAGCCCAGAGTCAGCCATGACTGGACCTAATGGTCAGGGGTCCCTTTACTTTAAAGAACCTCAGATGCTCCATTTCCTCAGGAGCACATCTGATCTATGTTCCTTCTCATCTCTTGGTTAAGCCACTTAGTTTGGTTTTGTCCCTGCAGTGTTTTTAAACATGACTGGGCTCTCGGACAATAAACGAGGCATCTCTGTCAGTCTCAACAGGGTATATCCAATTCCACTCCATCTTCAGCAATTAAAAACAAAACAAAAAAACCCCACACCTCACAGAAACACAAATAAATATATACCAGTTAAACCAGGGGTCAGCAAACTTTTTCAGCAGGGGGCCAGTCCACTGTCCCTCAGACCTTATGGGAGGCCAGACTATATTTTGAAAAGAAAAAAAATGAATGAATTCCTATGCCCCATAAATAACCCAGAGATGCATTTTGAATAAAAGGACACATTCCACTCATCTAAAAACATGCTGATTCACGGGCCGGATTTAGAAGGCAATTGGGCTGGATCCGGCCCCTGGGCCTTAGTTTGCCTATCCATGAGTTAAACCAATCTTTAGACCTGCTGATGGCGAAGTGAGCACAACTTAAAATTATGGGGAAAGGTTATCTGATAAAAGTCAGTCTTGAAAAGACACGGTTTTATTGACAAAGGGGGATTTGTGCTCTCAATCTAAATGTCAGGTTAATTCTCTGTTGTTCGTTTGGGCTATGTAGTGTTTTTTAGGCTTTGCCCAAACTGCAGCTTAAAGAACAGCAACATGCTCCATAAACACAGGGTGAGAATCTGGTCGTGGCAGGACAACATTACGGGCTGGGATGGTCTCACACTTAGCAACCGTGTGGACCAGCATATAAAAATGTTCAAGCTGAGCACTCTATGACTTTTCATCTACACAGATCCCCAGTGCTATGGAGCTTAGCCACACTGGAGCATACTGTGTTTCTGCAGTAGTTGGCGTTCCCATTTAAATTGCATTTGTCTACATGCCATTATGTATGGAAGTGAAAGCTGGACTATAAAGAAGGCTGGTCGCCGAAGAATTGATGCTTTTGAATTATGGTGCTGGAGGAGACTCTTGAGAGTCCCATGGACTGCAAGAAGATCAAACCTCTCCATTCTGAAGGAAATCAGCCCTGAGTGCTCACTGGAAGGACAGATCCTGAAGCTGAGGCTCCAATACTTTGGCCACCTCATGAGAAGAGAAGACTCCCTGGAAAAGACCCTGATGTTGGGAAAGATGGAGGGCACAAGGAGAAGGGGCCAACAGAGGACGAGATGGTTGGATAGTGTTCGCGAAGCTACCAGCATGAGTTTGACCAAACTGCGGGAGGCAGTGGAAGACAGAAGTGCCTGGCGTGCTCTGGTCCATGGGGTCATGAAGAGTCAGACACGACTAAACAACTAAACAACAACAACAACACAAGCCATTACCCTCAAACAGCACCAGTCTTCATGCTTTCCCCCGTAAATTTGGGTTGAAGCTCACTTTGCCACCTTGGACCCATCAGTATGGGTCTTAGACTACTGCAATGCGCTCTACGTGGGGCTACCTTTGAAGGTGACCCGGAAACTGCAACTAATCCAGAATGTGGCAGCTAGACTGGTGACTAGGAGCGCCTGCCGAGACCACATAACACTCGTCCTGGGAGACCTACATTGGCTCCCAGTACATTTCTGAGCACAATTCAAAGTGTTGGTGCTGACCTTTACGGCCTCAGCCCAGTATACCTAAAAAAGCATCTCCACCCCATCGTTCTGCCCGGACACTGAGGTCCAGCTCCAAGGGCCTTCTGGTGGTTCCCTCACCGCGAGAAGCAAAGTTACAGGGAACCAGGCAGAGGGCCTTCTCGGTTGTGGCGCCCTCCCTGTGGAACGCCCTCCCACCAGGTGTCAAAGAAATAAACAACTATCTAACTTTTAGAAGACATCTGAAGGCAGACCTGTTTGTTGTTGTTTAGTCGTTTTAGGGGGTTCCCCCCCTAAAAATAATGTCAAAAATTAGGGTGTGTCTTATACACAGATAGTGTCTTTCCCCCATTTTCTTAAATCTGAGTCCTCCTAAATAGGGGGCGTCTTGTACATGGGGGCGTCTTATAGACGGGAAAATGCGGTATTTCAGTTTTGGGAAAAGTTGACACTTTTCCGCTTACGTTTTGAGAGGTACTTTTTTGAAAACCTAATTTTCCATTCTTGTTGATGACTTACGCTAAAGCAAAATTTGTACAGATCAGATGGCCAAACTTGGAACTTTCATATCCTATTTCCTATCTGCTATTACTAAATCCAACAAACAGTTGGTACAAAATCAAATTAGGAGGATTAGATTTTTTTTGCAAACAAATTCAAACTGGGAACATTTGATTGAAATCCCCCCCCCCATGACAATATTGCATAAGTGGTGGGAATGTAAGAAAATCAGAAACTTTTGGGATTGTATCTACGAAGAATTTTTTTTAAAAAAAGTTTAAACAAACATTTGTTAAAAAGCCAGAAGCATTTCTCTTGGGTTTACTAGCACCAGCTATCCCAAGCAATAAAAGAAGCATATTTTTATATGCCACAACAGTGGCAAGAATACTTATAGGAATGTATTAGACAAAATGTAAAGAAATATACAATAATAAGAGTACATTCAATTGTAAAAAATGAATATACAATGGGACAGACAGGAAGTCCAACGTGTTGGTACAGACTTTGGAATAGTTTTTTTGTCCTTGTTTTTTTTTTCTTGTTATCTTTAGGTATGTAAACTTTATATATAAATTTTGTTTACATGTTGAAAATTATATGATAATGAGCATTGCAATGCAATATTATAATCTTTACCGATGTAACATAAGAACGTAAATAAATAAATAAAATAAAATAAAATAAAAAACAATACTTATTCGCAGAAAATGGAAGGGAGAGGAGATTCCAACAAAGGAAGAGTGGCAGATAAAATTATTTGAATACATTGAGCTTGCTAAAATGACATAATTAATTAGGAATCAAACAAACCAAAAGTTCAGTAAGGAATGGGAGTGTTATAAAATCTACTTTAAAAAATTGTTCGCAAGTAAAACCTTTATTATGCTTTGACTGATTTTTGCAAAATACAAAACAGTTACTATAATTAAACCATATAGTACCAAGAAATAAGAAACATATAAGAAGGCTGTTAATTACAGAAAATATGACTCAGATTGAGATGGACGGAAGTCATCTGAAAAGAACGGAACATTAATGATTGATAAGTTAGAATATCAATTATTGGTAATTGGCGGAGGAAAAATATTTAGTTAATACGTGTTTTATGTTTTTGCTTATCGTTATTTGTGGTTCAAATATTGGGCTGTTTTTTTCTCATGGGTGTATGTAAGAAGCAAAATTCAATAAAAAGAAATAGAAAGAAATTCTCCCATGAATTAATTCTGACTGCTTTCATAAGCAGCTACCTTTTCCCTGAGTCACCTTGCAAACGCATATCTTTCTGCCAAAAGCTTCAGCACAAAGGGGAAGTAATCATAACCTTTCATAAACTCAAAGACTGCGAGAAGAACTTACAGAAACAAGGAAACCGATCTACCCTCGTGGAGTGGCTCATCCAGGTGTATTGCTGCTGTGTCTCCATCTTCAATCTACTCCTTCTTTAAAGTTGTGTTGAACCAAAACAACTCTGACAGACAACGCTGGCGGAAGGGCAAAGAGTATGATGGCATGTTTACACATCCCAGCAGTCTCATCCAAGTTACAAATTTATCTTTCAGACCTTGACCTGCCTGGAATAGTTTGTGGATATACCTGCTTTGGGGTCTTTCTTTCTCCCTCTCTCGACACTAGCACAAGAAAGACAGTGTCTGACAAACACAGTATCTCCTATGTAACATATATTATTATTTTGGCAAAGAGTTAATTAGAATCTCTGGACTCACCTAGGTAAAGGTAAAGGGACCCCTGACCATTAGGTCCAGTTGCGGATGACTCTGGGGTTGCGGCGCTCATCTCGCTTTACTGGCCGAGGGAGCTGACGTACAGCTTCCGGGTCATGTGGCCAGCATGACTAAGCCGTTTCTGGCGAACCAGAGCAGCACACGGAAATGCCATTTACCTTCCCGCCAGAGCGGTACCTATATATCTACTTGCACTTTGACGTGCTTTCGAACTGCTAGGTTGGCAGGAGCAGGGACCGAGCAACGGGAGCTCACCCCGTCGCGGGGATTCAAACCGCCGACCTTCTGATCAGCAAGTCCTAGGCTCTGTGGTTTAACCCACAGCACCACCCACGTCCCATGACTCACCTATACAGCTGCAAATGTCACATTTTAAGTGCACCATACAAATGTGACACTAAATGGCACTGGTGAGCTACTGGTAAATTCCATATGTATTTTTAAACGGTTTTTTAAAAAACAACAAAAAACATACATTTTTATACCTTTTTTATACATGTGAAGATTCAGCCTCTATGATATTCCCTAAAATTATGTTTCATTTCCTGGGTTGGGTTTAAAAAATAAATAAAATTATTGTTACAGTGACTATTTATTTATTTATTTATTTATTACTATTTTAAGTTAAAATACTAAAGCAGATTAAAATTACTTCAAGTTTCCAAGCACCCAAGTAGGCTTGTCTAAATACAGGCCTCAGTCCTGTATACCTGAAGGAGCATCTCAACCCCCAACATTCAGCCCGGACACTGAGATCCAGCGCTGAGGGCCTTCTGGCAGTTCATTCGCTGCAAGAAGTGAGGTTACAGGGAACCAGGCAGAGGGCCTTCTTGGTAGTGGCACCCACCCTGTGGAACGCCCTCCCACCAAATGTCAAAGAGAAAAACAACTACCAGACTTTAAAAAGACATCTGAAGGCAGCCCTGTTTAGGGAAGTTTTTAATATTTAATGCTGTATTGTTTTTAACACTAGATTGGGAGCCGCCCAGAGTGGCTGGGGAAACTCAGTCAGATGGGCAGGGTATTATTATTATTATTATTATTATTATTATTATTATTATTATTATTTTTAGCAGGCACCGAAAGAGTTCAGTGCTTAATCTCAATCAGCAGTGAGTTCCACACTAAACAAGAGGCGACTGAGAGGAACGGAGACTGAGATCAGTAGCATAGGTGGGGGGGGCAGGAGATGGCAATTCCCTTTCACCCCAAGTGGTAAGACAGGGCAAGCCGCCTCTGCTTCTACCTCCGAAATAAATAGCCACTGGATTTTTCAGAGAGCCACTAGATTCTTCAGAGAGCCAATAAACCGATCTCTGGGAAAACCAAGTCTAATATCTTGTGCAAATGCTGTTGGAGAAGCTTTGGCTGCTGATGTCCAAACTCCACTATTTGCTTCATTTCCTTATGTAACAAAACCAAAACAAACCTGACACAACCTTGTTCTGGAGGAGATGGCAACGCTGGTTGGAGCTTGTATATTAGTCTGTGAATGAATGAGCTATATACACGGAGTATTCTTTGGAGAGCAGAAACCTGCCTGGTTCAGAACTTTATTATGAAACCAGAGAGACCCCCAGCCATAATAACAAGCTCCCTCCGTTCTTAGTAATCATCATTTCCTAGCCCAGCCTGCGGTGGGTTTGCTTCGTCCTTGCCGTCTCTCTCTAATAGTTTCTCTTCTACGGAGCGGCAATTGGAGCTGCACTGTTAAAAGCATTCATATGTCAAGTAGCTCTGGTTTCAGAGGAAAAAAACCCCCGATGTTTTCATCTGAGATGGGAGAGTTTGAAAGCAGCACATTCCAAAAGGTCAATTCTGCAGGACGGAGGGTGGAGGAGCAGGGAGGAAATGGGTTGCTATGGGAACCAAAGGACTTGAACATCCAGTAACTTCTCACCAAAACGCGAATCCCACTCTGGGAAAACGCAGCAAAGAGCTGGTGAAAACGGGGGCAGTGGTTTTGTTTCTCAGAAGAGACCACTGCTATTCCACCCATTGTTTGGAAATACTATAGGATGACTAGGTCCTCCTGGAAATGGTGGCTATGCATTTAAATGCTCCAAGTGGGAACCAACCAAGACTGCAGAAACAAGACACTCTTCCCGCAGGTAATGTGGCCAGCAAGATGCATGAATCTTTTAACAAGTGGAATCTGTAGCACGGCTACTCTTGGGCAATTTGTTTTCTATATACCGTATTTTTCGCTCTATTGGACGCACCGGACCACAAGACGCACCTAGTTTTTAGAGGGGGAAATCAAGGGAAAAAATATTATTCCCCCCCCCCAGCCCCAAAGAGCAACGGACAGGCTGCGCTCTTCCTCTTTAGCCTTGAGCAGCATCTTTAACCTTGCACAACGGGATGGATCATGCCCGCTGTCCACCGGGGCTGGACTAGATGACTCCTGGGGTTCCCTTCCAACCCTGCAATTCTGTGACCTCGGAAGTTGTTGGGGGTCTCCACCACTGGAGGCTTTTAAGCAGCGGTTGGGGGACCATCTGCCTGGCGTTCTTTAGCTGTGATTCCTACATTGTGAGGGGGCTGGGCTAGATGACCCTTGGGTGGCCCTCCCAACTCTATACAGTCCTACACTTCTGCGGCAGGAGATCCACAGCCACTTCACACAATGCCCACTCCCAATTTTCATTGGAGAGACATGTGGCTTCACTGTCTAGGTAGGTACCCCCTACCTGCCACTCTTCCCTCACCCCACTTAAGCCGAGGGAATTCCTGCCCAGAGAAGCTCCCAGGTGAGGCAAGGGTTAAGATCTACCTCTGGTAAATGGCTTTGTATCCTCCCTCTTTCCCTTTTCTCTTCTTCTTCTATGCTAGTTCCTTCTCTTGTGTTTTGTTTAATCTGTTTTTATTGTATACTAAAATATAAGCTGCAAAGTTTCCTTTTTTATAATATCCCCCCCCCTCCAAACTAAAACATTAATCTAGATAAAAACACTGATCCAGAGGAAAATAAGGGGGTGGAGAAAGGACGAAAAAAGAAAAAGAGGTAGAGATAGAGAGATTTTTTAAAAGTTGGCTTCTTTAGCCTTGTGCAGCCTCCCGCGGCTGGAGAGGCGTGCTAGGCAAAAGAGGAAGCCCGGGTAGCGAGCGGGATGGATCGCACTCGCTGCCCAGGCTTCCTCTTTAGCCTTGTGTAGCCTCCCGCGGCTGGAGAGGCGCGCACGGCTAAAGAGGAAGCCCGGGCAGCGAGCGGGATGGATCGTGCTCCCTGCCCGGGCTTCCTCTTTAGCCTTGCGCAGCCTCCCACGACTGGAGAGATTGCGCAAGGCTTTTCTAGAGGAGGGAGAAGGGACTGTCTGGCCACGTCAATCCCTTCTCCCTCCTGGGGAAAAGCCCGCAAGAGCTGCGCGAAGCTTGTGTGTGGCTCTTGGGGGCTTTTCCTGCCTGCCTCCCCCCCCCCTGCATTCGCTCCATAGGACGCACAGACTTTTCCCCTTAGTTTTTAAGACGGAAAAACTGCGTCCTATGGTGCGAAAAATACGGTATATCTCCAGCTGACCGATTCTTCAGGCTTCTCTATTTCCTTGTTGTAAGAAGAGAAGAAGGATCTTGCTGGAAAAGACTAAAGATCCATCTGGCCCAGGAACCTGTTCCCTGCGACTGTGGCAAACCAGTTTTCTTGGTGTAGTGGTTAAGAACGGTAGTCTTGTAATCTGGGGAACCGGGTTCAAGTCTCCGCTCCTCCACATGCAGCTGCTGGGTGACCTTGGGCCAGTCACACTTCTCTGAAGTCTCTCAGCCCCACTCACCTCACAGAGTGTTTGTTGTGGGGGAGGAAGGGAAAGGAGAATGTTAGCCACTTTGAGACTCCTTAAAGGGAGTGAAAGGCGGGATATCAAATCCAAACTCTTCTTCTTCTTCTTCTTCTTTTTTATCCCTCTTCCTTTTTTATTCCCTGGCAATGGATTTGCTGTTTCACCGCTGTGGCACGCAGGGTTAACGTTTCCATGAAGCTACCGTTATAGGAATTCTCAGGTCTCAAATATAGAATCAATCTTGATAATTGCACAAGGTAAGATAATTGTACACAAGATAATTGCACACATACGTAAGTATGTAAACCACATGTCTGAAATACAGCCATACCTCGGGTTACAGACGCTTCATTGCGTTTTTTTGGGTTACAGACATGCCAAAACCCAGAAGTACCGGAACAGGTTACTTCTGGGTTTCAGCGCCAAATCGCAACCCATGCATGCGCAGACGCAGCGCTGCGAGTTGCAAACGCTGCGGGTTGCGAACGTGCCTCCCGCACAGATCACGTTCTCAACCCGAGCGTCTGTAGGAGAGCAACCCAAAAGCCATCTTGGCTCTCCTAAAGACTCTCAATATTTCCTCTGTCTCCTTAATCTCCCTTGCCTGACAACACGTAGGCAGTTAGTAGTCAGGGGGAGTTTCAGAAGGGATTCCTCTCCTATATCTTTGACAATATCTTGGTATTGTCATTGTTTGCGCAGGTGCTCTGCATTGAGGGATGTCTGGTGGGCATCCTAATTGTCTTATCAAATGCTAATGTTCTGTGTAAACTGTGTCTAGAACTATATGAAATTTGCTAAATCCTCAGGAATATCACACCTCAGCCTGCCTGAGCCACAGTAACCCCACCTTACGTGTGAGGCAATTTCTGACAGTTTGTAGAGGGGATGTTCTTCTTCTCCGTGCCAAAATGACAACCCTTCAAAGAGATGTTTCTTCTTGGTTCTGGGTCTCTTTTGCCTCCTTGCAAGGAGGGGAGGGAAGTCTTTTGCAACAGATAAATAAAGATCTGCCTTGCTTTCACTGCATCCTGCCTCCATCCATTCATCTCTGACCAATCATGGACTTAGTCCCTTGGGAAGTTGGGCAGCAAAAGACAACCACCCCTATTTTTCTAGACCCACAATGATCTCAAGATCCTTTGCGTTGCATCACCATCAGTTCAGATTCTTGTGTGTGTACACTTATTCATCCAGATTGGAAAGGGACCCCAGCTTTCTTTTTCACCTGCATAATTTACAAACTTGGCCATCTCAGCCAATGTGTATTGAAGGCACATTGTAAAGGGGCACACTAGGAAAAAGCAAGAATTGGTAGCCAAAGGTTCTGGGGTTCCCTTTTAATATACTGTTAACTCCCAGTGTAGGGGCCCTCAGGTGGAGGCAGCGCACCAGTTTCTAGTCCCCAGATTTCCTAATCCCAGCTCGCGTCCCATGAGGGAAAAGAACAGGCAGCTCCCCATTTGCGTGTTCAGACCCAGAAACCTCCCCCCTAAATAAATCCACACTTGACTCAAATTTTGGTTTTGGTTTTTGGCAGAATTTAGGCCACAACTTTATTGATTACAGAAAGTGACTGGTTGCATAGGCTCTGGTTCGACTAGCTCCCTGCCATGCAGATAGCGCTGACCCAGGGCACCAGCATAGGTCAGCCAAGGGGGAACACCTGGATAAGCGGAAAGCCGGGAACAGGCTATCTCTGCCACCCAAATGTCCCCCTGGACTCAGGCACGGGCACAACCCCCTCTCAGGGGTTGACCAAACCATCGAGTCCCTGGATTCCTTTAATGGAATACCCTTCACATAGGGATGGCGAGAGCGTTCTCCCATCCCTATCACCTGAACCACAGCCTATCCACAACCTTACAAGTTGTGATGACGTGCTACGCGGCAGACGAAACCCAAATGGCAACAGCCAATCAGCCAAGTGGGGGAAATTCCTGCCGTGCCCCTGTCCCAACGACAGACAACACACGAAGGCATAGCAAGGTCAAGCACAAAGCCTAAAAAGTAGGGAGAGGTGGGCGGGTGTTCCGAATGCACACGCTGAAAGAGGGAGCTCTAGGGCAGTGTTTCCCAACCGGTGTTCCGCGGCACACTAGTGTGCCGTGAGACACTGGCTGGTGTGCCGTGGGAGGGAGGCGGGCGAGTCGGGCGGCGAGAGGCGGCGGCGGCGAGGATCCGCGTCGAGCCGGGGGCGGCTCCGCGGTGGTGGTGCCAAGCGGCGGGGCAGCGCGTGCAAAAGGGAGGAGCGCGAGACAGCGGAGGAGGAGGAGGCCGGCATGTCTGGGCAGCAGCAGCAACAGCAGCAGCAGCAACTCCCGGCGACGGCTCCTCCTCCGCCCGCTATCGCCGCCACCACCACAACAGCCGCCGCCGCCTCAGCTGCCGCCGTCCCTCAGTCCCTCGCTCTGCTGCCTCCTCCCACCCCGGCAAGGGGAAGGGAAAAAACGTTCACTTTTGTGCGTCCCTCCCGGCGTGACGCTGCGCGCTGACGTCACGGGGCGGGGCTTTAATGGTGGTGTGCCGCGAGATTTTTTTCCGGTAAACAGGTGTGCTGTTGCCCAAAAACGTTTGGGAAACACTGCTCTAGGGTATAAATAGGTCCCTCGAACTGTCTGGACTGTATCCCATTGGCCAGATTGCTCCCAGCTACGAGGGACCTACCAATCGGGTGTTGTGGCTGACCAATCGTACCCACCCACAACACAGGGTGTCGGTTTTCCAGGTCTCACCGCAATACGTGCCCTCTTTAAGGGAGGACCCGATTTACCCAGCAAGAAAGGCACTGACAGTTAGTAGCATAGATAGACAGTGGTACCTCGGGTTACAGACACTTCAGCTTACAGACGCTTCAGGTTACAGACTCCGCTAACCCAGAAATAGTACCTCGGGTTAAGAACTTTGCTTCAGGATGAGAACAGAAATTGCGTGGCAGTGGCGCGGTGGCAGCGGGAGACCCCATTAGCTAAAGTGGTACCTCAGGTTAAGAACGGTTTCAGGTTAAAAACGGACCTCCAGAACGAATTAAGTTCTTAACCCGAGGTACCACTGTAGATGCAATGGGAATTCCCACTGCAGGGACATCAGGAAGGAGAAAGGCAAATTGCTTACTAGGTCACGATAACCAAAATACATTCTGGGCTATGTGAGAAAGCATTGCAGAAATCTCATCTTCTGCTTGCAGGTGACTGGCTGTGTGAAAGGGCAAACATGCCTCCCAGTTAATGTCACTCACGGCTCGCAGAGGTCAGAGCATCAAGCAGTGCATGCTCACCTCTCAAGCACGCCGTGCGACACCTGTCAAAGAGCACTGGCTCTTCTCTACGCCATGCCAAAAGAATATGGGGAGGGTGGAATATTAAGCCTGGCTCACACGTTCAGCTGGGGCAGAAAAAGGGGAGGGTAGCATGGTGGAATAGGGCAAACCTCTGCTCTTCACCATCCAGCTCATGTCAGGTATGAACAGAATTCCTAGCATGAGCTGGCTCCAGTACCAGATACCCTGGGGGGGGGCAGCAAGGCCCACCCCACATGTATTCCTGGCGCACCATTCCAAGCAACACAAGGCAACAGGATAGGGGCACCCTTTAAACTTCCCACAATCCCCTCAACTAGCATCACTCTGGGATATTGTGGACTATCCAAAAGAAGGCTACACACAGCCTCCACTTAAAGCACAAAAAGGGTCAAGGTAAAGGACCCCTGGACGATTAAGTCCAGTCAAAGACAGTGATGGGGTTGTGGCACTCTTCTCACCTTCAGGTCGAGGAAGCTAGTGTTTGTCTACAGACAGCTTTCCGGGTCATGTGGTCAGCATGACTAAACCGCTTCTGGTGCAACGGGACACCGTGAGGGAAACCAGAGTGCACAGAAACGCCATTTACCTTCCCGCCGCAGCGGTAGCTATTTATCTACTTGCACTGGTGTGCTTTCGTACTGCCAGGTTGGCAGGAGCTGGGACAGAGCAACGGGAGCTCATTCCATCGCCGGGATTCGAACCGCCAACCTTCCGATCAGCAAGCCCAAGGGGCTCAGTGGTTTCGACCACAGCACCACCCGCATCTCCACTTACAGCACTACCACTGCAACCAAGTAAGCCCACTGGTAGAGGAAGGGTCTCACCAGAGGGCATGTTGGTTGTTAAACCTGGAATGACTCTGGAAGCTGACCACATCAAGGCCTGGTTGGAATGATCTCTCTCCCTCCAAATAAGGAATGGGGAAATCACATAAGCCGGGCTTCCATGTGATGATAGAACCACAAAGAGAACATGGTTCATGGGGGGGGTGCATCCCCCTCATTCCCAGGAGGAGGAGGATCCAGCCACTGAAGAGCTCCATGCTTGGCCCTGATTTTTTGGAACATTGGGGAGTGCCCCCCCAAAAAAAATATTGGGGAGGGGGGCAAAAGAGTTGGGTCCCCAGCAGCTGGTGCTCCTGATAACAAGTCTATAAAAATAAAAACACACTGAGCTTGGATATCTCTTATTTTCCACTGGGGCGAGCTGCATTTCTAGTAAACCTTAGTTTGTGAAATGATAATAATAATAATAATAATAATAATAATAATAATAATAATAATAATAATTTTATTATTTATACCTCACCCATCTGCCTAGGTTTCCCCAGTCACTCTGGGCGGCTTACAGCACATAAAAAAATTGTCAAACATTAGACATTAAAAGTTTCCTGATACAGGGCTGCCTTCAGATGTCTTCTAAAAGTCAGGTAGTTGTTTATTTCCTTGACATCTGATGGGAGGGCATTCCACAGGGCGGGTGCCACTACCGGGAAGGCCTTCTGCAAAAAAAATACAAAATACAAAATATATATTAAAGAATATATATTCCTATTTGTTGTATCATCCCCAGCCATTTATTGGGCAGAGAGAGGAGAAAATGGTTCTGTTCTCCATTATTGATCTAAACAATAAAATCATGCCAAACAGAAAGAAATTTGTCCTTACTTTTTTGACCTCTAGAGGCTCTCAGTTTATATGCCGGTTTTTCTACTTAGGCTGATTTCCAGACCTTGCTGAAGAGGGAATTTCAGCCGATATAACTTGCAGAAAGCTGTGCCAACGGAAAGTCCCTCTTCTAGACAACTGTTAAAAAGCCCAGTCCTCTTTCGCATTGTATGCCGCCCTGGTATCTACACAGAGGAAAGGTCGGCTGTAACTATTTACAGGAAATAACCACTCTTATACTGAGACGTTTGTGGAATTATTACATGATCAGAAAACTTGGCACCTGTGCATGCAAGGTTTGTTAAAATGGCACGGCCGATCTCATAAACAGAGACATGTCAGGGAGGTCATTTTTCCCAGCAGTGCAGCATAAAGCTTCTGTCTTGCTCTTTTCCTCTTCTCCGCCAGATGTTTCTACAGCTGTGGAGACATAAAAGTAGCAGCACTGGCAACAAAGCTGATGGGTAGCTGATGTAGGGCTGCCACCTTTTAATCTGGCAAGTTATAGACAGTCTAGACATTCATTGCTTCAGTGGATTATTACACCACTATACAATCTTGGACATTGAGTCACGCTGTTTTAATTATCTTAACTATTAAATACAGAGCTGGAAAATGGACAAGTAAAGCATATAGCGGCAAGATTCTCCTTGCCTAGCCAAACATTTTATAATATACAGCAAAACCTCAGTTTTCAAAGTGTGTGTGGCAAATGAAATTGCAACCATGAATTGTGCTGCTGCAAAACAGTTTACCTTTTGCTTTGAGCCACGTTTGGTATCGCTCTTTGCCATCTCCAGAAGTCTCTCTTCGCATCCTTTTGATGCACCGAAAGTTCGGATTCTGCCTTCAAACGCAAAAATGGACGGACTCCCATCCATCCTGTTATCTCCTCCTTATTGTCCACGGAGCTTTCGGTATTCGAATGATGCGTAATATTGATGAAGAGACAGCAACTATAAGCTCTGGAGGGACTTTAGTCTTGAGAACAGATTCAGTGGGGATTTTTCATCGGGCATGTAGGGCTAATCTACAGGGCACCTCAGGGAACCGGGGGGGGGATTAACATGTTCCATCTGATCATCCTCTGGGGGCTCCATCCTGCCTGAGGGTGGGATGGTGGGGAATGGCCATTTATTGCTTACTCTTTAGTCGATAATCACTAAGTCATAAGCATTACCTACTTAGATCTCTGACCCAGAGGTCAGTCCTTGTTATGGTGCTCCTATTAGACATGCTGTGACCATCCTTGCCCCCTGCCTTGGCTCCCTGTCTGCCTCCCTATTTTAAGCAGAAAGCCCCATCAGGATGGAATAGCACACCAGTAATACCTTGAGGTTTCACAGTGTTTACAAAGCGGTTTATTTCGTGGACCTTTAAGGAGGCATAGAGGCAGACAATCGTTTTGTGTGGAGCCAGGTGTTATTTTCCATGCCTGCGTTTAATCATGTTCTTGGGACAAGCTGATTAAGATGAGATCTCCCCCTGTCCCCATCTATATTAGAATTATTTCAGAGGAATTTCTGTTTTTTTAAAGCTGTTTCTAATGTTTTTATTGTTCTATCTCAGGCATAGGCAAACTTGGCCCGTCAGATGTTTTAGGACTACAAGTCCCATCATCCCTAGCTAACAGGACCAGTGGTCAGGGATGATGGGAACTGTAGTCCCAAAACATCTGGAGGGTCGAGTTTGCCCATGCCTTTTCTATCTTTTCTTGTTTGTCACTTTGGGCTCCTTTAGAAGGAAAGGCAAGATATAATATTAAAAGACAACCATACAAACAACAAACTTTGATATAAAATTACCGTATTTTTTGCTCTATAAGACTCACTTTTCCCCTCCTAAAAAGTAAGGGGAAATGTGTGTGCATCTTATGGAGCAAATGCAGGCTGCACAGCTATCCCAGAAGCCAGAACAGCAAGAGGGATTGCTGCTTTCACTGCACAGTGATCCCTCTTGCTGTTCTGGCTTCTGAGAATCATAATATTTTTTTTTCTTGTTTTCCTTCTCCAAAAACTAGGTGCGTCTTGTGGTCTGGTGTGTCTTATAGAGCGAAAAATACGGTAAATAAATAAAATCTGCAACTTCTTACAAAGTGTTTTTGGAGCCCTCTGGCTTTGTATAGGCAGGAATTCAAGGAGTGCTAAGTATCAGCTAAGCAGGTCCAGCCCAAGACATTTGGGAAACTGAGGCAAACCACAAAAGGCCACCTCTCTTCCCTGCCAGTGAAGAAGGGGTGAGTGATGACCTACAGCAGGAACAGGAATCTGTATTGCGATCTGCTGCTCTGTGGATCCTGCTGCCTGAGGCAGTCGCTGCACCTTGCCTCATGGGTGGGCCGGCCCTTCAGCTAAGTAACTTTCTAGCGCAGAACGTCTTGCCCTAAGCCCACAGTCCCCTGCACTGTTTCAATTGCAGATGTTTCACAAAGGCAGGGTATTCCTCCACGTCTGAAGCACTAATTCTTCGGGGGAGAGCTTGTTATTGCTGTTGCCGCCACCACTGGTTTAAAAACAACCAGGCATTTTGATTTGTAGCATGATAGCTTTACCTTTATCTTAGGTAAAGGTAAAGGGACCCCTGACCATTAGGTCCAGTCGTGACCGACTCTGGGGTTGCGGCACTCATCTCGCTTTATTGGCCGAGGGAGCCGGCGTACAGCTTCCGGGTCATGTGGCCAGCATGACTAAGCTGCTTCTGGCGAACCAGAGCAGCGCACGGAAATGCCGTTTACCTTCCCACCAGAGAGGTACCTATTTATCTACTTGGACTTTGATGTGCTTTCGAGCTGCTAGGTTGGCAGGAGCAGGGATCGAGCAACAGGAGCTCACCCTGTCGCGGGGATTCAAACCACCCACCTTCTGATCGGCAAGTCCTAGGCTCTGTGGTTTAACCCACAGTGCCACCCGTGTCGCTCTACCTTTACCTTAGTTTCCATTTAAACAGTACGGTGCTTTCTGTTCGGCGGGTGGTATCCTCTCAAAGAAGGCTCCCCATGGTTCAAAGTGCATTTTTTCCAAGACCTTTACCAATATTGCCATGCTTAAGCCATTTTTTGGGGGGAAAACTTGCTTCTGCCTCAGGAGTGGCGAATCCCTACTTTGGGAGCCTGATCCAACCACCCAAGCATCCCCTCCCCCGTCCTACTCCCTGTTATAAAGGTAAAGGGACTCCTGACCATTAGGTCCAGTCGCGGATGACTCTGGGGTTGCGGCACTCATCTCGCTTTATTGGCCGAGGGAGCCGGCATACAGCTTCCGGGTCATGTGGCCAGCATGACTAAGCCGCTTCTGGCGAACCAGAGCAGTGCACGGAAACGCCGTTTACCTTCCCGCCGGAGTGGTACCTATTTATCTACTTGCACTTTGATGTGTTTTCGAACTGCTAGGTTGGCAGGAAGGAACTGGGACTGAGCAACGGGAGCTCACTCTGTCGCGGGGATTCAAACCGCCAACCTTCTGATTGGCAAGTCCTAGGATCTGTGGTTTAACCCACAGCACCACCTGCGTCCTTACCCACTGTTAAGACCCTGCCAATTTTGGCAATGCTCTGATATGAACTTCCCTCCCTGGCCATCAGGTCAGTCATTTGGTGATCAGAGACGACAATGATACCCTTTCATACCTGACGTGTGTGGATCAACTGAGGAAGGAGCTGCTGGCCTGTATATGACTCTGGTGCACAGTCAAGAGCGAAGGTGGAATTTTTCAGCTGCAATCAGAAGAGTTGAGAACAAAGAGAGAGATCTCTCCAGAGTAACTTTGAGTCAACAAAGCCAAAAGGCACAAAGGGATCAGGAATAACTAATATGGACATAATATTTGATAAAGAGTTAAAGGAACAATTGATGGAAATTAAAACCTCACACAGGAAGAACTTCACTCGCGAATTTGCAAATTACTACAGTGGTACCTCGGGTTACATACGCTTCAGGTTACAGACGCTTCAGGTTACAGACTCCACTAACCCAAAAATAATGCTTCAGGTTAAGAACTTAATAATGCTTCAGGTTATTTTTTTATAAAAAATTTTATTGTTTTTTTACAATTTATATAAACACAAACAATACACAATACAAACAAACAAACACATAAACAAACATGTATAATTTCAAATCCTTTTTTTTCTTAAACCTTACTTCGCCGACTTCCCCGTACCTCCCCTTTCTGCATCCCTATTTCCAAATTTGTTTCAGCAAATCCTCCCCCTTATAATAATGCTTCAGGTTAAGAACTTTGCTTCAGAACAGAAATCGTGCTCCGGCGGCACAGCAGCAGCGGGAGGCCCCATTAGCTAAAGTGGTGCTTCAGGTTAAGAACAGTTTCAGGTTAAGAACAGACCTCCAGAATTAAGAATTAAGTACTTAACCTGAGGTACCACTGTATATGTGTTAATGTGAATTGAAGTTAATCATTGTAGCTGTGGTATAAGGGTTTTTATCAAGAATGGATTTTATTTGGTTTGAGCAATGGTCTAGAGCAGTGTTTTTCAACCTTTTTGGGACAAAGGCACACTTGTTTCATGAAAAAAATCACGAGGCACACCACAATTAGAAAATGTTAAAAAATTTAACTCTGTGCCTATATTGACTATATATAAAGTAATTATCTTGAATAGGAATCAAATAAACACAAAGAAAGTATTTTATAATTACTTTATTATGAAATAGTAAGTAAACAGAAATATGAAAAATTATAAAATACTTTATTCAGTGCGCAACCTGGGCCTGTTTGGCTGAACACAAAGCTGATATTCTGGCTGGAATCGAACGTTGCGGACCGTTCTCTGCTCAGTGGGGATTGATCCGCTGATCCCCGCTGAGCCGGCGGATGACAGCTCCATCTTCGCACTGTGTGCGGAGAGGGAGATGTCAGAGCCCCGCTGCTCTCTATGGGGAATCGGATGAGAGCGGACCGATCCCATCCAATCTGATCCCCGCCCAGGACGGATGGAAAATAGGGTGGACACAGTCCGGCGCCCGCCTAGTGGGCGAAAATTTGACATTTATTTTTTTAAAATCTTTCGAATTTTTCCCACGGCACACCAGGCAACATCTAGTGTGCCGCGGAACAGTGGTTGAAAAACACTGGTCTAGAGGCAGAATGAAAGGGAATAAGACCTTGAAGTACAGCACGTGGGAAGCCACAGAAAATTTATAGTTGGCTATGTAACTGATTTGTATTTGAACTGTTATTGCTATTTGGTGTTAATATAATATGCGCATATTAGATTTTTGGAATTGAAAATTAATAAAAATTATTTACTCCCCCCCCCCAAAGTGAAGGCAGCTCTTTAGCCAAAAAAAGGAAGTAATTCACTCCTAGGACTGTGAGCATGGTAAGGTGCTTTTAAGAGATTGGCAAATCAAATTACAGGAATTGGTGGAGATGGCTCAGTTGACTAGCAAACTCAGAGGAAACTCAAAGCAAAAATTTGCGGAAAAATGTGATGCTAATAGAAGATTATGTTCAAAAATACAATAATAGTTTTGACTCCGTGCTAGCATTTGAGTGACAAAGGAAGTAAAAGGAGGTGGATAACAATTAAGGATTTATTATGTTTTCAGAATGTATTTGAAAAGTTATATAGAAAGGTTTATTGTTTTGTGTGCATTCGATTGTAAGATAAAACATATGCGAAGGGACTTGACAGGAAGTCAAAATTGAAGAAAATATTTTGTAAGATAAAAGGGGGAAAATATTTACTTTCATTATTTTCATTTTTGTGTGTGTGTCTGTACATATGTGTGTTTTCTATGGAATGTTTGGTAGTATGGTTGTAATGTGTTTTGTAACATAAAATCATTCAATAATTTTTTTTTTTTTAAAAAAGAGAGAATTTGGGGTGTTCAGCTCTACCATGACTGAAGCATCCTCTCCATCCGTCAGACACAGAGTCCTGTGCAAATGGCACCATCTGCCGGTCACTGTGTTTTCTCACTCTTAATATGTCAAGGGAACAATCTCTGCAAGAGTTTCATTCCATGGAAGCTCTGTGGTGGCAGGAGAGCACTCCCTCTGTGAACTGCGCCCTTGTGGCAGATGAGCAAAACAAGGTCATAATCCAGGCAGCCGAAAGTTGTGAGTTCAGACTCAGGCAGTTCAGACTTAATAATGCAAAGTTTCAACAGGCTTTGAATTCAGAACTGTTTTATTGGGAATGCACGTAAACAAAAAAGCACAATAAACTTCTGGCAACGGCCAAATTAAATACATAACTTTGAATAAATTAAATACATACCATATTTTATCATGTTTTGGATTTAAACTATTCGTGTGCTTCTAGGGGGGATTTGAAATATAAGGAAACCCCACGCCACTGTTTGAAGGGGTAAACACTGATACCCTGATCTGAAACACATTGCTTGGTAGACAATCTAACTCACTCATTCATGGTCTATGCTTAGATCAGGATTTAAAAGATTTGGATGCCCAGGAAGCTAGATTTAACCATGTTTACTAGGGAATACGGGACGCGGGTGGCGCTGTGGGCTAAAGCCTCAGCGCCTAGGGCTTGCCGATCGAAAGGTCGGCAGTTCGAATCCCCGCGGCGGGGTGCGCTCCCGCTGCTCGGTCCCAGCGCCTGCCCACCTAGCAGTTCGAAAGCACCCCCGGGGGCAAGTAGATAAATAGGTACCGCTTACCAGCGGGAAGGTAAACGGCGTTCCGTGTGCGGCTCTGGCTCGCCAGAGCAGCGTTGTCACGCTGGCCACGTGACCCGGAAGTGTCTTCGGACAGCGCTGGCCCCCGGCCAATAGATGTGAGATGGGCGCACAAACCCCAGAGTCTGTCAAGACTGGCCCGTTTGGGCAGGGGTACCTTTACCTTTACCTTTACTAGGGAATACAGTACATTGTGTCATTGATTTTAAGAGAAACATGCTTAGGGTTACTGCCAGGATCTTACTGGAAGCTACCCATCAACAGGCTACTGAAATTATATACCAATTGTCTGAACATATACCAAATAACTGTTAAATTTTCAGTCTCTACATTTCAGGCACTCAGATTTTGCATATTTTTGTACTTCATATATAACAGGGTATCGTTTCTAGTAGAGAGCTTTGTGCAGGTGCTGTTATAAGGTAGTTTAAAGTATTCCTTAGATGCGACTGATATATTCATTCTGAACGACTGAATATAATGGAATGTTTATAGAGGAAAATAAGATCAGGCAAGCCCAGGACAGGACATGGGCATCACTTTCAGAAATTAGCAGTGCCTTTTAACTGTATTTGATAGTATCGAAACATCCCCCCAACCCCTAATTTAAAATATGTAACTTAACTCTTCAAAGGAAAATTCAGAATTAAGAAGTGACAGAATTTCTGGGGATGGACGTAACCGTCTGCACCCTTTGGGCTGTTGGCCTGATATACAAGAATATAAACTATTTAAACAATATTGAATTGGAACAAATTAAGTAAAATCGAGGTATTCCAAGACTGTGGATATAAGCCACAATAAGGAAAATATGCTTCCATTTGTTTCAACATTTTTTAGCTTTGCTATTTATTAGGAGGATTTTTAGTAAATATAATTAATTTTACTACTTTTTTCTTTAGATAATCTTTTTTTTTGGTCCTGAAATGAAAATGCCCAAGCAATAAATATAATCAATATAATTGAAATTACAGTACTAAATCCCATAGGGATGAAAAATTTCTAACGCCTTGGATTTAATTACACTTTTGCTTTCACCAAGATAGTGAAAACGCTCTGTAAAACATAGCAGCCAAAAAGGAAAAAAATCTACATTGTTATAACTGAATTAAGGTTACGGTAGCTTTGATAAATGTTTCAAAGTCAGCATTTAAGAAATTAAACAGGTGCTACTATCCTAAAATTAATTTCAGTGCTAGCTAGGTAATATATATATATATATATATATATATATATATATATATATATATTGCTGTAAGTCACTTGGAGATCTTCAGGCTACAAGCAACTAATAAGTTTAATAAATATAAATAAATAAATAAATAGAGCACACTTAAAACAAAATAATATCTTCCACACCAGGAGGAAGAGGTGAAACTCATCCACATTTATTTTTCGGCAAATATCTGTGACTATAAGAACTTGAAGTCTGGGTTTCAAAAAACACTTTTAGGATGTGAAACAAAATGTTTCCTTTTCAAAGGTGCAAATCTAAAACCCATCTCCAAGCAGAATTTAAAATCAAAACAGTCGTCTTTTCATATATATATATTTGGACTTTGGCATAGATCAACTATCTTGTATGGCAATAAAATGCAAAATTCTGGGTGAGGATTTCAACATATGCATTTAAAAGTTAAGAAGCGGAATGTGAATTTTTCCACTACTGCATTTGAACTCTAAGCATTATACAAATAATTATTTTATCCCACGAAATGTGGGTAATTATCCACCAGAAAATTTCTCCCTGCTAGACTCATTGAAATGAAAGGGAACTAGCTGTTCAAATATCTTCCACACTGACTATTCAGTGCTCTTCCTCATCTGACACAGCTTTATCAATAGAGATGTCCAGTAGGTGGCGGATGGCTTTGGTGTAGCAGGAAGATTTTTCTCAGGTTACTGTGGTACCTTCTCTTCAGTTCCAGGATGACAGATCTCTCCACCAGAGGCACCATGTTTGATCTTTGTCCATGCTCTGAGAAGCCTGATGGACACTGACACTGCCATATTCTCTTGCAGAAAGCAAATGTTTAGCTCAGGCTGTTCTGATTGATAAAACACAAGAACTTCTGACGCCTGACTTATGGCCATTCTTCATTCTCCTTCTTCACATACTCCAGAGAAGACAGCTTGAAATCCTACAAAAATAACAATGTTTGCAATTTAAAAGAGGTGCATTCAGGAAAAACATTGTACACCGTACAATCCTATGCATATTTACACCTTTCCGTCCCACTGAAAAGCAGTGGCGCTTGCTCCCAAATAAGTGTGGATAAGGATCACAACCACAAATTCTTATTACAAATACATCTGTGGCCAAGGGGCTCGGATCAGGGGAAGAGGCTGAAACAAGAACTTGGATCATCTAGGAGAATGTGTTACAGATAAGTAGCCGTGTTGGTCTGTCATAGTCAAAATAAAAAAATTCCTTCCAGTAGCACCTTAAAGACCAACTAAGTTAGTTCTTGGTATGAGCTTTCGTGTGCATGCACACTTCTTCAGATACACATCTGAAAGCTCATACCAAGAACTAACTTACCAAGAACTAACTTAGTTGGTCTTTAAGGTGCTACTGGAAGGAATTTTTTTATTTTGACTAGGAGAATGTGGTTAGCATCCTTGGATATCATGGGCTGGTTGCTATGATGTCACTGGTGGGAAAATATACTGAGTGAGATGATCTACCTTGGGGTTCCTATCTTAAAGAGAGAGAGAGAGAGAGAGAGAATGCAGACTACATCCGATGTTGGGCAAAGGAGCTGAGCGATAAGAAGATTGCTATATTTCTAAACACACAGAGGGCTGGAGAGGAAGTTCTATTCTATGTTCATTAATATTAATCAATGATTTAGTAGGGATTGCCAATCTGATAAGTGACCTCACTTGTTGAAACTGGAAATGTTAATTTAATATACGTGCAGGAATTGATTGATGGATAGTTGTCTGAAAAGGAATTAAATCAAAAACACAAGTATATTGTAATGTAAGGTTATCTGTAGTGTTTGAAGTTAAACTAGAATTAATTGGGGAATATGATGCAGCACTCAGGAGAACACATCTAGGAAGGTGTGAGAGAAGTCAGATTTGGAAAAATGTTAAATTTGTCTTAATTTAATTTGCTTAAATTAGTGACCAATCTGTAAAAACTTAAAAATCAATAAAAAATATTTAAAAATAATAATAAAAAGGCCCCTGCTCTCAGCTTTATATGTCTTTTCCAAATGAACTTTCTCATGGCTTACCTGAGTGAATTAAATCAGGTGACCAAAAGTAGCTTCAGAATTCACGCTGTAGCAACTGCTGCAAAACACAAATTAAAAATGCATGTATTAATAAATCAGTCTGCCATAAAACAGTGCTATGTCAACAAAATATTACTTTGAATTTTCCACATAAGTTTTGAAACGCAACGTACCTGGCAGGAGAAAATTTCTTCACTGCAAAAGAAGAAGAAGTATTAGTATTTGGACACCAAGGCTGCAATTCCATACACAAGTACCTAGGGAAAATGTTCCACATTCCCAGCAGCTGGCTCCACGTTATTTTGCTAATATTCCACTTTCTTAGCTGTACTAAGATGGACACATTTGACCTGGCCTCTTGCACTCTTTTACACACTAGTTCTATATGTGGAATTTTGTGTCCACTACTTAATAGCCAGACTTTTTGGGTCAGTGAACACATGTGGAATTCTGAAAAAGTGCTGTAAGGCACCAGTCACAGAAACAGAGAGGACGACAATATTATGCAGGCCTGCCCCACCCCCATCAATGGGGAAAACTGGTCCCTACATCTGCCATCACATTGCTTACATCACACTTTTTGCACCTCTCCTCTGTGAAGAAAAGAATGGAGGGTATCCACTCCTGGGAAATTCAGCCAGGTGGGCGGGGTACAAATAATAAATTACTATTACTGGTATCCCATGAAATGTGGGCAAATTTAAGGAAGAGTGTTTAATACTAGGATGCCTAAGTGAGTGCAAACAAGTACTGAGCAGAAAGAGCAACCTGCCTCTTGTGCAGTGTGGATTATTGAGGGGATATTTACTGAGACCTTTCATGGGTGTCATAGGAGAGACCCGCAACCTCTGATTTAGGTAAGTGTTAATGCCTTTAGTTGAGATTCTTGCATGGGGGGGTTTGAACTAGATGACCTTCAGGGTCTTTTCCAACTTTACAGTTTTGTGATTCTATGATACTCCGTATTTCTGCCTCAACCCTTTGAGTGCAACTAGGGTGGAATCTACACACACATAAAAAAACACTGTGAAAGTGCTTTTAAAAAATCGTTTTGAAAACGATACTGAATTTGTCATAGCTTACTGTCGCCATCTGGTGTCACATATTGCACTTTGCTACGCATTTAAAACTGTGCACTTGAGTCCTAGGTGTAGCTTGGTAGCAAACAGATGAGGGAAATATCTCACCTTTCCTCCGAAAACGCTTCATGAGCCAAATAAGGAACGATCCTATTGAAAGCAACGAGGCCGAAGTGACTGTGGCTGCAATTGTCACATTTCTTGAAGATGCTAAAGGAGCTGAAGTTGGAAAAAGGAGTTTGAATGAAATCAGTAGTAAATCGCTATTATTATAATACTTTATAGCTGTCAGAGCTTATAGCACAGGAGGCCTCATATCAGCACTTCTGTTCCTCTGTAATCTCTCCTTGGTTCCTCCATAGCAGCGCTTTGCCTGGGACCATGTTACCAGGATTCCCCCTCGTGGATAACCTCCTGTTTACGACTGGTTCCTTATCTCCCATAATTCATATAAGCGTTTCCCCTATCCAACCATCTTCAGAGAGCTACATCAGAAGAGACACTCCATTAAAAGGTAAAGGTAAAAGGGACCCCTGACCATTAGGTCCAGTCGTGACCGACTCTGGGGTTGCAGTGCTCATCTCACTTTATTGGGCAAGGGAGCCGGCGTACAGCTTCCGGGTCATGTGGCCAGCATGACTAAGCCGCTTCTGGCGAACCAGAGCAGTGCACGGAAACGCTGTTTACCTTCCTGCCGGAGCAGTACCTATTTATCTACTTGCACTTGACGTGCTTTCGAACTGCTAGGTTGGCAGGAGCAGGGACCGAGCAATGGGAGCTCACCCCATCGCGGGGATTTGAACCGCTGACCTTGTGATCGGCAAACCCACAGCGCCACCCGCGTCCCTAGACCCTCCATTATGTGTTTCTAAAAATGCTTCCTTTTCCCACCCTGATTTTCAAGATCACTCAAAGGTCTCTTCTACACCGTTGGCACTACAAGAAAGGATAGCAATGAGATGAGTGGATACCTCCACATGTGGGAAGACTTGACGTCCAGTTTCCTGCAGCCAAGCAATGGAGTCTGTGGGAACCATTCAGCACCCATCCCTCTGCACAGCTGACCTCGCAAATTGTGCCGTAGACAAAATGTCTATCAGGGTCCGAACAAGTCAAGAAGCCGTTCTCAGGGGGTGTCAGTATTTCACACTGTATTGCTGAAATACAATGATGCAGATATTAACCTAAGGACTCAGCTATACAGCTGCAAATAAAACGTTTTAAGTGGGTTTTACAGTTCAATATACAAATGTGTCACTAGATGGTGACAGTGAGCTATGGCAAATTCAATACATTTTCCAAAATGTTTTTATAAAAAGCATTTTCACAGCTTTTTTTATATGTGTGGAGATTCCACTCAAGTTTAGTAAACTGCGAGTTTCTGTGAACATTGATCTATTTTTCATGTAACAGCAAACTAAAGTAGTGTAGTCTAGAAAGAGGATTGCCTGCTCATCTTGCTACTTGTATAAACTAGCCACTTGGCATATAATTAAAGAGCAGACTATCAATATAGCAAAATAAATAATAGGCCTGAGATACAACTCTACTACAGACAGGGGAGAAATTTGGTTTGGTTCTGATTTAAATGCAATCCTACATCATTTGCATTTCCCAAAACAAGACACAAACTGAAACAAAGCTATCCTTCAAAATTTCCCCTCCTCTATATTTTGTGATTCAATTCTCCTATCAAAAAAATACTGATAAAAACATTTATTAGTGAAAATATCTGTGCATTTATTGGCTCTTGCATATACCGTGGTACCTTGGGTTAAGAACTTAATTCGTTCTGGAGGTCTGTTCTTAACCTGAAACTGTTCTTAACCTGAAGCACCACTTTAGCTAATGGGGCCTCCTGCTGCCGCTGCTGCATGATTTCTGTTCTCATCCTGAAGCAAAGTTCTTAACCCGAGGTAATATTTCTGGGTTAGCGGAGTCTGTAACCTGAAGCGTATGTAACCCGAGGTACCACTGTATTAGTTCTTGTATATATTGTGCAAAATTGTACACAAAAATGTGTACGTTAGGAGATATGCATACTACAATGCTGATGAATTTTCCTGAGGACTTTTTATTTCAAAGTATCTGCAAACTGATTTGGAAATGTGCTGAGATGGGCTTAAGTCTCACCTTCACAAACAGGAATTGGGTCTGACCAGTGTCCCTTGGACGTACATTGAATTTTGGATGATCCTCTCAAGGTGTAGCCCTCCTCACAACTAAATTCGCAGACTGAATTGTAGCTTGGATCTGTGTCCAGGTGGGAGCACTTCACAAAGCCCCTTTCGGGCTGATGGACCACCTCGCATTTCACTGCTGTAAGAGACAGTTGAAACTTAGGGTTAGTTTGCATGTCACTGGGACACCGGAAATAAGAAAAAAATAATCCTGTAATGCAGACAAAGGCAACGGCCCAAATGAGATAGTACCTTCACACTCTGGTTTTTGTCCATCCCATTCTCCATAGGCACCGCACTGGAGCTCACTTGACCCTCTCAGAACAAACCCTTCTAAACAGGCAAACTTGCAGGTTGAATTCCAGGAAAAATTCCCAGAAGCGTGAGAGCAGTTCAAGAAGCCATGAGCTGGAGGTTTCAGTTCACTACACTCCACAGCTGTTAAATGACATATTCATCTGCATTAGTTCTGTCTTGGGGGTAACAAGAAAAAATATACCTGGCGACAAGATGGGCTTAGGCTTTTGTGGATGGGAAAGGGAGCTGCAGGTGAATGGACTGGGAGGCTTGAAGGTTTCAAAGTGTTAGACTCTACTGTTAGAGGCAAGATGCTAGAGAGAAGCAAGATTCCCTCACTCTGAAATTCAGTTGGGGGGGGGGAGCTCATAATTGTAAGGTTACATTAATGAAGGGTCAGTCGTCACTACTATGGGCAGGGTGTGTGAAGGGCCTGCATGCTATGGGAAAACATACAGTCGTACCTCGGGTTACATACGCTTCAGGTTACACACTCCGCTAACCCAGAAATAGTGCTTCAGGTTAAGAACTTTGCTTCAGGATAAGAACAGAAATCGGGCTCCGGCGGCGCGGCAGCAGCAGGAGGCCCCATTAGCTAAAGTGGTGCTTCAGGTTAAGAACAGTTTCAGGTTAAGAACGGACCTCCGGAACGAATTAAGTACTTAACCTGAGGTACCACTGTATTCCCATGTTTCTTTGGGCTGAACTACACCTTAACACTTCCATGCTTGAATATATCTTGCCACATGAAAGGCAATACCTGTTTTTATAATAGTTGGAGCTAAAATGTAGCAGTAGAAAGTCTCGATAAGCCTTTAGATGTGTAAGTGGGACTTCTGACCTGGGACAAATAGCAGCTTTGGGGAGGAAGGCTCCTTTACCCATTGACAAAATGGTAAAAAAGCCTCACCTTGTGGTTCTGATCTGGATTGCCCCTCCCATGACTGCTATTTGAAAGAAGCGTAAAGGAACAGTGGTTCACCATGCTTTCTTTCTTTTTCTGATTTGGTTTTTGAAAACACCAGGGGCCAGAATCAGTTAGTAGGAACAGAAGCAGGCCGGCCGGCCAGCCTGTTTCCAGCTCTTTCAAAACAACTGCCGTATTTTTTGCTCTATAAGACCCACTTTTCCCCTCCTAAAAAATAAGGGGAAATGTGTGTGCGTCTTATGGAGCGAATGCAGGCTGCACAGCTATCCCAGAAGCCAGAACAGCACAAGGGATCGCTGCTTTCGCTGCGCAGCGATCCCTCTTGTTGTTCTGGCTTCTGAGATTCAGAATATTTTTTCTTGTTTTCCTCCTCCAAAAACTAGGCGCGTCTTATGGTCTGGTGCGTCTTATAGAGCAAAAAATACGGTATTTTCAGAGATGTGTTGAAAGCTTTCATTACAAACCATTTTAACAGATTAACAAGTTAGAGAGATGAGTGGGATTCAGCTCAATTTAAACCAATGGAATAAAAATCATAATTGCAGATTTTCCAGAACATTTTCTTTCCCATGGATAGGAAATCTTACCTTCACATGCAGGGATTGGCTGTGACCAGCGTCCCTCAGATGAACACTGAATTTGAGGCGATCCTCTTAAGGTGTAGCCCTGCTCACACACGAAATCACAGGTTGAGTTGTAGGTAAGTTCTGTGTCCACACGGGAGCAACTCACAGAGCCATTTTCAGGCGAAGGTACCGCTTCACATTTCACCGCTGAAACAGACACAGATCGTGACCTTGGTTAACAGGAGAGTGCCGGGGGGCAGGGTGTGTGCACAGAGAAATATAATGAGCTCTGTGAAGGTAAGCAAGGCAATGGAACAAAACTAGTACCTTCACAGGCCGGCTGTTGTCCGTCCCACTCCCCAGATGCCTGACACTGCAGCCTGCTGGAGCCACTCAAGGCGAAGCCATCTTTACAGCCAAACTCACATGATGAATTCCAGGCAAAATTCCCAGAGGGGTGGGAGCAGTTGAGGAACCCGTGAGCAGGTGTCTGGAGCGCATGGCATTCCGCAACTAGAAATGCAATCAAAATGCTTTAGGTTTGTCTTTGTTCTCCAATCCATAAGATACACAGTACCTGAAGCCGAACATGGATTCCTCACCTAACTACCAAAGACGTGACAATTTTTTCCAGTTTGATGACTATTACAAATTTAAAAGTGGGACCTGAAACAAATTGTTGCCGTGTGGAGTGCTCCTCTTCAGGGTTCCAGCTGGCCAAGCACTTTTCTAGGTTGCTCCATTACAAAAACACACCCACCCACCCAGTTTTCAGATACTCCATTCCATCTTCACTGCTTGCATTTCTTCCCTTCCTACACCAAGTCATTGTTCTGTGGCTTTTGAACATACTCTGGGCCGGTTTTGGGGAAGTGTATTCCCTTAATTTTTTAAAATGTGGGTTGTTTTCTTTTGTTTGTACTGCTGCAAACCTTAGGGCTCTCCCAAGCCTGCCTGATCCCTCCCATCTTAAGTATGGGTGGTGCCATTTTGGCCTTCTCAGGGAACACCCCCCAGAGAAAGAGAACTTGGGATTTGAAGGTGGTTCGGGCTATCCTATTGGGTTGTACAGTTATACCTTGGAAGTCAAACATAATCTGTTCCAGAAGTCCATTCGACTTCCAAAATGTTCAGAAACCAAGCACAGCTTCTGATTGGCTGCAGGAATCTCCTTCAGCCAATCAGAAGCTGTGGAAGCCTCGTCGGACATTCGGGTTCCAAAGAATGTTCGAAAACTGGAACACTCACTTCCGGGTTTTGTGGGCCAAAACGTCTGAGTACCAAGGCGTTTGGGATCCAAGGTATGACTGTATTGTCACAACTCCCACAGAATCTAGCACAAAACAATGTCCTTTGCCAACTTAGCAAAGATTTTGTTGCTCCATGGCTAATGAAGACTCACTTATCTCTTCTATGGTTAAGCTAAGAGGTTCTGCATTAGTTTTCATTCATTTAGGACTCGCTCAGTTCACTGACCTTTACACAAAGGGGTGGGTGCAGACCAGTTTCCAGAATCGGTGCACAATACAGGTTCCATTCCAGTGGATTTGTAGCCTTCGGTGCATTGAACATGACAAGACGAGTTGTAGCTAAAATCCTTCACTGGGTGGCTGCATTCTAAGGTACCATGATCTGGTTTTTTCAGTGTGTCACAGGTAATTACTACAGAGAAGGACACAACAAGCAAGGAGTTAGGCAAGGCCGTTGTTTCAAGCAACATGCATTAAAGCTACAGGGTTAGAGATGAATTGTCCAGTTTGAAAAAGAACTATACGATTAATCCTACCATGTTCACAATTGCGCCCGTAGAATCCTGTATCACACTGGCAGGTGTAATTATTAATAGTCTCCACACATTTGCCATGGCCGCTGCAGGAATGCAGATTACAGGAGGCTGCAAGACAATTAACAGGCTATAAATCACCCCATCATATGTAACATGCTTTAAATGAACTATTACAACAAGTGAGTGGAACAGTCTCTTGGCCCTGAAGACATTGATGCATTAAACCACTTTGAGTTTAATATCGCATCATATGTAGGCCACATCCTCAGGCTTCACATCCTCTTTCTTGGCCTCATGCCCTTTGGGTGATGCCCATCTTTTTCTGCTCTGTGGGTCCAAGGGGGAACATGTTCCACAAGGCAGCAAAGAACAGAGAAATCCACAATTTGGAGTTATTGGAGGGTTCTCCATTCTCTTCCTTTTATGCAAAAGTTTTATTTTCACCAGTCTTTGATATGGTTTCACTATAGAGCACTGCACCACTGCATATCACTTGGCTATCACAAGGTGTCATCGGCACAGTTGTCCTGTGCTTATTTTCCCAGCTTAGGCCACTTCCACACTGTTGCTGTTTTGCAAATGGGATTCAATCACACACCGGCAAAATCAGATGGCTATATCCAAAATTGAGGTGGATGTATATGCTCTTGTGCAGCAAACCTGTTCCCACCACCCGATAAAAATAAACATCATACTTTTTGTGATAAGGGGATTAACAGCTGTGTGGGATTAACAGCTGTTAAGATTAAGGTTACCAGATTTTTTTCAATGAATCCGGGGACACTTTTCAACTTCAATGGATTTTGTATGGGGACTGATTTGAAAATCCAGGGACTGTCCCCGGGAAACGGGGAAATCTGGTAACCTTAGTTAAGACCTCCTTTTGAACAAATCAGAACAAGGAACAGCTGACTTTGCACAACCCCCTTACAAACTTTGTGCAAATGAGTAAAATGGACAGCTTAACTAACTGGCCCCCTTGAAGTGACCTCAGGCTTACAGACACCAGCGACAGTTTGAGCAAGAAACATACTACTATTTTTTATTACTTTATCAGTTTATTAGTTTATTGATAAACAAACTGAAATACTCTACTGACGATCAAAATGCGTTTACTGACATTCTGTCCCTAACCCATATTACATTTACACCCCATAGACAAGTAGTATTATTATAGTGCTGATATTGAAGAGTGAATAGACTGAATAGAGAACAGTGAAACTGTGGTGCAAGCCTGCAACTATTTAGGGTTCATCCCTCTTTATCATTGAATCAGAGCAAATATCAGCTGGGTTTCCCAGGGAATGACGTTTACTCCAATTCAGCGGTAAAGTGGGTTTTCCTGGGGAAAGCAGTGATGCAAACGGAAAACCTCTTGGACCTGTGCCTAGAAAGAACAGGACAAGCAGGAAACCACTCAGACCCATGCAATAAGGGCACGGAACAAATGAAGTAAATTTTAAAAAGTGTGGACGATCCCTGAACATTCAGCAGTCTGCATGCCACACAATACAAGAAGATGCTCTCTTGCACAGAAGCCAGTAGGATCTGCCAAACAAGTTTCTAGCTGTTTTAGAGGCAAATATATTAGTCAGAAGGATCCCATCTCATACCTGTATAGCACAAAGCCCTTTTCTTATTGCTGCAACGTTCATCATTCCACTTTCCTGCATCTTGTATTCGGTTGATGTAGATTTCCACGCAGTCCTGGTTTTTCCCTTTGTTGTTTGGTTCACCTTTTGCCCAGTTTTTAGCTTCTTCAGTCAATGCCTTGTTCGTTCCCACCCACCTCCACACATTGCCAATTTTTCTGATCCCAATCCAGTAGTACGATCCATTATAAGGGATCTCTTTGTTTAAGTACTCGTTTTCCTCCTTATTTTGAATCGCAACCAGGTGGGTAAAGTGGGTTTTACACCATTTCTCAGCTTCTGTATAATTCATGGTTTCAAGTGAATAATGATATGTCCAGCAGGTGCTTTCCTTAAGCAACAAAAGTCCTGGAAAAAAATACACATCATCAAGTTGCTATGTATGTCTATTTATTTAGAAAATGTTGCTCAAAGACCTCTCCAAGCCTTGAGGGTTCAGAAACAAGGTTTATGCTGGAGTAAGAAGACAAAATAGACAGATGGCCAAATCAAGGGGTAAACGGTGGAAGGAGCAGCATCCTGGCTCTAAAAGTGGTGAACAACCATGTCATTCCCAGTGATGGACCTGAGACGCAGAAATAGAAGCTTGAGGCCCTTTGGGAGTAAAGAGCTATGAAGATGGATGGTGGAGGAAAGCAAATGAGATTGGAGACTGGCCTATAAGTGCCAAGAAAACCAGTGAGCAGTCAAGGAGGAAAGGTCTCCTGAACTCTCTAGGCCAGATGGAAGACAAAGAGAAGAAATAACATGACTTTGGACAACTGGTCAGAGAAGTCAAGAAGGAGAGGCTACACTCTGTACAGTATTCATTTTTTAATCAAAATATGACTTCTGTCTATTTCTGACTTTTCAGTATACTTTTTTAAAATGTCTGCAGAATAAAGCTGCCGCTTACAGAGGAAAGAAAAACCAAACAAGGAATGTCGATTTCTGAATTCCCCCCCCCAGGATAATAATTTTTATTAATTTTCATGTATAAAAATCCAATAAAAGTCACATTAATACAATACCAAATTACAATACAATTAAAAGAGCCAATTATTCAGTACCAAATTAAACTATTTTGTTTGACTTCCCGTGCTCTAGTTTCCTGAATTATTCTAGAGCAGGACTGGGGAAAAGGTAAATGGAAATAGCTCTCTGGTTCATTAAATTGGCAAGCTTTCTAACACAAGCAACAGCAAAATGACTTTTCCCATCTAAGCCCCGTTCCGCACCCTATGCGTGTGGGATGCCTTTGCTTAGCGGTGCTGTGGCCCGTAGACTGAAGCAAAATACTGGGCAAGGGTTAGAGCCTTCACTGAGCAATTTTGGGTCACTGGTTGACAGGGCCAGAAAGGAATTTTTCTCTGTAATCTGATTGGCACTTGGTTGGGTTTTTTTCACCTTTCCTTCAGTGAAATTGTGGCCTTCGTTAGGCAAAAGAACGTTGTTTATATGAAGGTGGAAATGGCACTGGGCAGGATCAACATAGTAGGGGGTAGGGCTAAGGGGAGGATTGACCATGGCAAACCCAAGCTTGGGTTGGATTTCTGCCTGGTTGGAATCTGCAGCCTGGTCACCCATTGAGACCTTGCTTGCTTGGCTTACACCACAACAAGGTTCAACACAGGCTGACTCCCACAGGACAGGTTTGGAGCGGTCCAAACCTGGCAGATCCATCCCAACAACATGGTGGAAGGATGAACTGATCCTGGGACCCAATGCCATGCCAACCCTTGCCCTGGCTGCTGCTGTCAATAAAGATGGCCTGATTTCAACCCATCACCATTGTACGGTCTGGTTATTTTGCTGCTCTCATGGGCCACATAATGCGCCTGCCTGGGCAAATAAGGCAGCCAAATAAGAGTGAGCTGAATAATTCACCCAACAATTGTAGGCTGCAAACAATTCCGTTTGGGGCTCTATTAAAAACCAAAGGAGTTCCCAGAAAGCTGAACTGCACCCGTCCCTTTTCTAGAGGATTTCCCATTCTGAAAGACATTACTTACCATAGGTGAGAGCAGATAGGAACCAAAGGGCGTTCATTATGGCAGGAACTGACTATAAAGCTTTTTTTCTCCCTCCCTTGAGTTGACTTTGCAGAATTATTACTGGATAAAGAAAAAAAGGAAGCGCAGCACATTTATGGTAAGGAATGGGTTTTAAAGCAGAGGAAAAATATATTGAGGTTGAACACTGGTACATGGTTTTAGGCTGTGAGGTTTGATGTACTTTTCTGAGACTACAATCCTATGTATCCATAATTACTTGATAGTTATTGAATTAAGGGCTCGCCCACACTTCAACACAGAAAACACAGGCTTGAGTGGTTTTCCTCTTGCCCCTCTCCTTTCCCAGGGAAAAACCTGATTTTCAGCTTTAAATTGAATAGATGAAAATCCCGAGAGCAGCAGGACAAGAGGAAATCTGGCTAAGCCCGGAGGAGATGGGCATAGGAGGATTACACCACAAATAACATAATGAATGTACCTAACAATGAAGGTGAACACTTGACAGTTAATCTCTTCTTAGCAGTTAGGACAGTAAATGCTCAATACTGGAAAATGGGCAATCACAACTATTACAGAATGGGTATTGGAAACAGGCACGCATGAACACAGTAACAGGTTCTTAGAAATAAAAAATAAAAAATAAAAAAATTGTCCAGTAGCACTTTATAGACCAACTAGGTTTGTTCTTGTATAAGCTTTTGTGTGCATGCTTATACCAGAACAAACTGAGTTGGTCTATAAGGTGCTACTGGATAATTTTTTATTTTTATTTCAACTGCATCAGACCAACACGGCTACCTACCTGAATGTAGGTTATTAGAAGAAATGGACAAATCACACACATGGAATTCTTTTCCAAGTGGTATTGTTTCATTATGGGCAAGAATCATCATTTTGAGTTCGGCACCTTATGCATTTTTGCATTTCAGCAATGGTACAATACATACATGGCTTACTATCTGTTTATTAATATGCAATAAAAATACATAAACATGCACGCAGAGTCTTGCTTACTTACCAACAATAGCTGCAGAATCCTGATTCTCAGAAGTATGCTGGTGTAGCTGCCTAGCCTGTGTCCTTGGTGAGGTCAGTATTCTAGGTTTTGGTCAAGGACCCGTCTTACAGCTTTCGCTTGCTGATACTTAACTGTGAGCCATGAGCCCTGTGTCTTTTATATTGTGTCCAGCAAAATGTTACTGAGGAGGCGGGGAGTGAGAATTTCCCTAGGTAGGAAAAAAAATGATTTGCCCGGAATATCCGTGTTTCTAAATTAGTCAGACAGCCTCCCTGCCTCTTCCTTCTCAAAACACTGGTGAGCATCTGTGCTATTTTTTAAATTCCTGGACACAGAAATCAGTCCTAACAGTAAAAAAAAAAAAGGCATTCAAGTTTCTTTGCTGCTGTAGCTGCAAATGGAATTGTGTTTGTTTCATAAGCAAGTTCTGTATTCTAACCTAGGGAAATTCACATGGTGGAATCAAAATCTGCTATTTCAGTGAATCAAATTTACAAATTGTTCTTTGTGTTATTTTCTTCCAAATCCAAATTTTCAAACTTTTTTTATAAATAGGTTTCAGAGGGGAAAGGGTTTATGTAGGTTGCTCAGGTTTGGGCCGAGTTGTTGTTGTTGTTATTATTATTATTATTATTATTACATTTGTATACCACTTACATGAATGGGACGCAGGTGGCACTGTGGATTAAACCACAGAGCCTAGGACTTGCTGATCAGAAGGTTGGCGGTTCAAATCCCCGCGATGGGGTGAGCTCCCATTGCTCCTGCCAACCTAGCAGTTCAAAAGCACGTCAAAGTGCAAGTAGATAAATAGGTACCACTCCGGCAGGAAGGTAAACGGCATTTCTGTGCACTGCTCTGGTTCGCCAGAAACGGCTTAGTTATGCTGGCCACATGACCCGGAAGCTGTACGCCGGCTCCCTCGGCCAATAAAGCGAGATGAGCGCTGCAACCCCAGAGTCAGTTGCGACTGGACCTAATGGTCAGGGGTCCCTTTACCTTTTACCACTTACATGCCCAAATGGCTTCTAAGCAGTTTACAATTATAAAATTGTAAGAAAGGAAAATGTAAATCAACACATGATTACAGTTGGATGGTCTAATTCCAGCCTCGGAAAGTGGCACAGGGAGGGAGGGCTCACTCGCACGCCCAATACAGCTGCTGCAACCCTCTCCACTGCTTCCGCCCCGGGGTCAAGTGGAGCCGGCTGGCAACATTGGGCCATTGCGTGAGAAAACTGCCTCGGCAGCTCCCTTGCGTGCTTTAGCCAGACCCCAAAGGCCCGCAGTTCCGGCCTCGACGAGGGAGCCTGTCATGGGGGCCCCTGGTTGCGAGCCCCCTGAAAAAAATGTGCCCGGGGCCACAGCCCTGCCGGACTCCACTCCCCCTCTGCGATTATCTACATAGATAAGGCAATGTCTGATAACCCAGGACTTCAGCAACTGCCAATGTTTTTACATGTTCAGAAGCGAGCCCCCTGCCGCTCCTTTCCTGGCCATGGAGAAAATCCCTTAATCTGGATTTTTAGATATATTTTTTGGCAGTTACAAAAAGAAAAGCATACAGCAATAAATCGATTTTAGAAAGGGGCAGGATTACACAGACGCACAAAGCATTTTTTTTAAAAAAAAAACCGAGACACCTTGTGGTCTGCTCCACTCCCCATTTTTCCCGCCCAGGGGAGCCCTGCCTTCTCCCTGCCCCTCGGCCGTGGGCCTCGGCAGTGGCAGCCTCTCCTCCTCCTTGCCTGCCCCCCAGCAGCCGCTACGAGCCGCCCAACAGAGGAGGCCAGCGGATGCAGCCATGGAGAGGCAACGGGATGCTGCCTCACAGTGGCGTCACTCAGGACAATCACCTCCTCCCCGAGTTCGGTGGCGGCAGCGCTGCTGGAGGAAATAGGGACATTCTGGGATCAAATCAGAAGCCAGGATGGCTTTTTGTAATTCCAGGACTGTCCCTTGAAAGTTGGGGCACATGGAGGGTACGCAAGTGCCAAGCGGGCCTTGGCCAGAAAGGACGGAGGCGATTTTGAAATACATTTCTGTGCCAGAAGTAGACCCAGCGTATAAAGAGCTTCTACGCTCTCCACCTTGCTTGGACTTAACTTGCACAATTTCAACCGTGTGCAGTTAAAAACGTGCAAGTTAACTGCATGTAAGATACCATCGTGCTATGTACATGTCTGCATACGCTGTTTAGGTTGACCCTGAAAAGGGGCCCTATATACACTGAATGCAGGCATCGGTGTGCAAACTTGAAATAATAATAATAATAATAATAATAATAATAATAATAATAATAATAATATTTATACCCTGCCCACTCTGGGCGGCTTCCAACAAAATACTAAAATACAATCGTCTATTAAATATTAAGAGCTTCCCTAAACAGGACTGCCTTCAGATGTCTTCTAAAAGTTAGGTAGTTGTTTCTCTCTTTGACATCTGGTGGGAGGGAGTTCCACAGGGCGGGTGCCACTACCGAGAAGGCCCTCTGTCTGGTTCCCTGCAAGCTGGCTTCTCACAGTGAGGGAACTGCCAGAAGGCCCTTGGAGCTGGACCTCAGTGTCTGGGCTAAACGATGGGGGTGGAGATGCTCCTTCAGCTATACTGGGCTGAGGCTTTTTAGGGCTTGAAAGGTCAGCACCAACACTTTGAATTGTGCTCAGAAACGTACTGGGAGCCAATGTAGGTCTTTCAAGACTGGTGTTATGTGGTCTTGGCGGCCACTCCCAGTCACCAGTCTAGCTGCCGCATTCTGGATTAGTTGTAGTTTCCAGGTCACCTTCAAAGGTATCCCCACATAGAGCGCATTGCAGTAGTCCAAGCGAGAGACAACTAGAGCATGCACCACTCTGGCGAGGCAGTCTGTGGGGCAGGTAGGGTCTCAGCCTGCGTACCAGATAGAGCTGTGTTCTGCGTACACAGAATTGACCTGCACCTCCATGGACAGCTGTGAGTACAAAATGACTCCCAGGCTGCACACCTGTATTAAAGGGGCCCAGGTAAACCCCACCCCGCACAATCAATCACAAGACATGGCACACATACACACACACCATTTGAATGACAATGTCCATCAACTTTGGAGGGGCCCAGCCCCCTCAAATATTTTATTGGTGGGGGGGCCAAAGGGACTTTGTTTTTTTTATATATAAAATTTTTATTGGTTTTCCACAATTTATATAAACACAAACAATACAAACAGACAAACACATAAACAAACATGTATAATTTCAAATCCTTATTTCTTAAACCTTACTTCACCAACTTCCCCATACCTCCCCTTTCTGCATCCCAATTTCCAAATGGGCCAAAGGGACTTTGGCCCCTAGGAGCTTGTTTCTGTGGTAGGCATCATTTCTATAGAAATACCAATATAAGTTTCCCTTTGTAGTTTGCAATTGGAAACCATGTAGCATAATAATCTTTGACATCTTTAATGATGCAACCCTTTTCAATCATACCCCCCCAAGTCTGAAAATTCATTTGTGATTTGAAATGTGTGCTTTATTATGATTTGATATTTTCCCCTTAGTGGATTTTATGAGCTTCCTACTAGGCATCACTAACACTGAAACCTACTTCTATTGACTGAAGTTTTTTAAATGCCATGTTGGAACTTTACTGGAATAATACATCATTAGCAAAGTTCCAGAAAGGAAGGAAACTCCACCAGGTTGTAAGCTTCTTGGTTATGAAATACCTTTCCTGTCCAGTGTCCAAACAAGACTTTACATCTGATGATAATCAGGAAAAAGGTCACTGTAAAACTTCCACCAAGTTGCTTGTTTTGGCTGCTTACCCAGCTTCACTGGAAAGTGGGTAATTAAGATTATTAGCAATAATCTTATTGTTCAGATTTGATCCTTTCCATTAAACCCTTTTTCTCCCCTATGATATTTTCCTTCTCTCTTTCATTCCTTTTTCTTTTTGTGTTGTGTATCTTAGATTGTAAGCAGGGACTTTCTACTGATATTTCTTTGAAAGTCGCTCTCAGTCTTTGGTAGGGGCATGTTGAGGGAGGAGTGTTAGAGGAGCATTGCTGTGTGATTGTTTTAAAATATAGTAATTATATTTCTACCAAAAAAAAGCATTTGCAGAAATCGTTTTATATAGTATTAGCAGGGGCGGACTTGGGTAATATGGTGCTGTGAGTGAGGACAAAATTTTGCACACATGCATACTAACATAAAACATAACATAACAATATAAGCCCTACATGTGAGTTCTTTTGGAGAGAAGGGAGTAGAGTTGTCATAGGTCCAGGAAAACCCAGAGATGTTCTCCTTTGGGAGCCAACATGCCCATCTGGGATGGTAGCGGCTCGTGATGCCCTCTTTTGTGATCTTCAAGATATGGCAACCCTAGAAGGGAGACCATCAAGGGGCAGGTTTGGCAGGGGGAGTATGCACAGACCAAAGGATCTACTAGGACTTTATTTATACCATTTTTTCCTAAAATGACTGTTGAAGTCATTTTGGTAGGGAGAAAAACCTACTTTTCTGAAAAGTATGTCATTCTTTCTTATGATTTAGGTATGGGCTCAAATATATATCCTGAAGACCCAGAAACAAAACTTTTCCTGATCTGAACAAAGCACAGAAACATGGAGAAATAAACTAGAAATGTTTACCATTTCAAGGTAGAAATGATTAGCAATGGAAAAGTGGGAAGGGGTGGCAGCAGCCAACATAAGATGTTTCCTGTTTTGTGGTGCTTGTATGAGAGAGTGTTGCTTTAATCTTTTGGTATTAAGTTAAATGACTCCTTTGTGTGTAGAAAAGAAGAATTGAAATCTATGTTTGGCACGACACTTCTACTAGGAAAAAGTCCTTTGGGTATGGAAATAAGATGCTGAAACATCTTTTTGTTCTTGCCCGGGTTTTACGTTTAGTGGAAAGTGAGGAAGCCCTGGATCCTGCCAGCCCCAAGAGGCTGGGAAATTTTGTTTCTTTGACTCAAGTCTCCAATCTGTCTGGCACTCTCTATTGTCAGAACTTGGAATTTTGTGCTTGAATCATACAGGCTGCCTCATTCAGTTCGAGGTAAAGAACAATGTTTTTGATATGGCTGGAGACACACTGATTTGAAAGAAGTGTCACTTCCTGTGCTGTATCTACACACTTTCTTCTTGTCTCTCTGTTGTCTCTACTCAAATACAGTAGGTTTGAAACAATACAAAATGTGTTTACATGAGGCAAGTGGAAGAAATGTGTTCACACATCACGAGCAGCTAGCTCTCTTTGATACGTTTTGTTTAAATATGGATGCAAGAGAACTCTAAACTTAGGCCAACGAGACAGAATTTTACTTTTCAACAGAAACAACAATTACAATCATAAAGCTGTCATTCTGTCCCTTCCTAAATGGGAGTAAGCAAGCCAAATTGAACTTGATGCAACTTTGAGCAGACCTGTATAGGACTGGACTGCAGGTGTTGTAAAATCAAATCATAAATGGTATTTTGATGCAGGGTGGCATCAAAGCACATCTTACCACAGATTTTTTCACATGCTCAGTACCAATAAGTACTGAATATCTGAATGGAACTGTAGAGGAAGGAATAAATGAGAGTGTCAAATATAGAGGAAGGGAATCCAGGGCTCAGGACAAACATATCTGGACTCATCACCAATTGCAAACAGCATACTGTTACTTCCAAAGGGTGGTCCAAAAGTTGCACACTGTACAGTTTTTTTAAATTGTGCAACAGCATTTCATACTTCTACCCTACAGTACACAACTGCACTATAAAAAGTGGGCCATCACTCTGCAGAAATAAATCTCAACAAAGACAAAAACGGCACCAGTGGAGATCTTTTGCTACCAGGGCTATAAACCTGCACTGCTGCAGACAATGGTGTAATGCTGCACTTCCTTACAAAGTTTACATTCACATGTCTAAAATGTGTTTAATGACATTTCAAGATAAACTCAAGGCCACAAATCCATTGTTTGAATCCCAGTTCTTCAAAGTTATTGGTAAGTGTTGCAAAGGGTCCAGTAAACACTTGAAAGGGTATTTAGTTGTGCTTCGTTTATGACTGTAAATGCTAAGCCAGCAGTCTTACTCTGCTTCTGTGGCAGATTCCAGTAAAGGCATCATTTTTAAGGTTTAAATTGTACGTCAGATTTATACAAATATATATATTTAGCACTAATGTGGTAATGTTTTGGTCAGACTGGATCAAACTACGACTTGGCCCCCAGGCACTGATTTTTCAAAGGTTGTCCATTGTGGAGAAGAGCTTGAAAATAATAATACCTGATTATCATTTTTTAACTGTTGTCAATGGGCTATTTGAAATATATGGAAGTGCTCTAAATATTGAAGTTCTGCTCACATATGATGGAATTCCTCCCTTTTGATGTGTCTTGTCTACCAGGTGTAAAGAGGAATTTCCCCCCATGGCTCATCTGAGCTGCCCAGTTTCCCCCCAGGTTGAAGTAGGCCACCTCTGATGTATTTATGGGAAGTGCTGAGAAAGTGCTAATATCTCGTTTCCACACAACCCCATACCAATTTACTTCCAAGGATACTGTTGAGGCCTATGGCTACATCTGACTGATGGATTCTCTTCTGCCTCTCAACCCCTCCTCCTTTGACCTTACAAGATAAAAGATGGGCCTTTCCCTATGTATTATTTTTTTTTAATCATCCTTTTTATCAGCTTTGTCATTGGGTGATGCATGCATTTTGCACATAAGATTTTGAATCTCTCTTGCAAGAGTGTCTAGTACAGATTATCTAGGTAAGTAAACTATCGGATTTATTTTTCATTTATACCCACCTTTCTCTCGCATCCCTTTTTCTTAACAATAATAACACCTATTAATTGGAATCTGGATTTTGAGTGTATAAAACCAAATACATTTAATGAAATTCTTATATTAATTTTCTTAAAGTTAGTTCTAGGGTATTGTGTAGCCCATATACATAGTTGGAGGTTTTGAGTCCCTCCAACCAACGGTGTGGCTCCAAGAGGGCCCTGGCGCCAGAAATGTTTGTTTTGGGAGTATAAGCCTGTCCTCTCGGCCCCAGATTCTAAGGAATGTGTTTTATTATTATTAATTAAATTTCTATACCGCCCTGCATCTGAAGATCACAGTGTGGTTTACAATATAAAAAGTCCTTATTGTACTCCTTGTCCTTTCGCTGCAGCCTCTGCTGTTGTAACCCCTAGGATGAAAGGGCTCACATTTAAAATTTCCCATGGTCTATAGTTTATTTAGTGGCCCCTGCCTCTTGCCCAAGCCAATAGGAATATGAGGATAAGCACCCCACATTATGCTCATGTGTTTGCGATGTACCTTTTTCAAACTAACAAACCAGTGTGACTGCCCCCCTCCCTTGACGAATAGGGGGGGGCATTTTTATTTTGTTTGTGCGCGATCTGAAAACTGCAGGTAGGTGCAGAAGGCTGTGGAACAATTATTGGCAGACATGAGACCCCCTTCAGTATGTAACACCGCTACTCAGACTCCCACTGGTTGCCAGTTTGCTACTGGGCTAAGTTCAAGGTGCTGCTATTATTAGCATACAAAGCCCTTAACGACTTCAGTGCACCCATCTCCCGCATATGTGCAAAACAGGAGAAGTTCAGAATCCTATATGACTGACTTTCCCCCATGCCAGCTCTTCCCACCCCAAGACAAAACATAAAAGTACCGGTAGCTAGTTTTGAACATACTTATTTCTCTATGTTCACTGCCGGGGGAAAGTGCAATATCTCCCTGTCTTGGCGTAAAGAAGGATGTTTTGCTGGTATGTGAGTTACTGAAACTAACTTTAGAATCTAGATCAAGGATTACTTAAGTTTCCTTGGTTATCTTTTTTCTTTTTAATGTAACTTACCATTTCTCTGCATTTGTCTGGAATCTTTTAAAAAAATGCTGGTGGTGACTGACAGGCTTGAAAAGTGCAATGCAGCCCTGCAGATCTGAACGAAGCTTCTTGGACTTCAAAGGAAGGGAGATCTTGATGGTGGCAGCAGTGAGCGACCAGATTCCTCAGAAGTACCAGTACCTCTCCCTTGAGTGAACCCTCTGTTTGCCACACCATACTTGGGCTCAAGCGAGGATTGTTTCTTGTGAGTAAAAAGAGCACACCAAGGGGATCTTTCCTCCATACAAAGCAAATCTTTTGCACATAGAAAAATAAATATCAGAGAACGGCTGGCCTTCTCCTGCTATGTATTTTATTATCATTTTGATGTCTCCCACCCTGCTCACCATGTGGGACACTACTGACACGGTTCAGTAGAAAAAGCACTCGGACCCCAGAGCAAAGAAACCCAATGCTGCTTAAATGCACATTTCACTTAGGCAGTGAAATAACTAAAAGCAGAATTTCAATTTTACAACTCCTCTCTCTCTGTGTCTCTGTGTGCACATGCCTTGTGAGCCATAAGTGGGCACCTTTGAGAAGTTTCTCTGCAGATTGGCCCTTAGTCACTGAACAATCAGCTGAAGTGCTGTCCGTATATGAGCCATTAGCACTTCCTTTTCTTTGAAGAAACGTTCCATTAGATGTCCTGTTGAGCAAATAAGAAGTCTCTTGGGCGTAATGAACAAAAGAACAATGCCTCTAGAAATGCAAGCCAGTGACTAAATATTAACTATCTATAGACAGTTTGCATGCTTGGAATGCTGATTTCTAAAACCATCTTATCTTTCTGGTACCAGATGTACTTCCCATACCCATATCCGCATATATTTCAGACTACTTGGGCAACAGAACAGAGATATAAAATTGCCCACAAATGGTTTGCTCATATTTTTTCTTGAAGAGGGGAATTATTCATTGGTGCAAAGCCAGCTATCATTTGAAATGCCTCCATCTATCCACTTTGTCATAGGTTATGAGACTATCCATCAACCCGGAGGTTTAGAAGCAACCTAATCAAGGAAGTAATCGTTTACAGGTTACTATAAAAATGTAAAGGACCCCTAACAGTTAAGTCCAGTCGCAAACGACTCTGGGGTTGCGGCGCTCCTCTCACTTTACTGGCCGAGGGAGCCACCATTTGTCCGCAGACAGTTTTTCCGGGTCATGTGGCCAGTATGACTAAGCTGCTTCTGGTGAAACCAGAGCAGCGCACAGAAACGCCGTTTACCTTCCCGCCAGAGCGGTACCTATTTATCTACTTGCACTGTGACGTGCTTTCGAACTACAAGGTTGGCAGGAGCAGGGACCGAGCAACAGGAGATCACCCCGCCGCAGGGTTTCGAACCGCCGACCTTCCGATCAGCAAGCCCTGGGCTCAGTGGTTTACACCACAGCGCCACCCGCGTCCCTACACATTACTATACTGAAGCATAAATTTTGGACCACCCAAATCCTATAACCCTTCTTCTGGAAGACTATTTTCCGGGTGCTGTAGCATTGTGTCCGGTTCAAAGTTTTGTTTTTATGTTCCATCATCCTCGGACATAAGGCACCTAAGTCATACACTAACAAAACGAGAACTGAAGCCTTGCACATCAGTCTTGGGCCACCCAAAACCATAAACACACTGGCCCATAGAAGATTGTGCTGTTTGAGCATTAATGACCAGACCAGTCCTGTTTATGAGTGAACTTTACTTCCTTTTCTCCTGCTCACCACCTTCCACCCTTGTTCTCTTCTCAGGATCTCCCACCTCTTTCTCTCTCTCATTGCAATTCCACCCACCGTGACTCTGGCCCTTGGGTGACTTTCCCTATGGGTTTATGGCCCTTCATAGAAAAAGGGTTCTCCTTTCAATCTACCATAAGGGCTTGACAAAATGCTATGGGCATTTCAAAGGAGAGTTTTTCTGATGGTAGGGATGTATGATTTGGTATGTCCTCAAAGTTATCTTGGCATGCCCTCCAACATTTCTCTGTTGAAAATAGGGACACCCCATTCCATCATGATATTTGTACTGTTTATACCCCACACATCTTACTGGGTTGCCCCAGCCACCCTGGGCAGCTTCTAACATAAATAAAAACATAATAAAACATGAAACATTTTTTTAAAAAAACTTCCCAATACAGGATTGCCTTCAGATGGCTTGAGAGGCAGATAACACCACCACCACATTTATCTGATGAAAATAAGGACATCCTAAGGAAAAGTGGGACATTCCAGGGTCAAATCAGAAGCCGGGATGGCTTCTCTAAATCCAGGGCTGTCCCTGGGAAATAGGGACACTTGGAGGGTCAGTTTTGGGGATTTTTTTGCTGAAAAGGATCTGCAAACTAGGAACCAACTTCAGAATTTCATCAAACCAGCTCAGGTCATTTTGTTTGTGTGTGTGTTTTAATAGTATTTACAGTCTCTGTAACATAATGGTGCAAAACTTTCAAAATTTTGGGGAAGGAAGCCATTCCTTCATTTATTTATTTTAAGCCCTAAGCACTATTTACTCTGAGGTAAATAAATGTGCCACACTGCATAGGATACCCAAATAGGTAACCTGTTCTGTGAGCTTGCTTATTCATTCATTCATTTATGCATTTATTTATTTGTCTTAAACACCACTCTTCACCCAAAGACCACAAGGCAGCTTGCAGTGTCAAAAAACAAAGCAAAGCAAAACAAAACCATTCTTCTTCAGAGAAAAATGGCATATTCAAAGTTGATGGACTGTGCCAATTTGTCAAAGAATGACCAAAAGGATCAGAAACCAGGAAGACCAAAAATGGAAAAAAAGTCCCAGAAAGAACGGATACAAAAACTTATGGAATATGCAGAAATGGTGAAACTTACTGGAAGAACAAGAAATCAAGATAACATTTTTAAAATAAAATGGAAATGGTTTATTGTCTATTGTTGTAAGCAAAAACAAAAACATTGGCAGGATTATTGTAATAACCTGCAGTTTCCTAAGAGTATATATTTAAAGAAGACGAATAAATGAACAAATTAAGTTAATTTGGATATGCAGAAGATATTTAAAATAAATTTAAGGAACCACAGAAAGAGGGGGAAGGAAGCCAAGTTTTGAAATGTCAAAATGATTGTAAAAGTAGTGAAATGTATAAACTTGAAATATATATATATTTTTTAAAGACCAAAATTTCAATAAGGAATGGGGGAAATGTATAATTTACCTTAAAAACCATTGCAAACAATTGAAATTATTAGTTGAAATGGAATTATATTTGTAGTGTAATGTTGAAGAAGAGTGAGAAGAATCTTTCTTCTGATTCTTGAAATTATTAGGATTCGAATGACACTTGTAGTTTAATGTTGTTGTTTTTTTGCGTTTGGACTTTTAAAAGATTTGGATGAGCAGACAAGATGCATGAGGGAAAGGTTAATATAAAGACCCACAAAGGGCAGGAGGGAAGTTCAGGAAATTCTACGGGAATCTCTTTTTATTTTGGTTGTTTGATAATTGTTTGTAAACTGTCAAAATCTGTAAAAACTAATTATTGTTTTTTTAAATAGAGAATTTCTTTTTCAAAAATGACAAAAAAGCAAAAGAAAACCAACGCGCTAACGGCAACCACGCGCGCGAGCGCGCCAAAAAAAACCGCCACAGAGGCGCCGACCGTTATTCCTTTCTTTCTAACCGCCCTTCGCGCGCTTTCTGTCCAACCAGGGCCTCGCGCGGTAAGGCGTGAGCCAATGAGCGCTCGCCGTTTTGCGAGGGCCGTTTGTCTCCGTGCCGAGCGAGGCTATTCCTGAGGGGAGTGAGGGAAAGAGAGGCGCCGTTTTCTCCTCGCTCGTCATTTTCTCTCTGCGCGCAAGCGGGGCTAGTGAGGGGCGGGAGGTATCCTTCGCTACTCTCCCTTTGGGCAGAGCTAGGCCATGGCGTCGTCGTCGCCGCCTAAATCAGGCTGCTTTGCGGGCGAGTTGGCCGAGGTGGAGATCGACTCCGACGGCTGTTTCAAGTACATCCTGGTGCGGGTGCAGCGCGGAGGCAGCGGCCAAGGCGGTGGCCAAAGTGGTGGCCAACAAGGCTGCAGTCCAGGCCGCATTGGCAGCCCAAGCCGCGGCGGCGGCAGCCCAAGCCGTGGCGGCGAGTGCAGAGACATCGTGAGGGGGACCGCTTCCGCCGAGTTGCACAGTGAGAGATGAGATTTTACACGACGCCAGGCGGCTCACAAATTGGAAAATAAGACATAAGCGTTTGTCGCTCAATCCACCACTTTGCGAATTGTTATTAGGGGCTCTTTAAGAGATAAAATAATAACAGCTAGAAACATTTGGCGGGGGTCGGGAAGGGGAAATCATAAAAAAGCCATAGATAAAAATAGCTAGAAACATTTGTCGGCGGGGAAGAGGTCGGGGGAGGGGAAATGATTAAAACCCCCCCACAGATAAAAATAATAGCTAGAAACATTGGGGGGGGAACCATTTTTTAAAGCAAAAAAGTAACAACAGAAACTGGGCAGGGAGGGAGAGGTGGGGGACGACGACAATCATTTAAAACAGACATAGGCAACCTTTGGGCTGCCAGATGTTTTGGACTACAACTCCCACCATCCCTGACCACTGCTCCTGTTAGCTAGGGATCATGGGAGTTGTAGGCCAAAACATCTGGAGGGCCAAAGGTTGCCTATGCCTGATTTCTAAAAACCATCGATAAAAATAACAGCTAGAAATTGGGGGGGGGGGTTAAAAAAGCCACACAGAAACATTTGGTGGGGTGGAGGTGGCGACAATAATTTTTTTAAAAAAACAAATAAACACCCACAGATAACATATATATCATCCATTTAAACCACTGGTTCTCAACATGTGGGTCCCCAGATGTTGGACTACAACTCCTCATCCCTGACCTCTGGCCTTGCTAGCTAGGGGTGATGGGAGTTGTAGTTCAACAACATCTGGGGACCCACAGGTTGAGAAAGGCTGATTTAAACTATTTGAATATTGGCATAGCCAACAGCCCACCCCCCAACCTCAAAAATTACTGAAGGGTGCTAAAAAATAATTAACAAGGATCTGCACCACCACTGCCCTAGCAGAAGCCTAACCCCCCCAAATGAAAGCCTGAGCCGCCACACACACCCCCCCCCCCCCGTGTAACATGGGCGTAGCCAATGATTTTAATATCAATAAAAATGCACAGCTAACAGGTTTGGGGCCCCCAATAAAAGGCCTGCCCCACCTAGCAAAAATCCTGGTTATGCCCATGCCCTGGTGGGGACATTTCCCCCCCAAAAGATCAACAGCTTTTATTTTGCCCCACCTCCCAAAACATAATTACAATAAAAACCGCATGGTGTCCACCCTTTAAATAAAAGTCTGTTAGTTTCCCAAAGCCTGTTGGAAGAACAATGCAAACGTGTGTCTGCGTTGCCACCCAGCAATTTTTGTTCTGTTGCTTTGTCTCGCTTGTGGGAAGAAGGAACATGGCTGGGCTTCTTTCTGCTTGCTGAAGATTTGCATAAATACACTTGCCAGCACCTTGGCTGGGGATAATTCAGGACTTCTGTGACACCTAGAAAAATGAAATTTGATGCACTGGAGTCCAGCGGGGTACTACAAACACTAGAAAATGGAAGTATGATCGTTTTTTAAGGGTGGGGGAGAGATCCCAAAATAAATTGAAATATGATAAACTTTGTAGTCCCAGTTAGAAGACTACATACTAGGCCATATGTATGGTTCACATACAAGAGTATGAACTAATGCAGGTATAAAGTTAGGGAAACCCAGCCAGATGGGTGGGGTTTAAATAACAAACTATTATTAAAATTTGAAACTCCTGCCCTAAAGGAAAGTGTTAAGATGCCTTCAGAACCCCCTATATGTTCCTAAAATGCTTTTTTAAAGGGGGGTGGGGAACCATCCGAACCCCCCGATATTTTTCCTTATTTTGAGCCAGCCTGAATACCTGTTTAGCTGCCCAGCGTATTACATATAGCAGTAGAAATAAATAAAAAAATTGTCCAGGAGCACCTTAGAGACCAACTAAGTTTGTTCTGTGTATAAGCTTTTGTGTGCATGCACACTTCTTCAGATACACTGAAACAGAAGTCCCCAGACCCTTATATATAGTGGGGTGGAGTATTTTTCAGAAGTAGTAGGAGATGGGTGATTGACTCAATGGGTATAGGAAAAAGCAAGGGATAGTATGCAGATGACAAAAAATAGCTTTAGCATGTATAATGAGACAAGAATCCAGTATCTCTATTCAGACCTGGTCTCCATAGTTTTCAGTTTAGTAATAAGTTGTAATTCAGCAACTTCTCTCGTCTATTTCTGAAATTCCTTTGTAATAAGACAGCTGCTCTGTGATCTTGTACTGAATGTCCTGGGAGATTGAAATGTTCTACTGGTTTCTCTGTCTTGTGATTCCAATCTGACATCAGGAATCACAAGACAGAGAAACCAGTAGGAGAACATTTCAATCTTCCAGGACGTTCAATAAAAAGGTGCTTTTAGTGAAAAGGTGGTTTTAGATAGGGGTGTAATACTGTAAAATACTGTATTGTTTAAAAAACTTTGTAAAACTAATAAAAAAATTATTAAAAAAAATACTGTAAAAATGGGTCAACGAGATATCACAAATGGGTCATAAATAACAGGTTTTGTTTAATGTACTGAACCTTTGCCCAAGAAAGGGTAGATTTGGACGAAATTGGGGAGGGAGGGAGATGCAGACTGTGATTTTGATGGTATTGACAGTGAGATACTGTGGAAATCTTAATGCATGAGTAGCACTAATCCCATATTGAACACACATCTTGAATCACTCAAAAGTCCTTTACAACCATACCTTATTCTTTTGATAATCCTAGGAAGGAAGTCACTGCTAATGCCATTTTAAAGAAGATGGACTGAGAAGAAAATACTGTACGCTTGCCCATGGCCATTCAGTGAAATAAAATAATAAATGCGGTTCTCCCAGGCTCAAGTACAACTAGTCACTAAAATTTAGTGGGGGTTTTCCCCTCAATTGATAAATAAGAAAAGATGAGGAGCACCAACCTTTGTAATAATTCCTGATGTCTTTCGGCCTGAACCTCCCATGTTAAAAATGCTCCAAATCTGTACAGCTGTAACGTATTAAATGCTAACGTTCAAATGAGGCATAATTATTTTTGTACTTCAGGTATTTCCACCTTTATTTTTATAAGGTATTCTTAGTACTATCATTGTTTTGTAGATCACATATATGAAAAGATATGTTCTGAAATTGAAAAGATGGGCTGTATGTGCAAGTGTCTTGGAGGAGGAAAAATTGAGCACAATAGCAGAGACAAAAAAATCCATGTATCTGGTGTTTCTCCAGTAAGTGTTGTATACATCCAGTTTCTAAATATGATGATTCACTTTGCAAATATGTTAGTAATTAATGATAATGTCACAAAAATGTGTTTCATATTGGTCTCTGAGAAGAAGCAGACAATTTTACGAATTACATAATACTGAAAGAACTTGAATATTTGTTTAGTATGTGAATGTCAGTCATTTCATAATCCACTAAGAAATATACTTTTACAGGAAACAAGAAATTACTTGTATTATTTTAAAGCTTTTATGAATAAAATACCGAATTCTTCAAAATAAATCCCTATGAAAATACATTTTTTTTAATCAAGTTGCTACAAAAGCTCAGGGCAGGTGACAGCATCCTAAAACAAGCTAGTAAAATGACCTGTGAGAAGAGCCACAGAATCAGTCAAGACTGGTTTGCTGAAGTCCAGCATCTACAACTATATTGGCTATTTAAAGGTTGCTAATAAGAGGTCCAGACTTTTCACATGCAAGGAGAGCCAGTCTTACCACAATTTTAAATGAGCTTCAAAAAAAACAAAAAACCCTTCTCTTTAATATCTAGCATGAGGAAGAGTTCTGGAGATCTTAAAAGCTTGCAAATGGTTTTGTTAAATTTTGATTGCCCTAATACGGATTTAGGATGGTGTAGAAACTGTTATATATTCTTACTGCACTTGTTTTCCCCACTACTCTTGGAGAAAGCACAGGAGAGATTTTCCTCCCTCATTTTTCTTTTCGTTTCCGAGTAATCTGGCCTTTTGGGTAGAGAACAGAGAGAAAAGATCCCAATTGATAAAAACTATGTGGTGCACTTAGGTACTTATTAAACAAATGAAAAATGAGATTGGTAATCATATGTTGTCTGCCCTCCCACCAGATGTCAAAGAGAACAACAACTACCAGACTTTTAGAAGACATCTGAAGGCAGCCCTGTTTAGGGAAGCTTTTAATGTTTGATGTATTAGAGTATTTTACTGGGGAAGCCCAGCCAGATGGGCGGGGTATAAATAATAAATTATTATTATTACTATTATTTGAAGAAATTCTAGCAAGAATCTTTAGCACACACATTTTCTCTTTAGGAGTAATAATTTTGTGCATTCTTTTTCCCCACAGGCATATGGTAAAGCTGATCATTCCATGACTGTGGCAATACTGAAGAAAACGTTTAAGGATTATGACATTAGTTGTTCAGATGACTAGTGAACCATTGCTTTGCAGTCTAAAATTTAAAGTCAGTTTGTTCTTGGTTCTTTTCAACATAATTCTAAGCTTCCACCAAAATGTGTAATGTATTTAGCTTAATGCTGAATAAAAACTTTGACTGAATTTGTTGGTGCTTGATTCAAAAAACGTTTTTAAAGTACTTCTGATCTTGTGAAATTCCACTATAAGCATTTTAAATATTGTAAGAGGCAATTCCTACCCACAACCTAACCCAAAGTGGTGGGATCAGTTTAAAAACAATGTACTGTAGAGCTTAGTCTGCTCTTAGTGAATGGGAATACAGTACAGTACTTTCATGGCGTGAAATAGATTCTTGAGTTCTGTCTACATCTTTCCTGTGGAAGCCCTTTCTAGTTGGTGAAACTTTATTAATCATAGAGCGGAGATCAACTTTTCCTTATCTGCTTGATTAGATAGGGAGGGGGGGAAGGTTGTTTCTCAAGTGGCTGCAGTATCAACAATTCTTTATGCTTCTTGGACAGAACGAGAATCCAACTTCACCCTGCGTTTCTTACTGAGGGGAGAAGGATCATGGATGGGAGAACATCCCCTGGGCACTAAGAGCCAAGGAGCAAAGCTTGGTGCGTTTCTGACTTCTAATGGCATAAGGACTACAGTGGGCATTGTGGACATATTAGGTCAAAGCCTAAGAATTCTGTTCATGGATTTGCAAATTGATGGTGAGAGGCCTTGAGGCAAGCATGCATCCTAAAATTCAGGGATAACCAATCCATCTTAAAAGCACACAAAACACATCTAACTCAACAGGCTGCCCCTACTTGTTAGTTTAGGCCTTAGGGCTACCAATACAGTATACTTTTTAAAGGTCCAGATAGTATCCCAATAATTATTAAGCCTAAAACAGTTTTTAAAAAACTTATGATAGGTTCAATCCCTAGTAATGTGAACCAGAACTACTTTGGATAGGGATAGAATGTGGAATTAACCTCTCATAGCAGAGCCTTGTAGCAGTAAAGATAATTTATTAAAATAATTAAGCATTTCAAAGGTAAAAAGCTGAACACGATAATTTTTTTTTAAATCCATGTAAATAAAAATGGGTCTGGGCAAATGCTTTGCCACTTTATGGATTGCAGAAAATATTTTTCAAAATTCACTCTAAAAGGGAATGCGTTCCAAAAATAATGTCTTGAAGATGCAGTCCATGCTGGCAGTCAAGGTGAAGTCCCCCAAATCCAGGCAATCGATTTCTACCTAAGATTAACTTCACCTGTAGTATCAGCTGATCTTTTCCCCTTTTCATCTGCATTTCAGAACCTGAAGGAGTCGCACAAGGTAGACTTTGCAAAGCTCTTGTGCCTCAAGTACACAAGGGAGTTCTGGTTACGGTAATTTACTCCAGTCTCTAAGGCAGAGGTGGGGAACCTGTGATTTCTAGAAGTTATTTTAGTCCCAGCCTGCATTGCCACTGATCAGAGATTATGGGTGTTGCAGTCCATCAAGCAGCATCTGAAGGACCACAGGTCCTTCATCTAAATCCAAGCAATCTAGGCAGATTAGGGACTGCATGTCATTCTCTCAACTCTCAGGGCATGTAAGAACATCACTGCTGATTGAAAACATGGTGCAACTACTTTAAGAGGAACCTGCTGGATCAGGCCAATGGCCCATCTAGGCCTGTATCCTGTTTTCGCAGCTGTTGACCAGTTGCACCTGGGAAACCAGCAAGCAAGATCTGACCACGAGAGCACTCTCCCCTCTTGTGGTTTCCAACAACTGGTAAAAAAGGTAAAGGATCCCTGATAGTTACTAGTATTCAGACACATTGCTGCCTCAACTTTATTTCTGTTGAAGCACACCTCTTTGGGAAAGGGTCCCCCACCCCAATTTGTCTTATGTTGGGCACAAGCAAAGGTTCCCCTTTGGGATTGTATTGCTAATGAACGTCCTACTCAATTTTGCTTTCCGCCGCTAAAGGAGAAAACATATTGCACAAACATTCTATATTATGGTCCAAAACCCCACAAAAAACAGCTTTGAAAGCAAAATGCAACAGATACAGGGAAAAGATTCTAAGGCAGTCACTATGTTTTATCCAGAGCATGTTGTTTCTTATTACCTACGAGAAATTTTGCCACGGCCAGGGTAATATCATCTGACTTACCTTTGAGAAGATACTTGAGACAGAAGGTATCAGAATTTCTAGGTAAATTTACCAATAAGGATTTAATTAACTGATCCCTGCCTTGTTCATACAGCCCACAGTGTAGTAGAACATAAGCAGTCTTATTTTGATAAGGCTTTTCAGACCATAGTTTTTGACCATGAGCTGATTGACTCCATTGGTTAAATATAAAAGTAAAAGGTAAAGGACCCCTGGATGGTTAAGTCCAGACACAGGCAACTATGGGGTTGCGGTGCTCATCTCACTTTCAGGCTGGGGGAGCCAGCGTTTGTCCACAGACAGCTTTCCCGGTCGTGACCAGCAGGATTAAACCACTTCCGGCAAACAAAACACCATGACGGAAGCCAGAGTGCACAGAAACACTGTTTACCTTCTCGCCCCTAATCCCTTTCCCAGGCCGAATACCAAAATCTTTAAATCAGTATTTCAAGGGAGCCCACCACACTTTGATGGAAATTGGGCATTCACATGTGTTCAGAAATAGAATTGAATTAGGAACACAGTTTGGAACCTGAAGTAGGGACTAAAGGAACTTTGCCTGGAACCCTAGCTGCATTTTTTCAGCCCAAGTATGGGAGAAACATTTTAAAACAGTATTTACTGACAATTTCCCCTATTTGTGATGATTACTCTGCAGAGCTGACAAAACTTCCACTTTACTCCGGTTATGGTAGAAGTCTGTGTATTAATTAGAAACCTGAAGAGCAGTAAGGCCCTGGGAAATGACTTTATCCCAGCTGGGTTGATCACATCAAACCAGTTATCAAACCCCCATGACTTGGCAGAAACCACTGCAGACTGTGCAGTCACCTGGGATCTTGTAGCGTGGATAGAAAAGGAGTGGGTTGTAGAAAATGACTGGGTGGGATTTGTCTTTTCTCCTGAAACACTTCTTTTGATTCAGAGTTTATGAGGCTCCTGTCTGAATGTGCTTTTAGTTTAGCTTCTTGAACAATTATTTCTTCTCCCTGAATTGGGCTTGAAGATACTATCTCATTGGGGCTGTTTCAATATAGGCTTCCCCATGTTTTATATGCTATGTGAGATGCTTGTTATGTCTTGATACCTGTTTGGCAAAAACAGTGGACTGTTCTGCCCAATTGCAAAATTGAGAGTGCCCAGAAGGCCCACATCATCTGAAGCGCAGTTCAAAGGAACATCAACAACGGAACAAGAAACTGGCATCCAAATATTTAAAACAAATATAATTGCAAAAATGCAAAATCCTTCAGCAGTCTGAATTCTGGATATATTCTTCATGTTATAATTAAAGTAGGATTAGGCATTCACACTGGATTCTAAAACATTTTTCTCAGATAATAGCACTAAATGCATTTCCAACTACCGTATTTTTCGCCCTATAGGACGCACCGTCCCATAAGACGCACCTAGTTTTTTGGGGGGGAAATAAAGGGGAAAAAATTATTTTCGCCCCAGGCGCGGGGCTGGGGCAGCCCGAGCTTCCCCCGACCCCAGCCCCCAAACAGGCAGCTCTCTGCAAGCCGTGGGAGCCCAGCGGTGGCTCCCGCTGCTTGAGATCCGCGAAGCCTGGACGCGCTGAGATCAGCGCGCACAGGCTTCGGGATGCCGGCAACTCTCCCCAAGCAGCGGGAACGTTCCCGCTGCTTGAGGAGAGGTCCGCGAAGCCTGGAGAGCGAGAGGGGTCGGTGCGCACCTACCGCTCTCGCTCTCCAGGCTTCAGCGAAAGCCTGCATTCGCCCCATAGGACGCACCCACATTTCCCCTTCATTTTTGGAGGGGAAAAAGTGCGTCTTATAGGGCGAAAAATACGGTACCTGCTGTCTGCCTCCAGTACTTTATCTGGGACAACTGTAAAAGTAGCTGTTAAACTGCCTCAGTGGTTGCTTCGATCTAAATTTAGATCCAGTTCCTGCCATCAGCAAATCAACACTTAACACACCCCAGCCCAGGTGACTAAACTAGGCAAATGCTTGTCCAATTTGAACTATGCCCCTCTTCCTTCCTGCGCTAATTTCCAACAAGGCTTATACCTCTTCAGTGTCCTGTTTGGTTACTGGAAATAAAATGAAACCAGGCTGGCTTTCTTCCAAGAAATGTGCATCTCTGAGCCAGATGTAGAGTGAAAACTGACTGCATTTGGAACAGAACAAAGTACAGTGGTACCTTGGGTTACTTACTTGGTGCAGACAATTTTCCATTGTTTGTCTGTTTCCATTGAAATCGATATTGAGATATCAATAAATAAACAAAAAGATTGTTGGACCAAGTTCAGTCAACAAAAGAGATCTTGCAGACATCAAGAAAGCATTGTGTATTCAGAACAAATGATCTCAAAACTGTTGTTGTTTTTTAAAAAAAGAATATGATAATTTCTAGCGAAGACTCTGTAGATGCAGAAGCAATAGGATCAGGGAACAAATTCACAACCATAAAACAAGAAAAATGTGCTAGCAATTTATTGTAAGAGCTGCATGAAAGCAAAACAACAATAAAGTATACTAACACACTGAGCACATTAACAGGATTTCTTAAAGACCAGCTCAATAATGAAACGCTGTAGCCCTTTGTCAATAACTTTAACAATTCTAGACTTAAACACATTTTTCTCCTCAATAAATTTTGTAAAAAGGTGGACCCCACCTCCACATCCAAAGTAATGTGCTTTGCTAGCTAAATAAACACACCCATTAATTCTCAGTAATTTTAAAAGTGTTTCATGCAAAGCCTCATAGTAGTCTGGATTATAAATAGTCTCAGAGGTGAGTATGAGATCATATTTTGCTAAAGGCTTACTGCCATTTAATAGAAGATTACTAAACTCTGCCCATTCCCCTGAAAAGAATTTGCATTTAGAAAACAAGTCTTGGGTAAAGTCCTTCTTTGGACATTGTTTTAGAGAAAGCTCAGTATTTCCTTCAACATCATCACCCTGATTAGCACAGTTGACCAATACATTAGGCATGGTTAGTTCTTCAATCACAGTGCTGTTATAGTCCTGAAAATGGACCTGTTCGGCATTTCTTTTTAATGCAACTATTCCCAGCAACCCGGCCCCACAGCCAAGGTCCAAAACCAACTTGTGTGCAAACTGAATTTCAGCTTCTGACAAATAATCCATGAGATCAAAGGTGCACTCCCAGATCTTCAGACCTCCTTCATAGACGCCTGTGATTAGGTCAGAATAAGAAACACTTTGTGACACGTCTTCCCCAACAGCCTTTTCAGAGGGTGTTGTCTCCACTACAGAAATATTTGCATAGCGTGTACCTGGAAGGAGGGTCCCCACGACTTTGTTTTTAAACAATTTCTGGAAATCTTCAAGGAGATTATGTTCTTTGGCACATTTAAGGCACAAGCCTTCTTTAGGCATAATGCTGCTTTTACTCAAAAAGCTGTTGCCTGCCACATTAGCAGAGATTTCTGATAAATCCTCCTGGTTTAATATTGTTTCTTCTGAGGAAATCTCCTTACTCTTTCCTGTAGTGTTCTCTTGCTTGTCCAAAAAGATTAAAGACTCCTGTACCAATTCCTGCATTCCATTCCCAACTGCCTCTATTCCGTTTTCTGCTGCACTGTCAATAGAGAAGTTGAACTGAAATGCCATTTTCCTGTAAAGCAGGTAAAATCAAGAGTTTATATGCAAAGCATGAAGCGCGAAGACACTCCAAAGGCTGTGCTGTGCTGATAGGTAGTTTTCCGATCCAGTCTAGTCTTCACTGTGAGATCATCTACTATGAAGACTCCACTACTTCTTTGAATAAAAGCCTCCTTTAAAAAGAAAAAAGAAATGTAGTTTACAGAGTAAAGAGATAATAGCATTTTTTAAAAAAAATATTGTTAAGAGTTTTAGAATGTTTTTCCTTTGTTTTTATATTGTGTATCCTGTTTGGTGCACTGGGCTCTCCCAGTGAGGGAGGTCTAAATTAAATTAATAAACAATTACTATATATAAAAATACTACTACTGTTTTTCACAATGTTGAGATGGAATAGCTGAGGATGGTCAAAATGTACCCCAAAGTACCCAACACTGCTCTTTGCTGTTCTCCTTCCAGCTGGGAGGAATTTTATGAAGCCCTGTTCAAAGTAAACAAACTATTATAGACAGAATATGTCCTTTTATTTTGTGAGGACAGGTTTGTCCAAACCAACCTCAATCCGATGCCTTTGCTTTCAGAAGTATTACGTTTCAGCTTATGGGGACAGCAAAGAGCAATATTAAGTATGCTGTTAACCCATTTGGCATCAGTTTGTGACCACATTCTCCACCAGCATCTTTCAAACTATGTGAAAGTACTCTTACATAAACCCCAATTGCAACCCCCCCCCCAATTTTTTCTGGCTTCTGTTTGTCTAACTTGTTTGTTTCATCAGCGAGGTGGAAAAGAACTGTGAGCAGCTCTTGGTTCCCCTAACACTCCAAGCCTGAGAAGAAATATGTTTGTGGGTTCCGAGAAGTGACAGAACTTCACTCACTTGTTGACTGAGACTCTGCCCAAACCTTTCAAGGTTCAGCCAGATTCTTTGCACCCTCTCCAGGGGCTTCACACCATGTCACCAAAGCCTTCTCTTGCAGGGCTGTGCTCCCAATCCTTTATCTGCAAGGCACCACCTTCTTAATTCCCAGATATGCCCCCTGCATTTCAGGGCCTGAGTCAAGCTAGAATCCCTATCTGGAAATCCTTTTTCCAAATTTTGAGATTCAGAGTCGATGAAGCTATTATTTCTTGCCAACTGAGGAGTGGTGCGAGTTCGAAACGCAGCACCTCTTGACTTTAAACTTAAGGGGGGGGGTAGAGGGATGAGTGTAGCTCAGGGGTTTTAGCACATGCTTTGCATGCAGAAGGTCTCAAGTTCAAATCTCAGACATCCCAAAGTGTTAAGACTGTTAAAGGCCTCTGTCTGAAATCCAGGGAAGCCGCTGCAAAAGTTGAGATATAGAATAATACGCAAAGCGGATCAATGATCTTCTATATTTCGAAGAGCTTCCATTTTTGAAGCAAATCCATACGTTAGAATTATTATTACGTGAATATGAAATAGACTATAGACACATGCCATGCATGTGAAAACGCACTTACATTTATATCTCACACGTCGAAATGACCTGCAGTTTCCTAAGAGGAATAAAGCAGAGGAATAAATGAACAAGTTAATTTGGAATACACCGGAAATGTAAAAATAAATAAATTTAAGGAACCGCAGAAAGAGGAAGTCGATGGTCAAAATGTTAGGATTGAAATGTATGTAACATTTATATCTCACACGTTGTAATGACCTGCAGTTTCCTAAGAGCATATATTCAAAGCAGAGGAATAAATGAACAAGTTAATTTGGAGTGTGCCGGAAATGTAAAAATGAATAAATTTAAGGAACCGCAGGAAGAGGAAGTCGAGGGTCGAAATGTTAGGACTGTAAAATTACTGAAATGCACATAAATGAAAATCATAAATACAAAATTATATCTCTATACGGATATAGATATATCTTACAGCCACAGCTGTACCTTATTTAGAAAATGCATACAGAATTCCTCTTTCTAGCGAGCTCTTTTCTAGGGAAAGCTCTAAGCAAGGGGCGAAATAACCTTTTTCGGGGCGGCCACAGAAAGCAACCGAAAGGCAAGGGCGGGAAACTGAGGCGTTTCAAGGTTTTGCGCTGTTCATTTCTCACCCCTCACAATTTTGGCAATTGGAAGCTCGGGTGGGCTCGCCAGTCGTCGTTCACAGCCTGGGCTTTTATTTTAAAAAGAGGATGACTCGCAGCGCCGGGAAAGCGGGCTTTGGGGCGAGGCCTGCCCCGCCGGAATTTCTCCCCTCAACTCCCAGGCGCCTCTTTCCCCGCCGGCCTCGCGTGGCTCCGTTGCAGCCTCAGCTCCTCGCGCGCGCGGCCTTCTCCGCCGTCGTCGTCCCCGCCTTCCTTCCTCGCGAGGCCTGACGGGATGCCGGGAAAGGGGCTGGGCCTCCGCTTCCAGGGCGCCGGATTCGAGCGGCGCCGCCGCCGCCGCCGCCGCCTGACCTGAGGGGAATCCCAGACCGTCGCCTCCGCCGCCGCCGCCATCATGTCGCAGGTGGAGCCCGAGACGCTGCCGCCGCCGCTGTCGGAGGTGGAGGGCCGGGCCGAGGAGCTGGGCCTCGGCCAGCTGCCCACGGCCTTGCCCCGCCTCATTATATCCTTTCTTGGCGGGGAAGAAGCGGAGAGCGTGTCTCTCGCTGTGTGTGACAGACCCCCTCATCCCACCCACCATAATCTGTGGGGTCCTTCCATCCCTCCTCGTGGCCCGGGACTCCCGTGGGCATCTCCCTCATCCTTTTTTAATGTATTTAATGTATTTCTACCCCGCAGTCCCCCCACCCCGCGACTCAGGTTAGAAATAATTATTGTTATTATTATTATTTATACCCCGCCCATCTGGTTGGCTTTCCCCAGTCGCTCTGGGCGGCTTCCAACGAAATATTAAAATATAATAGTCTGTTAAACATTAAAAGCTTCCTTAAATGGCTTGAAAATGTAAAGGGGGAGGGGGGTTGGAAGGCAAGCACTTAAAAAAATAAATCCAAAATAGGACGCCCAAGGAAAATGCTCACGGTCGTTACCGGGCCCTTTTAAGACTCAGAAATAAGAACAGCTTGAAAACGTAAAGGGGGAGGGGGGGAGGCAATCGCTTAGAAATAATAATTAAAAAAATCCAAAATATGACTCCAAGGAAAATGCTCAGTCACTACCCTGCCCTTTTAAGACTCAGGCTAGAAATAAGAACAGCTTATAAGCATAGAGAGGGGAGGCAATCACTTAAAAATAGTAGTTTAAAAATCCAAGAATCTGACCCCAAGGAAAATGCTTAAGGTCACTACTGCACCCTTTCAGACCCAACATCATCCTGGAGCAGCTGCGTTTTGTTACCTTGTGTGTTTTTTTTAATACTACAAAGCTGCCCTGTGTTTTTCGGGATGAAGGGCAATATATCTCTCTCTCCATATCTATATAGCCAGATGGGTGGGGTATAAATACAGTGGTACCTCAGGTTACATACGCATCAGGTTACAGACTCCGCTAACCCAGAAATATTACCTCGGGTTAAGAACTTTGCTTCAGGATGAGAACAGAAATTGTGCTCTGGTGGTGTGGCGGCAGCAGGAGGCCCAATTAGCTAAAGTGGTGCTTCAGGTTAAGAACAGTTTCAGGTTAAGAACAGATCTCCAGCACAAATTAAGTACTTTACCTGAGGTACCACTGTAATAAATTATTTTTACGACCACTACTACTATATATCTATATCTAATCTATCTGTATAAATTTAGTTAATAACAGCAGCAACTTTTGAGTATAGCGCCATTCTGTACAGTTGGAACGCAATAGGAAACAAAGCCATTGGCGTGCCGTGCGAATTCAACAAGTACCTTTGTTCCCTCGCAGCAGAGGGAAAGTTGATAAAAGACTGTAGTTTTGAGCCAGCCTTTTATCTGCCAGCATAAGTATGCAGTTTTTCCTTAGTATTTGTACTCTATGTATCAGACATCTGATAGCTGGACCCAGCGTATCGGTAAGTAAATGCCGTGCAAACTTAAGTTAGATTTACTCAGTGCTTTTTTTCTGGGGTACGTATACCCCTAAACATTTTGTGAATCTTTGTACTTTTGTCCATTTACTGTATTTATTTTTCCCGATTTGCACTATAAAATAGTGATTTTCTTAAATCAAAATGAGTGCCCCTAAACATTTGTTTTAGAAAAAAAAAGCATTGGATTTACTTCCATGTTTGGTAGTGATTGTACAGGAAATGTCTCCTACAGACATGAACATGGGATGCGGCCTAGTCACATACCGTATTTTTCGCTCCATAGGATGCACCAAGTTTTTTTTGGGGGGAAATAAAGAAAAAAAAATTATTCCCCCCCCCAGGCGCTTGTGGGGCCGGCAGCGGGGAGAAGCGCTCTTCTCCCCGCCGCCAGCCTTCAGACCAGGTCCAGGGACAGCGGGAAGGCGCGCTGCTCCTCCCCGCTGTCCCCCGAGCTTGCGGTGCTGGCAGCGGGGAGAAGTACGCGTCTCCCCGCCGTCAGCCTCCAAACCACAGCGGGATGGCGGCGTTCCGCCTCCCCGCTGTCCCCCGACCTTGTGGGGCTGGCGCTGGGGCTCTCCTGAAGCTTGGAGAGCGAGAGGGGTCAGTGAGCACCGACCCCTCTCACTCTTCAGGCTTCAGCAAAAGCCTGCATTCGCCCCATATGACGCACACACATTTCCCCTTCATTTTTGGAGGGGAAAAAGTGTGTCATATAGGGCGAAAAATACGGTATACCTTGGTTGGCAAAATGCACTGAAATTGTGCCTCTTGGTTAGTTAGGAGTTTTGCCCCAAGGAAGAAGCCCCACTAATGTTGCATGACACAGTTTTGTTACGTCCTGCTGGGGAGCAGGGTAACGGACTTGGTTTGGCACCTACAGCTTTTTTCCTAGTTTCCCACCACAATCCTCCTGCACCAGAAACCAGCAGTTATTGCTTGTAGGTGTTCGGAAACTGCTTGATACTTGGGTCCATCTTTGATACCTTTACTCTCTTTTTACAAGCTATAAAGATCTATGGCTATAGTTTCAGTTCTCACAATGTTGAGTATATACAGACAAGGCTTTGTGCAAACAAATGTCGCAAAATAATGAGAATGGAGTATTATGGCAGTTGATAAACTGTAGTGTAACTCTTGATTTTGTGGGGAATTAACAATTTGTTTTAATATTAAATAAATGTGTTTTTTTAATGGGTCTTTTTTAAAAAAAGAAAGAAAAGAGAATGACTTCCCCCTTTTAGTATTGTGGGTTTACTTTCTTAATTTTTTTCATTCCCAGGTGTCTTAAGGATCTTGACAGAGCAGTTTCTACCCCGCATCAATCTTTCTGAGCTGGAGCAAGCATTTTTCTCTAAAATATTACCAAAGGTATGACACTATTTTGAACCAGCAAGTGTGTGTGTTAAGGACTGCTGAGTATTCACACTTGCGTACTGTTATTTATATGCTTGAGCTCGTCTTCCAGAAGCATGTCATTTTTTAAGATACATTTTTTTATTTACTTGTTTTAATGGGAGCTTGGCTTGTGTCAGTGAGCAGTTTGCTTTGAAGAGCGGTGCTAACAGATAGTAGCTTTTACCACTGTTTTCCCCATTTTAGTTGAGAAAATGGGTCTATAAAATGGTTGATAAATGATTTGGCACTTAGGTAACAGTTTAGCATTGGCTTGTTTAAGTTAACAAAAAGGCCTCAATCTGCATTCTGAGTTTACCTTAGCTATCTATAAAAATAAACTTCAGAATCTGGGGTTTTTGTTAACTAATGAAGAAAAAGGGTATGATTGCCAGATCCAAAAATTGTTGCTCTTCTGGTTTGGACGAAATGTCAAAATAATTACAAAACCTCCATTCTATGGTTATTTATTTAGTCACTGCTCATAGGATGGTGTCATTATAAGCATAATGGATTTTTCAATGCTTCTCTGGGTGGTTAGATTATGGAAGAAGAAGAATTAAGCAAAATTGAAAAGATGCTCAGTTATCTCAGAAGATTTGCAAGGCATTGTGAATTTGGATTTTTCCAGGATTGTCTGTTATCTCTTTAAATGGAGGTTCTGTATTTGACTGCCATGGCTAATCACACTGTACTCCCAGATTTTCTCTTGTACTTCTTAAAAGCCATTGAAGTTAATAATAACCATCCCAACATATGACAATGCTGTGCAATTTGGTTGCATTTAATGTATAGAATACCAATACTGGGTTTTCTGTGGATATTATTTTAATTGAAATCTGCTTTTTTTCCTAACAGACCGTACAATTATTTGATCTTTTGATATATGAATTATCCCACCAAGCCACAAGTGTAACAAGCCACAATGTAGAGTTACGTGAAACATTAAGAAACCATCTGCAGGTAAATCTACTGGAATTAGAACTAACAACAGGAATGATACATTATATATATATATATTCATATTCCACATTGTTGGCAGCATTTTGGGAGGGAGTATACCAGCATATGCATGGTAAATCATTTGAGGATTTGTGAGCATATGTTTGATTCTATTGTACAAAGGTTGAACATCTCTAACACTTCTGATTTGTGTTGAATTGTTGTTTATATAACCTCCATTGATGCTTACAGTAATATTTTTGTCATACAGACTTTGGTGCATGTGTTGGAAGCATTAACAGGGTCTGTGCGCCACATCTGTACTGTACAGGATGTTGTGCCCTTGGAACACGTCTACAGTCTTCCCTCTTCCATTCTTCATGTAATCAAGAACACATTTGTACACTGCAAGGTTGGTGAACTTCATAGTTAGTACTATTAATTAAATTTCTATACCGCTCTTCATCTGAAGATCACAGGGTGGTTTACAATATAAATAGTTCAATAAGTCTGCAATATTTGTAATTTAACTATCACACTCTGCCGATACTTGGTTCAGAAAGATCTGAAAAATTGGGAAAAGGCAAATCATTCATTATTAGGAAGAATTAACATAATAAAAATGAACATACCTTCCCATCATCCTATTTCTATTACAAAACCTGTTTGTCTCTAGATTGAATTCAGTTATAAAAAAGAATGGCAAAAGGTAAGTTTATATGGAAAGACAAAAACCCAAAGCAGCCAGAAAAGTTGGGAAAGTAGATAAGAATGAAGGGGGTTGGATATTTCTTAAATAAGTCAATATTTTGATGATGCAGGACAGTTAGTATAGTTAATGCAATGGGACAAGCCGAAAGAGAGCTATAACAGGCCATCACAGGAATATTTTGTCAAAACCGATATTAGAAGCCTACTATCGGTAAGTGGAAGAGACAGAAATATTGTGTGTCTCACATAACAGAATCATAGAATTGTAGTGGTGGAAAGGACCCTGAGGATCATGTAGTTCAACCCCAACAATACAGGAATATACAGCTGTCCTATATGGGGATCGAACCTGCAACCTTGACATTGTCAGCACCACACTATAACCAACTGAGTTAATAGATATTTGCTTGGAAACATGAGACCAATACAAACAGATTTTATCACATAAAACCTGACGATTGGCCTCTACGTTAGATGAGGGAAGATTTAATTTGAAAGGATAACTAGGTGATTTTCAGTTTTGGAAAGATAAATTGGAGTCCTTTCAAGATTGAGACTGAACAAGTGAAGCCTAAATTAGAGCTTGATACTCCTGTTTCTAGTATCTGCAAATCTGAACCTTCTTAAATAGGCCTTTCCAATGCTTGCTTTTTCTCTTTTGCTTGTTCTGTAAGTATGAAGTTGAGTCCTGTCACCTGTTTGAGCTTGGCAAGTCTGTGAACTAGATTTGGGGAGCTGCCTGCTTCCCAAAATGTTTGCGCTTCCTTCTGCCACCAGGTGGAGGAGCCATAACCTAACCTGCTAGCCTTGTGCTACCAGTGGAAAACAACCCTTTAGATAACTGCCAACTGTATTCTCACAGAGTATCAGAAGGATATTAGAGATTTAGTAACTTGGTGCAAACAATTTTCCAGTGTTTGTTTCCATTGAAATCGATACTGAGAAAGCCTGAATACAGTTTTGTTCAATAAATACTATCCTGATATGCACTCATACTTTTTAAGGATAATTTTCAGAGCGGAGAACCTCTGGTGTTAGTATGCAGCAGCAACCCCCCCCCCCCCAAAAAAAAAGGTATATTATGCCATAGTAATACATTTGTTTGTCTGTAAGGTGTTACAAGAAACTTTGTTATTTTATCTGGGATAAATTCTGGAGTAAATCTTGTATAGCATGTACTGAGATCTTGTATTTAGTGCTTAGCAGCTATGGATAATATGAATAGAGAAATGATCTGGGTCATGAATTAGTTACTTCCACCACTGATCTATGCAATGTGTTCACTTTCTCTCCGTTTTTTTTATTTTGCTACAGAATAGTGAGTCGTTGTACAGTGAGTGTCTCCACTTGTTTTCGGATTTACTCCAGTCTCTGTTTAAGGAGGCCTATGCTTTGCAAAAGCAGTTTATGGAACTGCTTGAGATGGTATCTGTGAACTCTTGTGCTGCTGAAGACAGTATAGCGATTATAGCGTCAGGTGCGTATGCAAACCATGCACTTTAAAGCAGACCACTCTCCCAAATGTATAAACTCCTACCACATACCTATTCCCTTCTGTTAAAGTTGGTGTTCCTCATCAGTCCAGGATGATCTGATCTGCTTCTCAAATTCAGGGCTAAATGTGAGATAAAAGCAATTAAAAGTGCAGCTATCGCTTAACTACTGTTGTGAACGTAGGGAAATTGTGGTCTTCGTTGTATTGAATGAGCTTCATTGTATTGAACGGTTCACTATGTTATATGCTGAACTTACGTTGCATTTACTTTTTGTCCTTTGCTCTACAGCTGTTCATACTTTGCTGGAGATCTGTTCTGCTATTTCCAGCATTGATCATGCGCTTCATGCAAACACATGGAAGTTCATAATCAGGTATGTTTTTATTCTATTAATGTTATCTGTTATACAGTGGTGCCTCGCAAGACGAAATTAATCCGTTCCGCGAGTCTCTTCGTCTTGCGGTTTTTTCGTCTTGCGAAGCACGGCTATTAGCGGCTTAGCGGCTATTAGCGGCCTTAAGAAAAAGGAAACAAACTCGCAAGAACTCACAAGACGTTTCGTCTTGCGAAGCAAGCCCATAGGGAAATTCGTCTTGCGGAACGACTCAAAAAACGGAAAATCCTTTCGTCTAGCGAGTTTTTCGTCTTGCGAGGCATTCGTCTTACAGGGCACCACTGTATAATCTAAATAGATTATATGAGCTCTGCATCAAATTGTGATATTGAAAAATCTGTATCTAATTCAGCTTGTTAGACATAATATGGGCTCAGATTTGGACTGACGGCAGCTCCTCCATTGTGAAGAATGCTCTGTGGAAATAGAACCAATAGATCAGAATGGATCAATATAATAAAAATGAATTTTTAGTTTCAAATTAGTTAAAAGGTACATGATCACACTAAATGGCTATTAAGCCCCAAAATATCTCATTTACAGTCTACACTGAGATCATGGCTTTAAAATCTGAGAAGGAATGAATCATTTAGATTTAAATACTTAATTAAAAAATACGACAGAGTTCTGGGCCATTGCATTGCGTAAATGCAGTGGTGAGATGGAAAACAAGCTAACCTTGAATCATAGCAAGGTGGAGTCACCGTGGGCGAGTAGTTCCCATGTCTGAGAAATTACTGAATTGCCTACCCTGGATGGGGTTGCACTCCCCCTGCAAAGGAGCAGGTTTGCAGTCGGGTTGTTTCTGGATCCAGCTCTGTCACTGGTGGCTCAGGTAGCCTCAGTGGCTGGAAGTGCCTCTTAACAACTACAATTGGTTTGACAGCTACAGCCATTCTTGGACTGGTAGTTCATGGTACTGGTGTGGGGCTTCCCTTGCACTTGAGCTGGAAGCTGCAGTTAGTACAGAATGCTGTAGCACGATTGCTGACAGGAGTGAGACCTGTCAGTATGTAACACCTGGGCTCAGATGTCTGCGCTGGTTGCTGGTTTGCTGCTGGGCCAAGTATATACAGGCATTCCTCGGGTTGCGAATGCTGCGGGTTGTGCATTTTCGGGTTATGGACCGTGCTGAACCTGGAAATACCGGAATGGGTTACTTCCGGGTTTCGGTAAATGTGCAGAAGCGCAAAATGACATCATGCGCAGAAGCGCTGAATTGCGTCACACATGTGCACAGACATGGGTTGCGAATGCTGTGGGTTGCGAACGTGCCTCCCGCACGGATCACGTCCGCAACCTGAGGTATGACTGTAAAGCCCTTAACAACTTGGGACAAGTTTACCTGTGAAGATTGCATCTGTTTACCTGTGGAGGTGGCACTATAGCAGGTGACACATATTACCCATTCCCCATTTGTAACTTCTAACAGGAGTCCTTGCAGCAGAAGTAAGGCCCGCCACTGTGCCAGCCAGCCACAACCTCCTCCACAGCACTCCATTTCCATTTCTGATTTCCCCCCAATGGATTCTCAACATTCTTGGCTACTGATTTAGGGGTGGGGGGTTCTCCCTTTTGTTTCTCAGAGGTCCTGTGTTGACTCTGTTTCAGTTGGTACTCGCCATCTGAGTTAATGAGAGTGATTGGGGTGTGTGTGATGGTTCTAATAGCCTGTTGACTATTTGAGAATTGTCACAAGTTTGTCCCTTTCAGGCAAAGTCTCAAGCACAAATCTCTGATAAAGAACAGCTTGAAGCATTCCGATATACTCAGTGGCCTTTGTGAGGATATCCTGTTTTCTTTCCAGTCTTGTTTGCAGCTGGCTGAGCAGATGAAGCGGTCTGGAACAGAGGTGAATATGACTTTTAGGCATATTGACCTTGGGATGAAGTTGACTTCCATAGTATTGTTAAAGTTGCAAGGACGTGAACTTCTGAGAGCTTTAGACAGACCACAAGCATAGCTTATGTTTGGGCAGCACACAAACTATTTAGAACCATAGAATCCTAGCTTTCCTTTTGACCACTTTTTAGTAAATGGTGGGGATGGACAAAAACCTCTTCAGACATCTCTATCTCAGGAGCTAAGGAACACTTGCTCCCCTAATGGTGAGCATCATGTAGACTGTCACTTTAATGGGCTACACACAACTTGTTGCTGTTCTCCAGTGCACTAATTTATTCTGCACTTGATGAGAAAATTTGATAGTCATAGCTGGGGGGATTCCTGGATGGAAGCCAATCATGTCGAGTAAGCACTGGTATAGGATCTGTTGTGAAGGCCTGAAAATGGAAGGCGAGTAAAACATCAAAAAGCCAAATTAACGGTTTTTCAGAATTCCCAAGGACACGTCTCAATTTATGCATGCATAAAATAAATTTATTGGCAATTGTAGCACAGCTTCTGTGTATAAGCAGGTTTCCCCTCCTCTCTCTTGGGTATGCTGAACTTCCATTACAGTATGTGCATAGGCCAGGGAATGAAATAGCCAGAATGTTACCTCACAGGACTGGCCTTTCAGTGCTGGGGAGGGGGATAGGGCAGGGAGGTGAGGCATTTCTGGTATAAGTTTTCTAAAACACTGTTGAATTCTGTCCATTTGAGCTTTGATTTCTTCCCTTTCAAATAGGAGAGCATTGATTGCAAGTTGTTCCAAAGGACAGTCAAGCTGTGTAGATTCTTGGCCAATTCCCTGGTGCACTACACCAAGGTGAGAGATAGAAACTGGGTTCACACGGTATCCGCAATATACAAAATACTACTCCAAAATCCCGCAAATCCCCTAGACGCAATCAAAAAACAATGGGAGAATGACATAGGCTATGAGATTAACCCCACTCAATGGACCAGAATGTGGTCTAAACCCCCCTTTAAATCCATATCAACGAAAAGAAAAGAACTCACACTGAAACTCACCTACAGGTGGTACCTAACACCAAGGAAACTAGCACTAATACACCCAGGAACCTCACCAAAATGCTGGAGAGGGTGTACCTCCACATGCACATACCTGCACATGTGGTGGGAGTGTCCCAAAATCCAACTATTCTGGACAACAGCCATACAAGAAATATGTAAAATAACTAAGCAAGTAATAGACATCACCCCAGAATTGGCCCTACTAAACATCTTCCAAGACAACAATGCCCATTTACACCACAAAGAACTCATAACCCACCTGCTCTCAGCAGCCAGAAACACCATAACCAGACACTGGAGAGACCTGTCAGGAATAAGCATGGACCAATGGTACCAAATAGTATGGGAAACAGCCCTACTAGAAAAATTAACTAATAAACTGAAACTGACACGGGGACAAACAGAAGAAGATGCTTTCACCCCGGTATGGCTCCCCTTTATCACATACACAGCCCAATAGGACAATGACAATAATCCACCAACAGCATACAAATCAATATGGCTAACCTGATCCAAAACACCCACCCACCTCACCCACACGAAAACAAAGATCACCACAGCCAATCACAAGCAAACAATCACACCCTAGGCCAACCACAACCTTCTCTCACCACCAAAGGAACACAAGTGAACAACACAAGCAACTCTGACACCAAACTCTACATACATTAAACATAATAGAAACACCGCCACCCGACCCCACCCCCATCTATCTTCCCTCTCTCCACCCCCCTTTCTTTTTTCTTTTTTTCTTCTTCTTCTCCCCCTAATGCCTCAACAAATGAAACGGATTTGTAAAAATGTTACATGAAAAAAAAATACGAGGCACTACACTTCTGTAAAACATGAAAATCCTTAATAAAATATATATAAAAAAAAGAAACTGGGTTCACTCTGATGCAAAATGTATGTTTGGCTTGAATATGCCTTAATTGCTTTGCTATAAAATATTCTGTCTAACTTGGAAAATATGGTAGCATATATAAAAAGTAATTGGCAATATTCCATCCATATTCATCAGAATCATTACTTGTCATGTAGGGCTTGATTTGTGCTGTCTATATACTACATTCGACATTGTTAACTACAGACCCAACTTAGCCATGAAGTTTGTGCTCAAAGCTGTGTCTAAATAAGGATACCTTTCCAGTTTGTCATATCTGTCCTCTTTGTATTGTACAAATTGCACAACTCTTCAAGTCTGCAGTTATAGAAGTCTTTTTCTAATAAGTCAGTGAACATCATCCTTTTTCACCCCTACATCCTTTGTGTCAATTTGCAAATGCTTTGAGAAGAACATCACTTGACGTAGAGAGTCACAAATGGTGTTTTCCCCAGAGGGAATTTAGATTTGCTACCCATTTTTTATTGTAGGTACTTGTACTATTCCCATATTTTGTAACAGCCCTTGTACCACGGACAAATAAAATGGTTCACTAATGATATCTGAACCAAATTTCCTTAGGGTGTGTTTCTCCCTTAGCAGCATCTGCTGGAAAAGCAGTTTGTTTTTGGTGTTTTGCAGAAAGTTTTAACATTTATCTGAAATGCTTTAGGAATTTACTTGGTTCTTAAATCACAAGTATTTGCTGTGATTGCATTGTCCATCTGTAGTTGTTAAGAGTTTACTTAAGTCAGCATAGTATTTTTGTGTTATATCCCATGTTATGCTTCCTTTTTTCCTGAATAAATGTTTTGTTTTGTTTAAGGTTTTCTGTTTTGCCCTGGGTTTAGTAACTTTAACCTGACCCACCCTACTTAGAAGAGTGGGTAAAATTTGATTCTAAAATATGTAGAACAGATTTTTAATTCTGAATTGTAGCTTATACAGTACAGTAAGTCTTGTACTATTTTGTATTATCTTTTGAACAAAGTTCCACTCTGCTTAGAGGGACTGCCAAATGTGTATAGACAGGATTGTAGCATTACAGCACAATCTGCAAGGCACCACCTTCTTAATTCTCAGATTGTAGCCTTTTATTTCAAGTAAGTTGTCTTGCTTAGTATCCTTTCATGTGCATACAGAGCCAAAAATACATATATTATAGTATAAAATGCACGTGAGCTGCAGGAGTAAAAAATTGGGATTGTGCTCTACTTACCAGAATCATATGTAAAGTGCAGCTGAAAAGTAAGTTTAAAAAATTGCAACATTAATTCCACAAAAGGTCTGAACCTACAATAAAGATACAGTGGTACCTCAGGTTAAGTACTTAATTCATTCCAGAGGTCCGTTCTTAACCTGAAACTGTTCTTAACCTGAAGCACCACTTTAGCTAATGGGGCCTCCTGCTACCACTGCGCTGCTGGAGCCCGATTTCTGTACTTATCCTGAAGCAAAGTTCTTAACCTGAAGCACTATTTCTGGGTTAGCGGAGTCTGTAAGCTGAAGCGTATGTAACCCAAGGTACCACTGTACAGATAAAATTACTAAAATATAATAATATAATTATTATATAATTACTAAAATATAATAATATATTATCTCATCTATCCAGAATGATGCAAAGTTTCAGCTTATAAAAGGCAGTGGAGATAAAGTTATATCAATGAATTTTAAAATTTAAAAGTATTTTAAATGGTTGGCTTTACAGGAGTTCACTCCTTTCCTGGCAGATTCCTGCTGTCAGCTACATCAGACATACCTTCAAATATACAGGTAAGTGGTACCTGATAATTAATTTGATTTTTATTATTTTTACATAATTATTATGTCATTAGTGTTTTCTGTGCCTGAGCTTGAAAGTAATTTGAAAGCTGCCTTCCTGGTATGGCAGTTTGCAAACAGTGGGTTCCAAAATCATGATGACTGAAGACTGATGTCCTGGCATGTATCTGCAATAGCCCCATTTCCTTCTGTATCAAGGTATGTGCCACACAGTGTCATAGAATCATAGTGTTGGAAGGTACCCAAGGGTCATCTAGTCCAACCCCCTGCAATTCAGGAATCGCAGCTAAAGCATCCATGACGGGGCCATCCAACCTCTGCTTAAAAACCTCAAGGAAGGAGAGTCCACAGCCTCCTAAGGGATGCTGTTCCCACTGTTGAACAGCTCTTAAACGAATGTCACTCCAATACAATAAGAACATAATTAAAGTGTGTCTTGTCTTAGCTCCACAGAGTTTCTGTATTCTGTTGAACCTTAGAAATCCATGTTTAGTGCTCTTCAGAGTACAAGTGATACATGCGGCATTCTGTATTCTTTCCTGACAGCAAATTTCCTCCCAGTCTTTATGCTCCAGCGATTTCTAAGTCTCATCAGGATGAAATAGCGAGGGAATTCCTCGTGACGCTGGACTCTCTCCTACCCCACCTGCTCTCTTTTAGGCCTTTCCTAGAAGTGGCGTTAAGTAACATTTCAGGTAAGCTTAAAGGCCCTGACGATGTTAGTACTGCATTCTCCTTGCAGCAGAGAACTGGGTGGAGGATTCTGATGGTCCCTGAAAGCCAGGCATTTCTTCCCCCTAGTCAGCTGCAAGAATAATAAAATTCCACAGTAGCAATACTATATACCAATTTGTTTTGAAAATGTACAATCAGACCAAAGTTACTTATTAGTAACTCAGCTTTTTTCAGGTCATAAACATTATTATTATCATTATATTCATTTCATGGCTTTAGAATATTCTTACCATTCTAATTTTTAAAGCGAATCTTTCTTTTTCATGTGTAGAATTTTGTATTCTTATTAAAGGCTTAATTTCTCTTAATAACATTTTTATTTGTTTAGTTATAAGCCATAAACTTTTTTGCAGGTCCCCATAATACTTGTTTGGCACTTGTAAGAGCATGATCTTTTAGTGTGGCAGCACTCACTTCGGAACTCCCTGCCTGTTAACATCAGGCAGCTGTCTTCACTGTATTCCTCTTTGGCACCTGATGAAGACATTTTTGTTTAGGCAAACCTTTCCAAACATGTGCAGTGTTCCATATGTTATAATTCATTTTAGCTTATCGTTGGTTTTCATTTGTTTTGAACAGTTGTTTTTAACTATTTTTACTGTTAATGTTATTGTTTAATGCTTTTTGCAAACTGCTTTGAGGGTTTTTTAACAATCAAGCAGTATATAAGCAATATATAAACGTTAAATAAATAAAATATATAAAAATTACAAAGACAAATGAGTTTTAAGTACATGGTTGTAGATTTCTAGATTTATTCAGACATGAGAGCTCCATATACATGTAAGCTTGCTTTAAAAGTTACAACTTAAAAAAAGTTTTTTCTTTAAAAATGACTACAGGTCTCTCTCCTGAGCTGCATTTTCCACAATGCCGTCTTCTGCTTTCTGTAATGGACAAGTTGCCATCCCAGCCCCAAGATGTGCAGGCTCTTTGGAACACTGGAAGTCAGTTCCCAGAGGAGATTCCCAGGTAATTCATTGCTGCTGTAGTAGATTTCTATTAATGGGTAAGCGTTTTTGTGATTAGCATTCTTGATGTTGCCAAGCTGCATCCCCAGGTTGTTTTGAACATGTTTTATAAAAAGATGTGTTGTATTGAATATAGTGAAGGTTAGCATGATTAATTCTAAATATAATTTCCTCAGTAGTGTCAGTTGACTGTACAAAGATTCTGGATAGCTCTTGCTAGATTTAAGATGCTTATTTCTGTTTCATTGATTGTAGACTTTTGCAGCATCTGGAAATCTAGCAGCATAAAATCCACCCAGCACAATTTAGGGCTGCACTGTCTCTATATTATTTGTTTTAGTGATGCATGTTGGATTTCTGCAAAGAGTTAGCCTTAGGTAGGAGTAATCCTGATGTTCTCCATTTCTCTGCAGAGTCTCCTTGTTTGCAGCCCTCTTCCTCAGTCTTCAGCAGTGTCCTGGAGAGCTTTTTCTTCCTGTTAGTTTGCCAGCAGCAGTGGGGACAGGGCAAGCTGAGGATCTTGTCGCCTTTTACCACTATGTCTGTGTCCATTTGTGTGCCTTTATCACATCCCTCTCGGTTTCGCATTTCCATCTACTGGTAAGGAGAAGTATTGCCCCATCTGCTGACTTGGAGCAGCTGGTGGATTTTAAAAGCTTTCCAATATAAGTCATTCTTCTCCACTGCATGTCTTACCATATAATAAAATCTTAAGATGACCTCAGTTTGTGTAGCTGCCACAGGCTAGCTACAGAGGATAAATCCAAGGTGGTCCTCTCCTGCCTTTCCATCTTTTCTGCCACTGCCATGGAGTGGGGGAGAAAGTCTCCCTTTGTCCATTCATTCTTCCACGCCACTGCCTTAAGAGTCTCTACCCTGGAAATAAGAGAAAGAAGGATTTGTCCTCCCCACTTCTGGAAGTTTGAGCTGTGCAAAGGGGTGTGTTGGTGGTTGCACAGGGAGTGGGAAGGGAGTTTGTTGAGGGGCAAAGGAAGTGGGGAGGAGAGTTGGCGAGGGGCAAAGGCAACTATCTGTAAACAAACAAGAAACGTCCATAAAAATGGCGAATGTACTTTCTTTCCAAAATATGTTTTATCTTAATTGTAAGCACAGCAACGTTATGATTGATTTTGACAGCTTGATGACTAAGCTCTTTAGCAACGAAACATCTTGATTACCGGAACGACGTTCGAGCACTGAACCACTGGTATATTTTACTGCGTTTTCAGTTGTTTAAGATAAAACCTATTTTGGAAAGAAACTACTTTTGCCATTTTTATGGATGCTTATTGTTTATTTACAGATAGTTGCCTTTGTGATCTTATCTTGAGACAGTGGGCCGGTATACTAGATGGAGCTGGTAGATAGCTGCCCTGGACACAGAACTGACCTTTGCCTCCACGGACAGCTTAGTTTTTTCTCGTTAGTTGGTGGGATGACAATAAAGAGCAGCCGTAACTTCTTTCTAAGCAACTTTTTGCCTGTGTATACGTGTATCTGTTTTCTTTCAGGAATGTTCCCTGCTGGAGGCTGTACTTGGTTCTAACACAATCACTGCTCTCCTGGCTATGGACATTTGGTGCTTCCTTGCCCGGTAAGAAAAAAAAAATCCTGAAACACAGGCAGATGTAACCTAAACTGCTAAGTTTTCCCATATTTCTTTATTTATTTTTGATACCACTTTAATAAAAATCTCAAAGCGGTTTACAGCATATTAAATCAATACAACAACAGCTGGGCAATGTTCCTCTGGCCTCATGAGGAGCCTCTTTAGTAGGGCTGGGTGAATCTGGGCCCCGCCCCCCAGGCCAGGTGGAAAGGGCCTTGCGGGGAGCGGCCTGCACACTCACACCTTCAGCAAAAGGACAAGGAAAAAAATTATTAAATACAGATACCACTTTTTCTTCAAGAAAGGTAGCGTATCATACTTGGCATTTTTCTCTCACAGTAAACTTGTTAAGCTGAGAGAGAATGACTTGCAAGAGCTATGCTAATAGGTGCCATGACTAAACAGGGATTTGAACGCAGGCCTTCCCAGTTCAAGATCAACACAGACTAGCACCCCAAGGAGAGATCCGCTGCCTCACTAGTTCATCCTGCTCTTTTTTCTTCTCCCAGGTATGGAAGAGCAGATCTGTGTGCTCATCATGCATTTATCATAGCATATTTGGTAAGCAGAACGTGGTTTGTTTATAAGCAGAGGTATTTGAGCAGAGCAGAAAATGTAACATAGCACAACACAACATGAAGTTTACATAGCTGCAGATTATTATCCTAGGCCTCTTGAAGACTATGGGAAAATCTGTTGTACAAAACAGGGGAAATGCTCAGTCTCTTCCTTGATTTCCTGATACGTTTGTATAATAAGGGCTAAATATTAGTTTTGTAATATAGCAGTATTTAATCAAATTTAGTTTGAATTTAGTCAAAATGCAGTGAATGATTATATAGTCTCTTTCTTTCTTTCTTTCTTTCTTTCTTTCTTTCTTTCTTTCTTTCTTTTGCCAGCTTGATTCTCTCATTATATATTTTGAAAAAACTCCACCCCATGTCTTCAGCCAAACATGGATTCCAAGGAAATTTACATGCAAAATTAATTATCAACACTATTTTAAAATAAACAGTAGCACAATAAAATCTGGGAATCATGTCATATTCAGTCATTTTAAACAAGCCTAAATATGTTCATGGTGCTTTCTTCAGGAGATGCTTGGTTGTTCAGCTTTGCTTCATTTTGATAAGCATTTTTCTCTAGGTCTGATTACCTAGTGATGGGATTAATTTTTTATTTATTTTTACCTTCGTCTTTAGTTATGTGGCTTGGCTCATTTGTTTGAGCTATCTGGATGGTTTTAACAAACAAATGCTGGTCTTGATAGGCCACTCTAACATGGAGCCACTTTGATTAATTCCTAATTTTAGGCTTGTTGTAACAGAATAATTTGTGTGGTACAGGCTACTCTGTGAAGTAGTTAGGAGGGACACACAGATGGGTGCAAATGGTATTTGGTTAATACAGACATCTGGCTGTGGTCAAGTGGAGAATCCGTAATGTTAAAAAGGAATATGTAAGTAATGTTGGACTCGCTGTTACCTAAAATAGGACCCAGTGTATGTAGCTATAGGTTCTGCATCAAAACTGTTCTCTTTTTTTAAAAAAAACCAAACAAACATGCTTAGGCGTCGCTAGATTGTTAGAATTTTGTGAGCTAATAATTTCTTACCCTATTCAGATAAAAGCTTGTCCTGCAGAGCATTTTCAAGTTTCTCTGCTTGGAGTCCTGCTAAGGCGTCTGCTATTCCTGATGACTGCTGACCACCAGGCAAGTACTGCCAAAAATGTTATTTATTGATTCCATCTGTATCCCATCTTTCCTTCAAGGAACTCGAGGTGTTAAGCACTTTTTGTTTAGTGAGGGAAGAGGCATATGTTTCAACCTGCTTTGTTACAACCGTAACAAATTTTGAGGGCTCATTCAAATATTACACTCACTGTAGGAAGGTGGTCAAAGATGTTTTTGTATGATTAGATTAGTCTTACCATCCAGAAAGTCTCCCTTTTAACTGCTGCACTGAATGTGCAGCCCAGGCATTGAGAGTTTTCCCTCATGGTAAACGGCTTACACAGGCTTTAACAACCAGAGTATGTCACTGGTGTTCTGTGAAAACATTTTGGCTGCATCTTGGTAAGAGCCGTACTATCTGAATTTAGCCCAAAGGAATCATTGTGTGGAGTCTTTTTGCAATTAAATCTCTCAGGAATCTCCCTCAGTACTAACTGAAGTTGTGCACCTGTCTGTCTGTTCTGTTATTAAAGTGTAGACATATTTTATGGGTACAGTGGTGCCCCGCAAGACGAATGCCTCGCAAGACTGAAAACTCGCTAGACGAAAGAGTTTTCCGTTTTGGAGGTGCTTCACAAAACGAATTTCCTATGGGCTTGCTTCGCAAGACGACAATGTCTTGCGAGTTCCTGCTGCGTTTTTTCCCTCGCCCCCTTTTTCTAAGCCGCTTATCAGCTGATCCGATCAGCAGATAAGCCGCTAAAAGCCACTAATAGCGCTAATCCGCTAATCTGTCAATGGGCTTGCTTCGCAAGACGAAAAAAACGCTAGACGAAGAGAATCACGGAACGGATTCTTTTCGTCTTGCGAGGCACCACTGTATTGTTAAGGTTTTCTGTGAACCATCCAGAGACCTTGGGGTATAGGGCGGTATAAAAAATTCAATAAATAATAATGATAATAATAATAATAATAATCTGTCTTGGAAAGAGAGTGGCTGAAGTCACATTCTGGGTTGGGGACTGGAGAAGCTGCTGGGATAGTTTCAGAGTCTAAGCCTTGCCTTTGAGAGGGAGAAATCCTTTCCTCCAGCCTGCCATCTTACTCTGTCATTGGACAGAAAGGATATTCTGTTTAGTTTATTATTTTCCTATATTTATGAAAAAGTTTATTGAACTCTCCTGTGCTCTTTCTAATGTTGCCTTCACCTCCTTGCAGGTGAGGTTCACCCAACAATTTCCTTCCAGAGAAACAGAGAACCTGATATTGTGGCAGCATCTTTCTCTCCAGGCCCTGATCCCTCCCCTCAGGCAGCAAGTTGCTCATGAGCTCTTTGTGGCTGGATTTGCACAATGTCAAGAGTGGCTGAGCAGCAAAAGGTCTCTGGAGAAACTTCCGCAGGTGGTAAGGAAAGGCTTGAATGAATTACTTGCTGATGAAAAACTCTGGTGAGGGTTTTCTTGCCCTCTTTGGTTCTATTGTTCTGTTATGGGGATACCCACAAGTAAGCCCAGCTTTTTGCATCTTTGTACTAATAGTATGATTTCAGAGTGATAATAACTTTTTGTACCGGGTCTATCAATAGTTTGCATGACGGGGATCAAGTGTTGGTGCAAAGGATGCAGGACTTCAGATTCCTGAGCTTCAGGACTTGCACTTTAAAGAGAGAATTCATGTATTTTTTTCTTGCCTTTGTAGTTGCAGACGGAAGCCTGAAAGTGGACACACTTGTTCTGTTAAAACACTGGTGGTTAACCTGTGGCTCTCTAGATGTTGCTGAACTAAAGCTCCCACCGCTGCAAACTACTGGTTAGCTGAGGTTGACAGGCACTTCTGGAGAGAGACAGGCTCTCCCTGTGCCTAAATGCTTGCAGATTGGGTGGTGTTTCTAGTGATCAGAGATACAACTAGAAGTGTTCCTAGCTCCTCACAGCTCTTTCTTCTCTGTTAGAACACTGCTCTCTCTGCCTTGTTGTCCTTGTGCCAAACTGCTGGGAAGTCACTAGAGGTGGGACAGCAAACAGCACTTGTTGGAATTGTTGGCCAGTTCTTGGTAGTTCTACCTGCCACACAGGTGAGTAAATTCTCTCATTTCCCACTTCCTGCTGCTCCATCTAGTTCTCCCTTCAAGCAATATGTCAGAACAGAGATAGCTGCAGTTTTCCTGCTCTTGTGGAGGGCTATAGGAGGAGAAAGCAGAATTCCAGGAGAGAGAAGAAGAAGACAACCTTGTTTTGTTACAGGAGCATGCAGTTGCATCCCAATATGCATCTTTCTTGCCATACAAATGGCAGCATTTAAGGTGTTGATGACTCTTCCTATAGTACCAGTTCCATTATGTGCCAAAAGAGGGAGGGGTGCTCTATTTTTGCCTTGTACCATATAGCTATAGAAACAGGCAAAGAAGTGTTTCCACTTTAATATACAGGGTGAATTTAATAATACTTCAGTGCAATATGAATTGCAGTTAACACTTGTGAATCGTGTGAGACTTTTGCTACCTACAAACATTGTGCTTTACTCCCATCTGGCAAAGAACCCAAAAGGGAACTGGACAAGGAGGCAGCAGTTTGTGGTAGTTTGTATCAGTCCTCTTATTTAGATGAAGCTGACTTCACACTTTCTATTTGTGGGAGGAGTGCACCATCTGTCAGTTTTGAGTTTGAGTAGATCAACAACACTTACTTCCTTAGCCAGATAGCCTTTCATGCTGCTGTCACAGAGGCAGGGCATAGCAGAATCATTAAACATTCACTTTGCAGCGAATCTTTACCTAGTTACCTAGCTAGCCAGAAATGGAGGACACTGTGAGGCTATAATATGCTCTTTTTGTCCAATGAAGGTCTCCAGTCTGCCCTCTCTGCAGCAGACCTTTAGCTTGGTGCTTCGACTCATGCAGTTCTTCATCCAAATATTAGAGCCTCAACTGCTAATTCAGGTAAGAAATAGTATGATGATCAGACTTGCCTTGCATACACAGATGGATGTCTAGCAAGGTACTTTTCAAAGCTGATTGCTGCTAGTTATGACAGGTGTATCCATCATCATTTTTCTACCAGAGAATGATCCTGGTAAGCATAAGCCACAGTAGTACAAGAATGTCATGATCCTAGTTCCTGGCTATTTAGAAACCCTAGCCCTCAAGAAGCAGAGCTACAGTTTGCTTCATAGGGTGTAATTATTAAGTTACAGCTGGTTTGCAACATATTCACAAAACAACCTCCTGCATCTTCACTCACAGATGTTCACAATATGGTGAGAGGGAGGAAGTGTGTTTTGCCCCCCTACACCATTTTAAGGGCCTTCAAACAGAGTGTATTATATTTGGAGGCGCACACCTCTTGCCCAGGCCAATGCAGCCACAACACCACTGGCCTGAATGTTCCCCACTTCCATCCTTTATTGGAATGTAAATTGTCAAAGCTAGTCATGACTGCTAGCAACCAGAATTTGAAGTGTATTTGCCAATCTAGTTGAGGTTGAGCATATTTAGCACCTGTGCATACTGCATACGCAATGCTACTCTGGTGAGGGTTGACGGATTTGGGAGAAGCAAACAGTGCCAGGAGCCTTCAGGGTTGGTCAGTGGAATAGAATTTCCTGATCATACTTAAAATCACAAGCTTTCCTGTCCCACTACTACGCTGATTGTTTAATCTATTATTTCTGTTATAAAAGGTTGCTGTGCTTCTTTTGCATGCAGGCCAGGTTATGTGAATTGTCACTTCGTGTTCTTGCATTTTAAACCACTCTAAACCTTACTCCACCAATGTGTGTGTATATAGCTGCATCTGCATGCACTGGATGAAATGGACCAAAAGACCTTACATCATAATCTTCAAATGTGACCACACTATTCATTTTTTCTCTTCCTGCAGATACTTACACTGCAAACTTCCCTCCTTCAACTTAATCCCCCGGATCATGTTCTCACTTCAATCTTAGATTTTCTCTCTTCGATGGGGGTTCCCATTATTCCACCAGAATTCCAGGTAAATTCACTAGAACAAGATTCTGTTCTTTCATTAACCTTCTGCAGGTGTCGTTTATGGGTGAAAATAATGGTTGTAGTACCAGAGCATTGAGACACTGTTTTTCAGTAGTGGCCACTGAGTAGCTAAGGCCCAAAGTACATTAATCATAAGAATGTCAAGTTCCTATTACTTTTTAGAAACCCTATGTGGGAAGCCTACATGGGTAATGAAAGGTACAGGGACTCCTTGATAGTTACCTAGGGGTAGAAATGTATCACTATTACATTATCCCTGGACTTGGTGGTGTTCTTGCCCCTGAGCTTATTTTAGCTTGGAAATGCATTTTTACTTGGAATTTTTCCATTTTAAAGACACTTTCTTGACTTGTTGAATGGCAGTGGGTCAGTGTGACAACAGGACTTGGCATATTGTGGGATGTTTTGCTGGTTTGATTTGGAGGGCTGGGCGTGTCTATTTGTCGGCAGAGTCTAGACGAATAGTCAAAACCAACAAAAAATATTTTGGTATCTTAAGAGACTGACACATGTATTATGGCTTAAGTGATTGTCTTCTATCTGATGCATATGCTGTAATAAAATTGTCAGTCTGTAAATTGCTGCAAGATTCTTCGATACATTTTGTCAGTAAAGGCTGCCACGAGCTTTTCATTACTGTCATTCTCGGTGGGGTATCTGGGCTGTCTTTAATTATGAGAGGAAATTATGAGAGGAGGTATATATAGGCTTAAAATACAAATAACTGCATTATTCACTTGTTAGGAGCAGATTTTATCCAAGCTGTCCTACCTGTTTTCTTCTTTGCTGGCCAACAGTAGCTGGTTGATTCATCAGCACGCCATAGAGGCATTCACACAGTTTGCACAGGTAAGATGAAGTCCAGCTGTGCTTCCCAGTTTGGGGGAGAAATGCACATGATCCCACTAAAATTAATCAGTTTTAAGCTCACTCTTAACACTCTTGGTGTCTGTAAAGGGCTCGATCCAGCTAAGTTTGGTTACAAGTAACTGAGCTTCTGGCATCCAGAGATTCCACAGGAAAGTTTGCCGGCCCTCTGGTGGAAAGAACTGCCAGTAGCACATTCCCTCCCCCAAGTTCTCATTTGCACTGCAGTTTTGAGAAATGAGAAGCAGCAAAAATCTCTCTGACTCTTACCATGTCCAAACTGCAGTGTAGCTAGAGAAGAGTCCACCACTCTTCCAAAACCTTGCCACATGGTTTCAGGAAGACGCACTGTCTTCTGGAGTTTGGAGAAAATGAGAAACAGTAGGACAACTTGAAAGAGAAAATGCAGGGATTTATTTAATTCTCCTGAGGTTTGGCGAAGTTGTTAAAAAAACAAAAGAAACTCAAGTCTCTTCCACTTTCTATCCCTTTGCTTTCTCGATGTTCCAGGGCAAATGAGAAACCCCCCTAGTAAGCAAAGTTAGGGTTTGCAGACCACTGCTTAACTTCCATCACATTCAGTGGTACTTAGATTAGATGCTTCTCTTTGGCTGGATAATATAAGTAGTGTTAAGTCACAATGACATATTACAGATTAGTTTTTTCTGGATCTGTAGATGTTTATGTTATTAAAGAGAAGAGAAAAGCAGCTGAAGTAGGAATTGCGTAAATTCTACTGATAGGTATTTTAGTTGTAATTCTAGCTCTGCTTTCATAAAATACTTGGGTACAGGGAAAGACTAGGGGTTAGAATTTTAAAATAACAATAACATTAAATAAGATATAAGGGATGACAAACAGGGCAGAAAGATTTGGGAGCACCTGACTTTGAATAATAAACTGCCTGCTCTTCTGTTGTTAGTTCTAATAGTGCTGAACATTTCCAGTTGTTTAGCAGAAATTCCTCAGATCTGCTTGATTCTTGTGTTAACATAACCAGGCTGTGGTGGGCATGAACCCTCTTCTCCCCTATTTGTTTTTGTGTTGTTTTTTGTATTAAGGAGACGAGCCATGAAGCCATACTTTCCCAGTGCCTTAATTCTGAAGAAATTAAAAGCAAAGTTGTTGGCTTCCTATCAAAGGTATTTCTTAAAATATAAAATGGATGGTATGCTGCTGGTGCCAGATTTTCCTTTTTGAAATTTAATGTTTCCTGAACAAATTATGCACATTGATAATACAGAGTTATACAGTGGACCTTCGGGTAACGTAACTTTCGGGTTGCGAACGCGGCAACCCAGGAAGTGTATACTTTCGGGTTTCACCACATGTGCAGAAGTGATCTATCACGCCGCATGCGTGCGCAGAAGTGGTGCCTCACATTGCAGACTTTTTGGGGTACATACAGACCCCTGGAACAAATTAAGTTCGTATCCGGAGGGTCCACTGTATTGAGTTTACAACTAAACTGAGCTTTATCAAACCAAAATGCATAACCTGAAATAAAGATATGCAGACGACATACCTTGTACATGTACCAAAAGATGGACTTTTGTTTATTTACACAAGTAAGGACACTAAATCACTTCTTTGTGGTCTTTGCAGTCATACCTGTGCTTATTTATTTGAAATATTTAAATCCCATCTTTCAGCCTAACCTTCTTTAAGGCAGCCAATAACCTCTAACTAAGGGAAAACCTTACTTGTAATGTTAGAAACAGTTTTCTTCCAAACTTTTGACAGTAGTAGCAGCAGCAGCTATGAATTTAACTGCATAGTTAGATTATTTCTGCTCTGGCTTTTCTCTCAGACCCGCCTTGTAGAGGAGACAGCAGAAGCAAGAGCAGAACGGATGAAAGAGGAAAATGTTCGTCTTAAGTGCCATTTGCGAGAAGCCACAGCAGACAGACAAAGGAGCCTGACCTTGGAGGTATGTTGTGGAATTGGGATTGCGTGTTGTAGTGATTTCTGCTATCATTTTCACACAGTTCATGATGGTGCTAAATTTGTGCCAGCAAATTGAGGGCCAAGACACCACACATTTTTATTGTTAACCTGAGCAAGTCTGTGCGCTCATGAGAATACATTTATCGTGTGAACTATATATAGGCAACAGTCATGTCACATGATCACAGCAGTTTATAGGAATTGCTGCTTTCTATCTGTATTTTTTCAGTTCATACAGTTTGCATGTGAATGTTTACCCAGAGGCAGTCACTAGTCAGGCAAACAAAAATACTAGTTTGGGGTCTATTAGTCCTCATTTTATATCCTGGTCTGTAGCTTTTAAGGGACGCGGGTGGCGCTGTGGGTTAAACCACAGAGCCTAGGACTTGCCGATCAGAAGTTCGGCGGTTTGAATCCCTGTGACGGGGTGAGCTCCTGTTGTTTGGTCCCTGTTCCTGCCCACCTAGCAGTTTAAAAGCACGTCAAAATGCAAGTAGATAAATAGGTACCGCTCCGGCGGGAAGGTAAATGGTGTTTCCGTGCGCTGCTCTGGTTCAGCTGCTCAGCGGCTTAGTCATACTGGCCACATGACCCGGAGGCTGTTCGCCGGCTCTCTTGGCCAATAAAGTGAGATGAGCGCCGCAACACCAGAGTCGGTCACGAATGGATCTAATGGTCCCTTTACCTTTATGTAGCTTTTGCTATAAGAAGAAAGCGATGGACTCCTGGCTGAAGGGGGAAGATAGCACCTGGTAATCATTCTCATCAGTTGAGGAAAGGCAGTCTGGAACATATGGGCTCCCAGTTCAGGCAGTCACACTTTATCCTGATATTAGGAAGTGAGGATAGTTTTGCATTGCGGTATATTCTACCTTCAAGCCCTACTTTTTATTATTAAGATACAAACTGTAAACGTTTCTAACCCTTGCAATTCATGGGGAGAAAGGGTCTCTCAGTCTTTCCTACCCTCCCAGAACAGGGAAGGGATAGAATAATTAACTTCAGAATTTTTCTCTAACAATAGCTGCCTAACCGTACCAGGTCTACTCTGACATAAGTGCCACCGAGTTCAGTGTGGCTTGGATTGCAGGCTTTAAAGGGCCACGTTAGGCAGAGCAAGAGGTTTTAAGACCCATTCTTTTGACTATTGAACTTCAATCATATTATTGTAATTGAGTTTGTAAGTGATGGGGCCACAGCTGCTTTTATAGTCTTACTGGTACACACAGGTCTTGCTCTACAGATGCTTGTTATACAAAACTTCACTTATCTGAATAGGAGGACTTAGTGCCCAAACCATGCTGTATATGCCACAGATTCAGATAGTCCAACAGCTGGATCTGTGTGTGGCACAGTAAACAAATAAGCAGGCTTAAACAAGCCTTACTTGTTGCATTTTGCTGATCTGCAATAGCCGTTTTGCCGGAAACCATGATGAGAGGGAGGGGGAGAGACTGGACAAATAAGAGAGCATTTGTTTCCTTGTTTGCCTTTTGCAATGTTTCAGAGGGTTTTCCTGTCGTTTTGGGGTCAAAACTCCATGCTTGAGAACGCATTAGAATTTTTCCCATAGTAATCGTTGACACATGATGCAAAAGCATGTTTAATTACTGATTTCCAGGAATGCATTATATTCAGTAAACACAACCTGCATGTATATAATAGCCCATGCTGGGGCTTTTTGTTTGTTGGAATGACAAGTAACTAGTAGTCTGAGAGCTGCTTTTAAAAATAAACACTGTCATGAGAAGTGACCCCTCTTGGTATTGCAACCTCCATACAATTTGAAAGTGGGTCATTTTGATTTTTGACTAAGCAGCACTACTTAGCATGCTTAATGGCTATGAATCAAAATCCTGAAAATCAGATTCCATCTTGTGTGTTGAGCAGTGATTGGGTTCAGAAGTGTCGGATTATAAAACTACTGTTTTCCATTTATAGCCCTCCCCGAAAAGAACTTGCTACTCAGCCAGTGAAGAGCAATATAAGTCAGCAATCGACGCTGCCGGAAGGACACTGGAGGTTTTGAAAGCGCTACTACAAAAAGGCCCACCCCCTATTTGGTTCGCGAAGAAACTGGAAACGTTACAGATGACACTGAACAGTTTGAAGAACAGCATAAGTTGATAGATTTAATGCAACCTTTTGAGTGACTTCAGTACCTCAGACTGCAGTCCCACTAGAGATTCACAGCTCAAAGCCAAAGAAACAAAGTGCAGTCCAGTGGTAATTTTAGAGTAAGCATGTTGTATAGTTGGTTTGTAAAGTTTACAGGGTCTTATTGGTTCGAAGAGTGAAGATACTGAGCGAAGCTTAAGTAAGTTATTGAACACAGAATTAAAATACATTTTTTCTATACCATTTCCTTCAACTTCAGCCTGCCTCCTTTGCTTACCAAGAGCATTACAAACATGTAACTGTGAGAACGAAGATTTTTGCTGTGATGCCATTCTCCCCTAATTTAAGTTCACAGCTTCTCACACTGTACAAAAACATGGCTTTGTAAAAGACAGCCTAGAATTTCTTGCACCTCTACCTGCTGAATCAATTCTCATAAGAAATAGATTACACAAACATTTAACCAGTGAATTGTCCATTTATTTTTCCTAGTTTTCCATATACGGTAACGGTTGGTGGAAAAAAATCAGACCACACAGCCCGTCCCTCTTTCCAAGCGCACAGGGCTGGATGCATGAGTTGTCATGTGGCCTAAATGCTGCAGGTGAAAAAGGCAAGCACCTGAACGGACTCTGAAGATACCTTTGAGGCCTTGGTGCCTGTGGAGGGGCAAGACTTGTCCAGGGCATTGCAGAAGCAGCTACCTAACTCAAAACATAGCTCAGGGTCTTTTATCTGTCACCAGTTGGCATCATCTTCCCAGTTCAGCTCATCTTGTTCCCAGCCAACATCCACCTAGAATAAAGATAAAATGCATTAGTTATACCAACAAGCTCTGTAATAAACAAATGTTGCACAGCTAAGCTGCTGAGAGCCATTACTTTTTATTGGCTATCAGTGCTGATACACTTTACGTAGAAAAGTAGTACAAAGGGGATGCTGAAGTCAGAGACACCATCCCTCTAAAGTTCTGGTGGCCAACACAGTGTTGCTCACAAACCTCACAACTCCTGTTTTCTAGCATTACTTTGAGAAAGACCATGGGCTGTATCTTAAGCCAGCTATAATATTTTATTTTTTAAAAAACTGATACATGTTGAACAAACAGAGGTATCCAAGTTCCAAATTCTCACCTCTGTAATTTCAGCTGCTGCAAATTTAGAAGAGAACTGTGCATCGCATTCGCTGCCGGAGACTGTGTTAAAGTTGTTCTGAATGACAGGATGGGGCCCCAGCTCTGGCAGAATCAGCAGTGCTGACGGAGGTTTGATGTCCGGGACCATGTCAGCAAACCAGTCTAGCTCTGTGTCATGCAACTCTTTCCTCTTCACCTGGATCATATACTCCTCCCCTAAACCACATTCCAGCTTGGGAGGCTTCTCTAAAAGCGCCGCTTTGGGCAAACCGATTTCGTCTTGCTGGTGGTCCCTGTGGCCGTAGCTGCCACTATTGATGCTGGGTCCCGGAGATGGATTACATTTGAGAGTTCTGAATTCTCTTCTGAGCTCAAACATCGTTGGAGGCAGCTGCAGCTCTGCGACGTCATTTAACCCTACAGCAGTGAGGCTGTTTCCTGAGGAGAGTTTAAAGTTAGGGCTGTCAGCTGCACTGTCCCAAGATTTGCCATCTACATCGTGACCAGCAAGACAGGGACTGCTGTTCACACAAAACTCTTTCCTTTGGCTCTCTACACTTTTGTCAGCCTCTGGCTTTTCACCCTCGCTCCAGTCTGGCCATTCCTCTCCTATCTTCTCAACTGCATGCTGATAATTTCCACCATTCCTCAATATATTTAGTCCACCAGGAACATTGCTTAAGTGCAGAGAGTCTTGTTCTCCTGTGAAAGACACAGAGCATATGGCTGTTTTGAGGAGAGATGCATTATAAAAATTTAAACACACCAGCATACATGACTGCTTGCACTGAAGAGACATAACAGGTAATCCAAGCTGAAGAAAAGTCCACCAGATCAGAACATATTAACCTAGCCTGACATCTCTTGCGGCTATCAACCTAACCCAGGGGTCTGCAACCCGCGGCTCCGGAGCCGCATGTGGCTCTTTTACACCTTTGCTGCGGCTCCGGGGCGGATACTAGCGAGGGGAGGAAGTGCATTGTGCGCCCTGACACTCCCCACTGTGGCGGGCGCTGTACTGGCTGTGACGTCGCATGGGGGCGGTGCATGCGTTAGTCACGCGCCGTCCCGACGTCACCTTCCCGCCCGCTGTCAGATCGGACATTTAGGTAAGAAACAATATATGCAGTGTTATATTTGTTTTAAATGTTGTAATGGTTTTGCGGCTCCCAGTTTTTTTTTTCTTCGGAAACGGGTCCAAGTGGCTCTTTTTGTCTTAAAAGTTGCAGACCCCTGACCTAACCAGTTAAAAATAGTAAGTTCAATGATATGAAAGGTCTGCCATCTAAAGTGGCAAAGAGCTATAAATGCTAGATTTTTTTCCCATAGAGCAGAAGGCATTGCAGAATCTTCAGAGCCTTTTTAGAAGCAAGGACTGTGGCAATGAAAAAGAAAGGCCAGGATTACCTTCCCTTAAGGCGACATTGGACTCTTGCCTTGGCACATGGTTCCTGCTGCTGAAGGGAAGATTCCCAGAGCTGGAGCACTTGAGAAACATGGAGTTATTCTTCTGCAGGGGCTGATAAATCAGCCTTCTCTCGCAACTCACTACATGATTAGGAGAGTCTACAAGGATACACAAACCAAAAAAATATGGAAAAATCATCTATCAACAATATTTGCTTTTCAAAACTTCCACTTACTCAGACGCAAAGGTATCATTCTAAGCAGTTTAAAGCATAGCTAAATTTATTTTGAATTCTGGCATGCTTTAATGAAGCCAACCAATCTGAATACATTTAGTATCTGCACTTAACTGGAATTTATTTTTGTCAGTTGCACTTTTTAGCATACCAAGCACATTTGATCACTCTGCCCTGATTTCCCACAAACAGGTCTTGGGGAAAGACAGGGATTTCTCTCACTTGTTAGGCTATGAAGACAGTAAGAAACAGCAGAGTCTGTTGTGCTTTTTTTAAAAAAAAGAAATTTCAAATACTGCAAGCCTAGCTGGGGGAGCGGGAGCATATTTATTTCCTTTGTGTTTTAGTTTGGGGGAAGATATCAAACAGCATGGGAGACTCCTGCTGTCTGTGTCCAACCAATGGAAGTGAGAACTGGAAAGGGATGAAGGCTGTTAATCATTGTTGCCAGAGGTTCATGTGCCCTCAGTGGAATGAAAAATACCTAAGCTGGGCTTTTAGGCACTGTAGTGTTGTCATAAACCCATTAAAAACTGTTACGTGACAACACAAACAGTCATTTAGGAAGGTAGGCAACAAAACTTTTGCATAAACTATAAACTTGAACACCAGACTCAAACAACTTGATTACAGAAAGGAGGATCATCTGCAGAGAATTTCAAGATTCTGGAAGACTTTAAATGAGAGTTCCCACCCACTCACCCAAGAGAGATTCTACCCATACATACATAAATTTTAAATAAAGGTTCCATTTAAAATAGACCGATTCAGGAGCTCTGGGGGGATGAGAGGACGACCAGCTGCTCAGCATGTACAGAAAATATGAACAGCTGGGCCTATTACAATTAGCACATAGTATTTTTTATTAGGCTTGTTCCATCAATGGGAGCAATGACCTCTACTAGCCACTAGTCACCCAGTGCACTTTTGACTCACATGCCACAAGTAAATTTTCTGTTTAGAACTACCATATTTTTCGCTCTATAACATGCACCCGACCATAACACGCTCGTAGTTTTTAGAGGAGGAAAATCCGTAGGCATGCCACCCGCAGGCATTCCCTCCATAACACGCACAGACATTTCCCCTTACTTTTTAGGAGGGAAAAAGTGAGTGTTATGGTGCAAAAAATACGGTAGTTGCCTAAACATCATTCCAACCCTGAGGAGAAAATCACTGGGTTCAGCACCTATTCCCAGCTGAGAGCTAACCATCAGCCCTGGTGCTTTCCTAATTAGAGCATCAATGCCGTGTCTTTCAGAAAATAGTTCACTAATTATAATCTGTTGTTCCAGTTACAATCTCTGCTCTGGTTTGAGGAGAAGAGCAGGCCTATGTGCAGCTCAACTGCTTTGTAGGAGAGCTTGAAACCTGCTGTTATTTACTTACCTTCTGGGGAAAGGTCTGTGGTTTTCGTGAAGCTTGGAGCTGAGCTTTTGAAGATCTTTGTCCTGTCGCCTCCCACAACAACTTCTGGTCCGAGCAGTGAAACCAGCACCCCTAAGCTTTGCAGCGTTGCAGCCACCAGAGAGTCGCTGGTATCTCGCAGCCCCAGTAAAACCTAGAATAAGGACAGGCTATCAAGCACAGGCCCATTCAACTGGGGAACTGTTTGCTGCAGGTTTTTAATCCTCTTGACAGCCCAACCAAGTCCCTGTGGCATGCCTCATTCCTCTAGCCAACTTCCTTCTGAAAGCAATGTGGGTAAGTGAGCAAGCCCCACCTCCCTTCAACACCCTGGCTTCTTCACAAAACCAGTAATAATGAGACTAGATAGCATCTGCTTACGGTGGATTCTAACCCTGAACACAGAAATAAAGGTTTGGAGAAGGAGGTTCAGTATGAGTCAACATGCCAAAAAACAGGATTTGTTGTCTAAACGGGAAATAGGGCTATGATTGCATAGAACAGGCTGTACGATAGGGATGAGAAATCTGTGATTCGAATCCAGTTCCCAGGGATGGAGGCCCCCGTTTCCTGGCCTTGCTTTGGGAGAAGGGCACATGTGTTTCTGCGGTTGCACACAGGGACACAGTAGCAAAGCTGAAGAAGGAGGGAGATGGGACACGTGGATATAATTTATAGATATGGGCAATAACTTGACTTGTTCCAGTGCCAGACAGCCTTTATTTTGTCGGGAACCCCACCGCAGAAACAAGTGCTTTCTTGATACGTTAGTCCCAGATTCCTGCCTTGTCATATTCACCTGCGGCAATATAACATTTTTCAGCTCTTTCTGAGTGAACAGCTCTGCGTAGGCATCTAGGTGAGACAGCAATACCATCCGAACGTGCTCTTCATGCACCTCAAACAGTTTCAGCAGCACGGGGCTGACGTGCGCCTGGAACACGGCCGGAGACAGCAGGCCATTGATTTGGCTCTCGCCCACTTTATCTAAAGCAAAAAGGGTTGGAAGGGTCAACAGGGTGTCTGCTAAAGTTGGCGATTTGAAACCGCCAACGAGGACAGGAAAATGTCTCTAACTACCACAAAGCCTTCAATCTTACAGTAATGCGTGGCAGCTTTTCTCTAGCGATGCTGCAGCTGGGAGCAGAAGCTTAGCGCTTCCATCAGCCAGAGAAGCGGCAGCTGCAGGGAATGTTTCTTCTCTGCCCCCAAACTCCCAGTTGGCCTGGGGTTGTAAAACGGGAGGAAAGCATGCGCAGGTCTCATACATTGCCCAGGGCACTAAGGGCTGCTGGGTTGTGTGGCTCTGCAAGAGTTACAGCAAGCCACCTTGAGAATCGTGGTCTAAAGATGGGACACAAATAAACGACGAAGCAGTGGTAAGTCCAATGCATTGACCTATTGACTCTTCTCATGGTTGTAGGTGGGTAGGCACTATAGGAAAAGCAGCCTGGAGCCTTACAGGAAAAGGAACAGCATCAGTGGGTGAGAAGCAGAGTACCTTTCTTCTGCCTGGTACATTTAGGCCAGAGGACAAGCTAATCTCTACAAGGGAGTTAGAGCATCAAGCGAGAAGGAGAGGCAGCAACAGGAAAGAATGGCCTTATTGTGGGCAGGTATATAACGGTACAGCTGTCCGCTTCAGCACAGCTTGAAATTCTTCATCCACTCATATTTCTAATGCATTGCACTTAATCTGAAGAGATAATGAAAATTTCACCTTTTCTTGGACCAAGGAGATGGGGAAGGAAACTCTTGACAGCTACTGGCTCAGCAAACACCAGCGGATCGAGCAACAGAGGTACCAACCGCAAAGCGATCAACCTTTCTGACAAGCCAGCCACTCTGTCCAGCAGGAATCTGTGTTGAGAGAGAAATTGCTCAGCCTTCACCATTATTGCCTCGCAGTGCAATTGCTGCACCAATTTCCTCCCCTCTCCTTTCTCGCTCGCCCATTTACAACCCAAACACCGGGACTGTATTAGTCGTATAAATGCCCAGTGACTTGGGAGCCCAGGGCTATGGCAACAGAGCAGTGGACACAATCCTTTCGGGAATGGCAAATCTATTTCTGGTATTTCCAGATCCAAGACACACCTGGGAGTAAGTCCCACTGAATGCAGTAAAGCTTTATTCATTTGAAGAGATAATTTCCATTTTTTGTTACACTGAAGCTTGTATCACAGTGTTATTTGGTCACATGTATAGCTGCTAGATGTTCTGATTTATCTGCATTCTTGAAGACTGCTTAAGTCTCACCTTTGCTGGCCCCGAGTGATTTCTCCAGAAGGAATGGAGCCCTTGAAAGCAAAAGATTTCTATGCCCTTGCTGTGTATGCCTATACATTAGAGTACTGGCGTGCTTGAAGTGAGGAACGTCAAGTGTGTCTCTAAACATCTACAGAGTGCAATTGTTTCAGTCCTACATATCGTAGCTCAGTACTACACAATTATTTGCATGATCAGACCACCATTCAGTCCAGCAGCACTTAACCAGCTAACTTCCCCAACTCTATGTATAATGGCTTTGGTTATTTTTACTTTTAAAATGTAGTATCTTTTTTTTTTTTTTTGCAACAAAATGGTGCTTATTGCTTATGTTGAAAATATGGAATGGGCATGGGGGGAGAGAAATGTTCACTGCATGCTTCACAACTGAACTAATACCCAACTGTCTAAAGTGGGGGCTCTGTTGCCACTAAGCTACGGAACTAAAATGAACTAGTTGAGACCGCGATTCTCATTTGCACCCTCATATACATGAGAACTAGTAATGAGACGGGACGTCACTTGCAGTCATTGCAAAAGGAAGATATTTTTCTAACATACACAAAACAACGTTTTTCAAGAATGTTACCACAGCTTTTTTGGAGTTAAAAGGACCCCTTTTCAATCTGTGCATTAAAACCAAATCACAAAGTTGCCGCCCACAGTTACCAGAGAAAATACTAATAAAAATACTATAGAAAAGAAGACTTTTTATAAATAGTGGCAAGCTAACCTAAGTAATCAATTAGCTACTGACATTTTTCACTTACTTGAAAAATTCAGTTTTCTCCTCTTCCGTTTTCAGTGTTAGACTGTTCAGAAAGCTCACAACTTCCAGAAAATCATTTCTGATAATGAAAAAAAAGTCACTATGCATCAAGAATTGAGAAGCAGAAGCAAAAGGAATTTGGTATCCACAAAGGAGCAGAAACGCTTAAGTAAAGTAGAGATAGAGAAAGTACGGTAAGCTTTTCCCTCTCATTTCATGCTGCTGGAAATCAAGGGGTTACCTAATGGAACTGAATGCTGGAAGAATCAGGAAAGACAAAAGTACTTATTTACACGGTGGTATGAGATCACTGGCGCCAGGTATAGGGGGTGCTAGGGGCTCCAGCCCTCTCAATATTTAGAATCAGGAGGTCCAGCCCCCCCAATATTGAGGAGGGCGACATCCCCGTCACTGCTAGGCACCCCAGCCCACACCCAGAAGCCGAAAGGGGGATGGGATGAGCAAGGGCGAGCAGCGGAGCCCAGCACTGCGCTCCTCCCCGCAGCATGTCCCACTAGAGCGGATGCGTCATGTGATGCCCCCCCATGTGACTGGTGAGTTGGCGCCTCTGTATGGGATTAACTTCTACATGATGTAGCGATTGATGGCCCCCACCATCCCTGACGGCTTTAAAAGGGGGTGAGACATTCATGGAGGAGCAGCTGATTACTGCAATGCGCTCTTCATGGGGCTACCTTTGAAGGTGACCCAGAAACTACAACTAATCCAGAATGCGGCAGCTAGACTGGTGACTGGGAGCGGCCGCCAAGACCATATAACACCGGTCTTGAAAGAACTACATTGGCTCCCAGTACGTTTCCGAGCACAATTCAAAGTGTTGGCGTTGACCTTTAAAGCCCTAAATGGCCTCGGCCCAGTATACCTGAAGGAGCATCTCCACCCCCATTGTTCTGCCCGTTCTGCTCTAAGGGCCTTCTGGCGGTTCCCTCGCTGTAAGAAGCCAAGTTACAGGAAACCGAAGGCAGAGGGCCTTCTCGGTAGTGGCACCCACCCTGTGGAACACCCTCCACCAGATGTCAGAGAGAAAAATAACTACCAAACTTTTAGAAGACATCTAAAGGCAGCCCTGTTTAGGGAAGCTTTTAATGTTTAATAGGTTATTGTATTTTATTGTTTTGTTGGAAGCCGCCCAGAGTGGCTGGGGAAACTCAGCCAGATTTGGGGGGGGGGTATAAATAATAAAATTATTATTATTATTATTATTATTATTATTATTATTATTATTATAGGCTACTAGTCATGATGCCTACATTGTACTCCCACTGACAGTATACCTCTGAATACGCTAATCTAGAAAGGCCTATGGCTTGATCAAGCAGGGCTTTTCTTACAGTCTTAGTAGTCGTACCTTGGTTGTCAAACGCCTTGGTACTCGGACATTTTGACTCCGGAACACTGCAAACCTGAAAGTGAGTGTTCCGGTTTGCAAATGTTTTTGGGAAGCCCAACGTCCAACGCAACTTGAGTGCAGGAAGCTCCTGCAGCCAATCAGAAGCGCCGCCTTGTTTTTCGAACCATTCCGGGAGTTGAATGGACTCCCAGAATGGATTAAGTTTGACAACCAAGGTACCACTGTAGAATTAAAATTTGGGGTTGTATCCAACGATGTTCTGCTCAGCACAATGGACCTATGTTAGTCATGCCCATTAACTTCAACTGGGTCTAGTTAAAGTACAACCAACAGTGGATACAACTCTTTTATGTTTAGAAGGAAATTATAGGACCTGGCCTTAGCCTACGTAAGTCTTCAGATGAATACTTCAAACTTCAGAATGTGTATTAACTGACAGAGCTGAATTACGCAACAATTCTAATAAGAATATACTGTAACATTTCTCTTAATCATAACTTCTTGCAATTATGGTTGGAAAGTACAGTGGTGCCTCGCAAGACGAAATTAATCCGTTCCTTGAGTCTCTTCGTCTAGCGGTTTTTTCGTCTTGCGAAGCAACCCTATTAGTGGATTAGCGGTTTAGCGGCTATTAAAGGCTTAGCGGATTAGCGGCTAAAAGGCTATTAGCGGATTAGCGGCTTAGAAAAAGGGGGGGAAAGCGGGAAAAAATCGGAACACTCGCAAGACGTTTTCATCTTGCAAAGCAAGCCCATAGGGAAAATTGTCTTGCGAAGCAGCTCAAAAACAGAAAACCCTTTCGTCTAGCGGGTTTTCCGTCTTGCGAGGCATTCGTCTTGCGGGGCACCACTGTACTGGTATATTTTGTTTATCAGAGGCCAGTATTTAGGCAATTTTGACTACTGGGTGTGAGAAATGTCAACAAATGTAACTTAGAAAATCAGGATTTCAAAGAGCGTCATTTCCTATCACACCACTAAAATTGGAGTGATTGTCCTTGTAGCATATGATGGTCACTTTAATCCCCCACTCCTAATCCGTAATGAAATTCTTTTAAGGAGTACACTTGTTACATATCCCCAGTTGTACGGCTCCTTTCACCCACACTCAAGAAACCTCTGAATTTCATACTTAGGTAAGCTTTTAAGGCATCAGCACACATTCTAAGACTATGCTCACCTGAAGAATTCATGCCGCAATAAATTGGACAGTGGAGAGCGGCCCATAAAATCTGGGTTTAGCAAAGTAGACCGTAAGGTGTGGTGAAAGCTGGATATAACGTCCTCTGAAACTGAAAGACAGTTTGGCAATCAAATCTATGTTAGAAACTCAGAGCAAAAAGACAGGCTCAAGCTATAGTGGGGGCAATTAAAGCTCATTCTTCTGCACCATAAGCTTAACAGCAACACTTTCAGCAACAGGAATGACTTTTCCTGCAGTTTAAGAATGCAGAAAACAAGGTTTGGCCGGATGGCAATGCAAGCACTAAGAAATATCCTTCCAAACCAACACAAGGAGAGAACACCCTTAAAAATAATATTAGCTTCTACTTTAGGACTTAGTCCTACTTGATAAATTATGGGGAAATACTCTTAAGGAGGGACATGGGTGGTGCTGTGGGTTAAACCACAGGGCCTAGGACTTGTGGTTCGAATCCCCGTGACGGGGTGAGCTCCCGTTGCTCGGTCCCTGCTCCTCCCAACCTAGCAGTTCGAAAGCATGTCAAAATGCAAGTACAGTGGTGCCTCGCAAGACGAAATTAATTCGTTCCGCAAGTTTTTTCTTCTTGCGAGTTTTTCGTCTTGCGAAGCACGGTTCCCCATAGGAATGCATTGAAAATCAATTAATGTGTTCCTAGGGAAACCGCTTGCCAGGCTGGCGGTGCAGAGAAGGGCTTTTCTCCGCACCGCAAGCCTTCAGGACAGGTACGGGAACAGAGGGGAAGGTGCGCAGCGCTTTCCCTCTGTTCCCGGGGCTTGCGTGGGAGGAGGGTTTTTCCTCCCCACCGCCAACATTCAGAACAGCATTCTGAATGTTGGCGGTGGGAAGGAAAACCCTCCTCCCACCCCAACTCTTCAGGAAAGCCATCCGATGCCGGGTGGCGGGAGAAGGTGTCCCCCCCCGGCATCGGAGCTCCGTTCCGATGCCGCGCGGCAGGAGGAGGCGTTCCCCCCCGGCATCGGAGCTCCGTTCCGATGCCGCGCGGCGGGAGGAGGCGTTCCCCCTCCCCCGCCCGGCATCGGAGCTTTGTTCCGATGCAGCGCGGCGGGAGGAGGCGTCCCCCCCCCCACCGCCCGGCATCGGAGCTTCGTTCCGATGCCGCGCGGCGGGAGGAGGCGTTCCCCCTCCCCCGCCCGGCATTGGAGCTTTGTTCCGATGCCGCGCGGCGGGAGAAGGCGTTCCCCCCCGCCGCCCGGCATCGGAGCTTCGTTCCGATGCTGCGCGGCGGGAGGACGGGAGGAGGCGTTCCCCTCCCGCCGCGCGGCATCGGAGCTTCGTTCCGATGCCGCACGGCGGGAGAAGGCGTTCCCCCTCCCCCGCCCGGCATCGGAGCTTCGTTCCGATGCAGCGCGGCGGGAGGAGGCGTTCCCCCCCCCGCCGCCCGGCATCGGAGCTTCGTTCCGATGCTGCGCGGCGGGAGGAGGCGTTCCCCCTCCCCCGCCCGGCATCGGAGCTTCGTTCCGATGCAGCGCGGCGGGAGGAGGCGTTCCCCCCCCGCCGCCCGGCCTCGGAGCTTCGTTCCGAAGCCGGTGGTGGGAGGAGGTCCGAGGACAGTGGGGAAGACGCGCTGCGCTTCCCCGCTGTCCCTGAGATTTCCCTATGGGCTGTCGTCTTGCGAAGCAAGCCCATAGGGAAATTCGTTTTGCGAAGCGCCTCCGAAACGGAAAACCCTTTCGTCTAGCGGGTTTTCCGTCTTGCGAGGCGTTCGTCTTGCGGGGTACCACTGTAGATAAATAGGTACCACTCCGGTGGGAAGGTAAATGGCGTTTCCGTGCGCTGCTCTGGTTCGCCAGAAGCGGCTTAGTCATGCTGGCCACATGACCCGGAAGCTGTACGCTGGCTCCCTCGGCCAATAAAGCAAGATGAGCGCCACAACCCCAGAGTCTGCCACGACTGGACCTAATGGTCAGGGGTCCCTTTACCTTTACTCTTAAGGAAGTCATTCCTCATGCCATTTAGCTGGTGGAGCTTCTGCAGGTATGTGGCACCTATGCCTGGGAATATTTAGGGCAGATTCTCTTCCACCAAGTGGGCCAATAATATAAAATAAAATATGCCAGAATGACCTCGATGCAGATTATCATGCTATTTATCTAAACCCTTAGCTAATATATGCAGGTGGGACAATTAAGCCATTGCTATGTCTGCACTCTGCATGTGCTCCAGAGCGCAACTGAGAAACCATTTTAAATAGCAAACCACTGTTAGCTACTGCACAGTGCTTGCATTTAAGACAGCTGTTGTTCAGACTCATTACAGTAGAATCTTTCATGGAGGAACCCTGTATATTAAAGTCCCTCGATACCATTCATTACAATCTTTAAGAGGCGACGTATTGTCCCTGAAATTGCAAACAAAACCATCACACCACTTAAGAAGTTCTATGTGGGGTATATTTGGAACCAGAACATTTGTTCAACAACACCAGCAAATTCTGAACTATTGGGGAAATAATAGACAACTTAATTCTTCCGGAATGAATGTTCTGCTAAGGCAACAATTTTAACTGCGAGGACATATTTTCCATACCAAAAGCAGCTAATTAGAAGAGTCAGTCGCAAAGGGAACTTGGGGTTACTTATTTGCAATGATGCCATTTCAATTCCAAAAACTCTTACCCTCTTCATTTAAATAAGTCAGCAGGTTTTCAACCATTACACCAAATGAGTAGGCATCACGGGAATGCCCTTGGCCGTCAGGAAGAAGTTGGAAGTCGTCAGACTAGAGTCATAGAAAGAGGATCACACAACAGAAACTGGCTTAGTCCCTTTGAAAATACTTCCCACCTCTGACTCCAGTCAGTTTGTAAAAAAATTATTTTATAGCCCTGCCTTTCCATTAAAGTGTTCAACGCAAATTACAAAAATTAAGAACAATACCATAACAAAATACGAAAACAATGGAAAACAACAGACCATATAGTAGCAAGGAGTCTAAAAAACACAAAAGCTTAAGTCTAGTCACAAATTGAAAAAAACCAGGATACTGAATTTTAAATACACTTTACATGTTAAAATACAACTTGAAAAGGAAACGGATTTTGTGGTGCCAAATTTGGACTCTGGTTAAAAATGTTCACAAACAGAAAATCCAGAGACAACATTCTTGAGGGTTTCCCCACGCAATTCCAAAATAGAAATTTAATAGCAACTTCATCTTAGCATCTTTTAAAGAAGGGTCAGCAAACATTTTCAGCAGGGAGCCGGTCCACTGTCCCTCAGACCTTGTGGGGGGCCGGACTATATTTTGAAAAAATAAATAAATAATGAAAGAATTCCTATGCCCCACCAATAACCCAGAGATGCATTTTATTTAAGGACACATTCTACTCATGTAAAAACACGCTGATTCTCAAACCGTCTGCGGGCCGGATTGAGAAGGCGATTGGGCCAGATTCGGCCCCAAGGCCTTAGTTTGTCTCCCCATGTTTTAAAGTATCTTCCCCACAGGTGATAACGTTAGCTGCTTATTGGCTCCACCCATCAAATTTAAAATGGATAGTTTTCTGAGCTTATTTTTCAGATCTCCCACATAAACAATGGAGGAAACTTACCAGTTCTTCAGGTGGAATGCCAGTCTTCTCCCGTATTGACTTGATACTATGCAGGAACTATAAAGAGAAGAAGCCTTTGAGCCAATGAATGGTGATTCTAGCACTGTGCAACACTATTACTTATTAAATTTGCACACCACACTTCATCGGTAGACCTCAGGGGGATTGAAACATGACAAACTATGAAAAGCATATACTACAGAAGTCTTCACATGTTAGCTGTCATCCTTATAATCTTGGCCATACATTGATCAAATATTCAAGAAGCTGTGTCTTTCTGTTTCACCCCGGAAGTAGCAGCTATCCAGAATGCCTTGCCCAACACAGTGCTTTTCAATCTGCTCTGTAGAAGAATGGACTCCACAACAGGATATATTAAAGTGGGAATAAAACCACTCCACAGGTTGCCTCTATTTTGTGGAGTTAGTTTCCTTTTACGGCTCCATCATAGAGGAAAATTGCTCCACACAACAGCATAGAACTGTGCCAGCCAAAAGGAACAGGAGGTGATGCTGATAAAGGTAAAGGGACCCCTGACCATTAGGTCCAGTCGTGGCCGACTCTGGAGTTGCACGCTCATCTCGCTTTACTGGCCGAGGGAGCTGGCATACAGCTTCCGGGTCATGTGGCCAGCATGACTAAGCCACTTCTGGTGAACCAGAGCAGCGTACGGAAATGCCGTTTACCTTCCCGCCAGAGTGGTACCTATTTATCTACCTGCACTTTGACGTGCTTTCAAACTGCTAGGTTGGCAGGAGCAGGGACTGAGCAACGAGAGCTCACCCTGTCGCGGGGATTTGAACCGCCGACCTTCTGATCTGCTGCTGATAGGCATGTTGCAAACAGAATTTGCCCTTTTTCCCTTATGGGGTATTCCGGAGCCTGTATAGAGTCCTTACGTGGGTTCCCTATTGGTAAGAGAAAATAACGGAGGCCAACCAAAGAATATTGAGAAGCAAAGCAGCTAGTAAGCCTGATCTTTATTGATCTGTTGCAACAGGGTGCTCCCCTCACACGCAGGAAAGGTGTGCCTGCCCTAATATAGAAATTTTAAATTCCCTGCCCTGGAGCTCAAGACCACCCCTCCATACATCATACACACATCACAGAAGGGGTAACCCAAGACTACCCCCCACAAACATCATACCTACATCACAGAAAAGGCAGTCTACAACAGAAATTTGAATGTTGTGGTTTTTTCTGTCTGCCAGGTTATCTGACAATGCCGAATCTGATTGCCTTTCCTGGTAGTCTGACCATCCCTTTGAAATGGTGATTACTAAATTCATGCAACAAGGAAGGTTTTTTCACCTCCTCCCTCCTTGCAGAGAAACATTTGGTCAGCCTGGGAGTCAAAATGGTTTCAGGACGGTCTTCCTGTGCTGCTTCAGACATGTGGGTTATATATTTATGTACATGTTTGCTTGGTACATTTATGAACATTTATTATATATCTAAGACCTTAAAATTCTTATAACAGCACTTCTTATTTGAAAGATGCACCTAAGAATAGCCTGACCCACATGGCACAGTAAACCAAACTACGGCTTGCCAGGAAACTGAAAATGTGCAGGCTCCTGGAGATGAGCTCACAGCTGCTTCGCTCTTCTACAGTCCTTTATGCTCTCGTGCCGTGCTGAGCTAAACCAACATTTGCCTTATTGGGTGGACCAAACTAGGATTACTGATTAAGCTCTGCCTACTGATTAAGATAAACGCCATTTCCGTGCGCTGCTCTGGTTTGCCAGAAGCGGCTTAGTCATGCTGGTCACATGACCCGGAAGCTGTACGCCAGCTCCCTCAGCCAATAAAGCGAGATGAGCGCCACAACCCCAGAGTCAGTCACGACTGGACCTAATTGTCAGGGGTCCCTTTACCTTTTACCTTACTATGTTTATGGTCAATTTCTTCTTGTATTTTTGTCCTTGGTTTTTATGTGTAGTGTTTGTGTTGATACTAAAGCAGATGCTCTATTTAGTCGTGCTTTTACAGAATGTAGAAATTCCCTGGTATTGTTTGCATAACCCAGGCATAGGCAAACTCGGCCCTCCAGATGTTTTGAGACTACAATTCCCATCATCCCTGGCCACTGGTCCTGTTAGCTAGGGATGATGGGAGCTGTAGTCCCAAAACATCTGGAGGGCCAAGTTTGCCTATACCTGGTATAACCTACGTTAACCACTTGCTTTGTTCAAATATAAGCAGGATATAAATTGCCCAAATAAGTAAATAACTTGCTTGTTCATTGCAGCTAGTGAACCTTTGGCTAAAAGATAATTAGCTGCCAGTCTTGTTGAACGCCATCATTTAAGGCAGCATTAAACGCCCTCCAGGCAATGTTCTAGTCCAGCTAGTTAGGGTTGCTGGAAGATGCAGTCCAACGACATTTGTGGGGTCCATGTTTGCCACTCCTGGTTTAGGGAATCTGCAAGCTGGCTTCACCCTTTATTTCAAGGCAACAATGCTTGCTAATGAGCCCACACGCATTTCAACCTAACAAACTTTAAATTACCCGACGCAGGGAGTTCAATAGCAAAGACCACCCAGAAACCAGGAAATGCCCTCCTGGGCATGGCAAAGGAGTGGCCTCTGTGACTCTACCTCTGCTGTTGCTTCATTCTGGTTGCAGACAGTTTCCATGCCTCCTAGCTTCCAGTGCCCATCTTCACTCACAAATACAGAAGATAAGCAAACATTGTTGTGTGTCAGGTGTCCCTAGAATACATTTTGAAAGGAAGGGAAAACATACAATAAGACTGGGAATAATTGTAGGCATAAAACGCTCGTTAGTACTAATTGGGTGTCACGAGACTCCAGAGGAGCACTGCCAAAACCACAGAGGAGGTTTATATGCCACCAGAGAGCTCTTGCAAGGAGAGGAGCTGTATGCCCGGCCAAAGTTAACTAGCATAACTCAGTTTACTCCCAGCGCACCATATCTGGGCAAGGAGAGAAATTTATGCTGCCTCAGGGTGTGCTCCCTTCAAATCTGCAGAAGAAGCACAAAACAACTGCTGAACAAACCAGATGGGAGACATTGCAATGAATCATGTAAAAGACTGGGAAAATACAAAGCCAGCCTCAGAAGGCACGTGATCTGTTGTGTATTTCAAAAAGCATTTTCCTTTATTCCAACACCTATGGCCAGATGGTAATACTGCCAACTTCCCAGCAGAAATGAATTTCATTTCACTGCAAAACCCGCAACTCCCAACTCCAGGAGCATAGGAAGATCACGATTCTTTATGCTACTAATTTCAACTAGCATCATTTCGCATGTCACGCACATATAAACCTCCTCTTCTTGCTGTTCTCCCGGACCAGCCAAATTTAATGCATTATTTTAAAAATCAAATTTCTAGTTCAAAACAAAGCATACAAATAACAAGTTTATGCGAAAGTATTAGCTTAATATATCTGCAAAAAAGTGCTCAAAGGAGGTCTTGCAATAAAGAATTTGTTTTACTTTTGGAACATGCATAGCCATGGGGTCTTCCTAATATGGCGTTTCAAAACCAGACAGTGTCAATCATCAATATATTAACCTGGAAGACTGAATGAGGCCTCCGAAGAACTCGTCAATCCTTCTTGCCATCTGAAAGCAGCCCAGTAGCTTTGCTATCAGTTAGCATTAAGTAAATTAATTTAGCTCTGAAACTGCTCATTTGGAAAAAAAAACACAAGCTGACTGAAGACATATGATTTTACATGTCCAATATCTTGCATTCAAAGTAGCACAATGACCAGTTCCTCAAGCAAAGCTCCCTCCATACATTACAATTAGTTTAGGCCATGCCAATCAATGTGGTGCTCTCCAGATGTTGTGGACTCCAACTCTTATACCTAACCATGGGCAGATGAGAATTGTGGTCAAACTACCTAGAGGGCCCCAATGTTTTTCTATCCTAAACATTCACCTCTCTTCCTAGAAGTAGAGAGAAAACCAAACCAAAAACTCACCCTATCATGGAGGAAGACAAGAGCCTGCAAAACATCATAGATACCAGCGCATATCTCTGGAGAAGAGAGGGTCTCCAGTACTTTCTCCAGTGGCTGAACACGCTCTGTAACCAGGTGGATTCCATCTGTTTCCACAGTACAAGAAAGGAAGCGCAGTAGGCAAGGGTGGCGTAAAGTTTTCAGGTGCTTCCAAAACGCAAGATAAAGCCACTCAGTATAGGGCATCACACATTATACATCACACATTCAAACAGGGAAAAGGAACAGTAGTCTACATTGCTTTTTTTGGCACAGCTTGATTTTCACATGATACGATTTGATTATTTAATTTCTACGCCGCTTAATATATTTAAAATATATCCAAGCAGTGTACAAAAAAACCAAC